>NC_053493.1:378452923-379083923 GCF_905171775.1 Rana temporaria | reverse complement strand
TGCTCAATGATTCTTATAATTTGATCAGAAGACAAAAGATACAATATTTGCCTTGCACAAACTCCAACAGTTCATAAAACCTTCCCAAGTGGCTTAGTATCAAATGCAGTTATGTTAAAATCCCTTGCTGGGTTATGAATATTGTCAGAATTGTTAAATCTTACAATCTCGTATTTTATTCTTTTTTTAATTCTTCACACTGTTTTATTATTTTATTTAACAGTTATGACAAGTTAATTATTTTTAACTTGCTAATATTAAAGAGGCTGCAATAATTATTTTCTATTAAATCTCATTGCTTCATAACTGTATTTTACAAAGTTTAGTGGACCCTCATGGGGTTATTTTACTAAAAGTAAAAAGACTGTTCACTTTGCAAGGAAAGTTGCATTTTGCAAGAACATTTTCCCAGCAGCTTAGTGAATAAGGTGAAGCTCTGCTGAGTTTTATCCTCCAATCATGTGATGGAAAAAATGTTGTTCTTTTATTTTTTCTTGCATGTTATTTTTCCGAAAGTGAAATTGCACCACATCCACTAAGCTTTGGGTAAATTTATTTGCAAAGTGCAACATCCCTTGCCAAATGAAAAGTCTCTTTGTCTTTAGTAAATCAACACTCTGTATAGCCAGGCATAACAGAGAACAACAGGCACAGCGGACAGTAGAAGGATGTTAGTAAAAGGATGTTAGTAGAAGGATGTTAGACCTCAGGCCTCGTACACACGACCGAGTTTCTCGGCAAAAACCAGCAAGAAACTTGCTGGGATTTTTTTTTTGCCGAGGAAACCGGTCGTGTGTACATTTTTCGATGAGAAAACTGTCGAGGATAAGAGAGCATGTCTTCTTTTTCCTTGACAGGGAATGGAGAAACTTGCCTTGTCAAGTTCCTCGACAGCCTAACAAGGAACTTGACGAGGAAAACGTTGTGTTTCGCCCGTCGAGTTCCTTGGTCGTGTGTACGAGGCTTGAGAGTTATTTAGGACATGTATGAAGATAAAGCAAGTAGGCTTTAACAAAGTTGGCAATATTTTCTAAATGCAACCATCCTCTGTCAAAGGAATCTCCCTATTTTATAATCTCTTATGAAGTAAACTCATATTCCATAAGTCCACACCATACTTGAAATGGGAAACAGATCTAGGGAAATCCTTCACCACTTATCAATGGCAATCAGCTTTCAAATCCATCCATCTACCAGGCCTCTAAATGCACTAATCACTGCGAACTATCCCACAAAATCGCCCTAAGATAGTACCTTACCCCATATGGAATTTCTAAATACTTTGTAGCACAATCCCCACTTTGCTAAAGAGGTTGCAGAATGGTGGGACAGCTCATGCACATTTTTTGGTCATGTAAACATTTAACCAGCTTTTGGAACAAGGTATTCTACACGATTCTTAATATAGATATAGATCTCTTCCCTCCCGAGTTCCGCAGAATTGTCACTCACATCCTGCTGTCTGGTAGGATGTTAATTACTAGAAAATGGAAATCTAATTTATCACCTTATGTATCAGAAGTGATTGATATGGTAAAGCAAAACTTTGCTTTTGAAAGCCTACTGGTATACAGACATGGTACTAAACAACTATGTGATCATCAATGGAGTCTATGGACTCTATGGGTTAAAAATCGGTTCCAGTTCTCAGTCTATTACACCTGACCAGGCCACCTAGCTGACAATACCGGTACTTCTTAATGCTCCACTGTTCCAAAGTTGTATTATTTTATTTCTCTATTGTCTTATTATTTTACTGTTCTTCTCATTCCTGTTTTATACTCCTAGCGTTTTCGCCTGGATTGTTGTTTATTTTTTTGTTTACCAAAGTTTATTGTAAATTTAAATGTGAATAAGCATACAGTCAACATTAATATAGACAGGACAAAATACAGCAGAGTATTGTAAATAGGATGTACATCAATCTTGGTATGATAGTATTGTGAAAACTATGCATAAGATATCGGGTAGCTATTCATAGTTATATATCATATAAAATTAGAACCATTGATTGCATATACTGTATAGTATAAATTCTGTTGTACAAAAAATAGTGAAGGCGAGAGGGAGTGAAGTCTGGGTCATCTCTAACAAGGGGCGGACCAATTAGACCACTTGGTGTTATATACACATATGCTATCATTGAGGGTATGGTAGACTCTCTCGGAGAGTTTGAGAGTCTCCATGCGATCCAATACCTGTTGCCAGGATATTGTATTGGTTCTCCAGTTAAGAGCAACCATCCACTGTATGGAGCTACACATGGAGTGTAGTAGTCTGACACACGGGGTGGGTATGTCAGGGATCCCCGCATAAAGGATACCGATTTGAGGTGTGAGGGTGATTTTGTGACCTGTAGTCGCTTCGAATTTAGCTGCAGCAGTTTTCCATAATTGGTCTAGCATGGGGCAGCTCCAGAAGGTGTGCAGTAGGGTACCAAGCTCCGCGCAGCCTCTGAAACAATTTGGGGAGACAGATACATAGAAGGAATGTAGCTTAGAAGGAGTAAAGTACCATCTGGAGAATATCTTAATAGGTGTTTCTCTGAAGGATATGGCTTTATTACATTTACGGAGATTCTCCGCCATAGAGTACCATGTCTCAGGAGAGATTGTGGTACCCAAGTCTTCTTCCCAATGTAGCATTTGTAAGGATTTCTCATTTATATTTGTGTTGATGAGGTAATCATACAAACGAGAAATCATCCCCCTATCCCTTGAGGAGGTGAGGCATATCCTCTCAAATAAGGTTTTAGAGGGGAGGGTAGAAAGTGAAAAATATTGCGCAAAAAAAGATTTTATAAGCCTGTAATTTTCTAGCTCTGAATATGGGAGGCCACATTCCCTCTGTATTGCTGCAAAGGATTTAAAAACCCATTTAGATTGTAGTGAGGCGAGAGTAGTAAGATTATTATCAATCCAATAAGAGAAACGTGGTCTGTTTGTGAAAGCAAGACTAAATCTGATGTCGCCCAGAAATGATGAGAGAGGGGATATAGGTGACGAGAGAAAGTGGGAGTCCTTTATTTTTACCCATAGTTGAAAGAGATGAGCCACAACAAGGTTAAGCTTGGAGAGTTTTCTATAGAGGACAGTATTGGACCACAATATGCCCTGAAGGTGGAATGGGAGAATTGTAATAGATTCAAACCTCTTCCAAGGTAAATTTCTTAATGGAGAGAACCACTGGGATAATTGGGAGAGTTTTGTAGCCAAATAATAATGCCAGAGGTTGGGGAGACCCAGGCCACCTTTTGATTGTGGACGGTGTAAGAGAGCGTAGCTGTATCTAGGCTTCTTCCCTGCACAAATAAATTTGTTAATGGATCTTTGTATGCCTTCAATTTTGGTTTTCGGGACTAGTATAGGGAGGGAGCGAAAATAGTACAATAATTTAGGGACAATGTTCATTTTGATAGCGCAGACCCTGCCCAGAAAGGAGATGTGATAGGAGGACCAGGTATTAAGGAGAGAACCAATGCGAGAGATGATGGGGGGATAATTAGCTCTATATAGGTGAGTGTATGAGGAGGTGATATTAACTCCCAAGTATCTGAAAGAGTCAGGGCACCAAACAAATGGGAAGTTATTACGTAGTCTGGCCTGTAGATCGGAGGGTAGGTTAATTGAAAGAGCAGAGCATTTGGAAGGGTTGATTTTTAGGCCGGAGAGGGCATGGAAGGTATTTAGTGTGTCTAGGAGAACTGGTATAGAGAGGAGAGGTTCTGTGAGGAAAACTAGTGCGTCGTCAGCATATAGGCTGATCTTGAACTCTGAGTTGTTTCTAAGATATCCCCGAATATCAGTGTTGGACCTTATGGCGTGGGCGAGTGGCTCTATGGCCAGAGCAAAGAGGAGTGGGGATAGTGGACATCCCTGTCTAGTACCCCTGCCTAACAGGAAGAATTCCGAATTGTTGCCAGGGATCTTGATGCGGGTTCGAGGGGAATGGTATAAGGCGTTAAAGCCCTGGAGAAAATTGCCTGCGATTCCAAATTTGGGGAGGAGCCTATTTAAGTAGGACCAGCTAACGCTGTCGAAGGCTTTGTGGATGTCTAAGCTCAAAAGGAGGGTTTGTCTAGAGTTCAAATTAGCATCTTGGACAACATTAGTCACCAGTCTGATGTTATCGACTATCTGTCTGCCTGGGATGAAGCCTGATTGATCATGATGAATTAGGGGAGAGATAACTTTGGCCAGTCTGTCGGCAAGGATTCTGCCAAATATTTTAATGTCATTATTTAATACTGATATGGGGCGAAAGTTTTGGGGGAGGGTGTGGTCCTTATCGGGTTTAGGGATCAAGGAAAGGTTGGCCAAGAGCATTTCTTCCGGGAAGTGATTACCTTCCAGGATGTGATTAAACAACTTCATAAGACTAGGGGCTAGTAGGGCGGAGAACTTCTTATAATAGGATGTTGTGAATCCATCAGGTCCTGGGGCTGTGGATATTTTAAGGGATTTGATTACATTGGAAATCTCTTCAATCGTACATGGTCTGTTGAGGGATTCTGATTGATGGTGGTCTAAGGAAGGGAGTTGCAGGTCATTTAACCAGGTGTTTGCGTGGGAATTTGGATCAGGACATGGATCAGACAATAGCTTTTTATAAAAGTCTGTGAAAATGTCAAGGACTCCCTGAGGGTGTGTATTGAGGTTTCCGTTATTATCACGTAATCTGTACACATGAGTGGGGTTGATGTCGTGATTCAACTTCCTGGCAAACATTGCCGAGGGCGAATTGCTGTGTAAAAGGAATCTGGCCTTTGAGAACCTTAAGGATCTTTCTGTGTTGGCCGATAAAATAAGGTCTAGGGCCTTACGTTTGGATTGGATCTGTTGTGTGATTTCTAGGGACGTCGTGTGTTGCAATTTATTATATAAGTGGTTTAAGTCGTTTGTCAAACATTTAATCTCAGCCATTCTTTCCCTATTTTTAGCTGCGGCGATTTTAATAATATGGCCTCTTAGGACTGCCTTGTGGGCTACCCATAGGGAAGTGGGAGGTGTGTCCTCATTGATGTTGTCTATGAAATAGTTGTCAATGTGAGTTGCTATGGAATTCCTATTGTCCAGGTCTGTTAAAAGGGAATCGTTAAGGCGCCAATTATAAGTAGAGGGGGGGAGGCCTATGTGTGAAGTGTCAAAAGAGGTGATGTCATGGTCAGACCAAGGGCATGGGTGGATATGTGCTTGCGAAGAATTTGCTAACAGGATGGGAGTGCAAAAGATGTAGTCCAGCCTAGCATAACAATCATGTGGGTGGGAGTAGTGTGTGTATGCCTTGGTCCCTACATTGTGGGCCCTCCAGGAGTCAATTAGCTGATTTTTATTGATGAGTCTATTAATTGTTTTGGAGAAAGATTTTGAGGAGGGAGTAGTTTTACTTCTGTCTAGAGCAGGATGTGCCGTTAGATTAAAGTCCCCACCCAGAATTATGTGAGGGGAATGAAATCTATCTAGGGTATTGAAAAAATCTGTAAAAAAAGAGGTCTGAGAGTCATTTGGGGCATATACGGATGCTATAGTGATCTCTTTATTATTGATGGTGCCCTTTAGAATGATGAAACGGCTATCTGGGTCTTTAAAAATATGTTGGATATCAAAAATGACAGAGTTACGGATGAAAATTGCTACTCCACGAGTCTTATTGGAAAAAGTAGTATAGTGATGTTGGCTATATGATCTGTTAAAGAAAGTAGGATGGTTAGATGTGGCAAAATGTGTTTCCTGGAGTAGGACAATATCAGCTCCTATTCTTTTATAATGCTGGAAAGCCTTTTTTCGCTTGTGAGGCGAGTTAAATCCTTGTGTGTTGTGAGACAATATCCTAAAACCCATCAGTAAGCACTATGCAACCTATCAACTGAGTAAATTCTGAACGGGGATAAAGCCAGAAAGATAGAACCCTAACCCAGGACATAAACAGATATGCAGTAAATGTCAGCATACAATCAAATACAGTTTGAGAGGTTGTGTAAAGTAAGCGGGCATATCTCTTAAATAGCAATGAAATAGTAGGCAATACAATACATGGGTGCTGATAACATGTGAAATGTACAGTCCAGTGATCTATAGAATATATGCTTATCCAAAAAATGGCCCTAAAGGCCAACAATAAGAACCACAAAATTAACAGTGAATATGAAAAAACTGTGGGGACAGGATACAACCTGTCAAACATACAATAAAGACATGTAACAAGACATGGGACCAATATGTCCCTAGCCCACAAACTGCTCGAGTGATGCCCCATCCTAGGATGGAACTGCAGTCGAGAACGGTTGTGGGAGTGGGGTCAATCTAGCGACGACGGATGCTCCAGGCTTCTTGAAAAATATGAAAAAAAAGATTTAAAAAAAATGTGAAAAGTTGAAGTAAGCTTTAAACTAAATATGATTAATTACCCATATGGCGGGAGCCCCCACCAGCGTGATTGAGGTAATAAGTTGGAGCGGATGTTTCAGTATCAAAGAGCAAAAAAAAAAGAGGATGGTAATTGAAAGCAATATATGTGGATCAGTTAAAATTGAAAACAAAAGGAGAAAAATTATACTGGCAAGTTCAGAGTGAGCCAGGACTAGCGTGCAATAAGGGAGTAAATTTTGGATATGATAAGTTCATGCACAGGTAGTGTTGGAGTAAGGGGTAAGGAGTTGGTGTAAGGACACATGGCTATGAACTCATGGTGTTTGTGATGACCTACCATAGTCCATCCGTAGCAGGAAGGTAGTTTGGGAAGGTCCTTAGAGATGAGTCCAGGGGAGAGTTCTGAGGAGAAAGTGTCCCGAGCCAGTATCCATTTCTGGAGAGAAAAAAAAATGAAAAAAAATTCCTGTAGGGGGAAAAAGATAAAATAAAGAGAGATAACTGGCGATAAATCTTGGAGTGATCTCACAAGCTCACATAGGATGATTCTGGAAGGCTTGGATCAGTCTTCTTTGGTCTCTTTGGCTACGTCTAGAGGATGGAGTTGACCAGATCGGTGAAGGCCTAGGCGTAGCGGGGGGACGAGTGAGAGGGTCCTGGGCTAGAAGGCCTAATTTCACCAGCAGTTCCTTACCCTCGATGACATTGTAGACTGTATATGTCGATCCGTTGTGTGGAATCGTAAGTTTAAAGGGGAACCCCCAGCGATATCTAATCCTGGCAGCCTGCAAGATGGTGGTTACTTCTTTCATCCTGCGTCTCCTGTCGAGAGTCGCAGGGGAAATATCAGGGTATATCTGGATTCTTGTGCCCTCCATGGTGAGGTTGGTGGAATTCCGAGAGGCACGCATTATTTCCTCTTTAATAAGAAAGTCCCTCATACATAGCACAATGTCCCTTGGTGGACTGTCAAGAGGGGGTTTTGGTCGCAGCGCCCTATGAATCCTGTCACAAATGAAGGCAGATGGTGGTTTGTCTGGTAGAAGGTTATGAAAAAACTTAGAGACTGCAGGCATCAGGTCAATGACTGTTTCTGGGACCCCACGCAGCCTAATATTGTGGCGGCGGTTTCTGTTGTCAAGGTCCTCGACCTGTGCCTGCATGAAGGCAAAGTTGTCAGCTAGGTTTTCGTGGTCTTTTCTAAGGTCATTGTGAGCCAGGGCGAGCTCATCGTGTTTAGTCTCAAGGAGATCAGTACGGTTGCCAATGCTGGCAATCTCCTGAGAGAGGGCTGCTGTGGACTTGTGCACTTCATTTTCTATTTTCTCCACCAATTTGTTAAATATAGCTGTAAGGCTCTCATCCAGGTCAGCCTTGGAGAGGGGGGAGTTGTACTCACTGTTGTGCTGCTCTGGATGTGCCTCGGGTGAGTGAGGGTCTGTGCAGGCCTGTGTCCACACGAGCTGGCCGGCGCCATCTTGGGACACCTTCTTGTGCCTCTGCTCCATATCAAGGAGAAAGTTGGTGAGGGTATGCCCGGAGCTGCGATTCCGCTTCTTCCTAGCGGATGGCATGCACTGTATGTTCCCGCAGGGGTGCCAGGTGGATTCGCCACTAAATTTTCAAAAATGCCCTGGGTGATCCGCCTAGAAGGTCCGGGTCTCGTGGAGCGCGGCTCAGGCGAGTCTGTCCAGCATCGCGTCGCGCATGCGCCCCCCTGGATTGTTGTTTATATCCTATGTAACATGTACCACACATATGAGTTTATAGGAACTATTTTCTGGTTCCCTAAAGTTTGTTGTCTTGATCACTCCGTTGGGGTACTATACTTGGGGTTCTATATACTCATTCCTTTACAGTAATGTATGTTATTATACCTTTACTAATGAAACAAAAAAAAAAAGCTTAAAGGGTCACTAAAGGAAAACATTTTTAATCATTTTTAAAAGGAATCAGTTAACTTGTATGTCTCTATACCCAATAAACAGTCATAACATTTTTTTTTAATGAAATGACTGTTTATTGGGTATAGAGACATACAAGTTAACTGATTCCTTTTAAAAATGATTAAAAATTGAATTTAATCTATCATATAATGTGCCTCTAGTTTCACTTTTGGTTTTAAAGGTACATACATGAAGTTCCAGGTGAGAGGTGAGTCGGGAAGACTCACAGAACAAAAACAAACAAATCCAGGGCAGTGTTTTGTTTTTAAAATGAATCTGATTGGTTCTGAGGAGTTTTAGACACACAGTAATGACAGCTTAGACCACCGTGAAAATCTCCCAGTACCATGGTTATAAGGAAACAGGCAACCAGGAAGTGTGGAGATCACAGCAGAATTACAGCTACTTCAAAGCAAAAACGAACAATGAGGACATGAAACCAGTACTGCAGTAAGGTAAAGGAAGCTATTTAGCTAAAAAAAAAATTCCTTTAGTGACCCTTTAATTTCTTGAAGATTAACTGAAAGTTCCTTCCAGGGTTTGTCTGTAATGGTCAAGGAATAATGTAAGCATTTAGCAATGCCATAAAGTCAGGTAACAGGCAAGTCCATGGCTGGAGGCCAAAGCGACCTGAGCGGGGACACTACAAAAGAGGATTCCTCATATTGGGAAATGCCACCGACAATTAAACATAACTAGAGAGCCAGGTGTGCACATGAACATGAGCTGAATAGTAATGTACTAAGTGGACCCCAGCTGGTCTCCATAAATGGGACCAGACCTCTGATCTCCACCATCCATCAAGCACATGTCAGGTCTCACAATCAATAGCTAACAGCAAAACTTAATGAAAGGAATACATGAAATGTATTTTGCCTACTCAATCGAGGTGAATTCAGCAGTCTTTCAACAAGCTTCAAGTAGTGCTAACAGTAATATTAAATCTTTGTTTTTTGTTTTTCCTAATAAATATGTTACACTCACCTGCTCTGTGCAATGCACAGAGCAGCCCTGATCCTCCTTTTCTTGGGTCCCCCACTGGTGCTCCTGGCTCCCCCTCTAGGGCAAGTTCCCCCATAGAAACCTGCTTTATATGGGGGCATCCATGCAGACTCACTCCCGAGCCACCCAGTCTGCGTCTATTGACACAGAAAGGGAGGCTTGTAGTTTGCCCGTCTGCTCCCCCTCCTCATAAAAGGCTAATTTGTTAAAGAACCTTTTCTTGTCCGCGGTAGAAGCATCAATTCTGCTAAGCGCATATTGAGCTGCTATCCACGCCTCGCGCGAGCCCTCCCCTGAATTCGCGATGTATTCTGCCTCTAGGCGTTTAACCATCCGTGCAGCCTGCTCTCTATGGACAGTCGTATTATGCTTAACAGCGTTAACCTCAGATATAAATATCCCCCTCAGGAAGGCCTTAAAGGCGTCCCAAGTGACCCCCAAGTCGGGGCTGTCCCCATGCTCTTGCCAAAAGGCTACTATTTCACGGTCAATTTTAGCGTGAGATGGGAAGAGGTTCAGCCAGAAGGCGTTTAATTTCCATGGTGCCCTTGGTAGGTGTGACTCTGGCCTCACCCTTAATTGAAGCAGAAGGGGGGAATGGTCTGAGATGCTTCTGGGAAGGTACTGTACTTTCTCAATGTGCTGGGACGCAGACAGGGAACACAAAAATAGGTCAATCCTGGACAGAGACATGTGCGTTTTGGAAAAGCAGGAGAACTGTCTCTCCAATGGGTTCCTATTTCTCCAGGGATCTGTCCACCCCACCTCGCCCATGAACTTAGCCAAAGCGGTCCGAGCCCCCGCGTGTCCACCCATAGGGGGAGGGTGTCTATCTAGAACAGGGTCAAGTATCCCATTAAGATCCCCCACTAGGACTAGTGGTACCCCCGGGTGACTGAGCTGAAATGTTAGGAGAGTGCGCAGTATCGCTGGGTTGAATGGGGGCGGGACGTACACCGCCGCTAATATTAGGGTCAATTGGTGCAATCTGCACAGCAGGAACACAAATATGCCCTCCTGATCTACCCTGGAGTCAAGCATTTCAAAATCTAGTGTTCTATGAATCAGGACACTCACCCCCCGGGAGTAAGACGTGTGGGTGGAATGATACGACCATCCCGCCCAGGCAAAACCAACCCATGACACTGTCTCCGGGGTCAGGTGGGTCTCCTGGAGGACACACACTGCCGGCAGGTGTTTTCTAAGTGCAGTGGATACCATGGTGCGCTTGAGTGGGTCACCCAAGCCCCGGACATTCCACGAGATCAATGCAGTACATGCCATCATGGAATATTTGGAAAGTAAAGACTACCCCGCAATAGGGTGGGTAAGAGTGCCCACCTGCCAAATTCGGCCTGCGATGGACCCCCGTATCCGTCATATCCATACACATATACATCACATGTTATCACACATATCCCCAGTTTCCCAGCACATATCTGCCTTCCCCTCCCCTCAGTCCTGCAGGCAACTGTAACTATCACCAGTGACTCAATAAAAATTGTGTAGACAGTCAGCATAGTCAGGAGCAAAAAATAGCAAAAGGAAAAAAAAGAAAAGGAAAGGGTCTGTAGAGCGAGATACCATACCGGTAGGTGGGACGGGTGGCGCCCCGCACAAAAATCAGGGTTAATCATACGGGAGTCAGTCTCGGAGTGCAGAATATAAGTCTCTGTTGCCTGGTTACCTCTGGTCAGAGATTCTCCGGAATGCAGAAGAGAAAAAAACAAAAAAAACAAGTAGAAACAAAACTCAACTCTAGAAAACTTTTGGGTGTAAACAGGAACCCATGTAGGCCTGTGATGCAACAGGCATTCAACTGTCCAGGCCACGTACCTCTCTGGGTACTCCAACTGTAAGTCTGGTTGCATGAGAAGTACACAAGCTCAAAACCTGTGTGATCAGAAATATTGTTCTCCCGGTCGTGTGAACTTGAATAGTAATACACATGGCTCCTGAGAGCAACAGAAAATTAAAAATAAACCCCCCCCCCCCCCCCCCCGAAGAAAAAAGACAAACAAAAAAAAATAAAAAACAAAAAGGGGGGGGGGGGAAGGGAAAAAGGGAGACCGGAAAATTGGGAAGAGCAGTCCTCCTTTTCCTCTGTAGACATCGTGGAATTCAGCATGCTTGTAGCTCAATCCGCATCTGCCTCTGGGCCATCCGCTTGTCTCACTAGGTGTTCGTTGGCATCCAGCCATCCAGAGGCCTCCGCCGCCGACTCGAAGAACTGGGCTCTGCCTCCAGCGATAATTCTGAGTTTAGCAGGATATAGCATGGCATACTTGGCACGCAGTCGGTACAGCCTTTTCTTCACCTCCCCAAATTTAGCTCTGCGCCTCTGTACTTCCGCAGAAAAGTCGGGGTAAAAAGAGACTCTGGCCCTGTTGAATTGTACATTACGCTTTTCTCTTGCAAGCCGCAGGATAATTTCTTTGTCTTTGTAGTTGAGGAGTTTAGCCAACAAGGTGCGGGGTGGGCTGCCCGGAGGTAAGGGTCTAGGTGGAACCCTGTGCGCCCTCTCAACCGAGTAAAATGGCGTAAAAGCATCTTTGCCGAATACTTCCTGCAGCCAGTGCTCCACAAATGCGGTGGGGTCCCTGCCCTCCGTTTTCTCCGGCAGCCCCCAGAAAGGGAGGCTTGATCCAACCACTTGATCCATCATCACAGGATTTGTTTGACAGCAGCAGGAGCGAACAGATACCACTGCTATCAATCTGCCTGGTGAGGATGGACAGAGCCAGGTAAGTCTCTACTCTCTTGCACAGCGCTGCATTGGGAATGGGCTCAGGTAAATGTAAAGGGGCTGGTGACACAGAAGGATTTGTACCTTAATACAGAGATTGCATTAGGGTTAAAAAAAAGGCTTTAGAACTACTTGAAGCCTGCTAGTAGCTTCTGTAAAGTGGCAAACAATACTCATTTGGATCATCTGTGTTCAACATTTACAACCCAGAGCTGAAAGGTACCTTAAAAAATGTCAGCAAAAGCTTGCCAAAAGCTATGCAAATGCAGAACAGAGATTTCATTGATAGCTACTAATATATACTACTGACACATATGGTGCCTTCCTTCATATGTCAACTTAGCTGTTTTAACATGGCATATAGCTTGGCACATATGCATTTTATTGCTTACTGTAATATAAAGTGTTTCTACAACCTCAATGAAAAGTAATTGTGAGATTCCCACTTGTGCCGTGTTATGGCTTTTTTAACCTAAATCATTGGCCTCTCTACATCCTGTTCAATGTGTAATGATTAACTGAGGATTTAGCACTAATTCACCAAACATTTCCTGCAAACTGTAAGAGAAAATAACTTGCATATTTGCCAACATTTTTCAGTTGAACGTTTGCCAACATCATCTGCTCCACGCGAGTGAATATTTGTTCTTAGAGTTCTATAAATATGCCCCTAAAATAAGGTTCATCTGCTTTAAATTGGCAACACTAGAAGCAACAATGGAAGCAGAAATATGCAGAAAAACATTATGGTACTAGGCTTGAAGTTGGACCTTACATTTAGGTTTGCACTGTTGTACAGCTTCTACTCTGAATTCAATGCACACTGTAAGCTTCTCCCAGTGTGTAAGGGGGCTTACAATTGGCTAGCTGTTGGCACCAAATCGTACAGTCCCCACACCATTTTTCAGGGGGAGGACAGCCACCCACCTGTTTTTGATATAACTCTCTTCCATGTTGTGTCACACTCCCAGCCTTAGGTCTGCTTGAAACTTCCCCGGGTAGAAATCTTAATATTTAAGAAAAAATACATGTCTGCACACAGATGCGTTTCCAGCACTTCTGTAGCATTCACTTCAGGGCAGAGCACAAGGACACATCTATTAGTTAAGCCTCTCCCCTCTACTCCATTCCTCTCCATGGGAGCACCACAGAGTTGGGACCACTTCCCCATGTATACTAAGTTCACAGCCCCATGCTTCCACCACCAAGTCACAAGACCCACAGATGTGGGTCAGGAGAAACAAGGTGTTTCTGTTAGAATACCATTCTCTTTTTAATGTCTCTTCTATAGCTTTGCCCAGCTCAGATGACAATCTATTTCCCAGGTTTCAAAATCAGTTATAGTAAGACAATTCTGTGCAGGCCTCTCAGGTTATCTGCACCATACTACAGATCCTGCAGCTGAAGGTCATTGGTATACAAGGAGACTATAGCTGTCCTCACACCATCTGTGCCACTTCTTGTGGGAATCAATCATAAGCCTTTTCCAGATCAAAGCCTAACAAGGCCAAAGGCATATTATTTAACTGTGCATAGCTGGTTAAATGTTGCAACCAAAATATTCATTATTCTGTGCCCTAGCACCGCACAGACCTATCCCTCTCCAATCAAAATGCTGGCCACCAACCCCAACCGATTGTCCAACAACTGTGCCAACAATTTATAATCGGCATTTGATAGTGATAGGTCTCCAGCTTATCACCTCTCTCCTTTCCCCCTTCTTAAAAATCAAAGTGATAACTCCTTCATTCATAGAATTTGAAGTGCAACCAGTCTCTACACATAACTTCAATACTTCCACAAGATGAGTCTTCAAAATATGCCAAAACCTCATATACAACTCAACCGGTAGCCCATCCTTCCCAGGAGTTTTATTCCTTGCCATGCTTTTCAGCACCTCCTCCACCACTGTTTTCGTTATGTTCTTAACCAACCCCTCCATCTCCACCTCTTCAAGCTTATTATGCACCACTTGGCAGTATTCCCGCACCTCCTCTTCCTCCACCTTCTTCTGAGCACCATACAGATCCAAAGGCCTTCTTGAAGAAATAGTGGTTCACTGCTCCCCCTCTTCCATCTCCTGCACTCTGGCACAAAAAATCACACCTTTCCCCTTGTCCTTCAACATCCGACTTCTTTCTGTTTTTACTTCTTCCAGCTCTTTTGCCACCTCCACCCCTGCTTTTTAAAATGCGTACAAGAAGTGTAGCTTCCATATCAACAACTCTTCACTCCTTCTCTTCTTCAAGCAACTCTCAGGGACCACAATGTCATAAGATATCACGTTAACATTAATATTAGAGATGAAAAATCCAACCCCCTCTCCCCTAGATGAGCAGCATGGAGCCCATACCGCCACTCCCTTCTCCCACTCTGCTAAGCCAATAGGATCATTAATCCCACATTCCTACAGGCACATCACATCACATGTATTCTTCAAGAAATTAAGCACTGCAGCCTTCCTCCAAGCAGACTTTAACCCCCTCACATTAATAGAGCAAACAGACAGCCATAAAAAAGCAATATTTAGCAGCCATCTTAAACATTTAAAGATTATCATCAGCCTCTGCTTCCCTAGCCAGGCATATTCTCTGTCTCCTGAAAACAGCATGTGAACTGGCAGCCTCTTCTCCTAAGGATCCAGAAAACATAATCTGCAGGGGATCCTCCCCTGCACTGTCACTCTCCTCCTCCTCTATTCAGGCACGCTTACCCACCAATCCTGATTCATATTCCGAAGGAACATCCATCCTCTGGCCACACTCCAGACTTGCGTCCGTTACATCCTCCATCTCCTCCTATTCTTCACTAGAGGGAACCTCCCCCAGCAGTGCAGCCATAGAGAGTGATTCCTGTCCGCCTGGTGGATCCGCCATCTGGTCACCGCCCACACGGCGCCGGACCGCCCCTCCAGGGGAACCTTGGAACTGCTGCATATCCACACCAGTCTCCATCTCCTATTGTTCACGGAGGGAGCTCAAAACTACGCCACCGCTGACACTATCCGTCATCTTCTCGCCCTCCACAGTGACAGAGCCCCCACCCCCCCGGAAGAGCACCTGAGCCCACAGCCATGGCAATCACACCCACCCCTGCACACCACCACTGCTCTCTCCTGCCTCCTTGGGCAGAGCTTCACTTGCTGCATCAGTGGGGGGACTGTCACCGGGAAGATATGGGATCCCCCGAGACACCTCCTCCCACATCTCACTTGCAGACCTCCGCTCCTCCTCCTCCGGCTTCTCCGTCCAGCAGTGCCGTAATACAGCTCTTTTGCTCTCAAATACTCCTTACACTGTCTGGCGAGGTGGCCAGCCTTTTTACAAATGTCACAAGTCCTCCCCATATGACAATCCTAAGCCTTATGCAGCAAAAATGGCATTTCCCCATCATATTACACTCATTAAATAGGTGCCCATAGAGCATAGACTTGCGGCATTATTTAGGCTGCCACTGATAAAATAAAAAGCCCCTCTCACCCCAATTGTGAAGACTGCCTGTGGGAGTCTCACACCTCCCACACAATCTTTGTCCAATTAAAATCGACCAAAAACATATATATTTCCCTGTCCAAATCCCAAAACGGCTCATCACTTTTGTACCCCCCTTTAGTTCCTCACAGTAGGCAAACAAAAAGTATCTTACCAAAGCTGGGTCAACAAAGGGATTGCACATATGTACTACAATCAAACCTCCACAACAATCCTCTTCAAAGAGATCTTCTCCTTATGAGCTGGCTTAACCAAGAAATGCAGCAAATCCTTCATTCCGCGGTTCGTCATGGCGGTAGGTACGCACACCCTTTTAAAGGACGATCGCAACTCGTTGCCTGGGAAATAATCCTACGGCCACTAGCAGCAAGGAAGGCCCTCCGAAAAGAGATGCTCCCTCCAAAGCCAACCCTCAGATACCCCAGGCACCTTTTTAACCAAGATACAAGGCAGTGGATACTACACTTGATCCTAGCCAAAAGGCTGAGAAGCAAATTGACACTGCACTGCTACTGGGATAACAATTAAGGGTCAGTACCAAAAAACAAACATCAGACTGGTTAGTAATACAGTAGATGAACCCAATATATTGTTACGGGTTGCAGTAAATAGCAGTATGCACATAGGTAAGTAAAGGATTAGGTCAATCACAGTTCACTTGACAATATGTTCACAGCATAGAATTAAGTTCTATGCAGCTAAATTAGCATTAACCTGGTAATCCACAAAATCAGCAATAAGTACTGTAACGACATTAGAAAACAGTAACACCAAGGATAATCAATACTGCAAAAACTCCTCAGTAAACAGTAAGCTATATCTACTTCAGACTGTACTCTAAATGAATTGCAGTGATGAAGAGGTACCTCTTACTATGGACAAAAGGCAAACTTCTTGTGAAGCAGCTATCTGAGTAAACAGTCCTTAGTCCTAGCTCTTCAGCTGGATAGAATTGGGACCCAGTCTTTATGGTGGTGCAAATGAGTACAGTCCCAGTAAAGTCTGCATGCAGTAAATAATGCTACTGGTTAGATGGACAGTCCCTGTGTGCTCAGTCTCTGCTAGCAACAACAGGTTACTGGCAGCAGTATCCCCACACCAGTCCCAGCATGAGAGCAACAGGGATCTTACTTTTCATGTGTCAGCTCACTTCTGGATCTGCTTGGAGTGACCCTATTCCTCAGCACATGATGGTAGGTTTGTGGCAAGTTGATGTGCACACTGGGCCAATGATGTGCACAATTCAGTCTTCTCACGGCAAAAAATCCCTTGTTATTCAGCCTGAAAAAATCTCTCTCTCTCTCTCTCTCTCTCTCTCTCTCTCTCTCTCTCTCTCTCTCTCTCCCCAGTTCACATAGTGAATTGTAGTCTTATAGTCAATGAATTACCATAGTATTTTTTTTCCAAAACTTCATCTCCCATAATCCACTGCTGCCAACTATCAAATCTTTTGAGCTCCTTCTGCTTGTTAGCTCCCCTATGTGGAAGGTGGTGAGGTAGTGTTAGCCCTTTCAGCTGCAGTCTAATGGGAGCACAGACAGCACTGCAGCACAGAGTCCTAAACTGCTCTCTATCTCTAGCCTAGCACCTGGTGATAGATAGATAGATAGATAGATAGATAGATAGATAGATAGATAGATAGATGGATACCTGTAGATAAACAGATAAATACAGTAGAAAGATAGATTTATGTAAAAGGGTAATAATAGATAAACAGTTATGCTCAGCCTACAATATAAGTTAGGGCAGAACTGGGATTATAATAGAATTTAATTAATTTTGTACTGGCAGTGTAGAAAAGGTTTACAGTGCATTCATTAAAATAAACGCCTGAATTCCCAGGAGTATCGTACTCTCTACACCTTGTAACTCGATTCTGTTTTACAGGCAAATTAAATCAAAGACAAAAGAAAACGGTTGTTTTTTTTACTGTTTTATACATATTTTATTAGACTTACTTTAAGGGTGACTGATCCCGAGGGTTTGTTTTTATCTGTTCAGAAGTTCTTCTATTCAAGTCAAATTTGCTAAAAGAAGGATGAAAGCCAAAACTATTTTCTAATTGTTAATAATTCATATTCTTGTGCTGCACAATTGGTGCTATTTACAAAAAATAACCTGCGGCACATCAGCGTTCCTAAGTTTGCTGCAAAATCATGAGGCAGTGACTGGGTGAGTTTATACTTTGAAGGCTGACCGGTAAAGAGTACCTGTGCTGAATATAATACAAATCTAATATAAATACATTTTTTTAAAAAAAAATTGCAGGTTCATGTTTTTGTGCTTTTATTTTATCTTTTATAGTGCTCTATTTCCCAGAGCTATGGTGTTATCCATGTCGCTGTCCTGAACTTTTGTACTGACATGTAGTTAGAGTTGCCTCATTTCAAGGCCAGCTTCAATATTTTTATAAATGGTGTTGCAGAAGGTCTGACAAAAAAAAAAAAAAGCAGCTTTAGCTGAACTGCAAGGGACTGGAACTGTCCCTTGCAGTTATTTATTTTTTATATTAAATCTTCTGATTTGAACAATGCCCATGCCTTTGGCTTGTGGAGGATGGGCAGAGCTGGAGTTGAAGCATATGGCTATGCCATCTAAAGGTGATATTACAGTTATAGACAAAGGTTGGTTTACTAGAGACCAAAAGACTGTGCACTTTGCAAAGTGCGGTTGCACTCTTCAAGTGCAATTGTTCCAGAGCTTAGAATATGAGAGAAAGCTCTGCTGACTTCCATCATCTAATCATGTACAAGCAAAAATGCATTTTTTTTTATCTTCTGTGCATGTGATTGGGTATTCTTTGCAAAGTGAGGCTTTACCTTGTTTACCTTATCTTGAACAACTGTTTGCAGAGTACAACTGCACTTTGCAAAGTGCACAGGAGGAGTAGTAACACACCAAGGTAGCTGAAAACAATACTTTGGTTTAGACCTGTAAACAATTGTAGATAGACCTTGCAATTTGGATACCCAACAGACAGAAGAAGTCAGTAATTCATGACCTAGCACACTATGGGGTTGATTTACTCTAGCTATGCCTTTAGTGAATTAACCCCATAGTGTGCTAGGTCATAAATTACTGACTTGTTCTGTCTGTTGTGTATTCAAATTGAAAAGTCTATCTACAATTACAATTCTTTACAGGTCTAGACCAAAGTATTAGGGGCCAAATCCTCAAAAAACGGGCTTAACTTAACTTTTCCGAGTTAAGTTACACTGCCGCAAATCTCCCAAGTTAGGTGCCGATCCTCAAAGCACTTACCTGGAAATTTTCGGCAGTGCAACTTAACTCCGTCCGGCGCAAGGCATTCCTAATACAAATGGGTGATTCCCATTTAAATTAGGCTCGCTCCCGCGCCGGACGTACTGCGCATGCTCCCAGTTGATGGTGGCTTCACATGTGGACTCTCTGACCAGAAGTGCATTCTTTGATCAAAAGTGCCTGAGTTAAAAACCAGGAGTTTGAAACAGGAGGTAAGACAGGAGTCTTCATTATTTTTTTCAATCACTGATCCAGAACAAGCTTGCAGCTAATAAAGTTGGAACTCTTGCTATATAGATTCAGCGGTGCAGCAGACGCTCTCATCTTAGTCTGCTCACCCCAGGGATAGTGAGAGCAGGACACTCTCAAACGAGTCGGCTCTCCCCAGGGATAGTGCAGCCAGGCAGGGTCCTCCCAGCTCTCGGCTGCTGCAGACACAGCACAAAAAAACAGGACTAAGACCCCCCCCCACACCCCCCTAGCCAATTGATCCAGGGTTGCACCGATCGCCGTTAAGGGGTCAGGAAGGATTTTTTTCCCCCGATCGCTGCAGATTGGCACAGCACGCCTGGGGTTTTTCGCCTTCCTCTGGACCAATCAGGGAGAGAAGACTCAACGAGTGACGGCTCACTTGGACAGTCTTCCACCCATCCCGTCCGGCGTCTCGCGGCTCTTCCGACATCCGCGCCAGACCAGGCCTCATTCGCGGCCGCCGCAATTAGGATAGACTGACGACAATGTGACTGGCGACAATGGCTAATCTGCGATACTCTGCGGACTCTATTCGGGGTCTGAGACAATTCGCAACAGCATTACCAGCCGTCACCAAAAAGGCCTTAAAAATAGAGCAACTTTTGAGATTCGATCGACGATCGACCATCAAAAATTTTAACTATTTAACCCAGCTCAAGCACATATCATGTGCTTTGATCAACACAAGATCGGCAGTAAAACACCGATTAGAAATCCACGATTTCTTACTACAAAACGATCTAGACTGCCTCTTTATTACAGAAAGCTGGCTCTCAGACGACTGCAACACCATTCTCGGAGAATTGGTGCCAGAAAACTATCGCATTATAACGGAAAACAGAATAGGGCAAAGAGGAGGAGGCCTGGCGGTGATCCACAAGAATCACATTACAATCACTAAGCCAGCCCTTCAAAATCCTCTTCCATTCATGGAAACCCTTACTCTTCAACTTCAAACTTCCCCCCAGGAGACTGTTCACATTCTCCTCTGCTATAGGCCACCTGGGCCAAAATCTCAGTTTTTGCCATCATTAACGGAGTTTATATCCACTTATACCCTTAACAGCAAACACCTTTTGCTGCTCGGGGACTTTAATCTGTGGGCCAACTCCGCACAGGATCCCATTGCGGACGCCTGTATTGGTCACCTGGAGGGATTAGGGCTACAGCAACTTATATGCGGGCCAACACATGCTTCAGGTCACACACTCGACCTAATTTTCAGACAAAATCTGAAAATAAGCATTTTAGAAAATGAACCATTGCCATGGACAGACCACCATGCAATTAATTTCATAATCTCCAAAATCCCCCCAGTGATAAAAGCACCCAAGCCGGTGACAATACACTGGGCTAGATCTCAGAAGAAGCTCCATTCGGAACTCTTCAAATCTACCTTGGGAAACAGAATCAAAACAATCCATCCACATCAAACAGCCGCAGATACACTGGATGCCATAAACGCAGCCCTGCTACAGTCAGCCGATTTAGTAGCACCGAAACGCAAAGCCTGCATCCGAAAAAGAAAGTCCGGCTGGTTCAACAACCAGCTGTCGCTTCTGAAGCAAGAGCGCAGAAGGGCGGAAGCCGCTTGGAAAAGAAGCCCTGCAGAGGATAACCTCATCATCTACAAGGCAATAACAACACGATATCATAAAGAAATCTTCAAAGCCAAGAAACATCATTTTTCTATGGCGATTAACAGCGCCCTAAACCACCCCCGCGAACTCTTCAAGATGGTCACCCAGACCATGAATCCAGGATGTCTTGAAGTCCCCAACTCAGACACCCAAGAGTTGTGTAATGAACTATCGGATTTCTTCATCAACAAAATTGAAAGAATCCGGGAAAGCATCATGCAAAACAATACCCCCCTCAACCCCACCGTCAATCAACCACAAAACGCCCACAGAAACGCTCTACAATCAACAAAGTTCACTCTGGAACCGATCTCCATCGATACCACAAAAAATATCATTGGTGCTTTGCGGAACAGCACATCGCCCAATGATATCATCCCCACCAAACTGCTGAAGGAATGTGCCGACATCCTGGCACCACCCATCACACAGCTTATAAACCAGTCATTTAAGGAAGGCACAGTGCCATCCCTGTTGAAAGAGGGCACAATCCAGCCCATCTTGAAAAAACCTAACCTGGATCCCAAGGACCCAACTCACCGCCGTCCCATAACAGGCCTAAATGTTCTCTCCAAGATAATGGAGAAATTAGTGGTACAACAGCTGCAACAGCATCTAGATACCCACAATCTACTGGATCCATTACAATCAGGCTTCCGTCCCGGACACGGGACAGAAACGGCCTTACTCAAAATATGGGACGATGCCCTCGAGGCCGCAGACGAAGGAGAATCTTGTCTCCTGGTTCTGCTGGACTTAAGCGCAGCCTTTGACACGGTAGACCACAAACTGTTACTGATGCGACTAGCCAAGGTAGCAGAAGTCGCAGAAGGTGATTTACCATGGTTTTCTTCCTTTCTTGAAAACCGATCACAAACAGTTAAATTGGGTTCTTTCACGTCGGAAAAGCGCACGGTGTCATGTGGAGTCCCCCAAGGATCCCCCCTGTCACCGGTGCTTTTCAACATCTATCTTCGCCCTCTCTTTGATATTATCAGTAGCCAAGAACTACTCTATCACTCTTATGCAGACGATACGCAACTGTATTTTCGCATCTGCAACAAAAAGGATCATCATCCCAGCTTAGAGAAATGTCTCTCTTTGATAGAAAACTGGATGACTAAGAGTTATCTTAAACTCAACAGTTCAAAAACAGAACTCCTTATGTTTCACGCCAGCCGAAAGAGTCAACTGGCAACAACTTGGACACTAAATTAAAAAAATGGAAGGGGTAGTGGCGCTGTCTAGAATAGAGGCTGAATGTACCAATGAGGTACGGATGTGACTTGTATGTGATCAAACTAAGTGAAAAGAATACAAGTACCTGAGTGTGATAATATGTGATGGCCTAATTGGCATATAATATACACTCTGAAAGTTGTACAACAAATGTGCAAAAAAATGGCTAAGAGCCGCAAAGGTGGTCACTCAGTGTGTGAACTGTAAGTTAAGTGATGCCACAAAATTACAAACTTAGATATATCAGATAAACCGTGATCATTAATCAGTGATAAATGAAATCAAAAAATATATATGTACCGGCGTGGTGGTGAATACCAATAAGTATGTAACTTAGCAATAAATGCAGTGAGGCTATAACAGAATAAAAATAAGAGTAGATAGATGCATAAGTCCAATGATTAAATATAGCAGCCACACTATACAGTCCACGTAATGTCAAAAAATAAAAATAAAAATAAAAATATTAATATTAATGAAAATAAACATAACTTAAAAAGAATATATGTTTAGATAAGTGTCCGTGAGCTGGTGCACCCACGAAGGGTGATAAATCACAAAAAATGCAGTGGTGGATTCGCACAGTGCTCCGGTGCTCCCCTCCTGGGTCCCTACTCACCAAAGGCACTCACCCCTACAGGGGTAAAGTGCAAGTAGAATGGATCTCCAGCAGCTGCGATATCGTTCTTCCTGGGTCCTATGGATGCACAGATGTCCTGGCCTGGATGGCTCTGCTTCTTTTTTATTAATTCCGGGATTCCTCCAATGAAAAAAATATTCTCATGGCGCAGTATGTTCAAAAAATGGGAGGTTTATTTGTTTAATTAACACTGCCTATGAGGCATGTGCAATACAGCATACATAAAATAAAACGTTTTTTGAAACCAATTTCCAATGGGTATTGGGATAAGGACAATTGGTGGGGATAAAATATAAAAACAAAGTAGTAGGCAATCAGCATGCAAAAGCATAAGCCTCCCAGCACAGCACTACTAGCCGGTAAGATCGTAAGTGTCGTCTCCAGCTGGGGAACGCCGCGCGCTCCACAGGGTAACAGCTGATCAATCCGGGAGTGCGTGTGGGTGTGCGTGTGTCCGCTTTACGCACGTTTCGTATTGGTTACGTCTTCTGAAGCGACCCGCTTCAGAAGACGTAACCAATACGAAACGTGCGTAAAGCGGACACACGCACACCCACACGCACTCCCGGATTGATCAGCTGTTACCCTGTGGAGCGCGCGGCGTTCCCCAGCTGGAGACGACACTTACGATCTTACCGGCTAGTAGTGCTGTGCTGGGAGGCTTATGCTTTTGCATGCTGATTGCCTACTACTTTGTTTTTATATTTTATCCCCACCAATTGTCCTTATCCCAATACCCATTGGAAATTGGTTTCAAAAAACGTTTTATTTTATGTATGCTGTATTGCACATGCCTCATAGGCAGTGTTAATTAAACAAATAAACCTCCCATTTTTTGAACATACTGCGCCATGAGAATATTTTTTTCATTGGAGGAATCCCGGAATTAATAAAAAAGAAGCAGAGCCATCCAGGCCAGGACATCTGTGCATCCATAGGACCCAGGAAGAACGATATCGCAGCTGCTGGAGATCCATTCTACTTGCACTTTACCCCTGTAGGGGTGAGTGCCTTTGGTGAGTAGGGACCCAGGAGGGGAGCACCGGAGCACTGTGCGAATCCACCACTGCATTTTTTGTGATTTATCACCCTTCGTGGGTGCACCAGCTCACGGACACTTATCTAAACATATATTCTTTTTAAGTTATGTTTATTTTCATTAATATTAATATTTTTATTTTTATTTTTATTTTTTGACATTACGTGGACTGTATAGTGTGGCTGCTATATTTAATCATTGGACTTATGCATCTATCTACTCTTATTTTTATTCTGTTATAGCCTCACTGCATTTATTGCTAAGTTACATACTTATTGGTATTCACCACCACGCCGGTACATATATATTTTTTGATTTCATTTATCACTGATTAATGATCACGGTTTATCTGATATATCTAAGTTTGTAATTTTGTGGCATCACTTAACTTACAGTTCACACACTGAGTGACCACCTTTGCGGCTCTTAGCCATTTTTTTGCACATTTGTTGTACAACTTTCAGAGTGTATATTATATGCCAATTAGGCCATCACATATTATCACACTCAGGTACTTGTATTCTTTTCACTTAGTTTGATCACATACAAGTCACATCCGTACCTCATTGGTACATTCAGCCTCTATTCTAGACAGCGCCACTACCCCTTCCATTTTTTTAATTTAGTTTAGTTTGTATCCCCTAGGGGATTACTTATTAGGGGGGCTGCAGTCTCCAGTTACATTCACACTCACCGTCTCTGAGTTATTTATAATACTGACACCACCCTAGTTCATTGCTCCACCCTCACATATTCTCTCCTAAGCGCGGTACACCTCCCCTTTTAACAACTTGGACACCCCCACCCATTCTGGGCCAAATCATCACCCCTTGCTCCAAAGTCAAAAGTCTCGGGGTCATCTTCGACACCTTCATGACAATGGACGCACAAATAGGGTCAGTAGTCAGCGGAGCGCACCATCTGTTGCGCCTACTACGCAGACTTATTCCATTTATTCCCCAAAGAAGACGTAGCAGTCGTGGTGGGAACAATCGTGAATTCCAGACTGGACTATGCTAACGCCCTGTACCTCGGACTCCCAAAGTACCAAATCGCTCGTCTGCAAGTCGTACAGAATACGGCCGCCAGACTGGTGACTGGGAAAAAAAAATGGGAATCAATCTCACCTTCGTTGAGAACCCTTCACTGGCTGCCAGTAAAGGACAGAATTGCATTTAAAGCACCCTGCCTGACACATAAGTGCATCCATGGGAAGGCTCCGCAATATCTTTGCGACAAGATAGAACCTCACAATTCGAATTGCGTTCTGCGATCCACCGACCAAAATCTGGTCAGGGTACCAAAAACCAAATACAAGTCCAAAGGAGAAAGAAGGTTTGCTTTTCAGGGTCCTAGACTATGGAACGCTTTACCAACCAGCATTCGGTTGGAGGAAAACCACTTGTCTTTCAGAAGACAGATCAAAACTCTGCTCTTTTGATGTCATGAGACACGAACAACTAACGCCCAGAAGCGATTCAGTTCGCATGCGCCGCGCTTTATAAGTTTTTCATTCATTCATTCATTCATGCCCGTGACGTCATTTTTCCCGACGTGCATCGCGTGTTTTTACGATACGCCAAGTTTTGAGGATCGCGCCGGGTTAAAAAGTTGCGACGGGTTAAAAAAAAGATACAGCGAAAAAAAAAAATCAAATTTAAAAAAAAATCGCGGCGATCGAAAAAAAGGTCTGTTTTTACAAGGTGTAAACAATTTACACCTTGTAAAAGCAGCCCTAATTTTACGCATGCAAACGTAAACTTACGGAGAAAAAACAAAGCTGAAAAGCTTTGTGGATCTCCGTAGGTCCTCATTTGCATACGCAAAGCGGCATTTCGACACGAAATGCCCCCAGCGGCGGATGCTGTACTGCATCCTAAGATCCGACAGTGTAAGTCTCTTACAGATGTCGGATCTTCTGCCTATCTTTGGAAAACTGCTTCTGAGGATCAGTTCCAAAGATAGGCACAGGGATACGCAGGCGGAACAGCAGATCCGCCTGCGTATCCCTTTTGAGGATTTGTCCCTAGGTGTTTTCAGCTACCTTGGTGTGTTACTACTCCTCCTATTACATGTTTCTTTATATGGAAAATCCAAGAGAGAATGTGTGTGTGATTATATGGCAAGAATTGCATGCCCAAACCTACTAACTCTGAGATATAAAAGAAGCCTTTAGTTGTTTTAACTTATATGTGAAGCCAATGCTTTATTTTAGTTTTGGATAGAGTAGGGATTAGTTAAACCCCTCGCAATATTTTTCTGCTTTTGTGGAATTTTAGACTCTCCCCGGACTATAGGACCCAGCATGAATAAGGTTCAATTAAAGCTTGTATGTTCAAAAGCAAATGTACGTGGTTGATTCTATCTTCTCAAGAACACTTGAGAAGAAATAAGGCACCATGTACATTTGCTTTGGAACATATAAGCTATTTTTGACACTTATTTGTGCTGGGTCATATTGTCCAGTGGAAGTCTAAAGCCTCGTACACACGACCGAGGAACTCGATGGGCGAAACACATCGTTTTCCTCGTTGAGTTCCTTGTTAGGCTGTCGAGGAACTCGACAAGGCAAGTTTCTCCATTCCCGTCGAGGATCCTCGACAGTTTCCTCGCTGAAAAATGTACACAAGACCGGTTTCCTCTGCAAAAATAATCCCA
This sequence comes from Rana temporaria, assembly GCF_905171775.1. NCBI lineage: Eukaryota > Metazoa > Chordata > Amphibia > Anura > Ranidae > Rana > Rana temporaria. Next base: position 379,057,641 of record NC_053493.1, on the reverse strand, counting down.
GCAAGTTTCTTGCTGGTTTTTACCGAGAAACTCGGTTGTGTGTACGAGGCCTAAGGCCTCGTACACACGGCCGAGGAACTCGACGTGCCAAACACATCGAGTTCCTCGGCCAGTTCAGCACTGAAGCCGCCGAGGAGCTCGGCGGGGCGAGAGCTCCCATAGAACAACGAGGAAATAGAGAACATGTTCTTTATTTCCTCGCCGAGCTCCTCGTCGGCTTCCTCGGCCGAAAGTGTACACACGGCCGGGTTTCTCGACAGAATTCAGCCAGAAACTCGGTCGGAAGCTGAATTCTGCCGAGGAAACTGGTCGTGTGTACGGGGCCTAAGAGATTCTTGCATGCTGGTGAACAACAAGCTTGTTACAGGATTATAAAAGCACTGGTCCAGTTTGGATGTTATTGTTTGCCGGTGGCATATTTTTGCAGCAGCTGGGGGACTTTTTTCAATTCAATTGACGTTTTGGACATCTGAGCACTGAGGGCAAATTATAATATTGTTTTTGTTTAATAATGTTCTTCATTTCCTGGCTTAACACATACAAAATATTAAAAGGGTTGTAAAGGTTAGGTTTTTTTTCTCTAAATAGGTTCCTTTAAGCTAGTGCATTGTTGGTTCTCTTACCCTTTCCTTCGATTTTCCTTCTAAATGTTTTTTTCTCTTTGTCTGAATTTCTCACTTCCTGTTTCTCCTCAGTAAGCTCGCCACCATCATCCGAGCAGTGTTTAGTCAGCCAGAACAGCTTACTGAGGAGGAACAGGAAGTGAGAAATTCAGACAAAGAAAACAAAGAAAAAAAACATGTAGAAGGGAAATCAAAGGAAAAGGTAAGTGAACAAATAATGCACTAGCTTAACCACTTAAGCCCCGGACCATATTGCTGCCTAAAGACCCAAGGGGTTTTTACAGTTCTGGACTGCGTCGCTTTAACAGACAATTGCGCGGTCGTGCGACGTGGCTCCCAAACAAAATTGGCGTCCTTTTTTCCCCACAAATAGAGCTTTCTTTTGGTGGTATTTGATCACCTCTGCGGTTTTTATTTTTTGCGCTATAAACAAAAATAGAGCGACAATTTTGAAAAAAATTCAATATTTTTAACTTTTTGCTGTAATAAATATCCCCCAAAAACATATATAATTTTTTTTTTCCTCAGTTTAGGCCGATACGTATTCTTCTACCTATTTTTGGTAAAAAAAAATCGCAATAATCGTTTATCGGTTGGTTTGCGCAAAATTTATAGCGTTTACAAAATAGGGGATAGTTTTTTTGCATTTTTATTTTTTTTATTTTTTTTTACTACTAATGGCGGCGATCAGCGATTTTTTTCATGACTGCAACATTATGGCGGACACTTCGGACAATTTTGACACATTTTTGGGACCATTGTCATTTTCACAGCAAAAAATGCATTTAAATTGCATTCTTTATTGTGAAAATGACAGTTGCAGTTTGGGAGTTAAACACAGGGGGCGCTGTAACATTTAGGGATCACTGTGTGTGTTTACTAGTGTAGGGGGGTGTGGCTGTAGGAATGACATCATCGATCGGATCTCCCCTATAAAGGGGATCACCCGATCGATGCGCCGCCACAGTGAAGCACGGGGAAGCCGTGTTTACACACAGCTCTCCCCGTTCTTCAGCTACGGGGAGCGATCGCGACGGAGCGGCTAAAAACAAAGAGCCGCGCCGTCGTCCCGGATCGCTCCCCGAGCGGACCCGACCTCCGCATGTACCGGGGGGGGGGGTCCCGATCGGACCCCCCACCCACGTCTAGCAGAGGACGTACAGGTACGTACATGTGCCTGTCCGTGCCATTCTGCTGACGTATATGTACATGAGGAGGTCGGGAAGTGGTTAAAGGAACCTATTTAGAAAATGAAAAACAAACCTTTACAACCCCTTTAAGAGGAGATCTTTCCAAAGTAATTGAAGTCCTCTCTTACAAAGCTGTCAATGGAAAGTGTCCCCATTTAGAGATTCCCCCCTTTTTCTGTTCCAGGGGCAGCTCTAGTATTTGGGTTTTCTCTCACTTTAAAGGGGTTGTAAAGGTTCATTTTTTTTTCACTTTAATGCATCCTATGCATTAAGGGGAAAAAAACATCTTACGATTACCGATCCCTCAGCCCCCCCCCATTTTACTTACCTGAGCCCTGGAAAATCCTGCATTGCGAACACGCTCTTCCTTTGCCTGGTCTTCTCGGCTCTTTATTGGATAGATTGATAGCAGCACAGCCATTGGCTCGCACTGCTGTCAATCAACTCCAATGACACGGGCGTCGAGGATGAGTCCTGTACTCGCGGCTATGGACACCGAATACAGGACTCTGGAGCATGCCCACAAGGTTTCCCCCCAGAGGGGGTTATCAGAAGTGGGGTGGAGCCGAGAAAGCCGCAGTGGAACCCCAGAAAACGCCGTTCAGGGCCACTCTGTGCAAAACGAGCTGCACAGTGGAGGTAAGTATGACATTGTCATAAAAAAAGAAAAAATTCAAACCTTTACAACCACTTTAAGTCTCAGTGACAATAGTCACAAAGAATGCCAGAGGAATGAAGCTTACCATTGGGGACAACAATTAGAACCTGACAGGAGTTCCAGACCCTCCCTTCTTTATTCGAAACAAATAAGAAACATTTTACCTCTCCAGTATTGATGTACCAATAAATAAAATAATAGTTTAGAGGGAGCCCTTTTAAGGGAAACTATAAAGGTTTGGCAACCTCCATGAAGCATGGGCTTCTTTTTGACTTTTAGAGTTTTTCTACAGTCACATTTGCTGATATCAGTGGCCAGCTCATGCAGTATTGTTCTTAAACGCAATGCAAATGCAAAATATCTTACAGATGACAAATAGCTAAAAAAAACATTAGAAAGGGCTATTTTTCATTTACTTTATTTACGTCACCACTTAGCTGGAATTTTATGTAGACCCTGGGTGCATAGACTGCTTAGCAAACCACATTTGTTAGTAAATTTGACGTATGTACACCATAATTGATGTGCTTGCCTACTGCATAGTAAATACTCAGAGAATACGATTTGGTTACTTGCCTAGTCACGGACAGATATTCTTTAGTAAATCAGTGTTTTTCATGCTGCGCAACCCTAATAGTAGCCATATATACCCAGCAACTACATTCATATACAATAACAAAAGCAGAATTTCCTTAGCATAAATGTAACAATAAAACAAGATAGCTAACATTTCTACTAAATAAAAAAAATCATAAAGTCATATTACCAATAAAAGAAAATACATATAATAAAGTTCAAATTGCCACAAAATACACAATAGTGTAAAATAGTAGAAATATATAACAAAATCCCAAGAAGTGCTCCAACCCTTTTTAGCTGAACATCTAAATGATTCTGCTGTGTAGTCCTATAAAATGTATCTATAGCTATTTTTTTTAAAGTTTTGGATATAGTAGGGAAGAGGTAAAACTCAAAATCAAACAAAAAATGCCAGCTCATTTACCAGCCAGCCTGCATCAAACCAAATTAACCCTGTTCAGTTCATGTTAAAACCAAGGGGTTTAGTTTGCACACATTTGCAATGATATGTGCAAGCTGCAGAGGCCATGTAACCGCACCCCAGTGTACTGCAGTCCTAACTCTGTAATTTCAGAGTCTCCAAAGTTGGAGCATATATATAAGAATGGATAGATTAAGGGCAGGTATGCCTGGAGGGAGCCCACCCCCTCCTCAAAGGTACAGGGATGCACTTGACACCCAGCAATAGCACAATGGCAGCAAAGTTAACCAGTGCGCCCCCTCAAAAAATAACCAGCTTACGCATGTATTTGCAAATGTGTGCACACAAAACCCCTTGATTTTAATATTAACTGTTAGACAGGGTTAATTCAGTTTGTTGCAGGCTGGCTGGTAAGTGAGCTGGGAATTTTAATTTATTTTATTAAAACTCGTGTCCCTTCCATGTGATCCTTTCTTTAAAAGTCATTTTAGGTTGGGGTGGTTTCCATTTGTTTGTACTGTTGGTTATTTGATGCAGTGGCGCACTGGATGCCTTTGCTGCCATTGTGCTTTGATGGGTGTCCACATCCCTGTACCTTTAAGGAGTGGTGGGCTCCCTCCACTCATACCTGCCCTAATCTGTTCATTATTATATGTGCTTCAACTTTGGAGACTCTCAAATTATAGCATTAGGACTGTAGTACACTGGGGTTGCGTGACATGGCCTCTGCAGCTTATGCATGTATTTGCAAATGTGTGCAAACTAATCCCCTTGTTTTTAACATGAACTGTTAGACAGGGTTAATTTGGTTTGTTGCAGATGAGCTGAACACCCCCCTGTTCGGTTCACACCAGAACCTTCGAACGGACCGAACGTTCGCGCAAACATTTAGAACCCCATTGAAGTCTATGGGACTCGAACGTTCAAATTCAAAAGTGCTCATTTTAAAGCCTAATATGCAAGTTATTGTCGTAAAACGTCTTTGAGAACCCGGTCTTGCCCGAGGGAACATGTATCAATGGAAAAAAAGTTTTAAAAACGGTCGTTTTTTCAGGAGCAGTGATTTTAATGATGCTTAAATTTAAAAAAATGAAAAATTCCTTTAAATATTGTACCTGCTTGGTGTCTATAGTATGCCTGTGAATTTTTTTTTGAGAACCCGGGTCTTGCCCGAGGGAACATGTATCAATGGAAAAAAAAGTTTTAAAAACGGTCGTTTTTTTCAGGACTCCTGAAAAAACTACCCTTTTTAAAACTTTTTTTCCATTGATACATGTTCCCTGGGGCAAGACCCGGGTTCTCAAAGACGTTTTCACAGGCATACTATAGACACCCAGCAGGTACAATATTTAAAGGAATTTTTCATTTTGTATTTTTTTTTATTTAAGCATCATTAAAATCACTGCTCCTGAATCTTTAGGTGCAAACTACAGAGAACACGGCCAGTACACACCAAGTAGCTTTAGGTGCAAACTACAGAGCACACGGCTAGTACACACCAAGTAGCTATAGGTGCAAACTACAGAGGACACAGGCAATAAACCATGTAAGAATACTGCAGCTAGCACAATCACCTGCCTGCCAGTAAATTAGGAAGAACTGATCTACTGTAGCTAAACTATACAGTGTATAAATATATGTACAACACCTGGGATGTATATATATCCTCTACACACTGCAACATTAACTGACTAGCCTGCCTGCCTGCTCTATCTACCTGCAAAAAATTACACTCTCTCTGTCCTCTCTTAACCACCGCAACACACTACACAAGGCCGACCTGCAGGCGGCCTTTTATAGTGTGGGGCGTGTACTAAACCCCCTGAGCTCTCCACTTTTTGCAAGCTGTGATTGGCCAAGCATGCGGGTCATAGTGCATGCTTGGCCAATCATCAGCCAGCGATGCCGCAGTGAGTGAGTGAGTGAGAAACTTGTATAGCGCAACACATGCGAACTGAATCGCCTCTGTGTGTGTACCTTTAAGGAATTTATTATTCACCTCTTGCCCCAGATACTGTTATAACTATACCACAATGGTGGATGGCATAAGCTTATACAAGCCACATAGTTTAAACACCAGCTGTCTTTCACAAGAGTTTGGAGGGTGGCAGCTGGTAACCCTGAGGTATGTGAGTACTGGCCTATGCTGTATACCCCCAAAGACTGTAAGCAGCCTTCAGATTTATATACAGTGCCTTGAAAAAGTATTCACACCCCTTGAAATTTTCCACATTTTGTCATGTTACAACCAAAAGCATAAATGTAAAAGTGAAAGGAAAATGATAAATGGTTTTAAAAAATTTTTTTTTACAAATAAATATGTGAAAAGTGTGGCGATCTTTTGTATTTAGCCCCCCTGAGTCAATACTTTGTAGAACCACCTTCCACTGCAATTACAGCTGCATGGCTTTTTGGGGATGTCTCTACCAGCTTTGCACATCTAGAGAGTGACATTTTTGCCCATTCTTCTGATTGTCTGTGAAAAGCAATTTTAAAGTCTTGCCACAGATTCTCAATTGGATTTAGGTCTGGATTTTGACTGGGCCATTCTAACACATGAATATGCTTTGATCTAAACCATTCTATTGTAGCTCTGGTTGTATGTATAGGGATCCAGTCACAAGTCTTTTGCAGACTCTAATGCCCTGTACACACGATCAGTTCGTCTGATGAAAACGAACCGATGGATTTTTTCATCAGTCTTACCTACACACCATCGGTTAAAAATCCGATCGTGTCCAACGCTGTGATGTAAAACACAATGACGTGCAGAGAAAAATTAAGTTCAATGCTTCAAAGCATGCGTCGACTTGATTCTGAGCATGCGTGGATTTTTGACCGATGGATTTCCCCACAGACGATCGTTTTTTTAACCATACGAAAATTTTAAAACAGGTCCTATTTTTTTTCACTGATGGGAAAAAAACTGATAGGGCCCACACACGATCGGTTCGTCCAATGAACCAATCATGTGTACAGGGCATAACTGGTTTTCTTCTAAGATTGCCCTGTATTTGGCTCCATCCATCTTTCTATCAACTCTGACCAGCTTCCCTGACCCTGCTGAAGAAAAGCATCCCCACAACGTGATGCTGCCACCACCTCTTTTAACGGTGGGATGGTGTGTTCAGGGTGATGTGCAGTGTTAGTTTTCCGCCACACATAGGGTTTTGCTTTTAGGCCGAAAAGTTAAATTTTGGTCTCATCTGACCGGACCACCTCATTACAAATGTTTGCTCTGTCCCTCACATGGCTTTTTGCAAACTGCAGATGGGACAACTTATGGCTTTCTTTCAACAATGGCATTCTTCTTGCCACTCTCCTATAAAGGTCAGATTTGTGGAGCGCACGACTGAGGCCCCGTACACACGTCCGAGAAACTCGACGGGCAAAACACATTGTTTTGCTCGTCGAGTTCCTTGTGAAGCCGCCGAGGATCTCAGTGAGCCAAGTTTCCTCATTGACTAACGAGGAAATAGACAACATGTTCTCTATTTGGCCCGACGAGATCCTCGTCGGTTTCCTCGGCCAAAAGTGTACACACGACCGGGTTTCTCGGCAGAATACGGCTCCGATCGAGTTTCTGGTTGAATTCTGCCGAGAAACTCGGTCGTGTGTACGGGGCCTAATGGTTATACTGTGGACAGATTCTCCCTTCTGAGCTGTGGATCTTTGCAGCTCCTCCAGAGTTAACATGGGTTACCATACCTCTTGGCTGCTTTTCTGATTAATACTCTTCTTGTTTGACATGTTGTGTATCTATTTACTTGGTGCAATTGCATCTTTTATTTATTACCGAAAAAAAGGGTAGTTTGCATTTGTTTGCCCTAAGATTCAATTTACCTTCAGTGTTTTTTACTGAAATGTTGCGTTTCCTAGACCTTGGTGGTAAGATTGTTTGACATAAAAAAATTGGAACTGACACTATTTTATTCTCAAGGGTATCTGCTTTTAGAAAAGATATCATGTTTGGGGTTTTGTGAAATCTTCAAGCCTAAAATTATATTTTTTTATTTCAGACGATATGAAAAAAAAATCCAATTCATGTTTCATACATACCATTAGCAGTCAGTAGGTGGCAGGCTACAAACAAGAGCACCAGCTAGGTTGTGCATTGAAAACAGATGAAAGCATAGCTGAATGATTCAAAGGACGTACACCTCCACTCCCTTGCTCTAACTTTGATATACACAGACTGCCCACACCCCATACAGTAAAACCTTGGTTTGAGAGTAACTTAGTTTGAGAGTGTTTTGCAAAACAAGCTGAATTTTTTAATAAATGTTGACTAGCTATACAAGTGATGTCTTGATATACAAGTAGTGTCATGTCACAACTGAGTAAAAAAAGAGAAGAGAGACGCCTCTAAGTGTAGCAATATGGTTACATTTAATGAAGGTACAACATTTAGAGCCGGTTCACACATGGGCAGCACGACTTGCCGAGCAACTCGGCAAGGCGATCTGCACACCACTTCAGAGGCGACTTGCAAAATGACTTCTGTATTGAAGTCAATAAATGCAAGTCACCCTGAAGTTGTCCCAAAGTCGTACAGGAACCTTTTTCTAAGTCGGAGCTCCTATTAAAATGGTTCCATAGTACAAAACGAAGCTCGACTTGTCAGGTGGCTAAGTCGCCCCTGTGTGAACCGGCTCTTAGCAACATATTGCTACACTTATGCACACACGATCGGAAATTCCGACAGAAAAAACTTAAACGGTCACACAAATCTTGTCGAAAATTCAAGAACGTCAAGAACGCAGTGGCGTACAAGACGTACGATCAATGAAGTTCAATAGGCAGTTTGGCTCTTCTGCTTGATTCTGAGCATGCATGTTTTTTTGCACATCGGAATTGCATACAGATGAGAGCAGATTTTCCGATAGGAACTTTTTCTGTTGGAAAAAATAGAGAACCTGCTCTCAATCTTTTGTTGGCAGAAATTCTGACAGCAAAAGTCTGATGGAGCATACACATTGGACTTTTCTTGTCGGAATTTCCAATTGTGTGTACGCGCCATTAGAGGCACCTCTCTTCTCTTTTATACTCTGTAGCTCCTGCTGGACTTTGCTTCTAATCCCCTGGGGGAGGCTTCTATTTGTGGTTGGACATTTTATGATTACACAACCTATCACGTTGCTATAATTTTTTTATATGGACTATAAACGGAAGGACCTATGAATAAATTGTTGTGGAACAAATCATTTGAGTATCCATTATTTCTTATGGGGAAATTTGCTTTGATATACAAGTACTTTGGATTACAAGCATGTTTTTTGAACGAATTATGCTCCCAATACAAGGTTTTACTGTATTATATTACACATATTCATAAAACCAATATTTTACACAAATATTTTAAAATTATACAATATAAAATTGTATAAACTTGTATTAAAGTTGGCCACAAAAGTATCATACTTTGCTTTTAAACATTTATTTTTTTATTTTATTTACCGATGGCTAATTTGATTGTAGCTCCACAAGCTGAAGCTTCAATAAATTTTTTATTTCACAGTCAAGTAGATTGCTAAGTGACAGCTGTCATTCCCCTGCACACTCTTATTATATTTGCAGCACAAAGACGCATTCTGCAAGACGGAGAGGAAGCCAGTGGTGTTTCAGTAGATGCACTTTCCATAGTGAGTGCATTGATGAGATTAATGGATGTTGACTCAGTTCTGAGTGATTTGACACAGACAAGTTGTTTTCATGACAGGGTATAATGACTTCAGCACATATGGAGGAAACAGTTTTGGAAGCTGGGAAATGGAAAGGCCCTTCAAAACTCCACTTAGATCTGTGCCAGGCTGGCATCGCACACACGGAGGCGGATGAAGTGTTTCTTCAAATAACATCTCACAACAGGAAATCTCAGCATTGTGGACTTCTTCCAGCATTTGTTTATGACACATAAATATAAAATATTTACTGGAGGAATCAGGACAGAGAAAGCCAAGATAATCTACAAAGTATTAAATGTGTTAGTCTGACCCGAAACATAGCGGATTAACCGAGAAATCCAGACAAAAAGATAAATGTACATCATTTTAAAGTATGTGCAGCTGCTTTTTTTATTTATTAATGACAAGCGTACCCAAACGGAGGGCCCACCCCAGCTTGAAAATGCTCTTTAACAATCACAGCAATATTTGGTTGCAGTATGTGTTCACTAGGATCACCGGGATCGTTACTACACTGCAGCATCACATACAGGCTTAAAGGGTAACTCTGGTTTCATGGGAAAGAATTGCATATAAAAAAATAATAATATAGTATAGACAATTGCTACACGAACCATGTTAAAATGTAAAATTTTTAATAAAAGAGAGGTTTCCGTCTTATTAAAAATAAAAGAAAAATGTTTTTGCTGGTATTATGCGTTAACCCATTTCATACACAATCTGTATATTAACAATTAGCCTACTGGCCACTTTCGTAAAGGTGGGGAAAGGAGGGAAAATGTGGGACAATGGGACTTTGTATGAAACACAACACTTGGGTAGATTGAATCAATCAATGATAGTAATTAAAATATTTAGTAATGACACAATTGAGCATAGTGCAATAGATAGCATGATTGGTAGAAAAATAGATGATATAGAATTAAGATAAACATGATTAGTACATCACATAATAAAAACATAGTAAACATTATTGTACATGGTAAATGGTAAATCAGCAGTATACTCAAAAATGTGTAAAAACATGATAGTTAATGTATATTATTGATTGATGATTCAAACAGATCAAACCCATGGTAATCACATGATTGCTGTGGCATAGCATCAAATAAGAAAATCTTGACGTGTGTAGCACTACCCCCGAAGGAGCTGCTGGTTTGTTTTGGGTGGCATGTTACCTCTATTCCTCCGACCATCATCCAGACTCTCAGTAATGGTGCATTCTTCGATGAAGTCTAAGGCCTCTCCTGAGATACCAGCCTTGTGCTTGGTATTCCCCCAGACAGGTTCTTCATCGGGTGGCTTCCTCCCTCAGGACGGACAGCACAGGACCACTCTGAAACTGCAGACCCAGTCTGACCACTGGGCCTACAAGGTAGATCACAACCCTGGACCAACGTGGTCCCGGAGCCAGGAACACTTGAACACGCACCTCCAGCCATGAGGGGCCACACACAGGGGGTGGTGAGACGACAGACCAGCAATCGAGGACCGCAAACTAATGATGTCTGTCCCTTAAGTACTCTTCCCCAGCATGCACAGCGAGGCGACTGACCCTCACTGATTGGCTGCTGAGGAAAAACACCCAACACGCCCTGACTCAACTGCTGCCACCCTTGGCCTGTGGTGGTACAGGCACCCCAGGCAGCAATAGTGGTCACTCACACTACAGCCATGGCTGGAACAGAGGCCCAAATTTGACCAAAATAACATTGTCAGAGGTAACTAAATCTCTGACCACCCTCTAAATTTAAAGCAGCACCAGCCATAGCTACACACTCCACCCCACTTGAATAGACACTGTCCCCAGTGTCAAAACCATGGCGTCTTACTCCTGAGCGCCCACCTTAATTCAATTTAAACAGGAGAGTAAGAGAAAAGAGGGGTAAATAGAGAATAAAACATATGAATGTTTTCAAATTTACATATATGTACAATTTACATTAATATTCCTAACTATCTAATCTGCCCCATTCTCCAAAAATCTTGATAGAAGATCAACTGGACCTGAAAAATAAACACAAAGAGGAAACACACACATTTCACTAAGGAAGAATGAAGCTGAACCTTCTGCCAGTAAAAGGGAAGCCTCCTTCCTCACTCAGGAGAATTAAAAACCTAAATGCTAGACAAATTATGAAAAGTGAGAGACACAAAAAAAGTCTCTCTTTAAAAGTTACGGAACACTGCCTTCTAGCGGCAATGTCCCTGATCTCAATGCGCACCACAGTCTCTTAGTGAAGATAGACACATGTTTTAAGGAAGACACATTACTCTTTTCTTTTCCTTGACCAACAAAGTCCTCAAGGGCCCTAATCTAACTGACTAGGTACTTATGTCTAGGGATGAGCTTCGAGTTCGAGTCGAACTCATGTTCGACTCGAACATTGCCTGTTCGCCTATTCGGCGAACAACGAACAATTAGGGGTGTTCACGGCAAATTCAAAAAGCCGCGGAACACCCTGTTAAAGTCTATGGGAGAAATCTAAAGTGTTAATTTTAAAGGCTAATATGCAATTTATTGTCCGAAAAAGTGTTTGGGGACCTGGGTCCTGTCCCAGGAATCAGTGAATTTAATAATGCTAAAAGTGAAACAATAAAAGTGTAATATTACTTTAAATTTCGTACCTAGGGGGGGTGTAAAGTCAGCATGGGAAATATCGCATGTTTCCTGTACATAGAACTGTCCCTGCACAAAGTGTCATTTCTAAAAGAAAAAAAGGCATTTAAAACCGGCTTTGCGGCTCTAATGAATTGTCGGTTCTGGCAATTCAGAGATGATTCATTCATAAAAAATAAAAATAAAAAAGCTGGGGGTCCCCCCAAATTCCATTAACAGGCCCTTCAGGTCTGATATGGATATTAAGGGGAACCCCGCCGTCAATTAAAAAAAAATTACGTGGAGTTCCCCCAAAAATCCACACCAGACCCTTATCCGAGCACGTTAACCTGGCCGGCCGCAGAAAAGAGGGGGGGACAGAGTGCGGCCCCCCCTCTCCTGAACTGCACCAGGCCACATGCCCTCAACATGGGGAGGATGTCCCCATGTTGATGGGGACAAGGGCCTCATCCCCACAACCCTTGCCCGGTGGTTGTGGGGGTCTGCGGGCGGGGGGCTTATCAGAATCTGGAAGACCCCTTTAACAAAGGGGACCCCCAGATCCTGGCCCCCCCTATGTGAATTGGTAATGGGGTACACTGTACCTCTACCATTTCACGAAAGAAGTGTAAATAGTTAAAAAAAACACACAGACACCGTAGAAAAAAATCCTTTATTAAAAAAAAAAAAAAAAATCCAGCGATGTGAATCCACTCTCGGCCCGGCCCCCCGCTCCAACGTTGTCTTCTATCCAGCGACGGATAATCTCTCCAGCGACGGGTGATCAGCGGCCCGGTCCAGCGATGAGAAGATCCATCCGTCCAGAGCGCAGCAGGCAGCTCCTCTCTCCGATGGACACAGCCCAGCGGAATGACGCGCTGGAGCTGTGACATTTCTTATATAGGGGAAGCAGCCACCCGTCACGTGACCCCGCCCCCTCTGACGCACCCTCGTACGTCACTGGGAAAGCCCGGTATTTTCCCAGTGGATTCACATGGCTGGATTTTTTTTATTTATTTTTTATTAATAAAGGATTTTTTTCTACGGTGTCTGTGTGTTTTTTTTAACTATTTACACTTCCTTCATGAAATGGTAGAGGTACAGTGTACCCCATTACCAATTCACATAGGGGGGGCCAGGATCTGGGGGTCCCCTTTGTTAAAGGGGTCTTCCAGATTCTGATAAGCCCCCCGCCCAAGGGTTGTGGGGATGAGGCCCTTGTCCCCATCAACATGGGGACATCCTCCCCATGTTGAGGGCATGTAGCCTGGTGCGGTTCAGGAGAGGGGGGGGCGCACTCTGTCCCCCCCTCTTTTCTGCGGCCGGCCAGGTTAACGTGCTCGGATAAGGGTCTGGTGTGGATTTTTGGGGGAACTCCACCCCAAATTTAAAAAAAAAATGGCGTGGAGTTCCCCTTAAAATCCACACCAGACCTGAAGGGTCTGGTATGGATATTTGGGGGGAACCCCACGTCATTTTTTTTTTTAATTGACGGCGGGGTTCCCCTTAATATCCATATCAGACCTGAAGGGCCTGTTAATGGAATTTGGGGGGACCCCCAGCTTTTTTATTTTTATTTTTTATGAATGAATCATCTCTGTAATTGCCAGAGCCGACAATTCATTAGAGCCGCAAAGCCGGTTTTAAATGCCTTTTTTTCTTTCAGAAATGACACTTTGTGCAGGGACAGTTCTATGTACGGGAAACATGCGCTTTTTCACATGCTGACTTTACACCCCCCCTAGGTACGAAATTTAAAGTAATATTACACTTTTATTGTTTCACTTTTAGCATTATTAAATTCACTGCTCCTGAAAAAACGGCCGTTTATTAAAACTTTTTTTTGCATTGATACATATTTCCTGGGACAGGACCCAGGTCCCCAAACACTTTTTAGGACAATAACTTGCATATTAGCCTTTAAAATTAACACTTTAGATTTCAAATGTGTGAGTTCCATAGACTTTAACAGGGTTCTAAACTTTACACGAACATTTGGTGTGTTCGCAAGTTCTGATGCGAACCGAACAGGGGGGTATTCGGGTCATCATTACTTATGTGAAAAATATACTACAGCGCTAATTAAATAATCAATTCCATGTGCACCTAAATAAAAAAACAAATAATATAGCTGCTATCTTGAGTGATACCAAATCCAAACAGTGAAACATATAAAATATAGATGCGCTAATATTAACTTAAAAGGTGATAAAACTTACAAAGAAATACTAATCAGGGAGAACACTCCATAAACTGTGAATTACTAATATGTCCTTAATTAGTGCACAGTGATTAGCAGGATTCCATGCAGGGAAAAAAATCACTCTCTTCAATCTGAATGCTAATCCAGCCCTCCACCGCTGTGATCAGATGATACAGGCACTCACAGACAGGGATTGCATGAAAGAAAAGAGAAAAAATCTCATTGCGCAATATTCGATGACAGATCAAAAAATGTAATCAGAGCATTGATATATGCACTCACGAATCCCCGCTTTCAGTAAAGCATGAAAACGCCACTCAGTATGTTGTTTCCTCAGCTCGATCCGATGCACTCGGATTCGATCGCAGGCTCCTCCCTACGCGTTACGTCACAGGCACGCGACTTACTCATGGGTTCATACGTTATGAGAATGGCTTGGGGTTTAGATAGCCTTCTCATTGACAGCGTTTACATTAGTGTGAGCAACCAAAGGGAAAGACAAACATCATTGCGGCAAAACTTTACTCACATAGCTGAATTCTAGTGAGATCAAATGTCGATGCATAGACACACATAATTTTAATAAACAAATTTAAAAAAATGTAATTGATATAAAACTTTAAAAACATTCTATGTTGTTTGCTATGCGGATGGTGCATTTGCATTTTCATTTGCAATCTACTGCCCTCTTGTGGCCAGATATACAACAAGCATAGAATAAGTAGATGAACATTTAAAAATACAATTAAATAGATGCATCAACACTATTCAATATTATCAATAAAACATATAAAACCATCAAAAATGTAATAAAAATTGTACTAAAGAGTTAAAAGATTATTACTATAATAACAGTAATAAAAACCATCATAATGAATAAAAATCAATATATATTAATAAAATTAATTATTAATACAAAACCATGAGTATGTTTACGAATTGGAAATTAAGCAATTTAAATCAAATTCGATATTAAGGCCATTGGGAGATAGAGTCTGCATCTCATGTATCCAGCGAGACTCAGTTTTACTTAATTCCCTTACTTTATGACTGCCCCTCCAGTGTGGAGTGTATTTGGCAATGGCCCAAAATTTAATTTCCTTGGAAAAATAATATTGAATAGTGTTGATGCATCTATTTAATTGTATTTTTAAATGTTCATCTACTTATTCTATGCTTGTTGTATATCTGGCCATAAGAGGGCAGTAGATTGCAAATGCAAATGCAAATGCACCATCCGCATAGCAAACAACATAGAATGTTTTTAAAGTTTTATATCAATTACATTTTTTTAAATTTGTTTATTAAAATTATGTGTGTCTATGCATCGACATTTGATCTCACTAGAATTCAGCTATGTGAGTAAAGTTTTGCCGCAATGATGTTTGTCTTTCCCTTTGGTTGCTCACACTAATGTAAACGCTGTCAATGAGAAGGCTATCTAAACCCCAAGCCATTCTCATAACGTATGAACCCATGAGTAAGTCGCGTGCCTGTGATGTAACGCGTAGGGAGGAGCCTGCGATCGAATCCGAGTGCATCGCATCGAGCTGAGGAAACAACATACTGAGTGGCGTTTTCATGCTTTACTGAAAGCGGGGATTCGTGAGTGCATATGTCAATGCTCTGATTACATTTTTTGATCTGTCATCGAATATTGCGCAATGAGATTTTTTCTCTTTTCTTTCATGCAATCCCTGTCTGTGAGTGCCTGTATCATCTGATCACAGCGGTGGAGGGCTGGATTAGCATTCAGATTAAAGAGAGTGATTTTTTTCCCTGCATGGAATCCTGCTAATCACTGTGCACTAATTAAGGACATATTAGTAATTCACAGTTTATGGAGTGTTCTCCCTGATTAGTTTTTCTTTGTACGTTTTATCACCTTTTAAGTTAATATTAGCGCATCTATATTTTATATGTCATCCTTACTTATGTCCCCCCCAGAGTCAAACACATCTCAGCAATGTGGGGAAAAGTATAGTTCCTGAGCGGACTACTTCAAAAGAGGGCAATAAAAGAAAACACACAAACTCCCATGAGCAAGTTTTTTTGCCAGTTCTCTTCACAAGTTATGCCGCGTACACACCATCACTTTATGTGATGAAAAAAAACGACGTTTTTAAAAACGTCACTTTAAATGACCGTGTGTAGGGGAAAACGTTGTTTTATGTCTTCTGAAAAACGACAAAAAAAAATTGAAGCATGCTTCAATTTTATGTGTAGTTTTTCAAAACGTCGTTTTTTACTTCACAGAAATTGACCGTGTGTAGCAAAAAACGTTGTTTAAAACAAAGTTTTTACACCCGCACATGCCCAGAAGCTAGTTATGAAGCGAGCTTCAATGGAAAAACATGGTGAACGTAACCTCGCTTTGCTAGAACATTGTGAGAAAAACGATGGTGTGTAGGCAACTTCGTCTTTGAAAATTGAAGTTTCAAAAACTTTGTTTTTTACTTCACAGAAAATGCCGTTTTTTTTCATCACATAAAGTGATGGTGTGTATGCGGCATAAGACCTGGGTTTTCGGCAAGGTCAGGGTTTTCCCCTGGCTATCAAGGGTGGTGATTGAATAGATCCGGTCATCCTTTTCAGGGCTTTTCATGACCACCCGGTCACTGTAGATGTGCCGGCCATAGCTCCATGACTCTCGGCAATCTTCAAACCGGTGATAAATGCAAACAAAAGAAAAGCCAGTGCTGAGGGATGGCTTTTTCACCTTCAGATAGTCCCAAATGGCTTCCTGACACTATTCCTCTCGATTGTCATCAATCTCTTTCATGAGAGCCTCGGGCACATAGGGGAACTCCCACCCACCTTCAAGGGCCACCTTCCTCACCGTGAGTATCACGATAAGGAAGAAGGGGGAAATGCTGATGAAAAAAAAAAACATTTCCCCAGTCTTCCTAGTGACAGGACACTGATCACAGCTCCCTGTAATAGAAAGCTGTGATCACTGTCGTGTCACACACAGCCCATCCCCCTACAGTTAGAACACATCCCTAGGCACAATTAACCCCTGCAGCGCCACCTAGTGGTTAACCCCCTCACTGCTAGTGTCACAGTAATTTTCACAGTAATCAGTGCATTTTTTTAGCATTGATGCTGTAAAAAAAATTACAATGGTCCCAAAAATGTGTCAAAAGTGTCCGATGTGTCTGCCATAAAGTCGCAGTCACGATAAAAATCGCAGATTGCCACCATTACGAGTAAAAAAAATAATAATAACAATGGCATAACTATATCCCCTATATTGTAGATGCTATAACTTTTGCGCAAACCAATCAATATACGCTTACTGTGATTTTTTTTTTTACAAAAATATATAGAAGAATACGTATCGGCCTAAACTGAGGGAAAAAAAAGTGTTTTATATATTTTTGGGGATATTTATTATAGCAAAAATGTAAAAATATTTTTTTTTCAAAATTGTCGCTCTATTTTTGTTAATAGCCCAAAAAATTAAATCCAAAGAGGTGATCAAATACCACCAAAAGAAAACTCTGTTTGTGGGAAAAAAGGACATCAATTTTGTTTGGGAGCCACGTCGCACGACCGCGCAATTGTCAGTTAAAGCGATGCAGTGCCGAATCACAAAAAATGGCATGGTCTTTGACCAGCAATATGTTGCGGGGCTTAAGTGGTTAATGCATTCTATGCATTAAAGTGAAACAACCCCATGGCTATCACAGGCCCCCCAACCCCCCATTTTACTTACCTGAGCCAGTTTACCTGCTCTGCGCGTTTCCCCCCCGCGTCCTCTTCTTCACGGAGTCTCGGCGTTGATTGGATAGATTGATAGCAGCACAGCAATTGGCTCCCGCTGCTGTTAATCAAATCCAATGGCGCAGAACCCAGAACAGCAGGATCGTGGGCCACTCTGTGCAAAATGAACTGCACAATGAAGGTATAGTATGACATGTTTGTTATTTTAAAAAAAAAATGATCCTTAAAGGGGTTTTCCACCTTTTTTTTAAGTTTATTAAAAGTCAGCAGCTACAAAAAGTGTAGCTGCTGGCTTTTAATAAACTGACACTTACCTGCTCCACGGCTCCAGCGACGCTACGGCCGGGGCTCCGCTCCTCGCCCCCCCCTCGCCGGGCGGCGTCTTCATTCTTAGTGTGGGCACCCGGCAGTGACAGCTTTCGGCTTCACGGCCGGGCACCCACTGCGCATGCGCGAGCGGCAGTGCGCATGCGCGAGCGGCAGTGCGCATGCGCGAGCGGAGCGGCGCCGTCCGATTGGACAGGCTCTCGCCTACAGGGAGGGGCTGTGAAAAGGCGATTAAGCTAATCGCCTTTCCAGCCCCTCGGCGGAAAGAGGAAGTGGGACAGGAAGTCCCCTTCTCCTGAAGCCCCCACCCCCCCCAAAAAAAATTACATGCCAAATGTGGCATGTAAGGGGGCGAGGAGTGGGTTAAGCGGAGGTCCATTTTTAGGTGGAACTCCTCTTTAACAAACCCTTTAAAGCACCTGTGCAAGATAAAAGAAAACCTGCAAACATGGCCTGTTGGGGGTACTTGAGGACTGAGGTTGAGAACCACTGGTGTATCGGACAGCTTGCTTTGCTATGGTGTCCTGTACACTGATGAAGGGGACTTGCTTGGTGAGATAAGAATGCAAAGCTAGGAACAGTCCTATGGATTTTCTGCTGTGACAATCCAGGAGGCTGCTGGCAGGATCAGCAATTAATTAATGTTTACAGCATTAACACAAGAAGAAGAATTGGCATGTTTTGAGAATTAAACTTAACATAATTGAACATTTATTGGCTATTGCAGTTTTGAGTTTATAAACGCTTTGTAAAAAACTAAGACCATTGATAAACATATTATCATTAAACAATAATCCTATGAATAAATGTAGCCATAGTATACATACAATGCAATCTAGATGGTATCATTTTTTTCTCACCTTCTTTTTATTGGAAAAAAAAATTGTAATTTAAATAAAGCACAACTATTGCTCAATCCAATGGAGTCAAGAATCCCATTTCCATGAAATAATATATATTTTTTCTCAAGAATAATGATAGTGTTTCACTTCATAATCGAATGATATATTATTCAATGTTACATGCATGGAGAGACAAGATAATGCTGATTTAACTTTGTCCTTATAGCAGACTTTCCTTTCTGATTCATCTTCTGTTTCAACACATGGAAGCATTCATCATAGCTAACAGTAATGTCAAGTGGAAAAGGAAATACTGTCATTTGTGCAGTGTTCCTCGCCGAGGTGGGGGGGGGGGGACATGAAAACTAAAAATAAAAAATTGTATACCTTCAGACAAAACTTTTTCAAATAGTGATTAAAGTGGTTTATGAGAGCAAACAGTCAGTAAAATCTATTTTTGTTTGTAATTAAGTAAACATTTGTTTTAGAAGGAAGGAGATCAAATTATTTGTGTTTATTTAAATGTTAATTTATTTTGTTATCTTAAATATGCTAATGAAATGCACACATTCTATTGGGTTGGAGTATGCAGTGACATTGATATGCCTTTGGAACAGTTTCGGGAAACTTTATTTGTGTTTAAATGTAAAGCTGAATCGCAATATTGCCTATGCACACATTCATGGAAATGGCTGTAATAGTGCTGGGTGCTCTAATGACCACCGACTAGAAACCAAAGACAATCTTAATTGAGAAATGTCATCAACACACCATGGATTCCTCAGAAGGGTCCAAAGCTTTATTTACATGGTCACACGGTACACATCCGGCAACTTTTCGGAGCCATGCCGGGCCTCCTTATCAGGCAAGTACCTTTGTCACTTGCCTGATGAAAGGGCCCTGCATGGCTTCCAAACATTTCCGGATGTGTACCATGTGACCATGTAATTAAAGCTTTTGAACCCTTGGTGTGCTGATGACATTTCTCCATTTAAATGTAAAGCTGAACTCCAGACAAGCAACTAAACACAGAGGGCTAGATTCAGATGGACTTGTCTATCTTTATGCCCGGCGTAACGTATCTCAGATATGTTATGCCGCCGTAATTTAGGGCGCAAATTCTGTATTCAGCAAGAACTTGCGCCCTTAGTTACGGCGGCATAACGTATCTGTGTTGGCGTAAGCCCGCTTAATTCAAATGTGAATGATGTGGGTGTGTTTTATGTATATTAACTGTGACCCCACGTATTTGACGTTTTTTACGAACGGCGCATGCTCGAAAATCCGCTGCAAAACGTCATTGCTTTCGACGTGAACATCCCTATTCGCGAATGACTTACGCAAACGACGTAAAATTTTCAAAACTCAACGCGGGAACAACGGCCATACTTAACATAGGATACGCCTCATATAGCAGGGGTAACTATACGGCGAAAAAAGCCTAACGTAAATGACGTAAAAAAATGCGCTGGCCGGACGTACGTTTCTGAATCGGCGTATCTAGCTCATTTGCATATTCCTCGCTTAACTATATGGAAGCGCCACCTAGCGGCCAGCATAAATATGCAGCCTAAGATACGATGTTGTAAAACACTTACGCCGGTCGTATCTTAGGGAAATCTATGCGTAACTGATTCTATGAATCAGACGCATAGATACGACCGGCCGGACTCAGAGATATGACAGCGTATCTGGAGATACGCCGGCGTATCTCCTCTCTGAATCTAGCCCCAAATTGAGATACATATGAGAGATTTGCTTTTCTTTTCAAAGGAGGTGTTGCTCTGTTAAGGCAATCTTGTGATCCAGGTACCCCTGAATAATCACATCTTGGGCCTTCTTACAAATTGCAATGGAGCTAAGCTATGGAGCTTTGTCCAGGACCCATACAAGCCTAAAAATCAGGGGTCTCAAACTGGTGGCCCTCCAGCTGTTGTAAAACTACAAGTCCCATGAGGCATTGCAAGGCTGACAGATACAAGCATGACTCCCACAGGCAGAGGCATGATGGGCCTTATAGTTTCGCAACAGCTGAAGGGCTGCCAAGTTTGAGACTCCTGCTGTAAATGGATAATAAAGGAGTAACAAACGGATCTTAAAAATATCTATGCGTAACTGATTCTTTGAATCAGTCGCATAGATAGAAACAGGGATACGACGGCGTATCAGTAGATACGCCGGCGTATCCCTTTTGTGGATCTGGCCCTTTGTTCCTAATCACTAGGAACATCAGATCTGTCTCTCCTCCCCTGTCAGAATGGGGATCTATCTGTTTACATTGACTGATCCCCATTCTGGCTCTCTGTGGAGCAATCACGGGTGGCCGGCTGACATCGCAGCTGCTGGCCACACACAGGTCCTTTTATACTCCTATATACATGTATAGAACCATGACAGGTCCTCCTAAAACACCTACATACATCTATAGAGCCATGACAGGTCCTCTTTATACTCCTATATACATGTATAGAGCCATGACAGGTCCTCTTTATACTCCTGTATACATGTATATAGCATGACAGGTCCTCTTTATATTCCTACATACATGCATTGAGTCATGACAGGTCCTTTTATATTCCTACATACATGTATTGAGCCATGACAGGTCCTCTTTATATTTCTACATACATGTATTGAGCCATGACAGGTCCTTTTATACTCTTACATACATGTATAGAGCCCTGTCAGGTCCTCTTTATACTCCAATATACATGTATGGAGCCATGACAGGTCCTCTTTATGCTCTTATATACATGTATAGAGCCATGACAGGTCCTCCTTATACTCCTATATACATGTATAGATATATGACAGGTCCTCTTCATACTTCTACATAAATGTATAGAGCCATGACAGGTTCTCTTTATACTCATATATACATGCATAGAGCCATGACAGGTTCTCTTTATACTCCTATATACATGTATAGAGCCATGACAAGTCCTCTTTGTACTCCCATATACATGTATAGAGCCATGACAGGTCCCCTTTAGTTATCATGATATAAAATAATGGATGTGGGGGCCTTTTGGTGGGTGTGATTTTAATAATTTTTTTTTGGGGGGGGCAGCATTTCATTCATGTCCCAGGTAGCACAATGTCTTGGGCCGGCACTGCCCTCAGATTTACAGCGAGTGCACTTCCAAGTGCACTTTCAGTGCAATTTCAAGTGCACTTTGCATTTGTAGTTTGCACTTGTAGTGCAAAGTGGATTTGCCTTTCGTAAATACCCCCGAAATTTATTATTTCTGTACTAATGCAAATTGTTCTCTGTTTTTCATCATGTACATTGGAAAACCCTAAAGGAACACTAAAGGTTTATTTTTTATTAGATCAATTGATTGATGTAAGCTACAGCATTTAAATATCACTTACCTCGTTTTTCCTTTTGACCTCCAAAATACAGTAATCCAGGTTTGAAAATGCAATTTCCTGTCTCTCCTCTTCTTGCTTTCCACCAGCATCTGAGCCGTTTTGCATGGTGGAAAGCAGAACGTGCTCTCCCCCTCCCTATGACTACAGCCCTGCGTGAAGATGCTCTCTTATCCCTCACAGGCACGGAGGCAGGACATAAGTGGGTGTCTCTAGGATGCTGTAGCTCCGCCTCCCTTGCATTCATTTTCTTTGCCAGAACTCTTTACAACCCGCCTTCACTCCGCCCCCATAGCTCTGTTGAAAGTGAAACTGATCTTTAAAAACATGGGCACTGGGGAGGAATGAATGGGTATAGGCTGGGGGGCGTGGAGGGGTGTACACTAGGAGCGGAGTGTGACTGTGTTTGTTCAAGAGAACTTTGCTTTTTCTCGTCCGCCGTTTTAATAAAAAAAACTCTGCGCATGCGCGACGTCGCTAAGCATAATGGGAATTGTAGTTCCCATTAGGCACGTGACGTAGCAAGAATGAACGCGCACCGCAAACCAGGAAGTCAGTGAGAATAACGATTCAGGGAGTGGCGGAGGTGAATAAAACGGCTCGATTTCAACAGGTATCAGACTAGTTATAATGCAAAACATTACTTTTTACTTTATCAGCTGCTATCAGACTTTAATTTAAGAGGAAAATGTTTTTGTCTTTACAACCCATTTAATACAAACATTGAAACAAAAAAATAAAGGAGTAACAACACACTAGTGGGGTCTTCTCTGTGCTATACCTCAGTTTAAAAATGTTCACTGACAGCAGTGCGCTAAGCAGTGGAGCTCTGATTGACTCTGAGCTCTTCCACTGTCATTCAGCTGCTTTGCTCAGTACTACATACAGTATATCCAGTATAAAGAAAACATAGCTTTAAATGGCAGTGGTAAACATATTAAAATATATTTAACCACTTCTGCCCAGAAAAGTCTTACCCCCTTCAAGACCAGGTCAATTTGGTTGTGATACAGCACTGTGTTGTTTTAACTGACAATTGCACATTGTCGTGCGGCACTGTACCCAAATAAAATTGATATTCTTTTTTCTCTTATCGTCCATGGACGGACACAGCTCCTTAAATCTTGACAAGTGGGTTATGTTCCTGTTCACAGGAGAGGACTAGGCAGAACATGTTAGATAATTAAATACATGTTACTTTAACAGAGTTGAACAGCCCTGCTGGGGGCGGTCCCTCCAGACATAATCCTCCTCCCTGCAGCATGCAGCCTCAGTTTTTTCCTGCCTAGCAAAGGAAAAGGACGTATGGCTCCCTTTGGGCCCAGCGCCCTGAGGAAATTTGTATTTTTATTTTATTTTATTTTATTTATTTTATTGAGAATCTTCTATCAACTGTCGGCTGAGAGACAGGCTGGAAATATATATACCTTGTAGTCTCCTCAGTCCGGCCAGCAAGCGTGAGCACACCATTGCTAAGAGGCTGGGTCTGCCACGACATATCCCATGACTCCTGGGGTGGCCGGTGAGCTTTTCTCCGAGGTCCACATATGACTGGGCTGTGGTGTTGTCTCACTCACAGTGAACCGGGCCGACAGCTACTCCAACGCCGTTGTATGCCTGTCAAGAAAGGCGTCAGCGAGTCCTCGCATGGACGGGTAAGTACAGTCCTTTTCCGCCTTGGCGGGTCGGCATGGCTGAGCATTCCTGGGGTAAGGGGGTTCTCCTATCCTCCTTTTCCTGCTCTCTGTCATGTTTCCCTATATTGCTCTGCTGCCGCTGCCGGGGTGGACCTGTGGGGGGGGGGCTCCTTTTCCCACAAGGGGACTGTGGGGTGTCTGGGCCTGTGTATTTCTATGGGGGTGTGTTTGACTCAGAAAGGCCTCATTAGGCCTTCTCCTCCACATCGCAGCGTTTTGCTGCCATTTTGCAGACGCCGGCGCCATTTTTTTGTAGTCTGCTTTTATCATTGTGAAATCCCATTAGCGCCCATTTTGTTGTGGTCGCGCTATGGCGCAGTTTACTATTGTGGTCGGCCATTTTACTGTGGCCATGCCCTGCTCTGTCTGAGGCATCCGGCGGCCATTTTGGAGGTGGTTTTGACCTCTAGTGCTGGCTTCTACAGCGCGCAGCACAGATCTCCTCATAATTTTACCTCACAGCTTTATCTCACAGCTTTTTTCCTCACACACACGCTGTGTTCTGAGAGTGGGCAGCGGTGGTTGGTGAGTCCCCTGGGTAACCCCTGGTCAGTGCAGCAAAGAGGGTGGGCTTTATTTAGGTCTTGAATGGGTCCCTGAGAGCTGTCTGGTTATGGAGTAAGTGTCTGGTTCTTCTTCCCCAGAGGTGGCAGCTGGTGCTCCTGCACCTACGGTTCCCATGGGGCGGTGTGCGGGCATTAGGGGGGGTAAAAAGCGCCCCCACCATCCCCTGGGGAATGCTCTGACTCAGACCAGGACCTGGCTGTGGCTCAGGTGCCTAGTTCTGTGTTGTCGGAGGTAGTGGACCTGGACCTTCCTTGTGAGGGGGTACTCGTCACTTGGGGCAGTACTGGACAGGGCACTTGTCAGTGCACTTGTTAATGCTGTAAGGGACTCTCTTAACCACTAGCCGACCGCCCACCGCCGTTCTACGTCGGCAAGTTGGCTCGGCTGGGCGAGAGCACGTAGTATAACGTCCTCTCTCCCAGCCGCCACTAGGGGCGCGCTCCCGTGCGTGTGCCCGGCGGGCGCGATCGCCGCCGGGCACACGCGATCGCTCGGTACAGAGCGGGGACCGGGAGCTATGTGTGTAAACACACAGCTCCCGGTCCTGTCAGCAGGGGAAATGCTGATCTTCGGTTCATACAATGTATGAACCGAGGATCAATGTTTCCCCTAGTGAGGCCACCCCCCCCACAGTAAGAACACACCCAGGCATACTTAACCCCTTCCCCGCCCCCTAGTGTTAACCCCTTCACTGCCAGTGGCATTTTTATAGTAATCCAATGCATTTTTATAGCACTGATCGCTATAAAAATGCCAATGGTCCCAAAAATGTGTCAAAAGTGTCCGAAGTGTCCGCCATAATGTCGCAATACCGAAAAAAAAATCGCTGATCGCCGCCATTACTAGTAAAAAAAATATAATAAAAATGACATAAAAATACCCCCTATTTTGTAAACGCTATAACTTTTGCGCAAACCAATCAATAAACGCTTATTGCGATTTTTTTTTACGAAAAATATGTAGAAGAAAACGTATCGGCCTAAACTGAGGAAAAAAAATGTTTTTTTATATATTTTTGGGGGATATTTATTATAGCAAAATGTAAAAAATATTCATTTTTTTCAAAATTGTCTCTCTATTTTTGTTTATAGCGCAAAAACTAAAAACCGCAGAGGTGATCAAATACCACCAAAAGAAAGCTCTATTTGTGGGGAAAAAAAGAACGCCAATTTTGTTTGGGAGCCACGTCGCACGACCGCGCAATTGTCTGTTAAATCGACGCAGTCCCGAATCGCAAAAAGTACTCTGGTCTTTGGGCAGCAATATGGTCCGGGGGTTAAGTGGTTAAGCTGGATAGTGCAGCTGAGGCATCCTCTAAGGGCTTGGTCTTTTTTGGTTCAAAAAAGAAAGGAAAAAGAAGAGAGGGAAAGGATATGAAAAAAGGGGGGGGGGAAAGAAAAGAGAAAAAGGGGGAGGAAAGAAGAGAAGGATCAAAAAAAGAGAAAAAAAGAGGGAAGGAAGAATGGGGACAGGAGGATAGCACTCACATGGGCCACATCTGTAATTATATTAAGGAGGAAGCAATATCTAGCAGGTGGACATTGATGGTCAGACTTTCAGGCCTGAAAGTATGACCATCAATGTCCACCTGCTGGATATTGCTTCCTCCTTGGTCTTTTTTGGATCACACAAATCAGACTGCTCTAATGGTTTTTTTCCTTCTGTGTCCTTTTCTGACAAGTTCACTGATAAGGAATGGGATAAGCCGCAGAAATCCTTTGTAGTTCCTCAGCGCCTGGCGGTTCGGTCCCCTTTTGAGGAGAGCCTCTTGAAAAAATGGGCTTCTCCTCCCGTAGTGGACCCCCCACGTTAATTAAGTTGACTACTCTCCCTATAGAAGGGACCCCTGCCTTCAAGGACCATACTGATAGGAGGTCCAAGGCACTGACCCGCTCCATGTTTACCATGCTGGGGTCTGCATTGCGGTCTATTGTGGCTGCGACCATGGTGTCTCAGACACTCACTGAATGGGCAAAGGTTTTGCACCAGACTGTAGAGGAGCACTGACTCCCTCCTGAAGTTATTATGCTGGCGGACCAGCTGGTCCTGGGCCTTGTATATGTCTGTGATGCTACACTGAATGCGGCCCCTTGATTTCCAGAGCTTCTGTTTTTGGCTGTGGTTTTGCGCCGCCTAATTTGGCTGAAATGCTGGTCTGCTGACTAAAGCATCCACAAAAAGCCCTGGCAGATTTACCCTTCAAGAGTGGGAGGCTGTTTGGTACCACACTGGACGACATTGTCAAGAATGTCACTATGGGTAGGAGTACTCTCCCACCTCAGTCCACCACGGGGAAGTAGCCCTGCCGTTAGCCGGGTCCTTCTTTTCCCACTCAGAAGCGGTATTTTTAGTCAGTCTGGGCCTACGGGTATACCTTCCCAGGCTGACAAAGGTTCTGCTGGGGGACAGAAGCGTCCCTGGGTGCGTAACCAGAACCAAAATCCGCCAGTGCATGAAGTCTTTCCCCCACCCGACTGGGTGGGGGGGCGGCTTTGCAGTTTCACAGCTCGGTGGACCTCTCTGCTCTCCGACCAGTGGGTCTGTGAGGTGATCTCTTCGGGGTACAAGATAGTTTCTTTCCTCTCCACCGAACAGATTCTTTCCCTCAAGTTTCCCTCTCCTTCCGGCTCATAGGTCTGCCCTGTTAGGGGTAGTGCAGGACTTGCTAAGTTCCGAGGTAATTTTACCCGTTCCGCAGGATAAGAGGTTTCAGGGATTTTATTCAAATCTGTTTGTGCTCCCGAAGAAGGACGGGTTCTGTCCGATCCTGGACCTCAAAGCCCTAAATGCTTTTGTGAGGGTAAGGAAGTTCCGCATGGAATCCATTCGTTCAGTGGTAGCTGTGCTAAATCCGGGAGACTTTCTGGCATCCTTGGACATCAAGGCCGCATACTTGCATGTCCCAATATGCGCAACTCACCAGAGGTTTCTGCGCTTCGTGATAGGGGAGGACCACTATCAGTTTGTGGCCTTTCCTTTTGGTCTTGCGTCAGCACCAAGAGTTTTCACCAGGGTGCTCGCACCGATCCTAGCTTTGCTGAGACAGCGAGGCATTGCCATCGTGGGCTACTTAGACGACCTTCTTCTGAGAGCAGCTTCTGGCTTAGAATTAGGGGAAAATGTGTCTATAGCCAGCCAGACCCTCCAAGAATTCGGATGGGTGTTAAACATTCAGAGGTCAATCCTGGTGCCGACTCAGCAGTTGGAGTACCTAGGGTTGATTCTGGACTCCTTGGAAGCAAAGGTCTTTCTTCCCCTGGAGAAGTTGCTGACTCTTCAGTCTGCAGTGAAGATGTTGGCATCTCGCAAATGGTCGTCTCTCCATTTTTACATGAGAGTCCTGGGCCTGGTGGTTGCCTCCTTCGAGGCAGTACCGTATGCCCAGTTCCACACTCGTGTTTGGCAGAAGGAGATACTGTCAAATTGGAACATATCTCCTTGGTCTCTGAATCGTCAGATTCAGGTGAGCAACCTTGTCAGAGTCTCTCTCAATTGGTGGCTAAGATCCCCGGCTCTTCGGTCCAGGAAGTCGTTCCAGTTGACGGTGATTACAACGGACGCCAGCCTCATGGGTTGGGGGGGCCAGGTCGCCCGATCAGGATTCAGTCGGACAACGCCACGATGGTGACTTATGTCAACCATCAGGTGGGAACACGGAGCTCGGCCGCAGCATCTGAGGTCGCTCACATCCTAAGATGTGCGGAAAGAAGCTTTCCAGCTCTGTCGGCCGTCTACATCCTGGGCAGGGAAAACTGTCAGGTGGACTACATGAGTCGCCAGATGCTGGGCCATGGGGAATGATCATTGTATCCGGAGGTGTTTCAACTTTCTTGCAGGAGGTGGGGCACATGGGACGTGGATCTCCTGGCCTCTTGTCTCAACCGCAAGGTGTCGAAGTTCGTGGCCAGGTCAAGAGATCTCTGGGCAGACGCGTCAGACGCGTTGGTGGCCCCGTGGAGTCAGTATCGGCTACTTTATGCCTTTCCCCCATTGAAGTTGCTTCCTTGGCTGCTCCGCAGAGTGGAGGCCGAGGGGATCCCGATGACTCTAATCGCTCCAGATTGGCCTTTGTGTCCTTGGTGCGCTGATCTCAGGCACGTGGTGATGGATGTGCCCTGGCGGCTGCCAATGCGGGAGGACCTTCTGTCTCAAGGTTACATACTTGATCCTGCTTTACAGTCGCCGGCTTTAACGTCATGGCTATTAAAAGCCAGGTATTAAGGGACCGGAGTCTTTCCGACTCGGTCATCTCAACCTTGCTGAGGGCACGGAAGTCTTCTTCCAGGAAGATCTGTCATCGCACCTGGAAGGCCTACATCTCTTTGTGCGAAGAGATGGGGTGGCGTCCACAGACGTTTTCAGTTTTCAGGGTCCTGCTGTTTTTACAGCATGGAGTGGATCAGAAACTTGCCTTAAGCACCATTAAGGGACAGATTCCAGCCTTGGCTGTGTTCTTCAGTGGCCTTTGGTGGCCCATTCTCTAGTGGGTACCTTTTGCAGGGGGTTCGTCATAAACTTCCCCCTCTTGTACCACCTCTTCCCCCATGGGTTTTGACTCTGGTGCTCTTGGTTCTTCAGGAACCTCCCTTTGGAAATATCAGAGAGTTTCCTCTCTTGACACTATCTCAGAAAGTGGCCTTTTTGGTGGCCATTACTTCTGTCAGAAGGGTTTCTGAGTTGGCCACCTTGTCTTGCAGGTCGCCATACAAGGCGGTGTTGCGCCCGCAAACTTCCTTTCTTCCGAAGGTGGGCATCATACATGGTGTAGTGTGTCCATCACCGATCTCAGTAAAGAACCTCTGACGGAGGCTCTTAACCACGTGATGAGCCGTGTCCAATCACGGCTGATCACTCTTGAAAAAAGAGCGCGCAGGTCTGCTCCCCAACTCGCGCACGCTCTGAAATGCGTCGTGGTCCTCCTCGGCCACCGTCCAGCTGATGTCACACGCCAGCAAACGAGATTCCAGCACAGCAGCATTCTACCATCGTCTCCGAGCGGCTGCATTAACCTCTCTCGGATGCTCAACTGGTCGTCAGCAGAGATCTACACCAGCTTCCCGGACTGCACCATTGTTTTATATGATGTAAGTGCTGGATACTTTTTATCTTAAAAATGTAATACAGTATACTCAGAAGTGCGTTTCTCTTTGTTTTATCTCTTGCATATTTTGAGCTGGCTTCGCTTCTGGAGAGCTGCCCTGATCAACTGTAATTATCCGCACTGGCTGTTTATAGCCACCAACAATAGCCTATTGGCACTTTGCTGGGACTGATCCCTAAATGGACTCATGAACTTTTAGGCCATATATGCTGCCGTTGTGGTTTTTTATTTATTTATATACTTTTGCCCAGAGCTTTTTTTCTCAGAAAATAGGTGCAGGAACTCAACCACGACCCATTCAGATTTCACAAACAGTAGGAGGGTCTTAAAGGGGCATTAAATACCAGAATTGCATTACATACAGAGTGCAGAGTTCAGGGGGTTACAAAGCTTTCACTTGTAAACACAGAAACCAGACTTATGTGTTTACAAGTGATTGTGGTGAGCAGGCACCAAAGGGTCTGAGCCAAAGGTGGTGGAACTGAGTTCCCCCAAGTTCCCCCTGAAAAAAAGCCCCGCTTTTGCCCTATAATTGATTGCTTGCGCAGACATCCTGAGTGCTGTAACCCACTGCAATTTTTTGGCCATTGGTAGTTGTTCTTTAAGTAGGAACTCACTGAAGGAACGCACTCCTCCATCTTTAGCATACAGATGATAATTAAAGGAAACATTTACAAATCTGTATGCAAGTTATAATAATCAAATCATGAAACGGCAAGCAGGTAAAAATGTGAAGGTCTCTTCAGAAATTACTTTAAGTGTTACAGTAATACTCAGATTGTGTACTTTCTTAAGCTACAGTACAACTTTCCTTTAAAATATTAATCATCATTAGTCTCTGGGCTCCAGTGATTACATACTCAAGTGATTGGGCTATTATCCTGTCTGCTTATTAATGCAACACAGTGTCATCAGCATATTTTACAAATTATGATCTACTGATTGCTCTTTGGCAGGCCCAATACTATTATATTTGTTATCCATAAAAACTTCCTTGGTGCACCCTTCTGATTTTAGATTTACTTTGATACTAAGGGCTTGACTTTTCCAAATGTGGAGATAAGTCTCTCCCCATGACTGAAGCCCAACTCATATGGTTCCCTGTCCAATAAGAGAGGCTCAGTAGACAACAAGGGTGCTAGGTGATTAAAATGATTATAATTGCTCAATGTTATTTGATTATTCCTTTGAAAAAAAATAAAATACATTTTTTTTCTAATAAAGATTAAAATAAAGAAGACAATTAGTTAATCATGCCTTTCTACTGCTATTGCTGTGATTTTGGCCCTTTAAAATGTAATTTTGATAGCTCTGTTTCTCAAAAACAGTGGATGGCACATTGCTATGGACCAATGAATTCCAAGTGGCTATTCTTTTAAAAGTAGGATGATCAAAAAATATACAAAATTCACAACATTCCTTAGTGTGTAGGCACCTTTATGTAGGGTGTTTCAAAGGTTTTAATGTCTCATAGATTTATTTTAATGTGGAATTTAGGAGTGAGTCTAATCCTAATACCAGTAGATAATTGTATGGTTACATCAATTTCAACCCAAGGAATAAAAACTGACATCTTGTTACATGGGGTAGTGTAACTGTAGTGTCATTGCACACCTGTATACTTAAAGGGGTTGTAAAGGATTTATTGTTTCCCTAAATAGCTTCTTTTAACTTAGTGCAGTCCTCCTTCACTTACCTCATCCTTCGATTTTGCTTTTAAATGTCCTTATTTCTTCTGAGAAATCCTCACTTCCTGTTCTTCTGTCTGTAACTACACACAGTAATACGAGGCTTTCTCCCTGGTGTGGAGAAAGCCTCTTGAGGGGGAGGGGTCCAGCAGGAGGGTCAGGACGCTCTCTACTTTGCAGACAGAGAAATGAGCTGTGTGTTAGTGGGCGTCCTGACACTCCTGCTCTCCCCCTCAAGAGGCTTTCTCCACACCTGGTAGAAAGTGTCACATTACTGTGTGTAGTTACAGACAGAAGAACAGGAAGTGAGGATTTCTCAGAAGAAATAAGGACATTTAAAAGCAAAATCGAAGGATGAGGTAAGTGAAGGAGGACTGCACTAAGGTAAAGGAAGCTAGGGAAAAATTTTTTTCCTTTACAACCCCTTTAAGTTCAAGACCACCCAAGAATACCATCCTGAATATAGGACTCTCATACTTCTTGTGGATGCTGGGGGGAAATCAAACCACAGGACCACTCAATGTCCCCCTGTTTAGTCAAGCTCCTCATGTTACTAAACAGGTATCCACAATTCCAACTTACACAGTGACACCTTTGCCCCTCAGGAATATAGACAGCCACCACCTTGGCAGAGACACACTAAATTACACCACTAGTTAAAATCCACATAGGTGCCAACCTCACTCAACCATACACAGAATGTGCCATCTGCTGCATTAAAAAGAATAGGAATGTTGTGCAAGGTTATGCATTTATTTACTTAGAAAAGCTTTAGGCTTTACTCCAATTTTTAATTCCACTCCTTTCAGCATACAGTACTTCCATACATACTCAATAAGAACATAAAATAAAACTCTTTCCTCTTTTCATGGTGGCTCAGGTGCTCACTTAGGGCCAGATTCATGTAGGAGATACGACGGCGTATCTCCAGATACGCCGGCGTATCTTTGAGTCTGAGGCGTCGTATCTTGGTGCCTGATTCAAAGAACCAGATACGCCAGAATTTTGCTAAGATACGACCAGCGTAAGTCGCCTACGCCGTCGTATCTTAACTGCATATTTACACTGGCCGCTAGGGGCGTGTACGCTGATTTACGCCTAGAATATGTAAATCAGCTAGATACGCCAATTCACGAACGTACACCCGGCCGTCGCAGTACAGATACGCCGTTTACGTTAGGCTTTTTCCAGCGTAAAGTTACCCCTGCTATATGAGGCGCAGCCAATGTTAAGTATGGACGTCGGGCCAGCACCAAATTTTCAACGTCGATTACGTTGTTTGCGTAAGTCGTTCGCGAATAGGGCTGTGCGTCATTTACGTTCACATCGAAAGCATTGGCTTTTTGCGGGTTAATTTGGAGCATGCGCACTGGGATACTTTCACGGACGGTGCATGCGCCGTTCGTAAAAAGTGTCATTTACGTGGGGTCGCAATACATTAACATAAAACACTCCCACATGTTCCATATTTGAATTAGGCGGGCTTATGATGGCCTATTTACGCTACGCCGCTGCAACTTTGCCTTGAGAATACTGCACTTGCCTGTCAAAGTTGCGGAGGCGTATTGTAAATAGGATACGTTACGCCCGCTCAGAAATACGCACTCCCTACGTGAATCTGGCCCTTAGTCTATAAATTTAGGGATGCGGGTAATCTTTCTTCCCCTGGTAACTCTAGATTGCAAATAGGGCACATTGTTCCCAAAGGGATTCTCACAGTACATGACATGGTCCCAGTATCCAGCCAATGTTAAGGGAGATCTCTCTCCAGTTACTCCATGTTATATACACTCCTCCTCCCTCCCCACCTCCAATGGAGAGTAGTCATTGCACTCCCCCCGAGAGAAGCACTCAGATCAGACTTACAACCTTAACATTCTGGCTTTCAGTAGTGACTTTCAGTAATACCACCAAGAGAAATTGAATCCCAATATTCAGGATCATCAGCTAGGCAGCTTTTTTTTCTGTATGATGCAAGTTGAGAACTTTCATAATCCACCTCGGTCCAAAATGTCCACCAAACTCTCACAATAATTCAGTGCCTAACTGTGACACAGAACTCCCCAAGATGGAACCCAGACCCTGCAGCAAAGAGCACATTAGTTATATGCTAGGTTCCCCCTAGTACCAAAGGGAGCAGATTCTCCCTTCCCAAATGTAATAACAATGGGCCCTAACACTATTTTACAATCTTGTATTGTCATACTGTAAGCTTAAACCCACAACTAGTCCAGAGGACAGCATTGTCCAGTTTTTACCAACAGAGTAAAAAATCCTCCTTCCAAAAGGCAAACAGGTATCTCCCTGAATCAATAAGTTACAATGTTATTTATTTTCAATATTGATAGCCATTTATAATTTATGCTTTTAGAAAGACATCCAATCCTTCTATGAAGCAACCTTCTAAGTCAGCTAGAACCCACTATCATGAAAGATTATTCCACATGTTGACAGTTCATACAGTATATACTATTTTTATATAGTTTTCCTAAATAGAATTTGCACTTTGCACCATTCTTTGTCCCAGGTAATTAATTGAACCTGTTACTTTGCCCTTCATGGCCAAAACATGGTTAACTTTTAGGAAATGCCATTATAAAAGCATCACATATAATTTTCTAGGCATGTTGGCTATGGCTACCTGGCTCCTGAGAATTCTCCTGCCTAGCTATATAAGATCTATTTTAAAACACCAGGGAACCGCTTGCATATTTGCAATGGATATATAAAAAAAAAAAGTTTAACAAGAAGCAAAGAACAACCTGTCTTGTTCATTCTAATAAATAATATTAAAAAGATTAATGTAAAATCAATTTTCTTCTGTTATTCTATTTATCTAGATTTATCTATGGGAGGAAACAGCATGTTAGTGACCTTTCTGCTATCTAAACAGACATTAATGAATTGAGTGTTTTAACACTTATCATATAATTTATAACTTTAATAAGAAAACTTAGTGGTGCTTGAAATTGGCAAATGCTAACTCACAGATTGTAGCATCTTAGTAAAACAAAGATGGTAAAACAGGAAGTACAACAAAGTTATCAAGAAGCTGTGGAATATCCAAATTCTTCCAAAAGTGAATAATGTACTTCATTTCTTTAAAGGGGACATTTGCCTGAATTTTATCAATGGCATTGTTTTTTTTGTTTTTTTTAAATCTCTTTATTAATTTTCCATTTTTTTTCCATACAAAAAAAACACACATATACATTTCACATTTTACAATTACATTTAGCTGCTCTCTTCTCGAGCCTCCATACAATTCCACTAACATTCATTTCATCTAACACACATACCTTTTTTTACATTCATCTCCCTCCCTTTCTTCAATGGTGTGTTTAGCCTCCCCTTATACCCTATTTATCCTGAAGCTGTCATAGGATTTTCTATCCAACTTGCCCATACTCTCTCGTAGTTCACCCCATGTCCTCTATTGCAGTATGTCTCCCTGTATAATGGCATTTTTTTTTATTATTATTTCCAGTGTGCTACCGAGGGAGCTCCTACCTTTTTCCTATTTAAGACTATTGTCTTTCTAGCGTAGAATAGTAATAGGCCCATCTGTGTTCTCCTTCCCACCGAAACAATCTTCGTCCCTAAAAATCCCAGTAGGCAGATCTCCGCCTCCTGCTCCAAAACTATTGATGTTACTATAGCAATTATTCTCAGGACTTCCCTCCAAAATACCATCTTTGGGCATGACCAAAATATATGAATGACGTTTCCTGGAATGTCTGCACATCTCCAGCAGTTCCGAGGGTTTGATGGAGAGATCCTATATAGCTCATATGGGCTCTTATGTATTATTTTGAATTGTATTCGTTTATCTCTAAGTGATACCAGAATCCGAAATGGGGATCTCCATACTTCCTCTCAGTTCTCCTCCACCAAGTTTGGAAAGTCCCTTCTCCATTGTTCGCTTAATTTACTTATATCTGGTGATGTGTTTTTTAATAAATACTTATATAGGGTTGAAGTTGATTTTTTCCACTTTTTACCATTTGCTCGAGACCGAATTCCATTATTTGCGGAGTCCCCCCAGGGAACTGAGCTGATAATGCATGGATAAGTTGCATGTATATGAAAGTGTAGCTCTCTGGGATATTCCAGAACTGCCTCATTTCTGCAAATAAGGAAAATCAATGGCATTTTTAAACTGTATCCAAGCTAAATATCTGCATATACAAGAGATGGCAGATGCATGATGTGTGTGTTTAGCCTTCATCAGCCAATTTTCCCATGCTAATCAGTAGTGCCAGATAGTGCCAATAAAGTGATGATAACTGTTAGATGAAATCTTTTTAGTATACTAGTGTTGCTAAATGTGTATAATGCTGATATATTTAGTATAAAAACTGTCAATAAAGGGCGTGGCGGAAATGACTTCACATTTCAGGGACATACACCCTACAACACATTGTGGTGAATTTTTGATACACTATATTACCAAAAGTATTGGACACATGCCTTTACATGCACACGAACTTTAATGACAACCAAGTCTTAGTCTGTAGGGTTCAATATTGAGTGGGCCCACCCTTTGCAGCTATAACTGCTTCAACTCTTCTGGGAAGACTGTCCACAAGGTTTAGGAGTGTGTTTATGGGAATGTTTGACCATTCTTCCAGAAGCGCATTTGTGACGAGAAGGCCTGGCTCGCAGTCTCCGCTTAAATTCCATTCCAAATAGTCTGTTGGGTTGAGGTCAGGACTCTGGGCAGGCCAGTCAAGTTCCCCCACCCCAAACTCGCTCATCCACCTGACATCACAACCACCCTTTGTGATTCCCATAGACACACTTCTAAACCTTGTGGACAGTTTTCCCAGAAGAGTTGAAGCTGTTATAGCTGCAAAGGGTGCACCAACTCAATATTATAACCCTACAGATCAAGACTGGGATGCCAAAAAAGTGCATGTGTATGTAAAGTCAGGCGTCCCAATACTTTTGGTAATATAGTGTAGATAGCATTGTATATGTTGAAATTTATAGTGCCCCGTGGCACAAACCTTTTGGGCCAAAAAATTTCCCATGCTATTTATACTTTTCTTCACCACAATCTCCCCAGACTTCCTCACAGCTTTACTTAAAATCTGACCACCACCTGCTCTAACTTTTAGACAATATAAACCAAGCAAACCATACAGTAGCTTAAGCCTCAAAGATTCCTTTCCTCAGTGCGACTGAGATGAAAATAAGGTTACTCAAGCTATGATTCCTACCAAAATAGAAGCTCTATACCTTGATAAAATACATAAGTACAAAAAACTGTGGCACCATTGGGTTACTCACAGTTTGCCTCCTAATTTTAATAAATATTTACTTTTACCTTAAAGTGGAGGTTCACCCAAAAACTACATTTTTAACCTTAGATTGAGGCTCGTTTTGTGAAGGGGAATCGGGTGTTTTTTTTTAAATTAAAGCAGTACTTACCGTTTTAGAGATAGATCTTCTCCGCCGCTTCTGGGTATGGGCTGCGGGACTGGGCGTTCCTATTTGATTGACAGGCTTCCGACAGGCTTCGGACGGTCGCATACAGCGCATCACGATTTTCCGAAAGTAGCCGAACGTCGGTGCGCAGGCGCTGTATAGAGCCGCACCGACGTTCGGCTTCTTTCGGCTACTCGTGACGTGATGTATGCGACCGTTGGAAGCCTGTCGGAAGCCTGTCAATCAAATAGGAACGCCCAGTCCCGAAGACCATACCTGGAAGCGGCGGAGAAGATCTATCTCTAAAACGGTAAGTACTGCTTCGATTAAAAAAAAAACACCGATTCCCCTTCACAAAATGAGCATCAATCTAATGTTAAAAATTGTTTTTCGGGTGAACTCCCGCTTTAACAACCATTGGCTACCATTTTTTGTTTTCCCACTCTGAGACTTTGGTTCCATACCACCTGTTAGGATTCTGTCCTTTCCTCCCTTACTCTGTCTCACTCCCCTTCTTCTTTTCTTCTTTCCCTTCCTTTTTTTTTTCTTGTTCTTCCCTTACCTGCCATTTTAGGGGATGTCACCCTTTGCCTCCCCCTTTACCATGTCCCTTGTCCACACTGTACAATTTTCTTGCCTACTACTTCAACCTATTCCTTAGCTTGGTTAAGAAGTATCAACACATCTGGAGTTTCGTAGCCTAATTCTAAAAACTGACAGTCATGAACTTGCTTTCATTTTTCGACTGTGGTTTGTCTGCTAAAAGGTGATGACTGGACAGGTCATCCACCCAACCATCCGCAATATCATTGCTCTGTAGAGTTGGATTTCTGCATAGCCAGCTTAGCCATAGGGTAAAGCAACAGGACAGTTATGGACAACACACAGCCACCTAAACAGCTCATGTCTGGCATTCCCCGTTCATCATGATTGGTGAAGATCTGCATCACTGAATGGTGTGAAATTTCAATCATGAGACATTTTTTTATTTAAATAAAGGACTTATCAAAAAGTGTTGTGTCTGGTATGGATTTTGAGAGCGACCCTACTAGCCCTTTAAACATTACTAAATTTGCTTTTCCTGCAGTGCCCAGCTCACTGTGCCATTTGTTTGAAAACCTCTTGCTTATTAACGTTAAAATGGCCATTGCTAATTTTCAACATTTGGCTCCCTTTGACTTCAATGAGGTTCAGTTTTTGCACCTGAAATTCAGTATTATCAGGCGAATCGGCCTTGAACTGAATTCAGGTACATTTGGCCGATCCGTACCTGTTGCCTCACAAGGGAGGGTGCATTTGATGTCTGAGGGGGCTATGGCAGTACAGAGAATACAATATGGTAATTTTATGTTAATATAATTTTTATGGAAATAGATGGCCTTAACTCATTTTTGTTTGCACTGTTACCAATTTTGGTAAAAAATGTTTTATAATAAATATAAATTATCAATCATTTGCATAATTACCAGGGGTACAACATTTACAGTACCATCTTTGAATACTATAGGTCCTGGGCTTTCAATAAATAAATGGTTTGGGGCAGGAGCAAGTAGGTCACACAGGGACACTATCAGGGCTCCAGTCCTGCAACAACGCATGTGATCGGCATTCCTGTACTCTTTCCACAGCAAGAATGCTGTTTCCCTAAGCAGCCACCTCCTGCAGGAGAGATGCAATCAGTGGGGTGCTACACATTAATGGGGGTGTCAGGCCAGCACTGCTCAGGGGTGCCCACCAACGCCGCAAGACTGCATGTCCATGTGGGGAAAGCAGCTACGCTAGGTGGGCTGCTCCTTCAGCCCTCGCTGCTCACCTGGCCACCTATTCGGTTCAGCAGTCGGGGCAGGGTGGAAACTACCCAGCTGCCCCATTACCGTAAAGGGGAAGGAGCTGCAATGGATCCTGAGCCCATCGCCTGATGCCGCCTGCAGGACGGGGAAAAAGGGAAGTGCCTGTGCAGCATTCCTGTGTGCATGGATCAGAGGAGGGGCCAGGGCAGCGGCATATAGAGGAATTGATCTTTGCATTTTCCTCCTGCAGCCACTGAATGCTTGCTTCTCTTCCTCTCCCTCATGAAGGCATTCAGGAGGAATATGCAAAGATCAATTTGTATATATGCCGCTGCCCTTGCCACTCGTCCTATCCAGCTTCTTTTGCTGTCCTCCCGTGCTCTTCTGCCCCCCCCCCCAGTGCTCTTTAGCTCCCCCAGTGCTCTCTGCCCCCATTGCTTCTTTTCCCCCCAGTGCTCTCCAGTTACCCCCAGTGCTCTCCAGTTCCCCCCAGTGCTATCCAGTCCCCCCAGTGCTATCCACTCCCCCCAGTGCTTTCCAGTCCCCCCCTAGTGCTTTCAAGTTCCCCCAGTGCGCTCCAGTTCCCCTTAGTGCTCTCTGGCTCCCCCAGTGATCTTCGGCTCTCCAGTGCTCTCCAGTTCTCCCAGTGATCTTTGGCTCCCCCAGTGCTCTCCTGCCCCCCAGTGCTCTCCTTCCCCCCCCCCCACAGTGCTCTCCAGGTCCACCAGTGCTCTCTGGCTCCCCCAGTGATCTTTAGCTCCCCCAGTGCTCTCCAGCCCCCGGTGCTCTCCAGTTCCCCCGTGCTCTCTGGCTCCCCCAGTTATCTTGAGCTCCCCCAGTGCTCTCAAGTTTGCCCTAGTGCTCTCCGGCACCCCCAATGGTCTTTCTCCGCCAACAGGATAAAGCAGGGAGTTTGGGACTTTAGATAAGGCTGTAAACATTGTGGAGGTAAATGAAATGCATATTTATTGATCATAACGAGATGTATAAACCACATACAGAGAAGACATTGTAATAAATATCTTTCTATAAATGTTCACACACACATATGTATGTGTGTATGCAATATGAGCATCAAAGGTACATAAAATACATATCAACTTTTTGCCACGTAGTCGTCTCAATTGATTGATTGATTGATACATTCAATAAATTCATATATATAAATAAAACATTAAAGCAGCACTTGCGAAGGAAATAGAAAAATATATATATAAAACAGTAAAACCATGATTGATAGGTGGAAATTATTCTGAGATGATGCTGTGATATAAACATATATCTGCATCTCAAATAACGACGCGTTTCGTGTAAAAACACTCATCAGTGGCGGATGCTCAGAGATAGTTATAAAGTATAATGAAATATGGTTAATCTAGTTGTAACTAATATGACAGGAAAAGGCAGTGTTCTCTGCCCCCCCAGTGCTCTCCACCCCCCCCATGCTCTCTGATCCCCGGTGTTTTCCAGCCGCCGTGGTGCTCTCCAGACCCCCCAATGCTCTCCAGCTCCCCCTGCTGGCTGGGGGTGGGGATATATTGTGGAAAGGGATGGATGATGCTGGGTGGGGATACATTGTGGAGAGGGATGTATGATGCTGGGTTGTATGGGGTACATTGTTGAGAGGGATATATGATGCTGAGTGGGGAAAGGGATACATTGTGGAGAGGGATGAATGATGCTGGGCAGGGATGGGGATACATTGTGGAAAGGGATGACGATAATTCTGGGCAGGGATGGGGATGCATTTATTTTTTGAGGTAGGGGGATCTTGGGTGAGTTCCCACACTTTTTTTCCCCCAGGACTTGACCCCTGGACACTATCCACATTATTGGTTATTAATATACTATAAATATACTAGAAGTCCTTTACATATTGGCAAATTAAATGCAATATTTAAAATATAAATTGTAAGGAGGGTGTGTCCTGCTTGCAGGCAAGATGGACGTCTAACACAGAAGCTCCACATACTGGATCCATGCATCAGCACCCAGCAGCAGCCCTCAGCACATCAACGAGTGCCCAAACCTCCTCTCAGCAGCAGCCGGATGTCCCTCAAGCGAAGGAGGAAAGACACCCACAGAAGATCACGGGCCAGAACAAACAAGATGGCGCTGTGGCCGTGGCTCACGCCGCTCTCTTAACTGCAGGGGAACAATGACACTGACAGAGCACTGCAAATATTTAAGAAAGATTTCTTCAGTTTCTGTAATCTTTCATTTACCTTTTTCCACATCAGTATCTGATAGTTTTAATTAGATAGCTTCTCAGTATCACTGGTAGAAACTAATAAAACTATATTTCATATTTTTCTTTAATTGTCTTTCAGAAGCTACAATAATTATGGCCTCGGGTAGGTTTTGAGCACACTATATCACCTTTACATTATTATTTTTGACAGACTAGGTTTTCCTAGTATTCACTTTTTTAAAGACAAACTATGTATATAATTACAGGAATAATTACTTAAAGTGACTGTAAAGTCTAGTTCTTTTTATATTTTATACTTACCTGCTCTGTGTAGTGGATTTGCACAGAACAGCCCAGATCCTCCTCTTTCCGGTCGCTTTTTGGTGCTCCTGGCACCTCCCTCCTGTTGAGTGCCCACACAGCAAGCAGCGTGTTATAGGGGCACCTTGTGTCCATTCAGCCACGGACACAAGGATGTAGTCCCAAGGGAGGGGGCGAGCACTCTGACTAACCCCCAGCCAGAACGGCTCGGATGATGTGGGCAAGCTTACTGAAGAGAAACAGGAAGTCAGAAATTCAGAAAAAGAAAAAAAACATTTGGAAGGAAAATTAAAGGAAAAGGTAAGTGAACCAACAATGCACTAGCTTAAAGGAACCTAATAAAAAACAAACTTTTACAACCCCTTTAAGAAAAAAAAAAACCTTCTGACTTTACAACCACTTTAACCCCCCTGGTGGTATTCCCGAGTCTGACTCGGGGTGAGATTTTTTGGCTACGATCGGTAACCCCGAGTCTGGCTCGCCTCGCTGAATCCAAAGGCTTGGTTTACTTACCTTGTCCCTGGATCCGGGGATCCAGGATCCAGGAGCGGGACCTCGCTCGATTCACACAGTGGCCCGGATTCAGATAGAGATACGACGGCGTATCTCCTGATACGCCGTCGTATCTCTGAGTTGCGACGGTCAGATCTATGCGGCTGATTCATAGAATCAGGTTCCGCATAGATCTCCCTAAGATCCGACAGGTGTAAGTGACTTACACCGTCGGATCTTAGGCTGCAATCTCCCGCTGGCAGCTAGGTGGCATTTCGTTTTTTGTACGCAAAGAATATGCAAATGAGGAGTTCTGCCGATTCAGAAATGAACGCCCGCCCGTCGCTTTTTTTTTTACGTCGCTTGCGTTCGGCTTTTTCCGGCGTATAGTTACCCCTGCTATGTGAGGGGTATCCTATGTTAAGTATGGCCGTTGTTCCCGCGCCAAGTTTTGCATTTTTACGTTGTTTGCGTAAGTCGATTCAGAATACGGCCGGACGCAAGTTACGCTCACGCCGAAACCAATGATGTCCTAGCGACGTCATTTGGAGCAATGCACGCTGGGAAATTTAGCCGGTGGCGCATGCGCAGTTAAATCAGACGCGCCTGATTTAAATAGTACACTCCCCCTAGCCGCGGAATTTGAATTCCGCCGGGGGATTTACGATACGCCGCCGCAAGTTTGGAGGTAAGTGCTTTCTGAATACAGCACTAGCCTCAAAAACTTGCGCCGGCGGATCATAAATCAGATAGATTACGCGGATCTAAAGATCTGCTAATCTATCTGAATCTACCCCAGTGTACTCCTGTGCCGCCGATCTCCGTTCCCTGCGACGTTACGATGCACGAGAGCGGAGAACGGCACCAAATTCAAAAAGGTAAACAAACACAATACATACAGTATACTGTAATCTTATAGATTACAGTACTGTATGTACAAAATACACACCCCCCTTGTCCCTAGTGGTCTGCCCAGTGCCCTACATGTACTTTTATATAATAAAAACTGTTCTTTCTGCCTGCAAACTGTAGATTGTCCATAGCAACCAAAAGTGTCCCTTTATGTCAAATTTTTTTTTAGAGCAGCTAGAAAACAGCGATAATAAATGATAATCACTTGCAGAATTGTGCAATAGCGATTTGTGGGGAAATTCGTCATACAAAAAAAAAGTAATGACAGCGACAATTCTGCAACTGAGCAAATTTCTGTGATTTTGAGTTGATTACATTATTGAATAATTGTTATTATAATTATACTATTATTTGTTATAATTATTTATAATTATTTATTATATTATAATTTATAATTTTGTTTTTTTTAAAAATTCATACCCGGGATGCCTACTAGACTCTTGTTTGGTCAGATTTAAATGTTATTTCTAAGAATTACAGGCCTACAGTATAAAACGCCAAATTTCCTTGCAAATAATGGTACCGCTTTCAGTACCTTTTTTCTGAAATAATCATACCGCCAGGGAGGTTAAAGCAAGTATTGTAATTTTTCTGTTTTCTGGCATCTATATCCCATTGGGAAGATTTCTCTTCAACTCCTTTCGTGTATACACAACAGGAAGTTAATATAAAAGAGAAGCACCACAGTAGTAGCTGATGGAACTGTCCGATAACTGATTACTATCGTTATTGCTTTGAAAACAAATGGATTCTATCAAATGTATGAACTGATTAGCATGTGGCGGCATGAGAACTTTGCCTTTGTAATCCTTTTGGATTTCAAAAGCCAGTTATATTATTTCAATTCAGACTTACTGCCCTACTAGGGCTAGATGAACATATTAGGCAGAATGCAAACTTGAAGCCCTTCAGTTAGGAATACTGGTCTGTATTCCTTATGTACTGGTTGGTATATTTAGAAGGGACTGAGCTTCGTATTAAAGAAAATGGTGAACCAAAGAAACATTTGACATTAATTAATTATAATTTTAAGTTAATAAAATGGATCATGTAAGTGCATGGGATTAAAAAGCAGTATTACTTATTTTCTCACTTTGCTTGCAAACATACAGTATGTAACACTGCTACCCCCCAGGGCCATGTGAGATGGCCCTGGGGGTCAGTCAGTCAGAATCAGTCAGTCAGATCAGTCAGTCAGTGTCAGCGGTGGAGTAGGGCGCTTCGGACCTTCCGCATACGAGCCTGCTTCCACCCAGACCTGGCAGTCAGAGGCTAGGCAGCTGCTAGGCTAGACGCTCCACGAAACAAGCTCCCTGGAACCAGCATCTCGCTCTCCACGAGGACTCCTCTCTTCCGCAGGTAAGACCCTGCATCTCAGGGCCTGACATCCTGGGGATCCACTGACGGCCGTCCTTATCAGGGCAGCCGTCACACAGACCCCACACTGCGGCTTTCCATACTACCTCTCGCCGGCATCTATCGCCCGCACGGCCACCCACTTTGTGGTGGTCCCAAATCACCCCCCCTGGGTGTATTTCCGGCGTTTCTGGGTGTTCTTTCACCTCCGC
This sequence comes from Rana temporaria, assembly GCF_905171775.1. Taxonomy (NCBI): domain Eukaryota; kingdom Metazoa; phylum Chordata; class Amphibia; order Anura; family Ranidae; genus Rana; species Rana temporaria. The sequence goes on along the minus strand of NC_053493.1, from coordinate 379,013,660 downwards.
GCCGGCCTGCTCCTTCTCGCGGCCGCCGCACCTTAGGAAAGCCCGCGGCTTCAGCCGCGGCCTACCGGCGCGCCGCTCTTTTTCTCCTTACACTTAATTCCTAAGCACAGTTTGCTCTGGATATTCACCCCCACACCCCCAGAGGCCCCCTGCTCAGCAACTTTATCGGTAAATAGCATTTTTACCAAGCTGACAGCCCCCCCCCCAGCCCGGGTCCTGTGCTTTGCCTGGCAGCCATTATTTTGGTACACCCAGCAGCAGTGACACCCAGCAGCAGGGACACCCCTTTTTTCCCCTCCACAAGCCGTTAGTCTTTTGATCCAGGGTTTTGAGCCGATCGCCTTTAGGGATCAGGAAGGAATTTTTTCCCTGCCGCAGCACATTGGCCAGCTTGCCCAGGGTTTTTTGCCTTCCTCTGGACCAAAAATAAAATCCCATTTCCCTTGAGCTAGGATTCTCGAATCCTCTCTCTCCCTACGCCCGCACCCCAGCCCTTGGTGACTGGCAGCAATGGTTAAGTTGCGTTACTCTGCAGAAACCATTTGGGGTCTGAGACAATTCGCTACTACATTGCCTGCCGCCACCACAATAACCTTAAAATCAGATCAACTTTTGAGGTTCGATCATCGATCGATCATCAAATATTTCAATCATTCAACACAGCTCAAGCACATATCATGTGCTTTGCTTAACACTAGATCAGCAGTTAAACACCGATCAGAAATCCATGATTTCTTACTACAATACGATCTAGACTGCCTCTTTATTACGGAAAGTTGGCTGTCAGACGATTGCAACACCATTCTCGGAGAACTGGTGCCAGCAAACTATCGCATCTTAACGGAAAATAGAATAGGGCAAAGGGGAGGAGGACTGGCGGTGATTCATAAGTCGCATATTGCAATCACTAAACCGGTCCTTCAAAATCCTCTTCCTTTCATGGAAACCCTTACGCTTCAACTTCAAGCTCATTCTCAGGAGACCGTTCATATTCTCCTCTGCTATAGGCCCCCTGGGCCCAAATCGCAGCTGATTTCAGCATTAACGGAGTTCATTTCCACCTACACCCTTAGCGGTAATCATCTTTTGCTGCTCGGGGATTTCAATTTGTGGGCTAACTCCTCACAGGATCCCATCGCGGATGCCTGCATCAACCACCTGGAAGGATTGGGACTTCAACAACTTATACGCGGACCAACGCATGCTTCAGGTCACACACTCGACCTAATTTTCAGACAAAATCTGAAAATTAATATTGTGGGAAATGAACCTTTGCCATGGACAGACCACCATGCAATCAGCTTCATAATCCCCAGAACTCCATTAGTCAGGAAAGTACCCAAGCCGGTGACAATACACTGGGCTAGATCTCAGAGGAAGCTCCACTCGGAACTCTTCAGATCCACCCTGGGAAACCGAATTGGGGCTATTCCTCCTCAGCTAGCAGCCTCAGATACTTTGGATGCCATGAATGCAGCTCTGCTACAGTCAGCCGACTTAGCAGCACCAAAGCGCAAACTTCGCAGCCGGGAAAATAAGTCCAGCTGGTTCAATAACCAACTGTCGATATTGAAGCAAGAGCGCAGAAGGGCGGAAGCCTCCTGGAAAAGAAGCCCGTCAGAAGACCACCTCAACATCTACAAAGCAGTAACTACGCGCTATCACAAGGAAATTTTCAAAGCCAAAAAACTTCACTTCTCCAGGGTGATTAACAGCGCACTGAATCGCCCTCGCGAACTCTTCAGGATGGTCACCCAGACCATGAATCCTGGATGTCTAGAAGTCCCCACTTCAGACACCCAAGAGTTCTGCAATGAACTATCGGATTTCTTCATCGACAAAATTGAGAAAATTCGGGTAAGTATTCGGCAAAACAATACTCCACTCAGCCCCGTCTTCAATCAAAACAACGACCGAACGCCTCTACAATCAACTAAGTTCACTTTGGAACCCATCTCCATCGATACAACAAAAAAACTCATTGGTCTGCTGCGCGACAGCACAGCACCGAATGACATCATTCCCACCAAGCTACTGAAGGAATGTGCCGACATCCTGGCGCCTCCGATCACGCAGCTTATAAATCAGTCATTTAAGGAAGGCATAGTGCCTTCCCCGCTGAAAGAGGGCACAATCCTGCCGATATTGAAAAAACCTTATTTGGATCCTATGGACCCAACTCACCGCCGTCCCATAACAAGTCTAAATGCTCTGTCCAAGATAATGGAGAAAGTGGTGGTAAATCAGCTGCAACAGCATCTGGACACCCACAACCTACTCGATCCATTTCAATCCGGGTTCCGCCCCGGACACGGGACAGAAACGGCCTTACTGAAAATATGGGACGATGCGCTCGAGGCCGCAGACGAAGGAGAATCATCTCTCCTGGTTCTGCTGGACCTAAGCGCTGCTTTTGACACAGTAGACCATGGATTGCTACTGAGACGACTAACAGAAGTCGCCGGAGTCTCAGAAGATGCCTTACCATGGTTCTCCTCTTTTCTAGGAAACCGATCACAAACAGTGAAACTGGGATCCTTCACGTCAGAAAAACGCACGGTGTCATGTGGGGTCCCCCAAGGATCCCCCTTATCACCAGTGCTGTTTAATATCTATCTTCGTCCTCTCTTTGATATTATCAGTAGCCATGAACTACTTTATCACTCTTATGCAGACGACACGCAGTTGTATTTTCGCATCTGCCACAAAAAGGATCATCATCTAAGTTTAGAGAATTGTCTCTCTTCAATAGAAAACTGGATGACTAAGAGTTATCTCAAACTCAATAGTGCTAAAACAGAACTCTTTATCTTCGATGCCAGTCGGAAGAAATCACCGACAACAAACTGGACACCATCTCCCATTCTGGGACAAATCATCGCCCCTAGCTCCAAAGTCAAAAGTCTGGGAGTCACGTTTGACACCTTCATGACAATGGACGCACAAATAGGGTCAGTAGTCAGCGGGGCGCACCATTTGATGCGCCTACTACGCAGACTGATTCCATTTATTCCCAAAGAAGACGTAGCAGTCGTGGTGGGATCTATCGTGAATTCCAGACTGGACTATGCAAATGCCCTTTACCTCGGGCTACCCAAGTACCAAATCGCTCGTCTCCAAGTCGTACAGAATACGGCCGCTAGACTGGTGACTGGGAAAAAATCTTGGGAATCAATCTCACCTTCACTGAGATCCCTTCACTGGCTGCCAGTGAAAGACAGAATTGCATTCAAAGCACTCTGCCTGACACATAAGTGCATCCATGGGAAGGCTCCTAGATATCTATGCGACAAGATCAAACCGCACAATTGCAGCCGCATTCTGCGTTCCACCGACCAAAATCTGGTCAAGGTTCCTATAACCAAATACAAGTCCAAAGGAGAAAGAAGGTTTGCTTTCCAGGGCCCCAGGCTTTGGAATGCTTTACCAACCAGCATTCGGTTGGAGCAAAACCACCTGTCTTTCAGAAGGCAGATCAAAACCCTGCTTTTCTGAAAGGCATGAGACACTAACAACAAGCGCCCAGAGGCGATTCAGTTCGCATGTGCCGCGCTATATAAGTTTTTCATTCATTCATTCATTCATTCTCTAGTAGACTAGTGGCTGTATGCTCATAATGTCTCAATCCAATTATTTCAATACAGCTGCTGGGCACTGTCATATGGGGGTTGTTTAGCTCAGTGGTAATGGTGGTGTGATTCACTTTTATTTAAAATTGAAATTATAGTTCACAAAGCAGTTGCCCATATAGGAATTTTCAATAGCGAAAAAAATAACAAAAAATACCAAGCCATCTAGCTCCCTTTTTTGCCTCACCACTGCTCTTTTTACTGGTCCCTCTCACTATCTGAGACTTACATATTCCCTCAGTACCTTGAACTTGCCTAGCTGTCCCAGGTCTCTCAGTATCCCAGACTCAGTATCCCAGATTCAGTCTCCCAGACTTGCATTACTGCCTCAAATCTGTCAGCCTGTTAGACATGGATCTGTCAAACATAGAGTATTGTCTCCTAAGTAGATCGCCTCTGTCTCCTAACAGGAGCACACACCTGTCTTCAGAAGAGGGCACACCTACCTTCTGTCTGGAGCACTGAGCTTTTCCCCAGCCTTCATTATAAGCAGGGGCGGACTGACCATTCGGGCACTCGAGCACTGCCCAAGGGCCCAATGCCACTAGGGGGCCCCATTAGGGTTGCCAGCCTCAGTAAAACCAGGAACAGTGTGTAAAAATCTGTGTTTTTTTACTGTGTCTGAAATGTCCCTTACCAACATCATTTTGGTTTAAAAATCCAAAGATGATAGCTGCCACGCCTCTCCAGTACCTTCTCAGTGTGTGTATGTTCATCAGCCTGGTTTCCTGGTTATTGTGATACCTGCTTAATTGACCATCTGTTAATTCAGTGGTCCACTTGCGAAGGTGAGAGTACCCATCTCTAGTGGTGGAGGGATCACTTTAATTTTGGCGTTTTATCACGTGGTGAAGATTCATTTACATCAGGCACTTCTGGACTGTTATTAATAATATTAATAATATATATATTTTATATATATATTTTTTCCGCTATATTCATAACACTAGTGTATTATTTGTTTAAGTTCTGCGCTTCACTATTCTCTTATACCATACTCACCAGCTGTGTTTCGCCTCTAATGCTGCGTACACACCATCGTTTTTCTTGTCGTTCAAAAACCCGTAGGTTTTTCAAGATGTGATTCCTCTCCAGTCTGACTTGCATATACACGTTCATGCAAAAAAAAAACGTCCGACCAAAGCACAGTGACGTACAACACGTACGACAGGACTATAAAGGGGAAGTTCCTTTCAAATGGCAATGGGCTGCTTTTGCTGATCCTCGGTTAGTAAAAGTTTGGTGAGAGACGATTCTCATACTTGATTCTGAGCATGTGCGTTTTTTTCCCCTCGGAAAAGCGTACACACGACCGTTTTTCGCAATGAGAAAAAAACTGACGGGAAACACGACGAGAAAAAAGAGAGCTGTTTTCAATTTTTTTGCAGGCATTTTTTTCGTTGAGAAAACTGCTAGGGAGCATGCACGCGACTAATATAAAAAATGGCAGTTTTCTCATTGTGAAAAATGGTTGTGTGTACAAGGCATAAGGGCATAAGGGATTCAAGTACTACTCTAGCAAGCACTTAGGGGTGAAATGCATCTAGGGAGTGTGGTATATTGGGTGGAGACAGAATGGATGCTCGGCTTTGGCTTTCATAGAATAAAATAATATAAAGAATTTAGGATGGAGTGCAACTCTCAACCTTTTGTATACTGCTATGGGTGTTGCCTCTACCAATTTTCCTGCATTTGCCATTTTTTATGCATTAGCTATTTTTTACTGCATTAGTAAGGTGTCTCCCAGGCAGATGTGCTTTTCAAGCTCTTTTGAAAAAGCACAAGGAAATGGGCAATGTTGAAGATCATAAACACAGTGATAGGCCATGAAACCTAATGCAGCAGATGAAAGATAAATTATGCTTGCTTCTCTTTGATATTGGAAGGGTTTTTAAGGGTAACCCCATGCCAATTTTCTTTTAAAATGGTGTGGAGTCCCCCCAAAATCCATATCAGACCCTTATTCGAGCAAGCAGCCTGGCATATCAGAAAGGGGGGGCTAACAAGCACTCTCCTCCTGAACCATACCAGGCCGCATGCCTTTAACATGGGCCGGTGCTTTGGGGCAGGGGTTCTGCGGGGACAAGGGCCTCTTCCCAACAACCCTGGTCTATGGTTGTAGGGATCTGCAGGCAAGGGGCTTATCCGCATATAGATGCCCCCTTTAACAAGGGTGCACCAAGTTCCCAGCCCCCTCTCTATGTGAATACACAGTACCCCTACCCATTCACCAAAAAAACAAAACAAACAAACAGTGTCACCAGTTGTATATCCATCGTCAATCACACCGCCAAAAAAACAAAAAAAAACTCCCGTTGACATGAAGGCTGGTTGACTACTGCAGGCTAAGCCGTTTGACAGGAGGCAGTTTTTGACAATTTCTTTATTAAAACAAAATAAAAAAACAATGTCCCCCCATGTAGTTCCATTGTCAAACCTGACACCTGCCGCACCGCCAGACCCGAAAAAAATGCCCTGCCCCACAATGAAGGCTAACCACCAAATGCCTGCTCTGCCGTTTGACAGTTCCAAAATAGGCAAGGGGTGGGGCCACCTGATGACATCACCTGGTGGCACCATCCCCTTGTGACATCATCGATCAGTGCATGCTGGATTGGTGACATCACAAGGGGGTGTTGCCACCAGGTGATGTCACAAGGTGGCCCCGCCCCTCACCTATTTTGGAACTGGCATTTGGTGGTTAGCCTTCATTGTAGGGCAGATCCCCCCTGCCCCAAAGCACCCCCCATGTTTATGGAATGTTGCCTGGTATAGTTCAGGAGGAAGGGGGTGCTCGCTCATCCTCTCCCTTTCTTGTCCTGCCAAGCTGCATGCTCGGATAAGGGTCTGGTATGGGAAGGCCACACCATTTTGAATTAACACATGTGGATTTATACATAACAAAAAAGTGTGAAACAACTGAAAATATATTTCATATTCTAGGTTCTTCAAAGTAGCCACCTTTTGCTTTGATTACTGCTTTGCTCACTCTTGGCATTCTCTTGACGAGCTTCAAGAGGTAGTCACCTGGCGCAGCACCCCATCACTCTCCTTATTGGTCAAATAGCCCTTACACAGCCTGGAGGTGTGTTTGGGGTCATTGTCCTGTTGAAAAATAAATGATGGTCCAACTAAACGCAAACCGGATGGAATAGCATGCCACTGCAAGATGCTGTGGTAGCCATGCTGGTTCAGTATGCCTTCAATTTTGAATAGATCCCCAACAGTGTCACCATCAAAGCACCCCCACACCATCACACCTCCTCCTCCATGCTTCACGGTGGGAACCAGGCATGTAGAGTCCATCCGTTCACCTTTTCTGCGTTGCGCAAAGACACAGGGGTTGGAACCAAAGAGACCAAGTTTGGACTCATCAGACCAAAGCAGAGATTTCCACTGGTCTAATGTCCATTCCTTGTGTTCTTTAGCCCAAACAAGTCTCTTCTGCTTGTTGCCTTTCTTTAGCAGTGGTTTCCTAGCAGATATTCTATCATGAAGGCCTGATTCACACAGTCTCCTCTTAACAGTTCTAGAGATGTGTCTGCTGCAAAAGGTGGCTACTTTGAAGAACCTAGAATATGAAATATATTTTCAGTTGTTTCACACTTTTTTGTTATGTATAATTCCACATGTGTTAATTCATAGTTTTGATGCCTTCAGTGTGAATCTACAATTTTCATGGTCATGAAAATAAAGAAAACTCTTTGAATGAGAAGGTGTGTCCAAACTTTTGGTCTGTACTGTATATATATATATATATATATATATATATATATATATATATATATATATATATATATACAGTTGTGCTCATAAGTTTACATACTTTGGCAGAATTTATGAATTTCTTGCCCATTTTTCAGAAAATATGAATGATAATACAAAAACGTTTCTTTCACTCATGGTTAGTGTTTGACTGAAGCCATTTATTATCAATCAACTGGGTTTACTCTTTTTAAATCATAATCACAACAGAAACTACCCAAATTACCCTGATCAGAAGTTTACATACCCCAGTTCTTAATACCATGTTTGCCCCCTTTAACACCAATAACAACTTGAAGTCTTTTGTGGTATTTGTGGATGAGGCTCTTTATCTTCTCAGATGGTAAAGCTGCCCATTCCTCTTGGCAAAAAGCCTCCAGTTCCTGTAAATTCTTGGGCTGTCTTGCATGAACTGCACATTTGAGAGTGGCTATATGATATTGAGGTCAGAAGACTGAGATGGCCACTCCAAAACCTTCACTTTATTCTGCTGTAGCCAATGACAGGTCGACTTGGCCTTGTGTTTTGGATCATTGTCATGTTGGAATGTCCAATTACATCTCATTCTTCCTGACTGATGAATGCAAATGTTCCTCCAGTAGTTTTTGATAACATACTGCATTTATATGTATATATATAAATACAATACAGTCTCAGATGTCCACAGCCCTATTGTCTGTGTGAACTGATTTATGCTGGTGACTTTCACTCCCTAAATCAATCTCTGCTGTGAGGGCCTGCTGCTGAGTGAAAAAACTGACTGTTGACAGAACACTAAAAAGATGCTGCCTGTTTGTTTTGGAGAACCCATTAGGAGGTGCTCTCTTAAAACTGACATGTTTAGTTAGTGGCTCAAACTAGTATGCTTTGTTTGCTTTATACTATGGAATTGTTGTAAAAAGCTCTCCTACATTGAAAATGTATTTGCTATTAGGACAGAAGTGAAGGTAAATCTCTCTAACAAAGACCACAGGGCTTCTAGTGCTAACTCTAGCAAGGTTCCTGATGTGATCTGCTTTGAATGATATATAGAAGATTAAAAATCTATTTCAATCATCTGTGGGGTCATGTTAACAGCCTTTGGGCTTGAGTCAATGGGCAAATGCAGCTTGCCTTTGCCTTTGACACCATCTTGAGACACTTCTGAGATAATTTAGAAGGTCTTACAGCCTACTGTTTGTTTATTTTTTGAATGGATTTACATTTTTGCTAAAATTGTAAATGTCAAGGAAAGCTCTTATTGAATCTGAAGATGATAAAATAAATATATTAAAATAAATATATTAAATAAAACGTTAAATACATTTCAACATATGAAGTCTGATCAATGATAAGGTCTACATGTTCTTATGTTGGAAAATGTGTGTGAGATTACATTCATACTCTAATCATGGGAATAAATGAAACTGCAGAATAACTAGCGAGATTACTTATGACTTTAACTTTACTATTCACACATGAAAGCATTCCATAGGAAATGTTCTACACTTTATGGCCCATGTGAGTAATGAATCTTATTATCTCCTCTTACTTAATGGATAATTTATTTCTCTTTCAGCACATGCATTCAGATTGGAAAGTTGTAAAAGATCTTTGACCATGAAATTGTCACGGTTGGAAATGTAAGATTTACTTATGACCTCAAGTCAATTTTTTTCTGTAATGAAAATGGGGCTCTAAAATGCAAAATCATTAGACCTAGATGAAAACTGGTATACAATAGTTGTTTTATTAATCATGGGAATTTGTGTCTGGATCATATAAATGAATGTTAATAAAAATATTAAAAATAAATAAAAATCTTTATCCTTATGCAATACACGTTGCATGAAAAAAAAAACAGTAACCTGTAGCACACAATCAATACCCATTAGCTAACATGAGACCATGAGAGGGTTTTGATTTGCTGTTCTTTGCTCTTTCCCTGTGGGCTTTTTATTGGATAAGCCTGCCAGTATGACATATATGGCTGGTTTCGATCCTTCCCGATCCTGCAATATAACTCTGAAATTTTTCCTTAATCTACTTGGTAGGAGTGACAGCAGAAAAAGTAGAATCAAGTATTCATAACTTTTTGATTCACATTAGTTTTTGCTTGTAAATAAATATATCTAAACTTAAGGCTGGATTCACACTAGTCTGGTGTGAATTGCAGCTCCAGTTTCCCTGCGAAGATACCAATGATTAATTCAGCGGTTTCTTTTCGTTATTCATGTGCGGAACAGCTGACCAGGGAGGGGGGTTGTAGGGGGAGATAATTCCTGTTCAGAACAGAACACATCTGCAAATCAGATGTGTTCCCATTGAAGATCATGTGCCTGCAATTCGCACCGCACTGCCTAGAAAATGCACACAAATTTGGTACAATGCAGAGTGCGGATGCAACGCACATATGTGAACCATACCCAATGAAAATAACATGTTTTCAAATGTTCTGCCAATTGGATGCAGTTATGGGGGCAACAATGATGCAATTCCCCTGAAGTCAATGCAGTTCTGTCCCTTATACAGTCAGTTGCTGCTTGCAGATGCATAAATCTGTAGCTTGTAAATTAACAGTTGACCACACATAGTCCTGCCCACTGCCTACGAGATTGGCAGAACTGACTATACTACTGACACCCTCCCACTGTGAGCTGTAGTGTCTCAGAGGTGGAGTATGTGAGACACAATAATGGAGGATTTGGCTGACTTTTTAATTTATGAGGCTCTTGCATAGTAACTGAATTTGGGGTTTCTTGGACTGTCTTATAGGAGCCCGTAGAGGAAGTAAACCCTGATGAGTTTTAGTTCCTCTTTATTTCCCTGTCAAGGTAAAGCATAATGGGCTACTATGCATTGCATAGCAGCCCATTATGTGTCACTTACCTGAAACCAAAGCCTGCGATGTCACCGCTGTCCCCTGTGTAGGAAGCGTCCATACTTCACCCCTCTTCCTTCTGGGACTGTGGACTCCATTTATGGCATAATCCCGTTAGAAAGGGCACATTGTGCCCTTTCTAAAGTTTGCATGCTCCGAATACATCGGCCCATGCACAGAAGACATTGGCATGTGGGGACATTTTAAATATCCCCTAAACCATGTAGGTTTAGGAGGTATTTCTAGCACCTACAGCACCCCATTATGTGTCACTTACCTGAAACCAAAGCCTGCGATGTCATCACTGCCCCCTGTGTAGGAAACATCCATCTTGACCCCTCTTCCTTCCGGGACTGCAGACTTCAGTCACGGCATGACCCCTTTAGAAAGGGCACATTGTTCCGCGGGAATTCTTTTTTTTTATATGTATCTGCTGCTCTTACAATACTTAATAGTGTACTCACATCTCCTATTAAAACAGCCGTCCGCATTGTCATTATGCGGTAAAAGATAATTTATAAAAATATTTCCTGAATGCTCCCATCTTGCTTGTGGGCACTCTGAAGCCCACAAGCAAATCCTTCCGGGATATGGTGAATGCTGATGTCCCAGCATTCACCGCTCTATCCCGCGCATGTGCAGTGTTGACGGCGAGCGGCGCCGTCAACACTACACGGTTGCCATCACAACGGCCGGCGTACTGAAAAGGTCATGCCCCGTTGTGACGACATCCACGTGTCAAATCACGCAAGAGTGCTTCTGGTGGCATAGAGAATCGTCTCCTGGGCAGCGTCACGCTGTGCTAGCAGGAGACACTGGGGCGATCGCAGCCAAAGCGACACGCCCAATCCCGTGGGAGCTAAACCAAGATGTGCCTGGTTTTTAACACAGAAACAAGGTATGGAATTGATTTTAATTTTTTTAAACAGCAAAGTTTCGATGTAGACACTAAAATTAGGGTGACCCTCCGCTTTAATATAGGTTTACCTGTAGGTGAAAGTAATTGTACTGAGTTTTTCAACCACTTTAACCTACCATTATGTACCAATAAGTTTAAAAGAAAACTTACAAAAACCTACAGAAAACACGTCCAGAGGAAGACTAAAAATTCCAACATTCTGACTATTATTTGTTAGCAATATTAGCCGCATACATCCATTTTTTTTAAGTAATCTACTGAGTCAGCTACATAAACATCCCTGGTGGGATTTCACTCAGTGCTGCAAGTAATCACTGCTAAACCTTTCACCCATTATTTCTTACGTTTAAGGCAAGCCTGTCACATTGGAAATATGATTACCGTGTTATAGTATTGTCTGTAACAAGGTAGAAATTGATTTATCTTTCTTTTTTAATGTATACTGCCATTTTCAAGTAATTAGAAAATCATCTCTGTAGGTACCTTCCGTTTACAGTGATCCAGACACTATGATACCTTTTACTTTTGTTAGCCAGAAATATTTCTTCTGTGCTCCTTGCAGGTTTAATTTTCCATTGCTACTAGGGCCTAATGCACACTATCATTTTTCGGCATGAAAAAAAACGTCGCTTTTCAGCATGTCCAAAAAACTACATTTTTCCAACTACATCATTAAAAACGATGTTGCCCACACACCATCGTTTTTGAAGAATGATGAACAAAGCGCAGTGACGTACAACACGTACAACGGCACTCTAAAGGTGAAGTTCTATTCGCCTTTGGGCTGCTTTTAGCTGATTCCTTGTTAGTAAAAGATGAATCGCGCTTTTTTGTCTGTTACAGCGTGATGAATGTGCTTATTCCATTATGAACGGTAGTTTTACCAGAATGAGCGTTCCCGTCTCATAACTCGCTTCTGGGCATGCGCGGGTTTAAAACGTCGTTTTTGCCCACACACGATCATTTTTAACAACATGAAAAACGACATTTTTCAGAAGCCGAAAAACGATGTGAAGCCCATACACGATCATTTTAAATGACTAGGATTGCATAGGAACACATGCCAGTTCCCGTACGCATCCCACACGTTCCCATAAATGGGCTGCCTTAGCTATTTTTATGCTTATCTTCAGTAGTTTTCTAAGAACATCTATTTACCCAAGTGCTGGGCCCCTATAATCTTTCTGTGCAGCATGCCCAGCAATGCATGGACTCTCCCGAGTCTTCCCTTCCAGCCAGTGTGCTCTCTAGATACAGTGCATCTGGAAGGTATTCACAATGCTTCACTTTTTCCATATTTTGTTATGTTGCAGCCTAATGCCGCGTACACACGATCAGTTCGCCTGATGAAAACAGTCTGATGGACCATTTTCATCAGATCGTGTGTGGGCCCCATCAGTTTTTTTCCAATTGGTGAAAAAACTTAGAACCTGTTTTAAAATTATCTGATGGTTAAAAAACCGATAGAAAAAAACGATCAACTGTGGGGAAATCCATTGGTTAAAAATCCACGCATTCTCAGAATCAAGTCGACGCATGCTCGAAAACATTGAACTTCATTTTTCTCAGCACGTCGTTGTGTTTTACTTCACCGTGTTTTGACACTATCGTTTTTTTAACTAATGGTGTGTAGGCAAGACTGATGAAAGTCAGATTCATCGGATATCTGATGGAAAAAAACCATCAGACCGTTTTCATCGGATGAACCAATCGTGTGTACAGTCCATTATTCCAAAATGGATTAAATTAATTATTTTCCTCAAATTTCTACAAACAATACCCCATAATGACAATGTCAAAGAAGTTTGTTTCAAATTTAATAAAATAAAAACTGAAAAAAAATCACATGTACATACTGTATGTATTCACAGCCTTTGCCATGACATTTAAAATTGAGCTTCATCCTGAAACCACTGATCGTCATTGAAATGTTTCTACAACTTGATTGGAGTCCACTGTGGTAAATTCAGTTGATTGGATATGATTTGGAAAGGCACACTCCCATCTATATAAGGTCCCAGAGTTAAAGCGGAAGTAAACCCATCGATGTAACACTTAAAAAAACTGTTAACATTCCCGGCATGCCGGGAATGCTAACTGCACATTGGTTGTGCTCTCAACCAAACTGTCAAACCATCCAATGGCTGGTGTCATAACTGATCACATGTGCAGCTTCATGGCAGTTGAAGATTGAACAAAGGCCAAGATGGCAGCTTCCTTGGCTGAAAAAGATAGGAGGGTTTACAACCGCTTTAACTGTGCATGACAGGGAACGATTGAGTTAGACTGATCATATCATACACAGAAATATCGGGTGTTTTTTTTTTTTTGGTTCCCCTTTTTTTTTTCTCACCTTCACTTGGAGAAAGAGGATTGGGGCAGTTGAGTTCCCTTAAATCCACAATACTTTGGAATCCTTCACCTATAAATTGGGAAGGTTAGAATATAAACCCTAAACTAAATATGCCGCACACAAGGGTGCCCTTTTCGAAGGGAATGATTGAGTCAGATTGACCATATCATACACAGAAATATTGGGTGTTTTTTTTTTTTTTTGTATCTCATAAAGAGAAAGAGGTAAGGGATAATTTTTGTCCCCTTAAATTCACAATGTTATGTAATTTGCTCTTTTTTTTTTTTTTTTCTTCTAGGTTTCACTAAGAGAAAGAGGTTTGGGATAGTCGCAGTCCCCTTAAATTCACAATGATTTAGTATTCGTATTTACATATTGGGAAGGTTAGAATACCTACCCCCCTTTTTTTTTCTTACACATATGTATTTTAAAGGGAATGATCTTGAGGTGGACAGATACACTAGACACAGAAACATATAAAAAGAAAAAGGAAGGAGAAGGGGGAATACACATGTATATATGTATGTATATATATATATATATATGTGTACTTTTTTTTTTCTCCCCTCACCTTCCCTCCATTTAACATCTCTACCCCTCCCTGTACCCGGAGTCTATTCGTACTTATCCCAGAGAGCTATTAAAGTTAATCAGGGGGAATGTCTTAAAGAGGGGTACGCTGAACAGAAGAGGATAGGATGAAGTAGTATGCACTTTGAATAAGTGCCATCATAGATTAACCTATAGAAGGGAATATAAGGAGACCATGTGTGTGTTGTTTGTATGTTAATGTATAAATGTAATAGTGTTTAATGTCTTTTTTGTAAAGTCTTTTTAAAAAAAGTTTAATAAAACATTTTTGGGAAAAAAAGAACCTGTTTTAAAATTATCTGATGGTTAAAAAAACGATAGAAAAAAACGATCAACTGTGGGGAAATCTATCGGTTAAAATTCCACACATGCTCAGAATCAAGTCGAAGCATGCTCGGAATCATTGAACTTCATTTTTCTCAGCACATCGTTGTGTTTTACGTCACCTTCGGGTCCGGATTTCTATGATCTGCTGGCTACTAAGCTTACAAGCTGCCCAGACTCTCCAGTTACTATCTCCGGGACTCGGTTTTGGGATCTTCTTTGGGGTATCCTCTGTCGCCAGACAATAACTACCTTTTACCTTTATAAACTGTGCATTAGCTGGAAGTTTTTTATATCCATATACCATGGTGTTTTAAATAACCTGTCGTAAGCCTATCAGGCCGGTCAGGTAACAGCATTGTATATGCTATATACCTATTCCCAAGGGTCTGTTTCACACACTCCTGTGGAGATCTATCTTACTTACCGTTATGCTCCTGATGAAGCTTTTTGAACGCGAAACATGTTGAGAAAAGCGAGTAAAAATCAACATCCATCACTCCGCATATTCAATCCAGTCCTAAGGATCTAAACGTTTTTTATATACCTCCTGGTGCTGTATGGTCTTGTTTTATAAGCATATGTGCACTAGTATAAACTTTTATGCAATATTTCCTAATGTATGTACTGTGAAAATATGCCGATATTGTACTATTGTGTTCACAAAGTCTTGTATATTATCTTTTCTTTTGTATACTTGTTATTTTTATAAATAAATATATCTATAGATTTTCGACCATATTTACTTGTACCGCCTAAAGTCCATTTCATTAGACCAGATTAATAACCACATCAGTGCCACCTCATCCATGTTAATCAGTGACACCTTATTAGTGCCCGTCAGTGCAACCTCATCAGTGCCCATCAGTGAAGGAGAAAACATTTTTTTTTTCAAAATGTTCTGTCTTTTTTTTATTTGTTTAGCAAAAAATAAAAACCCCAGAGATGATCAAATACCACCAAAAGAAAGCTCCATTTGTGGGGAACAAAATGATACTGCTTGAGTACAGTGAAAAATGACTGCACAATTGTCCTTTAAACAGCGACAGCGCTGTAAGCTGAAAATTGGCTTGGGAAGGAAGAGGGAAAGTGCCCAGTATTGAAGTGGCTAAACCCAAAACCAAAAAAGGAATACAGTGGTGAGCTGTAACGCTACACGTGTATGACAATACTTAATAGTACTTTGCTCCTCTCCTCCCACACACACAGCGTAATACATATCACCTCGCTTTCTCTAACTACCTCATACTCTAACAACCTGCAATCACTGCAATCACTTAACCCGAGAATTAACGTGTAAGTAAGCCCCCCTATCGTTTTCAGTCAAGGAAGCTGCCATCTTTGCCTCTGTCTACTCTACAACTGTCATGATGCTGCACATGTGATCAATTGTGACACCAGCCATTGGATGGTTTGACAGTTTAGTTGAGAGCACAACCAAAAGGGGTGTTACATTTCCATCACATGCCGGAATTGAAACTGTTTTATGGTTGGGTTTACTTCCACTTTAAGGATGAGGATCAGCAACTATATCCCAGAGTCTGTTCACCTTACGTATTTTCTTATTATAGGTTTATGCCATTGACTAGTGAGAATATATAGCTTTTCTCATGATTTTGTGATACATCACTATGTGGGATATCTCCAACTGTAATCATATCCCCACTGGTTATTCACGGGAGTCTGCATTATGTATGCATGATATGAGTAGCTACTAGGCCTGTATTTGACAACGCTGTCAACCCCTGGTGTGATGGAGGTTTTTTGATATGGATTATTTATTTAAGGAACAATAAAGTTGTGTATTTTTGCAATTTAACCGACTGATCCTCTTATTGAGACTATCTTGTGGATCTCTAATCCTCTTTTTTGCATGTGTTTTGAGTCTTGAGATTCACACCCAGAGACTAATAGGGGTTGTTTGGGTTTACAATGCACAGGGTGTTTGTCTCTATTTACCTTCACCCTTCACTTTACACTGAGTGAGATGCAGCAGGGGAACTTTATTATTTTGTGTTTATTTATATCAGGACACAGGTATGGCTTTATGACAAAGAAGCTCTGCATACAGTAAATGTCCCTCCTCTAGCTCAGGTCTACAGATCTGTATAAATGAATGTAATATTTAACCACACACACTTTGGTGTTATGCAGTAAACTATTTAATGATTTTCAGATAATTAAATTGATTCCTATAAATACTAAAGGCTTTTTTACGCGAGTGGAGGGGCAGTAAATGCAAGCAGCGGAACTGCGGCTTTACCAATCCATATTCTCCCATTTAACCACATCAGTCCTGGAAGGTTTACCATCACCCCCCCCCCCATTCAAAACCAGATCATTCTTTGCAATACAGCACTGCATAATTTTAACTGACAATTGTGCGGTCGTGTGACGCTGTACCCAAATAAAATTGATGTCCTTTCTTCCCCACAAATAGAACTTTCTTTTGGTGGAATTTGATCACCTCTGCGGGTTTTAATTTTTTTCCCTGTAAATAACAAAAATGTTTTGTTTCTGCTTTAAAACATATGTATAAATAACCAAGAGGTTAACGCTAGAACGAATAATATAATGTACAGTAGGTGACCGCGATATTGTGTCAATCGCGTTCCCTTTCTCGGCGAGATTGACCACCTACGAGCCCCGTCGTGGGAGCCAGCGCCGAGCCGGCTCGCCGCGATGGGAAAAAGCCGTCATAGAAGCGACGGGAATCCGTCTTGAATTCCCGCCAATTCTAGCCGCGGCGTTTGGTATGAATCATGAGGGGGAACTCCAAGCCAAATTTTAAATAAAAAAACGGCATGGGTTCGCCCCCAGGGGCATACCAGGCCTTTAGGTCTGGTATGGATTGTAAGGAGAACCCCCTACGCCGAAAAAAACGGCGTGGGGGTTCCCCCACAATCCATACCAGACCCGTATCCAAGCACCCCCCAAGTTCCCCCTCATGATTCATACCAAACGCCGCGGCTAGAATTGGCGGGAATCCAAGTTGGATCCCCGTCGCTTCGATGACACGCTCGCTGGAATGTGCTTTTCCTATTCCAGCGAGTGCGAGATGTCGGCACTCGCTGTGACAGGTACTGTACCACAAATAAATGAAGTAAAGAAGCTGCCAGCACTTAAAAGTCTGCAATACAAAACTCAAATGAATCTAGAAAATAAAAGGAAGTGCAGCTCTGAATGTGATAGATCCCAATCAATTAAATGATAAGGAAAATAAGAAAGTAAAGCCGCGTACACACGACCGTTTTTCATGACGAGAAAAATGCAATTTTTTAAATTGGTCATTAAAAACGATCGTGTGTGGGCTCCAGAGCATGTTTCTCGTCGAGAAAAATGGGCATTAAAAATTTAGAACATGCTCTATATTTTCTCGTCGTTTTTCACGTCGTTGTTTTTTTCGATGTGAAAATCTGTCGTGTATACGTTTTAACGACGGGGAAAAAAAACTTGCATGCTCAGAAGCAAGTTATGAGACTGGAAATTAGCATAATCAGCCCAAAGGGTGGCGCCATTCGAATGGAACTTCCCCTTTATAGTGCTGTCATACGTGTTGTACTTCACTGCGCTTTGCTCAAGCATTTTTTATCACAATCGTGTGTATGCAAGGCAGGCTTGACAAGAATCACGTTGAGAAAAACTTCTTTTTTTCCATGACACTAAAAACGGTCGTGTGTACGCGGCATAATGCCTCGTACACACGACCAGTTTTCCCGTCTGGAAAACTGCCATGACAGCTTTTGGCTGGGAAAACTGGCCATGTGTATGCTCCATAGCAGTTTTCCCAACAGGAAAACCGCCGGGAGTCTCGTGGGAAAAATGAGAACAATTCCCGGCAGTCTTTTTCCCTGCAGTTTTCCTATGGGAATCATTGCAGTGGAGCATACACACGGCCGGGTTTCCTGGCCAAAGCTCTCATGGCAGTTTTCCTGCCAGGAAACCCGGTCATGTGTAGGGGTAAAAAGCTGCCGAGCCGATTCTCGGCTTTCCCCTCGGGTTTCCCAGCGGTATAAAGTCTGCTGGGAAACCCGATTGTGTGTACGAGGCATGATAATAGAAAGCACACTAGTGAGTGTGACTAAATATGAATAAAAAAACATAAAATGACTAAATTATTCATGTTAGGTGAAAACCACCTAAAAGTGATGATTTTATAAATCCTCTAAATGAATAGAGCAAATATATAACCCAATAATAATAGTAATATAGAGTATTGATGATCAGATATTGAAACTTCATCCAAATAGCATATATATCAAAACAAAATAACAAAAAATTGAAATTGATGGTGAAAAAAATCCAAACAAGGAATACTAAGGTAAAGTCCCAAAAGTGAAAAAAACTGAAGCAAAAAAGTCCCAATTGTGATGATCATAAAGTGAAGGGTTATTTAATGTGCTTCCATATAGATACAAAGACAGGACGGTGAAAAAAGGTCACAGGGAAAGATCCTTCATCTGAAGTAATGGACACCCAAAGTGATCAAGTAGTCTCCTTATCAGAAAGAAAGACCACAACGGCGGTCTTACCAGACACAGGGAATTCAGGTCTCCCAGAAACCTATGGGGTGTCTCAGACTGCTAAGATCAATGTCACTCAAAAACATAAACAGGGTGAACTCTCATAGTGTAGTAGTTGAATAAAATGTTATAAGCTTAAAATGAATTGCACTTACAAGATTGAAATCTCAATGCGCAATATAAGATAAATCATCGGGCAGCAGCGTCTCCTCGGGCTTCCCCTGCTGGCTATGCGCTGTGGCCATCGTCCTCCAATGAGGAAAACGTGATGACGTCAGTTTCAACAACCAAGCTTACACGTTTCGTCACGATAGGACGTCGTCTGGGGATTGGCTGATTGCTATAAAACATTCCCAATAAAAAAATACAAACAATCTAATTTCTTCATCAGTTTAGGCCAATATGTATTCTGCTACATATTTTTGTAAAAATCCCAATAGAGAGAGGAGCGATGCGGGAATCCTAAGCTGAAGCAGATGGGCTACAACAGCAGGAGACCACACCGGGTGCCACTCCTGTCAGCTAAAAACAGGAAACCGAGGCTCCAATTTACACAGACTCACCAAAATTGGACAATAGAAGATTGGAAAAATATTTTCTGGACTGATGAATCTCGATTTCAGCTGCGATATTCAGATGGTAGTGTCAGGATGTGGCATAAAGAACATCAACAGTTCAGACTGGTAGTGGTGGAGTAATGGTGTGGAGGATATTTCCTTGGCACACCTTGGGCCCTCTAGTACCAATTGAGCATTGTTAAAACGCCATGATCTACCTGGGTATTGTTGCTGACCATGTCCATCCCTTTATGACAGTGTACCCATCTTCTGGTGGCTCCTTCCAGCAGGATAATGCACCAGGTCACAAAGCTCAAATCATCTCACCACTGGTTTCTTGAACATGACAATTAGGTCACTGTACTCCGATGGCCACCACAGTCACCAGATCTCAATCCAATAGAGCACCTTTGGGATGTGGTGGAACGGGGGATTCACATCATCGATGTGCAGATGACAAATCTGCAGCAACTGCGTGATGTTATCATGTCAATATGGACCAAAATCTGAGGAATGTTTCCAACACTTTGTTGAATCTATGAGAAGAATTAAGGCAGTTCTGAAGGCAAAAGGGGGTCCGACCCGGTACTAGCAAGGTGTACCTATTAAAGTGGCCACTGAGTGTACATTTCTTTGCTTCCTCCAGCACTCACTTGCTTGAAGAACTCCAGCTGTGTTTCAATTTTGGTAGCAAATGCCTATTACAGGCAGAGACTTCCAGCCCCTATTCTTGAAGATGGGATGACACAGCTCACATTTTGCCAGCACTTCTTCTTTGTGGTTACTAATCCCAGCACCACCTCTTGAGGCACTGTCAAACTGCATGGCCTGCTCTTTACTAGCTGTCCTGGCTAACTTCTCCACAGTCCTCCTAGACTGACACTCTCTCCACAGTCCTCCCAGACTGAACACTCACCAGCCCACCCAGCTGACTTCTCAGGCGATCTCCCAGATGTGCTGACCTGCTCCTGCTGTCCTCTCATTTGCTCTTGTGCCTCCAGGAAGGATTTCCTCCAAGTGCTATGGGGATCCCTCCAGCACCCAAGCCCCAAACCCGAGATCACACCCTCCCCCAGACTAGAAGTAGCCCTCTAAGGGTTTCCAACAGCCTTCATAGCATTCCATCTCCATCGTCCACCCGACTGCCCCTGCTGGCATGGCCCATGTGTATTTATGAGGGTGAGTCTGCCCCCCCGCCAGCCAATTTGCATGGGGATTGGCCAGTGTCCTTATAAATAAGCATGACAGCCCCTCCTAGCTTCCACTCACTACATCAGGAAGCTTCTTCAAGGTTCCAGAAACAGGGAAGGCACCAGAAGAGCTGTCAGATGAGTTCTGCAGCCTCCATGAGCTGCTCAACCCTGGCCCAGATTCAGCCCAGGCCTCGCTCTCAACCAAACCAATTTACCTACACTAGAATCTAAACTATATACACCTAGCACACTAGCTAGATAGTGCTACATCATTACAATGCAAATTTTAGAAAAATTAAAGTGTATGCTGGAACTGGAGAGAGTCCAGAGAAGGGCAACACAACTAATAAAGGTACTGGAGGAAATTAGTTTTGAGGATAGGTTACAAGCACTGAACTTGTTCTCTCTGGAGAGGATACTCTTGAGAGGGGGATATGATTTTAATGTACAAATACCATACTGGTAACCCCACAACAGGGATAAAACGTTTCCCTGAAAGGAAATTTAATAAGACACGTACCCATTCATGAAAACTAGAAGAAAAGAGGTTTAATCTTAAACTGCATATAGGGTTCTTTACTGTAAGGCCCCATACTCACGACCAAACATGTCTGCTGAAACTGGCCCGCAGGCCAGTTTCAGCAGACATGTTTGGTCGTGTGTGGGCGCGAGCGGGCCGAATTCCAGCAAACATTTGCCCGCCGGGCCTTTTCCCAGCAGACAAATATTCCTGGACTTGTTTTAAAACAGCCCGCTGGAATTCAGCCCGCTCGGACATGTACGGTCGTCAGTACAGACCTACCGTACATGTCCAGGCGCCCGCCGTCCCTCGCATGCGTCGAATGACTTCGACGCATGCGTGGAAGCATTTTAAAGGCGGGCCGCCCACGTCGCCGCGTCATTGTCGCGGCGACACCGCGTCATCGACGCGGCGACACCGTGGACACGCCCCGCGTATTGTTTACGCGCGGACTTCTGTACGATGGTGTGTACAACCATCGTACAGAAGCCCTCTGGCAGACATGTATGGTGAAAACGGTCCGACGGACCGCTTTCACCATACATGTTTGTCCGTGTGTACCCGGCCTCAGAGCGGTAATGCCGCGTACACACGACCGTTTTTCATGTCATGGAAAAAAAAGAAGTTTTTCTAAATGTGATTCCTCTCAAGCCTGCCTTGCATACACACTATCCTGATAAAATAATGCCCGAGCAAAGCGCGGTGACGTATAACACGTACAATTTCACTATAAAGGGGAAGTTCCATTCCAATGGCGCCACGCTTTGGGCTGATTATGCTTATTTCCCTTCTCATAACTTGCTTCTGAGTATGCACATTTTTTTCCCCGTCGTTAAGGCATACACGCGACCGTTTTTCAGGACGTGAAAAACGACGAGAGAAAATAGAGCAGGTACTAAATTTTTAATGGCCATTTTTCTCGACGAGAAAAATGCTCTGGAGCCTACACACAACAGTTTTTAATGACCAATTAAAAAAATTGCATTTTTCTCGTCATGAAAAGCGGTCGTGTGTACGCGGCATAAGGATATGGAATTCTCTTCCACAGGCAGTAGTTTCAGCGGGGAGCATCGATAATTTAAAAAAACTATTAGATAAGCACCTGAACGACCACAACATACAGGGATATACAATATAATACTGACATATAATCACACACATAGGTTAGACTTGATGGACTTGTTTCAACTTTGCCCACTGTGTAACTGTGTGTGTGTATGCTGTGCCCCAAGAACTCTGTATTTGTCGACAATACTAAGCTAATCAGGGCAATAACTTCTCTGCAAGATGTGGAAACCTTGCAAAAAGATATGAATAAATTAATGGGGTAGGCAACTACATAGCGAATT
This sequence comes from Rana temporaria, assembly GCF_905171775.1. NCBI lineage: Eukaryota > Metazoa > Chordata > Amphibia > Anura > Ranidae > Rana > Rana temporaria. The sequence goes on along the minus strand of NC_053493.1, from coordinate 378,991,077 downwards.
AGGTTTAATATAGAAAAATGTAAAATAATGCATTTGAGTGGCAAAAAAATTAATTCAATCTACTCACCGGGGAGGAGAACCTCTCGGGGAATCTAGGATAGAAAAGGACATGGGGGTCCTAGTAGATGACAGGCTCAGCAATAGCATGCAATGCCAAGCTGCTGCTAATAAAGCAAAAAGAATATTGGCATGCATTAAAAAGGGGATCAACTCCAGAGATTAACCACTTACCCCCCGGACCATATTGTTGCCCAAAGACCAGAGACCTTTTTGCGATTCGGGACTGCGTCGCTTTAACAGACAATTGCGCGGTCGTGCGACATGGCTCCCAAACAAAATTGGCGTCCTTTTTTTCCCACAAATAGAGCTTTCTTTTGGTGGTATTTGATCACCTCTGCGGTTTTTATTTTTTGCGCTATAAACAAAAATATAGCGACAATTTTGAAAAAAAATAATATTTTTTACTTTTTGCCATAATAAATATCCCCCAAAAATATATAAAAAAACTTTTTTTTTCCTCAGTTTAGGCCGATACGTATTCTTCTATATATTTTTCGTAAAAAAAAAAAACTCAATAAGCGTTAATTGATTGGTTTGCGCAAAAGTTATAGCGTTTACAAAATAGGGGGTATTTTTATGGCATTTTTATTAATATTTTTTTTTACTAGTAATGGCGGCGATCAGCGATTTTTTTTTCAGTACTGCGACATTATGGCGGACACTTCGAACACTTTTGACACATTTTTGGGACCATTGGCATTTTTATAGCGATCAGTGCTATAAAAATGCATTGGATTACTATAAAAATGCCACTGGCAGTGAAGGGGTTAACATTAGGGGGCGGGGAAGGGGTTAAGTATGCCCCTTGTGTGTTCTTACTGTGGGGGGGTGTGGCCTCACTAGGGGAAACACTGATCCTCTGTTCATACATTTTATGAACAGAAGATCAGCATTTCCCCCGCTGACAGGACCGAGAGCTGTGTGTTTACACACACAGCTCCCGGTCCCCGCTCTGTAACGAGCGATTGCGTGTGCCCGGCGGCGATCGCGCCCGCCGGGCACACACACGGGAGTCGGGGCGAGCGGGGGACGCGCGCGCATCCGGCGGCGCGCACGCACCCCTAGTGGCGGCTCAAAGAGCCGCCGTATAGCTACGGGCTCTCGCCCAGCAGAGCCGACCTGCCGCCGTAGAATGACGGCGGCTGGTCGGCAAGCAGTTAAACGATAATTCTCCGGCTCTACAAGACTCTGGTCCGGCCGCACCTGGAGTATGCTGTCCAATTCTGGGCACCAGTCCTCAGGAAGGATGTACTGGAAATGGAGAGAGTACAAAGAAGGGCAACAAAGCTAATAAAGGGTCTGGAGGATATTAGTTATGAAGAAAGGTTGCGACTTGCGAGCACTGAACTTATTCTCTCTGGAGAAGAGATGCTTGAGAGGGGATATGATTTCAATTTACAAATATCATACTGGTGACCCCACAATAGGGATAAAACTTTTTAGTGGAAGGTAGTTTAACAAAACACATGACCACTCATTAAAAATGTGAAGAAAATAGATTTAACCTTAAAATACATAGAGGGTTCTTTGCGGCAAGGATGTGGAATTCCCTTCCACAGGTGGTGGTCTTAGCGGGGAGCATCGATAGTTTAAAAAAACTATTAGATAAGTGTAACGGTCACCACCATTTACGATTTCCATTCCATCAACCACGACAGCTTATCTGACACTCCACAATCCAGCAGACAGGACCCATTGGATTTTCCCCAAAAATAACGAGACAGAGCTCTGTTACTGGTTCCAAAATCAATGAATACTTTTAATGGTAAACTCAGCTTGTTATATACAGTTTTAGAAACCAAGTGAACAATGAATCAACTCCACCCACAAGGCACTTCAATACACACTCTCTTAGACAATGACATTCAGTTGAGTTAATTATTAGTCATCCCCCAGACGTCCCGACTCCGCAATAATCTATTCACTGCTACATAATGCACATTCCTTTGTAGACGTAATTGACATGCTAATCCCTTACACCTGAAAAGAGACGTCTGACCTTTAGACTGCTAACTCACAACACCTCTATCATCAATAGACTTTTCACACCATACAGTGTCATTAGCATCCACAATGAAAGGTCTTTCAGAAGCCAGACTCAATTAACACCTCAACGTTAGACATCTGACCTTTACAGACTTAATCAGTACAATAGACACAAAACAGTATTAGCATCACACAATGGACAATGGAATATCAACAGTCTATTGACCTTTTCATAAGGAACAACTTGTAAATATTCCAGATCTCCTGCAATACATGAATTATCATTTCTCAGCCATCCTATTCCCAAAAGGGGCATAGGATGACCCTAGACCCAAGAGTCATTAGTGACGCTGCCACAGGAGTACCCCACATCCTTCAAAGGTCTCTGGGTGTCACAGGCCATTCCGTTACAATAAGAACCTGAACGACCACAACATACAGGGATATACAATGTAATACTGACATATAATCATACACATAGGTTGGACTTGATGTGTCTTTTTTAAACCTCACCTACTATGTAACTATGTAACTAACTGTGTAACTCCTAATTATTATTATTATTATTATTATTTAGTCTGCTACTGAAGGATATTTTTAGGTATAAAATAGGCCAACGCTGGATGTTAACAAGCACACTTTGCTCCATTATGGTTGTCTAGTTTTGGTGATAGGTGACACTTTTATTTTAAAATTCCATTTCTATGTCGCAAATTATAAGCCCCGGAACTCAGTTCCCGAAAAACAAATGACTCAAGAGAGAGCATGGAGTGAAAATTGATAGATTACTACACTATGTGATTCCTATTTCATGCACAGGCAAATGACTTCTGTTTTTTAATACAGAGTATGCACACAAATCATAATCAAGTTTAACTTCTGCATGCATTGTTTATCCTGTTCAAGGTTGCAGTTGCTGAAGGATATTTTATTTCCGTCGCTCTCATAATAACCATATGCTTTGCTGGTTGGTTGAAAATCAATATTTTATCATCCACAGCTTATAATTCTTTGGAGTACAATCCTTTTACAGTTGATCTGGTTTGGTAATTTAATACGTGCTCACGTGTGGGAGTAAATAACTTTTCGACATCCGCAGTGCATTTGTTTGGGACCAGAAAGTAAAAGCAGTGTGCTTTGCTTTATGTCATAAAAATATGGCATTAACACAATATAAAACCCCCTAACAGAAGAATAAGAATGTTAGATCACTTAGAACATAAAATGTATTTTAAAACTTGAAGGAATCCAGTTAGGGTTGTTCTTACAGGGCCATAGAGCAAGTAACTTGTTGAACTTCTGAAAAAACTTAAGACATGAAAGCTGACCTTGCTGGGCAAAATGACTTTCTAACTGTAAAATGTGCTTTGTAACAAAACATAAAATGTGTAGAAACATTACCCATGTTTTCCTTATGAAACCCACTGTGTTTTGAGATTCCTCCTGACAATACTAAGAAATAAATTGTGTTATCTTTCTGGTTTATAGGTCCTTTGATGTGTTCCTTCTCCACAGCTCTGGCTGCACAAAAAGGATTGCACTACATATAATGCGTTTAAGCATGTTTTTACAAAAAGGATGTAGGAAAACATGCCGCATGTCCACCTCTTTAAATGAAGATAGTATATATATATATATATATATATATATATATATATATATATATATATATATAGGGCTGGATTCAGATACAATTGTGTATCTATCCGCCCAGCGTAACGTATCTCAGATACGTTACGCCGCCGTAATTTAGGGTGAAAGTTCTGTATTCAGAAACAACTTGCGCCCTTAGTTACGGCGGTGTAACGTATGCGTGTCGGCGTAAGCCCGCCTAATTCAAATGTGGATGATGTGGGCGTGTTTTATGTAGATTAACTGTGACCCCGCGTATTTGACGTTTTTTACGAACGGTGCCGTTCGTGAAAAAATCCCAGTGCACATGTTCGAAATTCCGCCACAAATCGTCATTGCTTTTGACGTGAACATAAATTACGTCCAGCCCTATTCGCGAACGACTTACGCAAACGACGTAAAATTTTCAAATTTTGTCGCGGGAATGACGGCCATACTTAACATTGGTGCGCCGCATATACGCCTCATATAGCGGGGGTAACTTTACGTTGGGAAACGCCTAACGTAAACGGCGTAAATGTACTGCGTCGGCCGGGCGTACGTTCGTGAACTCGCGTATCTAGCTGATTTACATATTCTAGGCGTAAATCAGCGTACAGGCCCCTAGCGCCCAGCGTAAATATGCAGTTAAGATCCGACGGCGTAAGAGACTTACGCCGTTCGGATCTAATAGAAATCTATGCGTAACTGATTCTATGAATCAGGCGCATAGATACGACCGGCCAGACTCAGAGATACGACGGCGTATCTCTTCTGTGAATCTAGCCCATATATATACTGTATATACACACACAAAATGCGGAAAGTTTCATATATGTATATATATATGAAGAGAAATGTGCAGCGCTAAAAGGGAATAAGTAAAAGGGAATGGAAAAGTGAACTAATTAAATAGGCATCAGTGACGTATACCAATAAAATAAAACAAGTGAGATGAACGTCTAGAAAATATCACTCTAACGCAATATAAAACACTACATATATATGTAGTGCCCACCCCAAATTATGGGGCTCTATTTCAAATTTACCGAATTTATGTCTGGGTCAATAATTGGACCCAGACCTGTCTAATTAATACAAATTTGCCTCTGCTCTGGCTGTGGTACTATCTGGTAGTTTTTCCTGTTGCCTGCAGGTGGCATTACCATCTTGGGCTTATGTTGGAAAGCAGGTGTACCATGGTGTGTTGGGTGTCCCTTCTCGGCAGCGGTGCAGTGGGAGTGGTGACCCCACTGCGCATGCTGGGAGGGGATACTTCAGGGGCAGACGCCATTGATCGGGCCCGTATTCGCCTTGTGGCCCTCCTGGCGCGAGGTGCGTGTGTGTGTACCCAACTTCGGGGCCACGTTGGCACAGGGTCGCTTCACTGTCAAGTAGGCCTGGATATGCTGGCTGGGACCTACAATTCTAAAAGGGGATCCCAAGATGTCTGTCCACAAGGGAGGAAGCTGTCTTTATGAAGGAGACCAGGGGAGGACCTGACCTGGAGGAGACCGGCAAAGTGCTGATGTCTCGGGTGAGGCCTGGTGACTTGATTAAGGAGGGATCCACTACATTGAAAGCCCTGCAGTTCGCCGGTTTGGCTTAAAGGCACTTCTACTGTACGGCTGGAGGTTCTGGACTTTAAAATCCTGTGACAGAGGATTCCTGGACGCATCCAAGTTCATCCAAAAGGTCTGTGGCAGAGACCAAGTTCATCCACCACAGTCTGTGGCAGAGACCGTATGGACATTAGTTTGAGCATCATCCTGACTGCTAGGCCATGTGAGAGGGGACTATACGGATGAGCAATACCCACTCAATAGTTATGAGTGGAGACTGATTGACTATTTTGAGCTTTCTGTACCGTGTGCCTGAACCTTCCCCTACTCTTCTCCTCCCTTCTACTTTCTTTTGTTCAAGTTACCCTGCAGTGAAAATAAAACCAACTGTTGAAGGTTTTTCATCTGTCTGGGCATTTACTATGGACTTCCCTACCCTGACAACGACGCTTAAGAGGTAACGTGCAAACCCAAAGTTCAACCAGCAGCTCCTTCGGGGGTAGTGCTATATATATATATATATATATATATATATATATATATATATATACAGTGCCCTGAAAAAGTATTCACGCCCTTTGAAATTTTCCACATTTTGTCATGTTACAACCAAAAATGTAAATGTATTTTATTGGGATTTTATTTGATAGACCAACATAAAGTGGTACATTATTGTGAAGTGGAAGGATAAATGTTTTTCAATTTTTTTTACAAATAAATATGTGAAAGGTGTGTTGTGCATTTGTATTCAGCCCCCCTGAGTCAATACTTTGTAGGACCACCTTTCGCTGCACCTCTTTTTGGGGATGTCTCTACCAGCTTTGCACATCTAGAGAGTGACATTTTTGCCTATTCTTCCTTGTAAAATACAGGTAGCTCAAGCCTTGTCGAATTGGATGGAGAGCGTCTGTGAACAGCAATTTTCAAGTCTTGCCACAGATTCTCAATTGGATTTAGGTCTGGACTTTGACTGGGCCATTCTAATGCCACGTACACACGGTCGGAATTTCCGACTACAAATGTTCGATGTGAGCTTGTTGGCGGAAAATCCAAACGTGTGTATGCTCCATCGGACATTTGCTGTCGGAATTTCCAACAACAAATGTTTGAGACCTGGTTCTCAATTTTTCCGACAACAAAAGTTTGTGTGTAGCCAATTCCGACGCACAAAAATCCATGCATGCTCGGAATCAAGCAGAAGAGCCGCACTGGCTATTGAACTTTTTTCTAGGCTTGTTGTATGTGTTGTACGTCACTGCGTTCTTGACGTTCAGAATTTCCGCCAACATTTGTGTGACCGGTTGTATGCAACACAAGTTTGAGCCAACATCCGTTGGAAAAAAATCCACAGTTTTGTTGTCGGAATGTCCGATCATGTGTACGGGGCATAACACATGAATGTGCTTTGATCTAAACCATTCCATTGTAGTTCTGGCTTTATGTTTAGGGTCGTTGTCCTGCTGGAAGGTGAACCTCTACCCCATTCTTAAGTCTTTTGCAGACACTAACAGGTTTTCATCTAAAATTGCCCTGTATTTGGCTCCATCTATCTTCCCATCAACTCTGACCAGCTTCCCTGTCCCTGCTAAAGAAAAGCATGCCCACAACATGATGCTGCAACCACCATGTTTCACGGTGGGGATGGTGTGTTCAGAGTGATGTACAGTGTTAGTTTTCTGCCACACATAGCGTTTTGCTTTTAGGCCAAAAAGTTACATTTTGGTCTCATCTGACCAGAGCATCTTCTTCCACATATTTGCTGTATCCCCTACATGGCTTCTTGCAAACTGCAAATGGGACATCTTGTGGCTGGTGGCTGTCTTTCAACAATTGGCTTCTTCTTGCCACTCTTCCATAAAGGCCAGATTTGTGGAGAGCATGACTAATAGTTGTCCTGTGGACAGATTCTCCACCCTGAGCTGTGGATCTCTGCAGCTCCTCCAGAGTTCACATGGGCCTCTTGGCTGCTTCCCGGCTTAATGTCTTGGTAGGCTTGCAGTTGTGCTATACTATATTACTATGTGCTATACTACTCTGAATGGGCACACTGATACACCTGCACCCTTTCATTTCATTCATGGAAACAGAATCCCTGGCGTTGAGCAGCGTTGCAAGCTTAATCTGAGGTCGCAATAAATACTGCACATGTCAATGTTGTATCTACGTTTTCTGAAGCAAGGTCCAGCATTTTAAGGATGTATTGTATATGCAGGTAATAAAAACAAATATTTCTTGGAAAATTTAAAGAAAAATACATGAACACATACTTGTATATGCACACCTTTTCGTATGAACAAATACATGAATATGTTGTGATCCTAGGGGATTATTAGCTCAGTGGTAGTAGCAAATTTAGTGAGATCCTGTCAGACTGAACTTCATACAACATACTGTCCCCTGAGTAAAGAACCTCTCCTAATAGGAGTATGTCTGTCTCCTGAATGGAGCACACACCTGTTGCCAGGCCCCTGCTTATAATGAGTGTGCACGCCTGTACACTCACCCAGCCTGCAGGTCTCCAAAAAGACTTCTTCTGACTTTAAAGTCTCCAAGCTCCAAACCCTGATCCAGGTGTTGCCTTATGGGTTTGTGTGAAATCTCCATTAATAGCTGTAAATAATATTGCAATTAGAAATATAATTGAGTTAGAAGGAAATATATTTAACCACTTACCCACCGGAACATATTGCTGCCTAAAGACCAGAGTACTTTTTGCGATTCGGGACTGCGTCGCTTTAACAGACAATTGCGCGGTCGTGCGACGTGGCTCCCAAACAAAATTGGCGTCCTTTTTTTCCCACAAATAGAGCTTTCTTTTGGTGGTATTTGATCACCTCTGCGTTTTTTATTTTTTGCGCTATAAACAAAAATAGAGCGACAATTTTGAAAAAAATGAATATTTTTTACTTTTTGCTGTAATAAATATCCCCCAAAAATATATAAAAAAACATTTTTTTTCCTCAGTTTAGGCCGATACGTATTCTTCTACATATTTTTCGTAAAAAAAATCGCAATAAGCGTTTATTGATTGGTTTGCGCAAAAGTTATAGCGTTTACAAAATAGGGGGTATTTTTATGGCATTTTTATTAATATTTTTTTTACTAGTAATGGCGGCGATCAGCGATTTTTTTTTCGGTATTGCGACATTATGGCGGACACTTCGGACATTTTTGACACATTTTTGGGACCATTGGCATTTTTATAGCGATCAGTGCTATAAAAATGCATTAGATTACTATAAAAATGCCACTGGCAGTGAAGGGGTTAACACTAGAGGGCGGGGAAGGGGTTAAGTATGCCTGGGTGTGTTCTTACTGTGGGGGGGGGGGGTGGCCTCACTAGGGGAAACACTGATTTTCTGTTCATACATTGTATGAACAGAAAATCAGCATTTCCCCTGCTGACAGGAACGAGAGCTGTGTGTTTACACACACAGCTCCCGTTCCCCGCTCTGTACCGAGCGATCGCGTGTGCCCGGCGGCGATCGCGCCCGCCGGGCACACGCACGGGAGTCGGGGGCGAGCGGGGAGCGCGCGCGCGCGCCTCCGGCGGCGCGCACGCGCCCCCTAGTGGCGGCTATACGATAGGACGTATAGCTACGGGCTCTCGCCCAGGAGAGCCGACCTGCCGCCGTATAATGACGGTGCGCGGTCGGCTAGTAGTTAAAGTATTGAGTGCTGTGTTACTATTACGATAATTAGATCAATTTCAAAGGTTGGCCTTTTGTTTTCCCAGATCACATCTTACATGGATAGTAAACAAGAGCCTTCTTTGACTTGCCCAATATACATTCACTAGGTACAGTGACCAATTAGGGAGATATATATTTATATTAGCCAGAGTACAGAAAGGAGGGGGGGTTATATAATGCTTTGTGAGCAAGATAAGTCCCTTTTTGGTGTGGGAACAGACAGCAGTCTCCATGGGCTGACCTGAAGTTAACAGGTAATCTAACTCTATAATTGTATCTTATATTGTATTGTAAATATGGGAGTTGTGGGTAATTTGTAAATACCATGTACGCCAGGGGTCCTACACTGTACATTGTGTTGTAAATACTGTCTGGTGTGTAATTTGTATATATTATGTAACCCTATCAATAAATGTGTATTGCAGATGGAACTACCTCTTTTACATAGAGGATCTCTCCAATCTAGATATGTGTATGTCCATACTACTACACTGATTCAGGTGTATGCACATAATCACAGAAACTAGTCAACGCAGGATTACAAAGCCCTTGTCTTCTATACTCAGACACAATACTGCAGAGCCCCAGACTCAGCATTAGTGTAAACCCTGTGTCCATTTTCTATATATATATATATATATATATATATATATATATATATATATATATATATATATATATATATATATATTAAGGCTGTTACTAATTAAAATTTTCATGTTCGATTAATCTTTTTTTTTATATCGATTAATCGACTAATTTCGATTAATTATAACGCACATACATATCCAACTACGTTTAGCTGATCTCCTTGCAGGCTGATTCCCAGTGCAGCTACCAACCACTGGAAAAATGGATAGCAGGATACAAAAAACACACAATGGCAGCGCTCGATGGGAATAGCATCAAAACTTTTATAGTCTTCAAGTAGGTAACAAAATAAATATTGCACTGGAGATAAAATCGATGTAGCTACATAAACTGTAAAAATGGTGCGAGTAATACCAAACGGTACCAAAAGCAGTCATAAAAACATGTAGCTATGTATGATACTGGTATAAACATGTGTACAACGATACCACTACTGAATCCAGATAAGGAGGGGTTAACAGCAGTCCGTCGGCATGTACATGTCCCGTAAAGCGTACTATCACAACTCCCAGTGGATGGCTGTAGAATCCCAGGTTGATAGAGGGAAGTGTAAGGCCGGGTACACACGGACAAACATGTATGGTGAAAGCGGTCCGTCGGACCGTTTCCACCATACATGTCTGCCAGAGGGCTTCTGTACGATGGTTGTACACACCATCGTACAGAAGTCCGCGCGTAAACAATACGCGGGGCGTGTCCGCGGTGTCGCCGCGTCGATGACGCGGTGTCGCCGCGACAATGACGCGGCGACGTGGGCGGCCCGCCTTTAAAATGCTTCCACGCATGCGTCGAAGTCATTCGACGCATGCGAGGGACGGCGGGCGCCTGGACATGTACGGTAGGTCTGTACTGACGACCGTACATGTCCGAGCGGGCAGAATTCCAGCGGACTGTTTTAAAACAAGTCCAGGAATATTTGTCTGCTGGGAAAAGGCCCGGCGGGCAAATGTTTGCTGGAATTCGGCCCGCTCGCGCCCACACACGACCAAACATGTCTGCTGAAACTGGCCTGCGGGCCAGTTTCAGCAGACATGTTTGCTCGTGAGTATGGGGCCTAACAGCCCTTGCGTGTGGCAGATAGTAAGGTCCCGCCGGCATGCAGATATAAAGGCACAGCAAAGGAGCCCTTCAGATGGACACGGCAAGCCCCGCCGGTGTCCGTGACATCACTGAATCTCCGGCGGAGCTCCCTGAAGACCCGGAAGCTGGCAGAGAGGTGAGTACCAATCAAAAAAAATTTGATCGATCAACAAAATTAACGATTAATGGAGGAATTAATAGTTAATTTCCACAGCCCTAATATATATATATGTATATATTTGTAAGATTGGGGGTGATCAGACTCCAGCGGTAGGTGCGTTTTTAGTGAGTACGCCAGTCCAGAACTGAATTTTTAAGGGCATCACAGGGCTGTTTAATCAATTAGGAATTGTTATCTTTATAAGCGCAGTGTTTGTAGGCACAGATACACCCCAGTTGAAGTTCAATGGAACGAAACATGTCGGGTTTCTCTGCTTACCATTGCGCTTAACTCTATTTTTATCCTGTGATCACTTTTTATCTTTTGTACACACTGGAGGGTGTTTTGCTGTACAACTTTTTTTATATTAAATCATTTTTGACCTATGCCATGAGGAGGCATTTTCTCTCTTTTTTCCTTTGATCCTTGCTCCAACATCTTTGTCGCTACCAATGCAAGGGGCCACCAAATCAATTTCTTTACTCTGTTCATCATGGAATTACCTGTGTCACCGAGCACCAGCTGGACTACCACCTGGAGTTACTTCTCAGCTGTCCTTTGGAAGGATCGTCCGAAGAAGCAGACATTACTCTCATGCTGTTGAGACTCACCACACTGCGGTGGGGGAGTCCACACCTCATGGTAAGAGTACCTATCTTCTCCTTTCTGGTGGTGGCTTCACAAGTGTACAGTGTTGAGAGTATCTGCATGATGTCAGGAATCAATACCAGCTATAGACTCCAGTGGATAAATTATTCACTGTCTATTATTTTTTGCACATGAGATTTAAATTTGTCATGTTTATCTATATTTTGCACTTTTTCTCTTCGTGAGTTTTGGATTGGAGATTGAGTTCTCATCTCACTTGTGTATTTGTTGTGTCACAGACACTCACATTTTTTTGCATCACGACACTTGACAGTGTCTCTAACCACACGTTCAATTGAAATATTTACGTTTTGTTTATTAGTTTTCATCTATATATTATTTATATATATTTTATATTTTATACTTATATTTTGCCATTTTTGACATTGTATATCAATAGCGCCACACTTGTTTTCCTTTTCACACTTTGTCACAAATACATCTGTTTGTTGGTGCAGGCAGCTTTTTCCAATCTCATTTTTTATTACCCAATTTACACATTATATATATATATATATATATATACTGTGTAAATTGGGAAATACCTGTGGAAAGGAGACAAACTAAAAGATGGTAAATACAAATAATCAGAATAATCCTCCAGATAGAAAACCACCTGAAGGTTGTCCACAGAAGCCTCTAAAATGTACTCACAATGCATTAGAAGGAGGGTCCAGCTTCCAGCTTGCTGCCTCCTCTGGTAGCAGTGACTGATGATTGGATCTTCCCCTCTTCATTTCCCACTATTCAGATGACCAGTCTTGTGTCCGCTCCTTGTTATAACATCACATGGACACTTAAGGCAGCCAATGGACACCAGGTCACCATGAAGAGACTTGCCATTGTAGACAGGAACATCCTACAATGTAGAGCAGGTGAAAGAAGACCTGGGACCCTGCATGTAATGACCTCAGTTTAAGGTAAGTAACTGGAGTTTTTAAAGCAAGATTTTGCCAAATATATATATATTTTTTTTAATACAAAAGAGACATACTGTGACACAAATCAGGTGTTTTAACCTTTCATCACTAGCCAAATTTTAAAAAGAAATTGGCTTTAGATATACTCAAAGGAAAGTGGCTTCAGAGTGTTAAAATTGTAGCTTTTTGTGACAGCAGGGATGGAGGTGCTACATATATATCTACAAACTATGGCCCGGATTCACATACCTTGGCGCATAGTTATGCCGGCGTATCGAATATACGCTACGACGACATAGCGCAGAGCGGCGAGCACAGTATTCACAAAGCACTCGCTCCCTAATCTACGCTGGGTTCCCTCTGCGTAACTCATCGTAAGTGGCAGTGGGCGTGAGCCATGCTAATGAGGTGTGACCACATGTAAATGATGGGCCGAGCGTCATAAAGATACGAATAACGTACAGCGCATGCACCGTCCTGTGGACGCAACCCAGTGCGCATGCGCAGAATCACATCAAAACTACTCCCTAAGATACGACGGATCACTGCCTACGACATGAACGTAACCTACGCCCAGCCCTATTCACGTACTACTACGTAAACGACGTAAAATACTACGGCAGTTCCCTGGTCCATACCTTTGCTTGAGTTGCGCCTCATAGATGGGGAATAACTATACGCCGGACGTAAGCCATATGCAAACCGCGTATATTATGCGCCGGGCGCAACTACGTTCGTGAATCGGCGTATCTCACTCATTTACATATCCAAATCGTAAATCGATGGGAGCGCCCCTTGCGGCCAGCGTAAATATGCGCCCACGATACGACGGCGTAGGAAACTTACGTCGGTCGGATGAAGCCTATTTTTCGGGCGTATCTTGCTTTCAGAGTCAGGCGCATTGATACGATGGCGCATATGTGCACTTTCGCAGCGTATCTCGAGATACGTCGGCGTAAGTGCTACGTGAATCCGGGCCTATATAAGCAAACAGGGCTTTTAAAAGCACTTACTAATAATGGTATTTATAAAAAGGTAACCACATTAAAATAAATATCATTCCACTGTTATGACAAGAAATGTACTGCAAGAATTAACTCTTTAAATAGTAATATTTACCTGTTGTGTTCCATTAGGTCTGTAAAAGAATCTACTGTACTGTATTGCACTCACTGGGAAATTTTCACATGTTGCTTGTTCTCACAAGGGTCTTTTTGCAGCTGTCTACAGTTATCTACAGTTATTGCTACTGAAGGTTCACACAAAGATACAACAGTTTTTTATTTGCAGCAACAAAACCTGAATTTTTCTCTATTGGGACACAATAAAACCGCAAAAGTGTGAACATTTATTATTAAAATACAATTGTGAAAGCCACTTAAAAAAGACTTATAATATACGGTAAATGCCTATATTTTGTCAATGACCTCTCCCGGAATCCTGAATCAGTTTGCTTACAAACAAAAGTTGTCCAGGGATTTGTCATTTTGCATCAGTAGAGCAATGGGTCAACATTGTTGAGCAGCGGGTCACGGTGGTGGAGTGGAAACATCATTAGGGGGCTGGTCACCGTGATTGACAAAGACCCACATCACTGAATGACATGATTGACCTTGGATTTTCATAGAGGGGCATTGTTTATGTGTACAGTAAAAGCTTAGTTTGAGAGTAACTTGGTTTGAGAGCGTTTTGCAAGACAAGCAATTTTTTTAATCAATTTTGACTTGATATACAAGCAATGTCTTGATGTAAGAGTAGCGTCATGTCACAACTGAGCATAAAATAGAAGAGAGACGCCTCTAAGTGTAGCAATATGGTTACATTTAATGAAGGTACAACATTTAGCAACTCACATGGTTGATGATTAAAACAGGCACATCTAAGTATTCAGGCATCCGGGGTAAAGCTGTCCACATAGACCATTCCCCGCACCACCCATGATGTCGTCCCTTCCATTAAGGCTTTAAGCCTCGCTTTCAGATTGATCTACTGCAGGGTAGTCTTCCCGTTCACGATTGCAGACTGATAGCGGTGAGAGCTGGTGGTGAGGATAATGGTTTATGTGGACTGCTTTACCCTGGATCCCTGCATACTTGGATGTGCCTCTTTAAATCATCAACCATGTGAGTTGCTAAATGTTGTACCTTCATTAAATGTAAACATATTGCTACACTGAGGCCCCGTACACACGAGCAGACATGTCCGATGAAAACGGTCCGCGGAGCTTTTGGTCTGATGTGTGTACACACCATCAGACCAAAATCCCCGCGGACAGAGAACATATAAGACACCGACGTTCTGTAACACGCAAGTTCAATGCTTCCACGCATGCGTCGAATCAATTTGACGCATGCGCGGGATTTCGGGACGCTGGTTATACGTCATAACCAGTGGACATGAGTTGTACTAACCATCGGACATGTCCGACGGACATGTTTCCAGAGGACAAGTTTCTTAGCATGCTAAGAAACTTTTGTCCGCTGGAAACGTGTCCGCTAGGCCGGAAAACTGTCCGCTAGGCCCTACACACAGTCGGACATGTCCGCGGAAACTGGTCCACGGACCAGTTTCAGCGGACATGTTCGGTTGTGTGTACAAGGCCTGAGAGGCACCTCTCTTCTCTTTTATACTCTGTAGTTCCTACTGGATTTTGCTTCTAATCCCCTTGTGAAGGCTTCCATTTGTGGATGGACATTTTATGGTTACACAACTTATCACATGGCTATAATCTTGTTATATGGACTATAAACTGAAGGACTTGTGAATAAATGGTTGTGGAACAAATCATTTGAGTTTCCATTATTTCTTATGGGAAAATTTGCTTTGATATACAAGTGCTTTGGATTACAAGCATGCTTTCGGAACAAAATTGAAAATTGTGCTCGCAATCCAAGGTTTTTCTTAAATACACAATACTCAAATAAAGGGCTTGTTTATTTTTTTAAATTTTTGGGGGAGAATGAGTTAGAAGGGGTACTCACGTATTCTGCACTTTTTCTTCTGGGGATGTCAGAATTTCAGATATCTTTAATATTCCCCCTTATTATAAGGGACCTTTCAAATTCTGATAAGTGCCCCTTGCAAATCCCCACATCCCTTTAAGGCATGGGTCTCAAACTGGCGGCCCTCCAGCTGTTGTTAAACTACAAGTCCCATCATGCCTCTGCTTGTGGGAGTCATGCTTGTAACTGTCAGCCTTGCAATGCCTCATGAGACTTGTAGTTTCGCAACAGCTGGAGGGCCGCCAGTTTGAGACCCCTGCTTTAAGGGGACTATGGCTTCATGTACACAGGACGTGTGAAAACCTATTTTGAACATTGAAACTTGACATCAAGTAACCAATGTTTAAAAATGGCAGTTTTGCCACTTTTACATGCCGCGTTAATGCCTGTTTTGTGGGTTTCATGAGCGCTTGCGTTTAGAAGCGTTTGTCACAGATAATACATTTTACACATCAGTAGACCCTCCCAAATGCCTTTAATGCAGGAAAAGCGTTTGCTTCTGCGCGTGAGCACAAAGGGATGGGTGCTCTTTAAAAAAAAAAAAAAAATGTTCCTAATTATTTTACTTTTTATTTTTTATTTTTACACTGTCCCTTAAATTTTTTGTTTTGTTTTGTTTTTGCTCACTTTTATTCCTATAACAAGGAATGTAAACATCCCTTGTAATAGAGATAAAGATGAAAGGTCTTCTTTATGAAGAGATCTGGGGTCAAAAACATCCTAAATCTCTTCTTTACTTTAGGAAAAAATTATATATATATATATATATATATATATATATATATATATATATATATATATATACAGGGCTGCTGTTAGAAATCATGGGGCCCCGTACAGACTACCTGACGGGGCCCCCTTTAATCCCGCCCTCAACCCCACCCCAGGCCCCTCCCCCACCTCTGCAGATTTCTCACCGTTTACATATGCACACACAATATTATGGCTTATCAGTACAGGGGGACAGAGACGGTTTAATTTTTTTTTTCAATTTTATTTTATTAACCACTTAACCACCAGCCGCCGTCATATAACGGCGGCAAGGTGGTTGCTTAACTGGGGGTCGCCGTTATTTAACGGCGCCCACCAGAAGCAGTAATGCGCGCCGCCTCGGGCGCGCACACTCAACATTCTGTGCGCGCCGGGTCTATGAGACCCGGCGCTACACAGATCAAGGTAACTGACCGACAACCGCGGTCTTTTACCATGTGATCGCGCCGTCCAATGACGGCGCGATCACAGGTAAACAAACCGGCGTCATTTGATGACGCCGGTTCCTCCCTCCTCTCGCTGTACCGATCGGTACAGTGTGAGAGGAGAGCGCGGATGGCAGCAGCAGTGTGGGATGGATCTGTGACTATTGCAGTCACAGATCCATCCATCCCTGCTCAGCCATCCCTGCATTAACCCCTGCAATACTCTGCCTTCCCTGTGCAATACTCTGCATTAACCCCCTGCAATACTCTTCCTTCCCTGTGCAATACTCTGCATTAACCCCCTGAGATACTCTTCCTTCCCTGTGCAATACTCTGCATTAACCCCCTGCAATACTCTTCCTTCCCTGTGCAATACTCTGCATTAACCCCTGCAATACTCTGCCTTCCCTGCGCAATACTCTGCAATGCTCTGCCTTCCCTGCGCAATTACTCTGCAATACCCCCTGCGCAATAATCTGCAATACCCCCCGCGCAATACTCTGCAATACCCCCCGCGCAATACTCTGCAATACCCCCCGCGCAATACTCTGCAAAACCCCCGCGCAATACTCTGCAAAACCCCCGCGCAATACTCTGCAAAACCCCCGCGCAATACTCTGCAAAACCCCCGCGCAATACTCTGCAAAACCCCCGCGCAATACTCTGCAAAACCCCCGCGCAATACTCTGCAATACCCCCGCGCAATACTCTGCAATACCCCCCACACAATACTCTGCAATACCCCCCACACAATACTCTGCAATACCCCTGCACCATACTCTGCAATACCCCCGCACCAATACTTTGCAATACCCCCCGCACAATACTCTGCAATACCCCCCGCACAATACTCTGCAATACCCCGCACAATACTCTGCAATACCCCGCACAATACTCTGCAATACCCTCCACACAATACTCTGCAATACCCCCCACACAATACTCTGCAATACCCCCCACACAATACTCTGCAATACCCCCGCACCATACTCTGCAATACCCCCGCACCAATACTTTGCAATACCCCGGCCAATACTTTGCAATACCCCGGCCAATACTTTGCAATACCCTGGCCAATACTTTGCAATACCCCCCGCACCATACTCTGCAATACCCCCGCACCATACTCTGCAATACCCCCGCACCAATACTTTGCAATACCCCGGCCAATACTTTGCAATACCCCCGCACCAATACTTTGCAATACCCCAACACCAATACTCTGCAATACCCCAACACCAATACTCTGCAATACCCCAACACCAATACTTTGCAATACCCCGGCCAATACTCTGCAATACCCAGAAAAAAATGTGTTTTAACCACTTCCCGCCCACGTCATATGAGGTCCTTGACTTTGTGCAGGGATATCTAAATGATGCCTGCAGCTACAGGCATCATTCAGATATCATTTTTTTCAGCCAGCGATTCCCTACACCATAAGAACGATCATGGCGGCTGTTCCGCCTCTTGATCGTTCTTACGGGAGGCAAAAGTGGACGTCCCCACTCCCTTCGCCCTCCGGTGCTTCTTCTGACTCACCGCTGCGATCGAAGCCAGGATCGTTTTTTTTTTTTTTGTTTTTTTTCAGGCTTCCCAGCCTAGAGGTGAGATGTGGGGTCTTATTGACCCCACATCTCACTGTAAAGAGGACCTGTCATGCTATATTCCTATTACAAGGGATGTTTCCATTCCTTGTAATTGGAATAAAAGTGATCAAAACATTTATTTTTGGGGAAAAACGTGTCAAACTAAAATAAATAAAGTAAAATGAACAATAAAAATAAAATAAAAATATTTAAAGCGCCCCTGTTCCCGCGTGCTCGTATACAGAAGCGAATGTGTACGTAAGTCCCGCCCACATATGAAAACGGTGTTCAAACCACACATGTGGGGTATCGATGCGAACGTTAGAGCGAGAGCAATCATTTTGGCCCTAGACCTCCTCTGTAACTAAAAACATGTAACCAGTAAAAACATTTAAAACGTCGCCTATGGGGATTTTTAAGTAGCGAAGTTTGGCGCCATTCCACAAGCGTGTGCAATATTGAAGGGTGACATGTTGGGTATCTATTTACTCGGCGTAACTTCATCTTTCATATTATGCAAAAACATTGGGCTAACTTTAATGTTTTTTTTTTTAAAAAGCACAAAACTGTTTTATTTCCCAAAAAAATGCGTTCGAAAAATTGCTGTGCAAATACCATGCGCGATAAAAAGTTGCAACGACCGCCATTGTATTCTCTAGGGTCTTTGCTAAAAAAGCATATATAATGTTTTGGGGTTCTATGTAATTTTCTAGCAAATAAATGATGATTTTTACATGTAGGAGAGAAATGTCAGAACTGGTCTGGGTGCTCCAGAACGCCTGATGGTGCTCCCTGCATGTCGGGCCTCTGTATGTGGCCACGCTGTGTAAAAGTCTCACACATGTGGTATCGCCATACTCGGGAGGAATAGCAGAATGTGTTTTGGGGTGTATTTTGTGGTATGAATATGCTGTGTGCGAGAAATAACCTGCTAATATGAAACTTTTGTGGAAAAAAAATAAAAATAAAAAAAAACTTGATTTTGAAAAGAATTGTGGGAAAAAATTACAACTTCAAAAAACTCACCTTGCCTCTTTCTAAATACATTGGAATGTCTTCTTTCCAAAAAGGGGTCATTTAGGGGGTATTTGTACTTTTCTGGCATGTTAGGGTCTCAAGAAATGAGAAAGGCCGTCAGTACTTCAGATGTGATCAAATTGATACATTTTCAGTAATTGGTACCATAGCTTGTAGACCCTATAACTTTCACCCAGACTAAATAATTACCCATTTTTTTTTTTTTTTTAACCAAAGATATGTAGCAGTATACATTTTAGGCCAAATTTATGAAGAAAAATTCATTTTTTGCAAAATGTTATAATAGAAATGAAAAAAAAATCATTTTTTTACAAAATTTTCGTTCTTTTTTCATTATTAGCGGAAAAAATAAAAACCGCAGAGGTGATCAAATACCACCAAAAGAAAGCTCTATTTGTGGGAAAAAAGGACAAAAATTTCATTTGGTTACAGTGTTGTAAGACTGAGTTATTGTCATTCAAAATGTGAGAGCACCGAAAGCTGAAAATTGGTCTGGTTATTAAGGGTGTTTAAGTGCCCAGTTGTCAAGTGGTTAACAAAACATGTTTTCACTGTGTCTTTCATTTTTTTTGTATCTCTTTTATTGCTATCAGAAGTAATGAACAACATCCCTAGTTATAGCATGGGGCAGTGACAGGTCCCCTTTATGGAGAGATCTGGCGTTTATTAGACCCCATATCTATCCTCTGGCCTCCAAAGCATCTGATCAAACCCAGATCAGCTTGTTCAAGTCGGTAATTGCTCCTGGTTTCTGACAGCACGCAGTGGGAGGAACTACATCAGTTCTACTCACTGTGTCCCAGGAACTTGATTCTGCTGCTCACAGGACCCGATTGCATTGGAAAGCCCAGCAAAGGTGGTGGCGTGATGGTGGTGGAACCCCCTTTCACTGACTGTAAAAGTAATCCAGGGGCTTTTTAACCACTAAGATTACGTTTTACTTTGTGCAGAATCACTGGGGCTAAAAAATTATATCTTGATCATCGCTACATATCACCCTTACAATCCAGCAATGTACCAGTACATCACTAGAAAGGAAGTGGTTAAAGGGGGGTGGTTGGGGGGCACATGTTTACTGCCCCCCCAAATGCAAGTGTAAAGCAACATCTTCACCAGCATTATGAAAATCAAACAGGCAGCACAGACAGCATGTGTTCTGTCATGGATCTGTCAGTGTCAAATGGCTTTTGGGTTCTGACTTTGGCTGTACTGTGGGTTACAAACTTTAACCCAGTACAGCCATAACAAAGTAAGCACCCAACAGCAATATGACACTGTGACAGATCATTACAGAGCACATGCTGACTATGCTGCCTGTGTAAGTATCATAATTCTAAATAAACATACTGTAACTTGCCATGCTGTGTGTAAGCCATTAGTGTTGAGCAGAATATGCCATATTCGATTTCGCGATATATCTCGAATATATATTCGAATATTCGAGATATATTCGCTAAATTCGAATATTCGTGATATTTTATCGAAATTAATTGATTGCGATTTTTCGCTATTGCGAATGCGAAAATAATTGCGATTTTTTTAATAACTGCGGTAGGAGCGCTCTGATTGGCTTAGAATATTCGTGATATTTTATCGAAATATCGCAACATGCGAATGCGATATTTATTGCGCAATTTCGAGATATGCTGGAGGAGCGCTCTGATTGGCTCAGAATATTCGTGATATTTTATCGAAATATCGCAACATGCGAATGCGATATTTATTGCGCAATTTCGAGATATGCTGGAGGAGCGCTCTGATTGGCTCAGAATATTCGTGATATTTTATCGAAATATCGCAACATGCGAATGCGATATTTATTGCGCAATTTCGAGATATGCTGGAGGAGCGCTCTGATTGGCTCACTCTGAAATCGAATATTCGAGATATTTTAACGCAATTTCACAAAATGCGAATGCGAAATTGATTGCAGATATTTCGAAAACTGCTGTAGCAGCACTCTGAAATCGAATATGTATGATATTTTAACCCAAAAA
Source organism: Rana temporaria (assembly GCF_905171775.1). Classification (NCBI taxonomy): domain Eukaryota; kingdom Metazoa; phylum Chordata; class Amphibia; order Anura; family Ranidae; genus Rana; species Rana temporaria. The sequence goes on along the minus strand of NC_053493.1, from coordinate 378,969,885 downwards.
CATATTGCGATTGCGATTTTTCGATCGCGCATGCGCAATAGCGCGAACAACACGCGACCATTTCCTGGAGCCTTGCCAGTTTCCAACTTATGTTCGCAGCGCAATATTACAGCAACATGGTTGGAAGCAATTTCACTAAGTCTGAGGAAAAGTTGCTGATTTGTGTAAGTATTTTGACCACTGTTATTTCATCATCTTCAACTGCATTTTATTCTAGTTTAAAAGTTAGTATATATGTTCAGATATTAGTATTTCACAAAAAATGTGTCTCCTGCTTTTACAAAACTACAAGTCCCAGCATGCCTGGACAGCTGCAGACACCCTGGTTGGCAAATGTGTATTTAGGCACTTTTCCTTGTTATTTAGCATAATGAATTTAACATTTTTTTGGACATAGGACGTATGCGAACGTCCTGACTTCAGTGTCCTCAAGGCCCAAGGACGTTCGAATACATATTGCCCTTTAGATGTTGCAGAACTACAACTTCCAGCATGCCTGGGAATGCTGGCACTTCTAGTATTGTAAGTTCTGCAGGCCCACATTTTTCAGGCCTTTATGCACGGGTCTCTAAACTGTGGCACCCTAGATGCAGCAAAAGTAAAATTCTTAGCATGCACTGACAGACCGTGGCTGATGGGAGTAGTAGTTTTGCAACAGCTGGAGGTGGACTGGTCTTGAAACCCAGAGTTAGGTAACAAACCCGTAGTGTTTTGCAACCATTCTGCCTCCAGCTGGTTATTTTCTGTTGAAAAGCCTGTGGCGTGCAAAACACAACCCAAAAACTCCACCCGGTGCAAGAAAAAATTTGCACACACCTAAAGAGTGACATCACAAAAAACTGCGACGGTTGCATACGTCAGTGGTCCTCCGAAAAGGTCCCGTCTCTGACCCCCCGGGGCGTTAGGCTCCTGACAGGGAAAAGAGTTACTGTGGTCCATACAGCCGAAGCCATATGGACCCATCTCGGTCCAAGCAGCGCAATCAACACGCGAACAACACGCGACCATTTCCTGGACGCTTGCCAGTTTCCAACTTTATGATCGCAACGCAATCGCAGAGCAAGATGGTTGGAAGTAATTTCACTGTATCTGAGGAAAAGTTGCTGATTTGTGTAAGTATTTTGACCACTGTTATTTCATTATCTTCAACTGCATTTTAGTCTAGTTTAAAAGTTAGTATATATTCATAATTATGCAAATGATAATGGCTGCTATATTTATGTAAAAAAGGTGGCGACCGAAATGGCAGTATATAAAATCTGTCATGTTACCCCTGTCATTGATTAATAAGGCGAGAATGCTTCCAATTGTTGAATAGCATACATTTATGTCATATATCCATAAGGCTGTCAACAAAAGTATTACAATATACTTTGTTCTTCATCTTGCAGAAGTTCCTGGAAACAGGATACGATGAGCTGCGGAGGCAGCAAGAAAAACAGGGAGTTATAAGCTCCCTGATTGAGGAACTAGGCGAAGAACACACTCGCATGGCGATCCTCAAAAAGTGGTCCGACCTGAAGAGGCGCCAGATGAACCGGGTCAGGCGTATCCGGAATAAATATCATCCTGGTAAGTTATTGGTCACAGTTATGTTTTTTTTACCCTAAAGTGTATTTTGTGCGTGTACTCGAGAGAGGAGCCGGACTGCAGGAGTTGGGAGTAGGCAGGCCTCCCCCAGAGGTAATCTGCCACCTTTCTCCATGCCCCGGGTGGCAATGGCGGGTGTGAGGGGGTCCTCCCACACAGACCGTCCTACCTGCTCCGCTTCGAAGCCCAACGGGGCAGAGGGACTCCCTATAAGGGAGTGAGAGGATTTGCCCGCTCAACCAGCCCCGTTAGTCCTTCGCCTCTCTTTTTAGAGACCGCATGGTCAGAGTGCGTGCATGTTAACCCAATTGCGAGTGCGTGTGTAAGTGTGGTGGTTTTTGTGGGAGGGAGGTGGGCATACTAAGCGCAGGCTTACCTCGCATAGCACACCCACCGGGGGCCGAGCTGAGACCACCAAACTCAATTCACATGTAGCCGAGAGCGGGATCCGAACCCCTAGCTGCAGAGGTGAATGGCTTGTCAGCGCAGTGGCAATCGCGTTGAGCCAGCCCGGGTCCCTTGGGGACAGTTATGTAAGGTCATATGTAATTAATGTAAGGTCAGATGTTGTTAACCAAGACGCCATGTTGTTGTAACATATATCACCACCAGCCAAGGTATTCATAGTACTGTTGGAAAAAAACATGGGACAGCAGACAGGAACACAGAAGTTATGTGGGAACATACTTTTCCCATTGCTTTGCATGGGACTTTAAACAAAAAGCCCGACCCTCACCAATGGGGTTAGTTAAGGGATAAATTAACGATCCTATACTTTAAGTGGACGTATAGATAACATGTGACCAAGTGTTATCGAAATATCTACAGCTGTTATGAAATAACATGTATTTCCCATAGAGTTGAATGGGACTTTAAAGAAAAACCCTGACCAAGGCAAATTGGGGTGGGTATGGGTTAAACCACCAATCCTATATTTGTGGCTGACATATAAGTAACCTGTGTGCCAAGTTTCATGTAAATATCTTTAGCCGTTTGGACGTGATGGTGGAACATACATACATACATGCACACACACGTTGAGTTTTATATATATAGATTCCCACTAAATTCCTGTGTTAGGCGTGGGGTTGTTATAGTAATCCTGTGTACTCCATCAAGTACTTTTTTTTAACATGAGATCGTCTGAACAAAACAAAGGAGACAAAAACAGCTCATTTTACCATGGTGGCAGCCCAGCTCACGCTCAGTCCCCTGTAGTGCCCACAAGACCCTTTAATATAACATTGTCCCATTGGTTAACTGTCTATATAAATTAATTTGTATTCATATACAATACAGTAGAGTACACAGAATTTGCATACGTCATTAGAAAACATTTTTATAATATATGAACATTGTGTTATTATAGGAGCTCCGCTACCAACTGTGCGCCCCAAGCGCACAAGGCGACAGGCCGCAGAGGAGGAGCAGGAGGAGGATGTGGAAGAGGAGGAGAGGGATGAGGAGGAGCAGCCAGGGCCATCCACATCACCACCCCCAGTTCCTGTGGAGGAGCAAGAGGAGGAGCTGCACCCCCCCCCCGAAACTTCTGGTGGAGTAGTGGGTGACGAGGAAGAGGAGCAGGATGAGACGGTTAATTATACCGTCAATCAGGAGGGTAAATATGTGCACATATATTAATAAAATTTCAACAATAAAATGTAGCTCTAAAAATGGACACATTTAAAGCAGGGCTGTGGAGTCGGTAGATAAATTTTTCGACTCCGACTCCTCAGTTTTATGTACTTCAGACTCCGACTCCCCGACTCCCCGACTCCCCGACTCCGACTCCTCTGTATTAATATGCGAATGTATTTTATAGATTCCTTGAGGGAAAGAAACGCAAACTACCACAGGACTACTGGCTGGGAAGCCAACAGTCTACTGTATTGCACAGTTTAAGCAAAAGACAAACACAATGAAAACAATCAAGTGACTGGATAGTAGCAGCAGGCTTAAACATCAGGAACATGATCTTTAACAGTTCAAAAATACAGACCACATTATTTGGCTGTTTTAGAACCAAAACAAAGCTTATCTATAATGAACCAAAAAAAAAAATATGAAAAACCTAGAAATGGTTTATATTAATCTTGAAATGTAGTTCTAGGCTTAGCAAATGCAAATAAATGCAATGTAGAGTTCTAAGGAAGAGAATTGCCTCTGCCAGATCCTCTTTCATAGAGTCTCTTAAGTCAGACTTTATTATTTTTATGGCTGAAAATAATCTTTCGTAACGGTCTTTGAAATCCAAATGTTTTTTTCTTATATCCTAACAGTTCTAAAAAAGCTAGAGGTGAAACAAGCTGCCATGAAAAACCTGACGAAGAGAGTAATGGCAAATGAGCAGCAGATACTGTTTTTGATGCGCCAAAATCAACAACTGGTGCAACAACTGGCGAAAAACATGGATGAGGTGACAGAGCTTCAGAAGTTAATGTCCTAATTTTTTTTTTTTTTTTTTTAATAAAAAATGTTATATTTTGCAAAGGTTTCATTTCTTATTGAAATTGTTAGTTTTTTAAACACATCTAACTTCACATCTAACACATCAACATCAACATCAACATCAACACATCTAGCTTAATAATAACCGAAAACATTTTATACTATTACTAGCTGAATACCCGGCGTTGCCCGGTCTTCCTATCTTAACCTTTTGGGGAGGAAAATCATAGTAATATAAATATACCCATCTTTTATATAAGGGTGTTGGTAAGGGTTAATTTAACTGTTATATATTTTTATTTGGCATATAAGCAATATGTATAGCGGGTATTATTGAAATATCTCCAGGCGTACAGAAGTTATGTGGGAACATACATTTTCCATTGATTTGCATGGGACTTTAAAGGAAAACCCCGACCCTCACAAATGGGGGTAGTTAAGGGATAAATTAACTATCAGTGGTATCAGTGAACAGCAGTGGTAATAGGAGTATATATAGAGTGGGAATTAACTTTTTACATAGGTGTCTTGACTGAGCAGCAGCAGCAGTAGTAGTAGTAGTAGTAGATACAGAGTCATATCACTTGGGCAGGAGGTGCCATGATGAACAGCAGTGGTAATAGGAGTATATAGAGTGGGAAATTACTTTTGACATAGTTGTCTTGACTGAGCAGCAGCAGCAGCAGCAGCAGCAGTAGTAGTATTAGCAGTAGTAGTTGATACAGAGTCATATCACTTGGGCAGGAGTTGCCATGATGAACAGCAGTAGGAATAAGAGTATATAGAGTGTGAAACAACTGCTGACATAGATGTATTGACTGGGCGGCAGCAGCAACAGCAGAAGCAGCAGTAGTAGTATTAACAGTAGTAGTTGATACAGAGTCATATCACATGGGCAGGAGTTGCCATGATGTACAGCAGTCTTAATAAGAGTATATAGAGTGTGAAATAACTGCTGACATAGGTGTATTGACTGGGCGGCAGCAGCAGCAGAAGCAGCAGTAGTAGTATTAACAGTAGTAGTTGATACAGAGTCATATCACATGGGCAGGAGTTGCCATGATGTACAGCAGTCTTAATAAGAGTATATAGAGTGTGAAATAACTGCTGACATAGGTGTATTGACTGGGCGGCAGCAGCAGCTGAAGCAGCAGTAGTAGTATTAACAGTAGTACTTGATACAGAGTCATATCACATGGGCAGGAGTTGCCATGATGTACAGCAGTCTTAATAAGAGTATATAGAGTGTGAAATAACTGCTGACATAGGTGTATTGACTGGGCGGCAGCAGCAGCAGAAGCAGTAGTAGTAGTATTAACAGTAGTAGTTGATACAGAGTCATATCACATGGGCAGGAGGTGCCATGATGAACAGCAGTAGGAATAAGAGTATATAGAGAGTTAAACAACTGCTGACATAGGTGTATTGACTGGGCGGCAGCAGCAGCTGAAGCAGCAGTAGTAGTATTAACAGTAGTACTTGATACAGAGTCATATCACATGGGCAGGAGGTGCCATGATGAACAGCAGTAGGAATAGGAGTATAAAGAGTGTTAAACAACTGCTGACATAGGTGTATTGACTGGGCGGCAGCAGCAGCTGAAGCAGCAGTAGTAGTATTAACAGTAGTAGTTGATACAGAGTCATATCACATGGGCAGGAGTTGCCATGATGTACAGCAGTCTTAATAAGAGTATATAGAGTGTGAAATAACTGCTGACATAGGTGTATTGACTGGGCAGCAGCAGCAGCTGAAGCAGCAGTAGTAGTATTAACAGTAGTACTTGATACAGAGTCATATCACATGGGCAGGAGGTGCCATGATGAACAGCAGTCTTAATAAGAGTATATAGAGTGTGAAATAACTGCTGACATAGGTGTATTGACTGGGCGGCAGCAGCAGCTGAAGCAGCAGTAGTAGTATTAACAGTAGTACTTGATACAGAGTCATATCACATGGGCAGGAGTTGCCATGATGTACAGCAGTCTTAATAAGAGTATATAGAGTGTGAAATAACTGCTGACATAGGTGTATTGACTGGGCGGCAGCAGCAGCTGAAGCAGCAGTAGTAGTATTAACAGTAGTACTTGATACAGAGTCATATCACATGGGCAGGAGTTGCCATGATGTACAGCAGTCTTAATAAGAGTATATAGAGTGTGAAATAACTGCTGACATAGGTGTATTGACTGGGCGGCAGCAGCAGCAGAAGCAGCAGTAGTAGTATTAACAGTAGTAGTTGATACAGAGTCATATCACATGGGCAGGAGGTGCCATGATGAACAGCAGTAGGAATAAGAGTATATAGAGTGTTAAACAACTGCTGACATAGGTGTATTGACTGGGCGGCAGCAGCAGCTGAAGCAGCAGTAGTAGTATTAACAGTAGTACTTGATACAGAGTCATATCACATGGGCAGGAGGTGCCATGATGAACAGCAGTAGGAATAGGAGTATAAAGAGTGTTAAACAACTGCTGACATAGGTGTATTGACTGGGCGGCAGCAGCAGCTGAAGCAGCAGTAGTAGTATTAACAGTAGTAGTTGATACAGAGTCATATCACATGGGCAGGAGTTGCCATGATGTACAGCAGTCTTAATAAGAGTATATAGAGTGTGAAATAACTGCTGACATAGGTGTATTGACTGGGCGGCAGCAGCAGCAGAAGCAGCAGTAGTAGTATTAACAGTAGTAGTTGATACAGAGTCATATCACATGGGCAGGAGTTGCCATGATGTACAGCAGTCTTAATAAGAGTATATAGAGTGTTAAACAACTGCTGACATAGGTGTATTGACTGGGCGGCAGCAGCAGCAGAAGCAGCAGTAGTAGTATTAACAGTAGTAGTTGATACAGAGTCATATCACATGGGCAGGAGGTGCCATGATGAACAGCAGTAGGAATAAGAGTATATAGAGTGTTAAACAACTGCTGACATAGGTGTATTGACTGGGCGGCAGCAGCAGCAGAAGCAGCAGTAGTAGTATTAACAGTAGTAGTTGATACAGAGTCATATCACATGGGCAGGAGGTGCCATGATGAACAGCAGTAGGAATAAGAGTATATAGAGTGTTAAACAACTGCTGACATAGGTGTATTGACTGGGCGGCAGCAGCAGCAGAAGCAGCAGTAGTAGTATTAACAGTAGTAGTTGATACAGAGTCATATCACATGGGCAGGAGGTGCCATGATGAACAGCAGTAGGAATAGGAGTATATAGAGTGTCAAATAACTGCTGACATAGGTGTATTGACTGGGCGGCAGCAGCAGCAGCAGAAGCAGCAGTAGTAGTATTAACAGTAGTGGTTGATACAGAGTCATATCACATGGGCAGGAGGTGCCATGATGAACAGCATTATTAATAAGAGTATATAGGGTGTGAAATAACTGCTGACATAATTGTCTTGACTGATCCAGAGGAGTCATGGGAGAAAATCATGTGGTCAGATGAGACTATAATATAACTTTTTGATCATAATTTCACTAACCGTGTTCGGAGGAAGAATAATGATGAGTACCATGCCAAGAACGCCATCCCTAATGTGAAGCATGGGGGTGGTAGCATCATGCTTTGGTGGTGTTTTTCTGCACATGGGACAGGGTGACTGCACTGTATTAAGGAGAGGATGACCGGGGCCATGTATTGCAAGATTTTGGGCAACAACCTCCTTCCCTGAGTTAGAGCTTTGAAGATGGGTCGAGGCTGGGTCTTCCAACATGACAATGACCCAAAGCACACAGCCAGGATAACCAAGGATTGGCTCTGTAAGGAGCATATCAAGGTTCTGGCGTGGCCTAGCCAGTCTCCAGACCTAAACCCAATAGAGAATCTTTGGAGGGAGCTCAAACTCCGTGTTTCTCAGCGATAGCCCAGAAACATGACTGATGTAGAGAAGATCTGTGTGGAGGAGTGGGCCAAAATCCCTCCTCCAGTGTGTGCAAAGCTGGTGTAAAACTACAAGAAAGGTTTGACCGCTGTAATTGCAAAGAAAGCCTACTGTACCAAATATTAACATTGATTTTCTCTGATGTTAAAATAGTTATATTCAGCACTGTAAATACATCAGGTCCGGGGCTTCATCAGGGAATGCATGGCAAGGGACCCTTCAGCGCCCTGAACCGACGACGGGTGCCAGAAAGTCACCGCCGATCCAGGACTCATTCATCTTTATGAATGTGAGTCTGTCCACGGAGTCTGTGGACAGACGGGTCCTCTTGTCCGTGACCACCCCACCTGCCGCGCTGAATGTCCGCTCAGATAGTACGCTGGAGGGGGGGCAAGACAATAACTCCAGCGCATACTGAGCGAGCTCGCGGCAGGTGTCCAATCTGGCAACCCAGTACTCCATGGGGTCGTCGGTGCTCATACTGTCAGAAGCACCGACGGACGCCATGTAGTCTGCCACCATGTGGGCCAGCCGCTGGTGGTGACTGCTGCTGCTGCTGCTGGTGGTGGTACTGGGTCGCTCGGTTTGGAAGAACATCCTCATCTCTTCCATTAGGTCCCCTGCTCGGCTGCAGCTGGGTGCAGCCACCTGCTGGGTGAGATGAGGGGGGACAACTGGAGGCCGGGGAGTTGCCTGCTCCAACCGTCTGACAATGGCTGCCTGCAGTTCCTCCATCCGGTGCTGCCTCCGGCTGGCTGGGATGAACTGCTCCAGTTTCCCCTTGCACCTGGGATCCAAAAGGGTGGCCATCCAGAAATCATCCCTCGTCTTGATGGTCTTAACCCGGGGGTCCCTCCTGAGGCATCTCAGCATGTGGGCAGCCATGGGGAAGAGCACAGCCCGCTGTGACTCCTCAATGCTGGCCAGGTGAATGAGGTGCGACTCTTCATCCCTGAGGCGCTGCTGGTCAAACTCAGACATGCCCAACCCCCGGACTATCGGTGCCCCCAACACCGGCTCTCCCTCCTGACCAGGCCCTGACTCCGGGACGACACCAGCAACCACCTCCTCCTCCTCTTCATCATCATCATCCTCCTCCTCCTCCTCCTCGTCCTGGCCCTGGTCTCGGTGGAGCATTGCTGACTCCTCCTGCTCCACCAAGGCACTCTCCCCAGCCTCGAGCAGGCGATCTAGTGTCCTCTCCAGCATGAACAGTATTGGCAGCACGCTATTGAGGCCAATTTGCTCACTGCTGACCATCTTGGTCGCCTGCTCGAAGGAGGACAACACTTGGCAGACCTGGTTTATCTGCCCCCACTCCGCACAGGCGATGAAAGGGAGTTGTGGTGAAGCCCTCTCAGTGCCTAGTTCCATCAGGTACTCCCTCACCGCCCTTTGCTGCTCCCACAACTTCTTCAGCATGTGGAGGGTGGAGTTCCACCGCGTCACACTGTCCACAATCAGCCTGTGAAGGGGCAGATTGTACTTCCGCTGCAATTTGGACAGGGACGCGGTAGCGGTTGGGGAGCGCCTGAAGTGGCTGGCAATCCTACGCGCCTTTGCCACAATGTCACTCAACCCTGGATAAGTGCGCAGGAACTTCTGCACCACCAGGTTGAGGACATGTGCCAGACAGGGCACGTGCGTCAGACTGCCAGCATGGAGGGCGGCGAGTAGGTTGCTGCCGTTATCGCAGACAACCATACCTGGCTGGAGCCTTCGGGGTGTCAGCCACTTCTGGACCTGAGCTTGAAGTGCTTTCAGCACTTCTTCTGCAGTGTGTCTCCGGTCCCCTAAACTAACAAGCTGGAGCACGGCCTGACAGCGCACGTGCCCCACACTTGAGTAGCTACGGGGGCGCTTGCTGGGAGGCTCAGCAGCTGCGGAGACAGTGGCTTGAGGGAGACCAGCAGTTCTCCCCTGGACACCCCGGGGCGGCACCACAAGATCGGTTGCCGACGATCCCTCACCGACGCCTCGGAGGGAAACCCAATGGGCCGTGAAGCTGATGTAGCGTCCCTGCCCATGCCTGCTGGTCCAGCCATCCATTGTCAGATGAACCCTGTCGCTGACAGCGTGATCCAGCGACAGGGTTACATTCTGCACAATGTGCTGGTGTAGGGCAGGGACACCAGTCCTGGCAAAGAAATGGCGGCTGGGGACACGCCATTGGGGTTGGGCCTGCTCCAACATCTGCCTGAAGGGGTTGCTGTCAACTATGTTGAAGGGCAGCAGATGTTGGGCAATAACCCTTGCCAGGAGCCCATTGAGGGAACGCACACGTCGGTCTCCAGGGGGGAAGGGAGTGGTGCGGTCAAAGGCGTCTGAAATCGACGCCTGGCGCCGGACGGCAGTGCGGGACACAGACGTGGAGGGTGCTGTGGAAGTAGAGGTCTGGCTGCCGGTACCAGTACCTCTACTAGAGGGAGCGGGGGGGCATGACCTGCTGGAAAGAGATGAAGATGTGGCAGGGGCTGCTGTACCCTGCTCACTTGTGGTGGTGGCGCTGCTACCACCACCACGCTTCATCTCGTCATACAACGCCCAGTGGTTTATCCTCAGGTGCTGGTTCAGGGCTGTGGTACCCACCCGAGCCAAACACTTCCCTCTCTTCACCCTCACTTTACAAATCCGGCAGATGGCCACGGTAGGGTTGTCTGCCACCAGGGTAAAGAAATTCCAGACAGGTGACTTCAGCACCGCCCTCCTGTCAGATGGGGTGACGCTTACTTGCACCTGCTGGGATTCGGTGCGCACAGGTGGAGCTGCCTGCTGCTGCTGCTGCTGCTGCTGCTCCTCCTCCTGACACCTCCTGCTGCCATCACCAGTGGAGACCCTGACGATGGTCTCCCTGGTGGTGACCTGGCGCACCGTTTCACCAGGGTGCCTACCTTCCCCGTCGTCACTGACGTAGTGAGCCGACGCGTCAGATGGCAACCATGATGGGTCACCCTCTTCGCCCCCAGAGATGTCAGACCAAGGGCTGAGATGTGTTGGTCTGAGGGAACCACGTGACATGGAGCCTCTAGCCTGGCTCCGCTGTCCCCTCACCCACGCCTGGGTCTGACTAGGTGCTGCTGTTTCCTGCACCAAAACAGCAGCACCGGTTTGAAGGGATGACTCTGGGATACTACCAGCAGGTATCCCATCCTCCTCATCCATCCCTTCAAAAAGGTCCTGACCATCAGGACAGAGCTGGAGGTCTGCCTGATGCATGGCCTCCCCCAAGAGATCCCTCTCACTGTCGCTGTCGAACAGTAAGATGCTGGACTCTTGGGGGCTGGGGGGGGGTAGTACAGGCACCGGTGTAATGGTGGTACTACTGTGAGTCGGGACCGACGACTCAGTGGCACTGCTGTGCCCCATGTAGTCCACCACTACTTGAGCCTGAGATGGCAATATCGGGCGGCTGCCCGATGGGAAGAACTCCCGGATCAGGCGTACTCCCCTTGCACCCGATCCTCTACCACTAGTAGGGGCACGAGAGGTACCCCGTGCTGGCAGCGATCCAGCACTGGGAGTAACTCCCCTACCCCTGCTGCCACGGCCACGGATGCCGCTCATTATTGCTGATATGTGTGTGGGGGGGGGGTAAACTTTATTGGGGGGGGTAAATGTGAACAAAATGTGTTTTTGTGTATTTTTTACAAGACAGGCACGCAGACAAAGACGTACACAGACAGCTACTAAACTATAAGAAAAGTAGTACACCAGACAAGGACTACAAAATTAAAGAAAAAAAAAAAAGCACTAAACAAACACTAACTTTTTTTTTTTTTTTTTTTTTAAACACAAAACACAGACACTAAACACACACTAAGCTAAGCTAGATGAAATAAATGTACACTAACAGTGTGTACACTTACTATACAAAATTTAACTAAACTGAACACAAAACTTAGCTTTTATAAAAGCTCTTTAGGGAAAACTAAACAAAATGTGAACTGAGATGCCTATCAAATATCACTGAACAGCGAACCTGCAAGATCTAACAGTAACACAAGATGAACAAAACTTAGCTTTTAGAAAAGCTCTTTTATAAAGCTCAGCAAAATGTGTTCTGAAATCTCTTGCAAATATCACTGAACAGGGAGGATTGCAGGATCAAACAGTAACACAAATGAAAAAAACAGCACAAAACAGCACAAAACGTAGCTTTGAAAAAAGCTCTTGGGTCTATTGCTTTGAAAAAAGCAGTTGATATACTGGAAAAGATCCACTGGAATCACTAAATAGCAATGCTGGTGATGATCTAAATCAATCAAGAACAAAGACACAGGAAACCAGGAACACAGAAACAGCCTCCACACTCTATAGTAAGCTTCTGAATCTGCAATGAAATGGTGCTGGGAGTGAGCTTATATAATGTCCATGCAGGCAGGTTCCTATTGGTTGCTAACCTGTGACGAGTGTGGAAGGAGAACTCTGATTGGCTCTGATGCAAAAGGGCGGAGCAAATAATCGCGCAATATTCCTATTGCCGAATATTCGCATTGCGAATATTCGGCAATATAAAATGATCGCTTCAGCTACTCGGCCCAATGGCTCTAATCATACCAGCAATGCTTTCAGACGTCTATGGAGATCACTAGGATGTGATCTGTTTTACAAATGAAACTGTAAAAATCGCTCTGATGCGGAAGATCGGGGCGAGGAAAGTAATCGCGCGATATTGCGTTTGCCGAATAATCGCATTGCGATCTTTCTGGAAAATTCAATGAACGCTTCAGCTACTCGGCCCAGGGTCTCTAATGATACCAGCAATGCTTTTAGACGTCGATGGAGATATCTAGGATGTGATCTGGTTCAAAAAAAAAATTGTAAAAAATCGAATATTCGGAATTGCGAATATTCACCGCGAATTTCGAAATATAGCGCGATTTCTCGAATATGCTATATTCGAGTCGAATATTCGCAATGCGAATATTCGTGAGCAACACTATAAGCCATACACAGTGAGGAGTCTATCCTCTGTGCTCCACTCACTGTGTGCTCTGCAGCCATGGTGCCGGGTTCTTTCTCCCTTGTCAGCCTCATCTCAGTCTCGGCAGTCTGCACTCTGCACATGAGGAGTTGAGGACAGGAGGCGGAGTGCAGCATCGTATCACTCCACCAGGGAAGGCAGTGAGCAGCAGTGGCTGGGACTAATTAAAAAGCAGAGTAAAGTGCGGTACAGTGTTATGTACATCCGCCCGAAAAACAAGAAATAGTCCCACCACTGCGCTCACATCCTGGGCCCCTCTGATGACCTGATGGGGCCCAGGAATGTGTAATTACAGCCCCTTCCCTTAGCAAGTAGTAGCGGGGGAAGGAGGTGAAGTTTAGAAAGCTGTATTTTTTTTAAGACAGAAATTAACTGTAAAGTTGTCCGGGCCCCCCTGTGGAGCTGCTGGGGTCCGGGCCCAGTATAACAGGGCTGCCTGTACTGCCCTATCAGCGGCCCTGTATATATATATATATATATATATATAAAACATTTCATGAGAAAGACAGTCATTGACTGCAAAAAAACAGTACCAGGGTTATGGCTGATAAGTTCATAGATATTCCTGCGAAACCACTTGCAAACCATAACTTTGCACAAGTCCTTGAAATTGGTTGTACACCCTTTACAACCACTTTATGCTACAGGTAAGCCTATAATAAGACTTACCTGTAGATACCCAGGATAGCTCCTAAACCTGCGTGTGCCAATGTCAAATTCCTGATGGCGGCCCTGAAGGATTGTCAAACAAAGGGAATGGGGTGTTGGGCACTACCTTGGGACATATGAATAAAAGCAAAAATATATATATTTTTAAATAATGTTTGGTGGGAAGCGGTGATTCAACATTAGAAAATTAAAATTTCTTTAACTATTGTGCCTTGAGAGGTCTTCTTAACCACTTCAACCCCAGAAGGATTTACCTCCTTAATAACCAGGCCATTTTTTGTGATATGGAACTGCGTCACGTTAACTGACAATTGCATGGTAGTGCGATGCTGGTACCCAAACAAAATTGATCTTCTGTTTTTTTTCCCACCAATAGAGCTTTCTTTTTTTTTTATTCCATAAAAGAGAGCTTTCTTTTGGTGGTATTCGATCACCTCTGCAGTGTTTATTTTTTGCTCTATAAACAAAAAAGAACAACAATTTTGAAAAATAAAACAATATTTTTTACTTCCTGCTATAATACATATCCAAAAAAAAGTAAGAAAATACACTTTATGCTACAGGTATGCCTATAATAAGACTTACCTGTAGATACCCAGGATAGCTCCTAAACATGCACAGTTTAGGAGATATCCCCTGTCCCCTGCATGTGCCAATGCCACATGCACACTAAAGCAAACTGAAGCAATAGCATGTATGTGCTGTTGCTTCAGCCAGTGTGCCGTTACTGGAGGCTCCCACGTGCATGCGCGAGAGTGATGTCATCGCGGCTCTGGCCAATCACAGCGCCGGAGCCCGCGATATCTGGAAGTCACTCCGGGAGAGACGTCGCTGGCCGGAGGGGGGTATGATGACCACTGTGGGGGCTTTGATGTAAGGTAAGTAATTCATAATGTGCTAGTATGCTATGCATACTAGCTCATTATGCCTTTGTCTTGCATTTTTTTTTTTAATAGGGTTTACAACCACTTTAACAATAAACAGATAGATAGTTGAAAGAGGTTAAATAGCCGAAAAGTTATAACAATCTGGAAAGAAAACTATAAAAAGTTGGAATATCATTATTATTATTATTATTATTATTATTATTATTATTATTATTATTATTATTATTATTATTATTATTTATGATCAGCCTTCATGATGTCACTCAAATGCACAACTTTTAAATCAAAATAGTGGATATGCGGTTTATTATGGCATATTATTTTTAAGACTAAGCCGGAGGTCACAGATCCTCAAATGAATATGTCAGAAAGTATTTAATGAAAAGAAACACTGCAAGTGAAGCAAAGGAAAGGACATATTTTTCCATTGGTGAGCAGCGTTGATTATGCCTAAAGGAAGTTACAGATTCAAATAAACATGTTTTTTTCCTCCAAGATACAGCTTAACTATATGAGAAATGGAGCTGACTAATTCCATTCTGTTTACAAAGCTGAAAGTGGCACAAAATGTACAAACTATGAACATGACCAGCGTATTTCATCGGGTCAAAGAGCTTTCTAATTAGTTTACATAATGTATAATAATCTCACATATTGAACAACGCTATTAAAAGATACATTAACACCTGTTTGTTTTGTTTATTTGCAATAGAAAGTTATATTTCAATATATTACTTGTTAAGTACAAGCTGTATTTAAAAGAACCTTTGCATAATAAAAGTTTCTTCATTATTACACTTTTGGCAGTACACTTATGCTATCATATTTTATTTAAAGCGGAGTCTGCCCAGAAAAATATCACCTATAGCGGAAAAAGTAGATAAAAAAATCACCATATTGTTCTGTTTGCTTTCATATTCACCCAATAAAACTTTATGAAACAAAAAAAAAAAAAATCACCAGTCAACCGGCTTCCATATTGCAAGGGGTGATGTCATTATCCTGCTGATGAGATTTGGGGGAATGGTCAGTATTCCAAATCTCACAAGAAACTGTGCAGGATTCACATCATTTGGGCTACTCAACATTGTCCAGAAGGCAGATGACATCACCATCACCTAGAGTTGCCACCTTTTCTTCAAGCCAAACCCAAACACATTTGTGTGGACACCTTTGTGTGCCCCAAGGAGAGTAGTAATGTGTGCTGCAGCGAAAAGTGGGTGTGGCCACATTGTTCTTGTTGACATCAGATTCATCACCCTTCTCCCCAGTGATGCTGAACCTGCCCCCCCCCCCCCCCAGACAGCCGCCTGCATCTCTCGGACATCTTTCGGACAGCAACAGCTTTGTGTATGACTATCTTGGCTACTTGGGGAGCCAAGGCCCAGTCTGATTAATGTGTCTGGGTTTCAGTCTGCACATGTTTCAAAACCCGAACTGTCTGAGTGAATCCAAGACAGGTGGAAACCCTACCCTTACCTAGGCACTGCCAAAGGAAGCCAATGGAAAAGAAGGTATGTTATCTAACAGTTCCCCTACAGGTGTTTTATTTTTCATGTGGCATTTTCTAGATGAAGAGAGGAAAAGAGGAGGACCTGGTGATGTACTTCATAATGGCTGACAAAACTGTTTTGGATTTTGATGCAGTATTTCCAGGTTTGTCAGTCCAGTACAGGAGGTTAGATGGTCCCTTCAATGTACATACCTTTGCATGGGAGGTGCACACTATTCAGCTAATTTAATAAAGACATTCAGACACTAATCTACACATGGTTGGGTATCCAAAACTAACAATAATTAACTTTTCATGTGGTTGGATAATTGAGAGGATAATTGAGTGAAAGTGAAAATTATTTTTTTATTTTATTATTTTGGCAGCTACCTTGCCAAAATATTTGCCATCGCAGAGCAACTTTTGATCCACATTGTGTGGATTGGCAGCTAACCAAATTTGATTGACTTGTTCATCTCTACTTGAGCATTGTGATTAGGGATGAGCCAAATGTACCCGGGTTCAGAGAGCAACAAAAAATCATGAGATTCCCCCCCAAAAAATTCCATATCAGACTCTTACCTAAACATGCAGCCAGATAAGCAAAGGGGAGGGTGGGGCGGTTTGCCCCACTTCTGAACTAGGTTGTATACCATGCCACATACCCTTAGCATGTGAGAGCTATGTTGCTGGGGAAGACCCCCCCAGGCAAAACACCTTGTCCCCATTTTAATGAAAAGGTCCCCTTCCCCACAACCCTGATGGCTGTAGGGGTCTGAAGGTGGGGGTATTATTCGGATCAGGAAGCTCCCTTTAACAATGAAAACAATATTTAATAAAATTATAGGTTAAAACTGATGGACATTATTATTTTAATATTTTGAATTTTTTACTTTATTTTGCACTTTGATGTTTTTTAGTAAGATGAAATCATGTATCCTCTTTATTGAAAAAATAAAAACCGCAGAGGTGATCAAATAACACCAAAAGAAAGCTCTATTTGTGGGAAAAAAGGGACATAAATTTTGTTAGAGAGCCACGTTGCACGACCGCGCAATGGTCAGTTAAAGCGTTAAAGCGTAAAAAGGGCTGAATCGCCAATAGTGACCTGGTCCTTTCGCAACAAAATGGTCCGGAGCTTAAGTGGCTAAGCATTATTAAAAAAGCTGCTCCAAGCCATAATTTTTTTTTCATTAGTGTCTGTCCCCCCGGGCAGTGCCCAGCTTCCCTCATGCCATTTCTTTCCTATTAAATTTGATACTGGCCAGAGGTGATGTTAACCTCCCTGGCGGTATGATTCTTTCAGAAAAAAGGTGCTGAAAGCGGTACCATTATTTGCAAGGAAATTTGGCGTTTTATACTGTAGGCCTGTAATTCTTAGGAATAACTCACTTAAATCTGA
The DNA here is from genome assembly GCF_905171775.1 of Rana temporaria. Lineage (NCBI taxonomy): Eukaryota > Metazoa > Chordata > Amphibia > Anura > Ranidae > Rana > Rana temporaria. The sequence goes on along the minus strand of NC_053493.1, from coordinate 378,952,526 downwards.
CCAAACAAGAATCTAATAGGCATCCCGGGTATGACATTTAAATTTTTTTTTATAAATTATAATATAATAAATATAAATAATTATAACAAATAATAATAACATTATAATAAAAATTATTCAATAATGTAATCAACTCAAAATCACTGAAATTTGCTCAGTTGCAGAATTGTCGCTGTCATTACTTTTATTTTTTTATGACGGATTTCCCCACAAATCGCTATCGCACAATTCTGCAAGTGATTATAATTTATTATCGCTGTTTTCTAGCTGCTCTAAAACCATTTTTGACATAAAAAGACACTTTTGGTTGCTATGGACAATCTACAGTTTGCAGAGAGAAAGAAAGGTTTTTATTATATAAAATGACATGTAGGACACTGGGCAGACCACTAGGGACAAGGGGTGTGTGTATTTTTTACATACAGTACTGTAATCTATAAGATTACAGTATACTGTATGTATAGTGTTTGTTTACATTTTTGAATTTGGCGCCGTTCTCCGCTCCCGTGCGTCGTAACGTCGCAGGGAACGGAGATCGGCAGCACAGGAGGACGCTGTGTGAATCGAGCGAGCACCCGCTCGCTCACACAGCGCGGTGGCATCGCTGGATCCAGGGACAAGGTAAGTAAACACTGTCTGTGGATGCTGCGAGGCAAGCCCGAGTCTGACTCGGGGTTACCGATCGCAGCACAGAAATCTAACCCCCGAGTCAGACTCGGGAACACCGCCAGGAGGGTTAAAGATTTGGCACCCACTGACTTCAATTGGGTTTGAATTAACGTTCACAACTTCATCACAGTTCGACGTACCTTCTATGAACCGAACCCAAGTACTACAGCTCATCTCTAGCAACGCATATGCACACATTTGTGCAAAATATATATTTATGAATATGTAATTAATTTTATACACACACATCACTCTGCACATCCATATTTATATCTGTCAAAATGTTCAAGGATTATCATGTCATAACCTCATGTTACTGGCCTGCATTTGAATTGATAATGAAGCAGACAAAAATCAATCATTGTTTACTGATGTGTGTGCCTTAAAGGAAGGCTTGGGCTAAATCTATGACCATATGCTCATCTTCTCCGCAAATCAATACATATATATGGAGTGAGGAATGTGGAGTGATGCCCAGTGGATAGTAATAAATCTGCAGTTAATTACATTAACATCTGTGAAAAATGGTGTAGTGCAGTGACAGGAAAGCTTCCAATAAAAGCTCAGTGAAAAAAGCATGTATCGGAAATAAGCAGTACCGGCTATGTCATACTCGAATGAAAGAGATTGTCAAATGGTGTGGGATGGTTCAATAGGAATGCTGCATTACCAGGTTTTTCAAAAGGATCTACTGTGCAGGATAGGATATGCAACATTCCTGGACTTCTGAAATGATCTGAGAAAGAGACTGGACCTGCAGATCATGTACAAAACATATAAATTCTGACAATACATAAAATTATCAGATAACGTTAAACTGGCTGTTGTAGCAGAAAGCCTATCTAATCTCAAAAACAAAAATGTTACCAATTCTTAGGCCTCATACACACAGCCGATTTCCTCGGCAAAATCCATCAAGAAAAATGCTGGCGGAGCATTTTTGCCAAGAAAAACGGTTGTGTGTATGTTTTTCGTCGAGAAAACTGTCGTGGATCTCGACGAGAAAAAAAGAGAACATGTTCTCTTTTTTCTCGTGGGGAGTCTCAATTTTCTTGTCGCGTTTCTCGTCGGGCTGGTTTACGGTGAGAAACATGTTCGTGTGTATGCTTAGAAACCTGCGCATGCTCAGAATAAAGTATGAGACGGGAGCGCACCTTTGGTAAAAGTAGCGTTCGTAATGGAGATAGCACATTTGTCACGCTGTAGCAGACTGAAAAGCGTGAATCGTCTCTTACCAAACTTTTACTTAACACGCAGTAACATGAGATTAGCAAAAGCAGCCCCAAGGGTTGTGCCAGTGGAATCAAACTTCCTCTTTATAGTGTCATCGTACGTGTTGTACGTCACCGCGTTTGAGAACGACGAGATTTTGTCTTGACAGTGTGTATGCAAAGAAAGCTTGACAAGATTCTCGACAAGCCTGACAAGAACCTTGTCGAGGAAAACGACGTTTCATTTACGACGAGATTCTCGGTCGTGTGTACGAGGCCTGAGATGTGGTGGCTGATTTTTTTTTTTTTTCCTTTTTTTTCAATTGGTGATCCTGCCAGTGATAACCTTCTTGTAGTAGAGTGACGATGTTCACTCACTGCTCCGCACTCTGTGTACTCTGTCCAGTTCTATAGATGAGTTACGTTCCCTGCTCAAAACTTTGTTGAGGATAGCAATGACAGTAGGCTTAAGATCCATACTCAAGGTCGCTTTAGGGATGCCCTGGAATTCTATATTATTTCTGCAACATCTATTTTTGCTATCTTCTATGCGGAGCTGGTGTGTTCTGAGGCAGTGAAGATGTGATGAAGATGCTGTTTCCAGAGCTAGGGTCTGAGTTGTGTGGTCTTCCAGAGTAGCAGTGACGGCAGATACTGCTATCGTCGATCCTGTAACCTGCTGTTTCAGGGCATCCAGTTCCCCAACCCAGGAAATACATTTTGAAACTGGTTAGTAACATTACGTGAAACTCTGTTGATATCAGCTTCCTGTAATTTGCTGTACAACTGAGATAGAGGAGAAGCACATAGGGGCGGACAGGCTCTGCTACAGTGCATATGTACCGACAAGAAGCATGTTGACTGAAACAAATAGGATAGAGATGACTTCATAAGCCTACTACTTGATTATCCAAATACAAGCTAGGATCAAGAAGGCTGTTTTTGTTGTCTAGAAGGCTTTTAACCACTTTCCGACCAGCCGCTACAGTTTTACTGCGGCAAATTGGCTCGGCTGAGAAAAACAACGTTATGTAGTGTCGTTTTGCCCTGTTGCAACCAGAGCCCGTTGCTCGCCCCCGGTGCCGATGTAAGTGCACGGCGGGCTTGATGATCACCGGGCACCCGTGATCGCTTGTGACAGAATGAGAACCGGGAGCTGTGTGTGTAGACATACACCTCCCAGTTCATTCAGGGGAGAAATGACTGATCGTATGTTCATACAAAGTATGAACAGCGATCTGTAATATTCCCTAGTCAGTCCCATCCCCCCCTTCAGTTAGAACACACTTTAGGGAACGCAATTAACCCCTTGATCGCCGCCTAGTGGTAACCTAACAAAAATAATAAAAATGCCATAATTCTAATACCTATTATGTAGACGCTATAACTTTTGCACAAACCAATCAATATAAACTTATAAAAAAAAATTTCACCAAAAATGTAGAAGAATACACATTGGCCTAAACTGAGAAAAAAATTGGCTTTTTGGAAAAAAAAAATAGATATTTATTATAGCAAAAAGTAAAAGATTTTGGGGGTTATTTACTAAAACTAGCAATTTGGTTCAGCGCTGCATAGAAACCAATAATCTTTCAGGTTTTATTGTAAAAGTTTAATTGAACAAGCTGAATTTAGAAGCTGATTGGCTACCATACACAGATGCGCAAAATTCTGAGTGCACCAGTCTTAGTAAATTTCCCCAATTGTGTTTTTTTCAAAATTGTCGCTGTTCTTTTATTCATAGCTCAAAAAAAAATCGCAGAGGTAGTCAAATACCACCAAAAGAAAGCTCTATTTGTGGGGAAAAGGGGACGCAAATTTTGTTTGGGTACAATGTCGCATGACCGCATAATTGTCAGTTAAAGCGACACAGTGCCAAATTGTAAAAAAGTGCTCTGGTCAGGAAGGGGGTAAAATCTTCCGGGGGCTGAAGCGGTTAAAAATGTTTGAACTAGCTATACAAAATTACAACTCCTTTAGCAAACAAAATAACTCTCATATACAGTACGTATTTCAACTATGCAATTAGCTGTATGGCCTTGAGTTCCGTTGTAATACATGCCACAAAATAGAATATAAATGCATGCCTTTCACTATATTTAACTCAAGTGGAGGTAAGGATCGTTGTCAGCAGGTAAAGCATCTTTGCACTGTAAAGAATGTCATTCATTGATGTAGAAGTGGAGCCACGAGTAAGTTTGCCCACAGTTGGCCCAAGGTTAGAGAAAATGTATTTTCTCATTGATTCCAACAATTCTATTAATGCTCTTTGGTTACAGGTTACATGTTTGCAATGTTTGTTTGCTCTTTTCTCTTGTGTAAAGAGGTAACCACACATGTGTTTAATACAGTGTTTTTTATTCATGATGCTATAATACACAAATAATAAACATGCTATAATGATGTGTCGTGACTTCTAAAGGTTGAAACCTAGTAGAAAGTCTTAAATAATGCGTTTCTCGGTTGCATTTACTTTACTGGAAAATGACTAAGATACTAATGGTATTTACATACTATTTCTAAAAATGTTTTCTAAAATAAAATTTGCAATTTTAACCGCTTAAGGACCGCCACAAGACTATTTACGTAGGCAGAATGGCACGGCTGGGCACATGGACGTACAGGTATGTCCCCTTGTGTACGAGGCCTGAGATGTGGTGGCTGATTTTTTTTTTCCTTTTTTTTCAATTGGTGATCCTGCCAGTGATAACCTTCTTGTAGTAGAGTGACGATGTTCACTCACTGCTCTGCACTCTGTGTACTCTGTCCAGTTCAATAGATGAGTTATGTTCCCTGCTCAAAACTTTGTTGAGGATAGCAATGACTGTAGGCTTAAGATCCATACTCGAGGTTGCTTTAGGGATGCCCTGGAATTCTATATTATTTCTGCAACGTCTATTTTTGCTATCTTCTATGCGGAGCTGGTGTGTTCTGAGGCAGTGAAGATGTGATGAAGATGCTATTTCCAGAGCTAGGGTCTGAGTTGTGTGGTCTTCCAGAGTAGCAGTGACGGCAGATACTGCTATCGTCGATCCTGTAACCTGCTGTTTCAGGGCATCCAGTTCCACAACCCAGGAAATACATTTTGAAACTGGTTAGTAACATTACATTAAACTCTGTTGATATCAGCTTCCTGTAATTTACTGTACAACTGAGATAGAGGAGAAGCACACAGGCTCTGCTACAGTGCATATGTACCGACAAGAAGCACGTTGACTGAAAGAAAGGGGATAGAGATGACTTCATAAGCCTACTACTTGATTATCCAAATACAAGCTAGGATCAAGAAGGCTGTTTCTGTTGTCTAGAAGGCTTTTAACCACTTTCCGACCAGCCGCCACAGTTTTACTGCGGCAAATTGGCTCGGCTGAGCAAAACAACGTTATGTAGTGTCGCTTTGCCCTGTGGCAACTAGAGCCCGCGTGCGCGCCACCGGAGGCATGCACGCGCGCCCGCTGCTCGCCCCCCGGTGCCGATGTGAGTGCACGGCGGGCTCGATGATCACTGGGCACCCGTGATCGCTTGTGACAGAACGAGAACCAGGAGCTGTGTGTGTAGACATACACCTCCCAGTTCTTTCAGGGGATAAATGACTGATCATATGTTCATACAAAGTATGAACAGCGATCTGTAATTTTCCCTAGTCAGTCCCATCCCCCCCTTCCGTTAGAACACACTTTAGGGAACGCAATTAACCCCTTGATCGCCCCCTAGTGGTAACCTAACAAAAATAATAAAAATAATAATAAAAATGCCATAATTCTATTCCCTATTTTGTAGACGCTATAACATTTGCACAAACCAATCAATATAAACTTATTACATTTTTTTTTACCAAAAATGTAGAAGAATACACATCGGCCTAAACTGAGGAAAAAATTGGCTTTTTTGAAAAAAAAATAGATATTTATTATAGCAAAAAGTAAAAGATTTTGGGGGTTATTTACTAAGACTAGAAATTTGGTTCAGCGCTAAATAGAAACCAATAATCTTTCAGGTTTTATTGTCAAAGTTTAATTGAACAAGCTGAATTTAGAAGCTGATTGGCTACTATACACAGATGCGCAAAATTCTGAGTGCACCAGTCTTAGCAAATCTCCCCAATTATTTTTTTTTCAAAATTGTCGCTGTTCTTTTATTTATAGCGCACAAAATAAAAATCGCAGAGGTGGTCAAATACCATCAAAAGCAAGCTCTATTTGTGGGGAAAAAAGGACGCAAATTTTGTTTGGGTATAATGTCGCACGACCGCATAATTGTCAGTTAAAGCGACACAGTGCCAAATTGTAAAAAAGTGCTCTGGTCAGGAAGGGGGTAAAATCTTCCGGGGGCTGAAGCGGTTAAAAATGTTTGAACTAGCTATACAAAATTACAACTCCTTTAGCAAGCAAAATAACTCCCATATACAGTACGTATTTCAACTATGCAATTAGCTGTATGGCCTTGAGTTCAGTTTTAATACATGCCACAAAATAGAATATAAATGCATGCCTTTCACTATATTTAACTCAAGTGGAGGTAAGGATCGTTGTCAACAGGTAAAGCATCTTTGCACTGTAAAGAATGTCATTCATTGATGTAGAAGTGGAGCCACGAGTAAGTTTGCCCACAGTTGGCCCAAGGTTAGAGAACATGTATTTTCTCATTGATTCCAACAATTCTATTAATGCTCTTTGGTTACATTTTTGCAATGTTTGTTTGCTCTTTTGTCTTGTGTAAAGAGGTAAACACACATGTGTTTAATACAGTGTTTTTTATTCATGATGCTATAATACACAAATAATAAACATGCTATAATGATGTGTCGTGACTTTGAAAGGTTGAAACCTAGTAGAAAGTCTTAAATAATGCGTTTCTCGGGTGCATTTACTTTACTGGAAAATGACTAAGATACTAATGGTATTTACATACTAATTCTAAAAATGTTTTCTAAAAAGAATTTGCAATTTTAACCGCTTAAGGACCGCCACAAGACTAATTACGCAGGCAGAATGGTACGGCTGGGCACATGGACGTACAGGTACGTCCCCTTTAACATTCCCAGCCGGTCCTTTCCTCCGTGACCGCACCCGCGGGACCCTCGGACCCGATCGCCGTCGGTGTCCCGTGATTTGGTCACAAAGAGGAAGAACGGGGAGAGGTGAGTGTAAACAAACCTTCCCCATTCTTCCTAGTGTGGCTGTCAGTGATTGTCTGTTTCCTATGTTAGGGAACGCCGATCAGTGACATCACACGCACAGCCACGCCCCCCCCACAGTAAGAACACTCCCTGAGAACACACTTAACTCATACAGCGCCCCCTCCTGGTTAACCCCTTCACTGCCAGTGTCATTTTTACAGTAATCAGTGCATTTTTATAGCACTTTTCGCTGTGAAAATTACAATGTTCCCAAAAAAGTGTCCGATGTGTCTGCCATAATGTTGCAGTCTCAATAGTAAAAAATAAATTATTAATAAAAATGCCATAAAACTGTCCCCTATTTTGTAAACGCTATAATTTTTGCGCAAACTAATCAATAAACGCGTATTGCAATTTTTTTTACCAAAAATATGTAGAAGAATACGTATCGGCCTAAACTGCGGAAAAAAAAGTTTTTTATATATTTTTTGGGGGTTATTTATATAGCAAAAAGTTAAAAATATATATATTTTTTTAAATTGTCGCACTATTTTTGTTTATAGCACAAAAAATTAAAAACGCAGATGTAAACAAATACCACCAAAAGAAAGCTCTATTTTTGGGGAAAAAGGGACACCAATTTTGTTTGGGAGCCACGTCGCACATTTTCTTTCATTGTGTTTTCTTCACATGGACTTCTCTCACATTGTTATTTGAAGCCTACTCGCTTCTCTGACCTTTCATTATTAGTTTATATTACTCACATCTTTGTTTACATTTCACAATTCACATTGTGTTAGTTCCAGTGTGCACTCTCTATATTGTTGATCATTAGCGCTGCACTAATTACCCACCAATCAATCAATCAAGCCACCCAGCAAGATCCAGATCAATAGTGATGCCTGATGCCCGCCAATTTTCCTAAAGAAAAAGAAACACTGCTTGCCAACCCACGTCTCATCCCGCCAATTCACTCCCACTGAACAAAAGGTTTGGCGGATGGCAATATAACACTATATTGCCAAAAGTATTGGGATGTCTGCCTTTACTTGTGCTTGAACTTTAATAGCATCCCAGTCTTAGTCTGTAGGGTTCAATATTGAGTTGGCCCACCCTTTACAGCTATAACAGCTTCAACTCTTCTGGGAAGGCTGTCCACAAGGTTTAGGAGTGTGTCTATAGAAACATTTGAACATTCTTCCAGAAGCGCATTTGTGAGATCAAGTTCTGATGTTGAATGAGAAGTCCTGACTTGCAGTCTCTGTTCTAATTCATTCCTTGGGTTGAGGTCAAGACTCTGTGCAAGCCAGTCAAGTTCCTCCACCCCCAAACTCACTCATTCATGTCTTTATGGACCTTGCTTTGTGCACTGGTCCAAATAATTTCTTGGAGGGGGATTATCGTGTGGGGTTGTTTCTCAGGGATTGGGCCTGGCCCTTTAGTTCCAGTCAAGGGAACTGTTAAGGCCTCAGCATACCAAGATATTTGGGGGATAGCCCCTCCCTGTTCCAACATGACTCTGCACCAGATCATATTTAGTCAATGATGTGGCTGTGATGCATAATTGATTACATAGTTACATAATAGGTAAGGTTGAATAAAGATAACAGCCCTTCTAGTTTAACCTGTGTTAGTGTGTGTGTGTTTGTGCTTGTAGTCGTTCCTCGTAATTGAGGTCACCCTGTCCCCATATTAATATTCTTGCCCTTCTCTGGACTCCCTCTAGCTTCAGCACATCCTGAGAATTGGTGACCAGAACTGGATGAAATACTCCAAATGAGGCTGAACCAGGCTGAACCAGGGATTTATACAATGGAAGGATTATTGATTTGCTGTATCTCTGGAGTAAATCCCCTTTTTAAAGGGTTTGTAAAGGATTTTTTTTTATCTTAATAGCCTTTACCTTAATGCAGTGCTGTCCTCATTGTTCGTTTTTGCTCTAAAGTTGCTGTAATTCTTCTCTGATCTCCACACTTCCTGGTTGTCTGTTTCCTGATAACCACAGTGATGGGAGATTTCTCTCTGTGGTCGCTTCAAGGAGGTGTGATTACTGTGTGTCTAAAACCCCTCAGCACCAATCAGTTTCGTTTTCCAAACTATCACTGCCCTGTATTGGCTCTGTGGCTCTGTACAGCAGAGAGGCAGGAAACAACATGCACAAACGAAACTAGAAACTACAGGTACATGATATGATTGATTTTTACCTATTTTTAATCATTTTGAAAAGGAACTTAGTTAACTATTATGTGTCTATACCCTGTGAACCGTCATTTCAGCATAATTTTTTTTATTATTTACAACTCCTTTAATGCATTCTAATATTCTAACATTGCATGCTATTGCTCAGCCTGACTTCTACTAGGATCCCCAGATCCTTCTCCATTCTGGAATTCCCCAGGGGTTCTCCCCTAGTGAATAACTTTGGTTATATTTTTAACCCTCAAGTGCATTACCTTACATTTTCAATGTTGACCATCTAGTTGCCCACTCCAAACATGTATTCAGGTCCTCTTGTTATGTATCTATATCCTGCTGTGATGCTATTGCCCTACTTATTATTCTTGTTGTCATAAAACACTAACATTGAGCTATTTATTCCATCCCCTATATAATTTATAAATAAATTAAACAGAATTGGTCCCAGGACAGATTGCTTTTTCTTTGGAATTTTTTATTTGGAATTTTTTTTATATAAAGCGTGCCAGCTTTTTGGATTTACACTATGTGGAGGCTTTTTTGTTCTTTCTACATGCCCTTAAAGTCTGGCAGAATCCTGGCTTGATACACTTAACTAGATCCTGACGCTGCAGGAGCTGCCTCGATACACAAGTTCGCTTTTCCAGTGGATGAAGGAGGTGTCCTACAGATCCATTCTTGGTGTGACTAAAGCGCTGATGATCCACCGCCGTATGGTGAGTTGGGTCCACTCTGGAGGGTAAGAGTATTTATTTCTCCCCCCGTCCATCGGTGAAGGCACTCCTGGGTGACATCTTCTAAAGGCACACCATACTTACAGAGATCGTATATAAGTACCGTGTACTGTGTGGACAAGACCCCCTCCATTTGGCTATTTATCAGATGAACTGTCAATGCTCATCAGCTTTGATTATCTGTGTCCACAGGGATTGTTAGTTCCACCTTTCATAGTGGTTTTAGGACAGTTCTACTGAATTATATCGGCATATATGGAATTTTATGTTATTTTTTTATAGCATTCCTATGTGGATTCACTTTTTTTCACAGATCTCACGATTTATGTGGATTTACACTGTCGTATATCCCTTCTTATCTGTGTGTATATACATTTTTAAATGTGAAGGTTTTTTTTGTTTCATGCGCACATCATGTTTACCATATTTTCACTTTTATTTTGTGACATTTGATGGTTCATTCCATTCATTTTCATTTGCACAGCGCTACACCATATATTTTTATTGCACTGTTACAATTTGTGTCTGATTGTGGTGTTTAGCAGCTATTGTATATATATATTTTTTCATACATATTTTTAGTATTTGTTTACACTTGGCGCAATTTCCTTCCATATTTTTTGTCCCAGGTCAGAACCTAACCACTGTAGACCATTTGGAGTAGATGTTATTTATCACCACCCTTTGGACACACCCCTGTAGCCAGTTTTCTGTACACACAGACCTCAGTTTGTAGATTAAGCATTTGTGGTGGACTGTATCAAATTCTTTTGCAAAATCCACATACACCACATCTACCAGCCTACCTTTGTCCAGATGGCAGCTCACTTCCTCAAAGAATGTTAACAGGTTGGTTTGGCAAGAACAAACTTTCGTAAACCTGTGCTGATTACTACTAATGATACTGTTTTCATCAGCAAACCCTTGGATATGGTCCCTCATCATCCCCTCAAGTAGTTTACAAACTACCAATGTTGGACTGACTGGCCTGTAGTTTCCAGTAATATATATCTCCCCTTTTTGAATATTTGTACCACGTGGGCTTTTCTCCAATCAGCTGGCACCATTCCTGTCAGTATGCTGTCCATAAAGATTAGGAATAGCAGTCTGGCTATAACCTGACTGAGTTATTTGAGGACTCTCAGGTGTAAGCCATTAGATCCTGGAGATTTATTTATGTTAAGGTTTTCTAATCCTTTCCGGACTCCGGCCTCTGTTAGCCACAATGGTAGATCCTGTGACGTGTTACTAACAATACAGTCGTGGTTGTTATACCCTTTCTTTTCCTGTGTGAAAACAGAGAAGAAGAAAACATTTAGTAGAGTTGCCTTTTCCTTGTCATCTGTAACCATCTTCCCTTCATCATCCTTTATTGGGCCTATGTGTTCCGACCTCACCTTTTTACTGGTAAAAAATGTATTTTCTCTTCTCTTATTGCATTCCTTGTAGAGTTGGAACGCTGACAATGACCCCTCCGCTTCATACTTTTTAGAGGCATTTTTTTTTGTCCTTAATATGACATTTTTCACCCCCCCCCCCGTTTAACCTTTGTTCTTCTATATTTATTACCCTTTGGAATGCACTTGGTGATGTTTTATTCATTATGTTCCTCATTTTCCTCCCATTTTTTGTGTTCTATATTTCAAGGATCCCATTAAATAATTTGCAGTATTAAGCTCAGTTGAGAAAATGTGGCTTTTTTTAAATTAAGCGTTCTTGTATTACCCTCATGCCTCCCTCTCCTATGATTTATGCTGAATGTAATAATCTTGTAGTCTCTAGCTTTCAAGTTGTCCTGTATTTCCACATCTGCAATCAGATCTGTATCATTTTTAATTAATAGATCTAGCAATGCATCCTTTCTAGTTGGAGAATCCACCAATTGGGACGTGAAGTTGTACTGTAAGACATTTAGGAAATGGCGGGCCTTTAATGAGTTGGCTGTCCCTTCTGTCCAGTCAATATCTGGATAGTTGAATTCCCCCATTATTTCTAAATGTGAAAGAAGATCCAACTCCACCTCTTCCTTCAGGTTAGGGGGCCTGTAACACAAGCCCACTATTAATTTCCTGCTTACTTCTACCATATAGACTCCACCTCACCCTTGCCCAATCACTAATGTTATTCCTATCCTCCGCCCATAAATCATTCCTGATATATAGACACATTCCTCCCCCACTCCTACCCGCACTGTCCCTCCGATACAAGGAATACCTCTGGAGGCTTGCCATGTGAGCTGTCAAACCAAGTTTCTGTTATTCCAAAGAAGTCCACGCCCTCCTCATGTAACAGCATCTCTTAAATTAAATTAAATACAATATCATGTTTATATTTGGTCAATGAAGTCACCTGGTAGACTTTGCCCCTTTGCATTTATGAGCTGTCTTCTATTGGGCCTGTCTTTCATTGGAAGTAAAGTGATGGTTGCGGACGTGCATTTGCAGGCAGCATTTTTTTTTTACATAGTGTGCAATAGGGATTGTGATTGACATGGAGCTACATTTCTGAATGACATAATAGTTAACTAAGTTCCTTTTCAAAATGATTAAAAATAGGTAAAAATCAATCATATCATGTACCTGTAGTTTCTAGTTTCGTTTGTGCATGTTGTTTCCTGCCTCTCTGCTGTACAGAGCCACAGAGCCAATACAGGGCAGTGATAGTTTGGAAAACGAAACTGATTGGTGCTGAGGGGTTTTAGACACACAGTAATCACACCTCCTTGAAGCGACCACAGAGAGAAATCTCCCATCACTGTGGTTATCAGGAAACAGACAACCAGGAAGTGTGGAGATCAGAGAAGAATTACAGCAACTTTAGAGCAAAAACGAACAATGAGGACAGCACTGCATTAAGGTAAAGGCTATTAAGATAAAAAAAAATCCTTTACAAACCCTTTAAAAAGGGGATTTACTCCAGAGATACAGCAAATCAATAATCCTTCCATTGTATAAATCCCTGGTTCAGCCTGGTTCAGCCTCATTTGGAGTATTTCATCCAGTTCTGGTCACCAATTCTCAGGATGTGCTGAAGCTAGAGGGAGTCCAGAGAAGGGCAAGAATATTAATATGGGGACAGGGTGACCTCAATTACGAGGAACGACTACAAGCACAAACACACACACACTAACACAGGTTAAACTAGAAGGGCTGTTATCTTTATTCAACCTTACCTATTATGTAACTATGTAATCAATTATGCATCACAGCCACATCATTGACTAAATATGATCTGGTGCAGAGTCATGTTGGAACAGGGAGGGGCTATCCCCCAAATATCTTGGTATGCTGAGGCCTTAACAGTTCCCTTGACTGGAACTAAAGGGCCAGGCCCAATCCCTGAGAAACAACCCCACACGATAATCCCCCTCCAAGAAATTATTTGGACCAGTGCACAAAGCAAGGTCCATAAAGACATGAATGAGTGAGTTTGGGGGTGGAGGAACTTGACTGGCTTGCACAGAGTCTTGACCTCAACCCAAGGAATGAATTAGAACAGAGACTGCAAGTCAGGACTTCTCATTCAACATCAGAACTTGATCTCACAAATGCGCTTCTGGAAGAATGTTCAAATGTTTCTATAGACACACTCCTAAACCTTGTGGACAGCCTTCCCAGAAGAGTTGAAGCTGTTATAGCTGTAAAGGGTGGGCCAACTCAATATTGAACCCTACAGACTAAGACTGGGATGCTATTAAAGTTCAAGCACAAGTAAAGGCAGACATCCCAATACTTTTGGCAATATAGTGTTATATTGCCATCCGCCAAACCTTTTGTTCAGTGGGAGTGAATTGGCGGGATGAGACGTGGGTTGGCAAGCAGTGTTTCTTTTTCTTTAGGAAAATTGGCGGGCATCAGGCATCACTATTGATCTGGATCTTGCTGGGTGGCTTGATTGATTGATTGGATTACTAATGATACTGTTTTCATCAGCAAACCCTTGGATATGGTCCCTCATCATCCCCTCAAGTAGTTTACAAACTACCAATGTTGGACTGACTGGCCTGTAGTTTCCAGTAATATATATCTCCCCTTTTTGAATATTTGTACCACGTGGGCTTTTCTCCAATCAGCTGGCACCATTCCTGTCAGTATGCTGTCCATAAAGATTAGGAATAGCAGTCTGGCTATAACCTGACTGAGTTATTTGAGGACTCTCAGGTGTAAGCCATTAGATCCTGGAGATTTATTTATGTTAAGGTTTTCTAATCCTTTCCGGACTCCGGCCTCTGTTAGCCACAATGGTAGATCCTGTGACGTGTTACTAACAATACAGTCGTGGTTGTTATACCCTTTCTTTTCCTGTGTGAAAACAGAGAAGAAGAAAACATTTAGTAGAGTTGCCTTTTCCTTGTCATCTGTAACCATCTTCCCTTCATCATCCTTTATTGGGCCTATGTGTTCCGACCTCACCTTTTTACTGGTAAAAAATGTATTTTCTCTTCTCTTATTGCATTCCTTGTAGAGTTGGAACGCTGACAATGACCCCTCCGCTTCATACTTTTTAGAGGCATTTTTTTTTGTCCTTAATATGACATTTTTCACCCCCCCCCCCCGTTTAACCTTTGTTCTTCTATATTTATTACCCTTTGGAATGCACTTGGTGATGTTTTATTCATTATGTTCCTCATTTTCCTCCCATTTTTTGTGTTCTATATTTCAAGGATCCCATTAAATAATTTGCAGTATTAAGCTCAGTTGAGAAAATGTGGCTTTTTTTAAATTAAGCGTTCTTGTATTACCCTCATGCCTCCCTCTCCTATGATTTATGCTGAATGTAATAATCTTGTAGTCTCTAGCTTTCAAGTTGTCCTGTATTTCCACATCTGCAATCAGATCTGTATCATTTTTAATTAATAGATCTAGCAATGCATCCTTTCTAGTTGGAGAATCCACCAATTGGGACGTGAAGTTGTACTGTAAGACATTTAGGAAATGGCGGGCCTTTAATGAGTTGGCTGTCCCTTCTGTCCAGTCAATATCTGGATAGTTGAATTCCCCCATTATTTCTAAATGTGAAAGAAGATCCAACTCCACCTCTTCCTTCAGGTTAGGGGGCCTGTAACACAAGCCCACTATTAATTTCCTGCTTACTTCTACCATATAGACTCCACCTCACCCTTGCCCAATCACTAATGTTATTCCTATCCTCCGCCCATAAATCATTCCTGATATATAGACACATTCCTCCCCCACTCCTACCCGCACTGTCCCTCCGATACAAGGAATACCTCTGGAGGCTTGCCATGTGAGCTGTCAAACCAAGTTTCTGTTATTCCAAAGAAGTCCACGCCCTCCTCATGTAACAGCATCTCTTAAATTAAATTAAATACAATATCATGTTTATATTTGGTCAATGAAGTCACCTGGTAGACTTTGCCCCTTTGCATTTATGAGCTGTCTTCTATTGGGCCTGTCTTTCATTGGAAGTAAAGTGATGGTTGCGGACGTGCATTTGCAGGCAGCATTTTTTTTTTACATAGTGTGCAATAGGGATTGTGATTGACATGGAGCTACATTTCTGAATGACATAATTGACAGTGAATGTACATCATGGGATACAAGCCAAGCCTGATATGAATTAGGGGGAGCACCACTTCATTATTTTTAACTGTCCCTGCCCTTTACTGCTATTATACATGATGTTTCCTCTGAAAAGGTACTGTACTATATATGTTAAGGAATTTGTCCGAATACCCAAACACTCAAGGTTCACATGTTTGGACCAATCCTTCAGCTCATCCCTAGCTAATGTAAGCGCATGTGTTATAAACATGCTTTATAGAAAAGGGGTATGCATCCCCAGTGATTGTAAGGCTAATGTGCAGTGAATGGCTTTATAAATATGTCCATTTGTTTCCTTGTATAGCTTTGAGTTCCAACCATTGAAGGCTTGGGAACAGGTGCAACCCAGCTGCCTGTAAAACTCCCTAGAGCAGGATGATTGCTTTGGCATGGAGAAAACAGGACACAAAAAGATGTTTCCCATTAAACAATAAAATGCCTAATTTAAAGCACATGCCATAACTCAGTGTTTTAAAAGGCCATTATAATCAGATTTATATGAATATATATAAATACATGATCATAGTATTATTTGAAAAAAATACAAACATGACTGCTACTTTCAGCATTTCTTTCAGAGAAGAGATGTGCCAACTCAAATAAAGATGAGTTTTTCAGTATTTGTTTCTCAGCTTTTTAAAGGAAACCTGTATTGAGGAAAATATTTGTGACCTTTCTTTATTAAAAATGCCAGTTACTTGCTGACTCTATGGCTTTGCTTTCTGGAAAAAGTATGCAGCTAAGGAGTTCTGAAATCACGCTGACTTAAATTGTTTGTAAAGGCAGAAGGTTTTTTATCTTAATGCATTCTATGCATTAAGATAAAAAACCTTCAATGTGCAGCAGCCCCCCTTAGCCCCCCTAATATTTAATTGAGCCCCATCTTTATCCAGCGAAGTTGCAGGAGAGACTCGGCTGCCTGAGACTCTCTCCCCTCATTGGCTCCCGCTGCTGTCAATCAACTTCAGTGAGCCAATGAGGAGAGAGGGGGCGGGATGGGGCCTAGCCGTGACTCTGTGTCTGAGTGGACATGGTCAATGAGCTGTGGCTCGGGTGCCCCCATATCAAGCTGCTTGCTGTGAGGGCACTGGCCAGGAGTGAGAGGCGAGGAGCGCTGAAGAGGGACCCGAGAAGAGGAGGACCTTCTCTGTGCAGGGTAGGAAAGTATGTTAGTTATTTTTTAAGAAAAAATAAAAATAAATTAGTGTATCACTTTAACTCACTGAATAATTCACATTGAAATCAGAGATAGACTTTAGACATGTGCAATTTGTTTCTTAACGAATCAAAATTCAGCCAAATTTTTCATTTTTCGGACATTTGGATGCATCTGAATGGCCGAAGAAAAAAATGAATACGAAAGAAATGATACAGAATATAAATGAATGAATTTGACATGATTTGTTGATTCATTAAAGGTCTAATAAAAAAAAAGATTAACTCAGAGTAAATCTTAGTGCTGGTTCACACAGGGACGACCTGTCAGAATCTCTGCCATGTGCCTTTAATTTTAGCTGATTTTTAAGTACTATGTACCCGATTGGGGCCTCAGAGGCTTCAACTATAACGATAACATCCCTTATTAATTGTGATATATATTTTATACTGATTTCCTACTTTGCAGACATGTGTTATTTGTATTTACTCCTGAGGAAGTGAGTGTTGACTCACAAAATGCGTAGAGTTTTAAGATACAACCTTTTACCCACATATGTTGATACTTTGTACTTATTAATATAATCAGTGATATATAAAATTATTTGTGATGAGATTTGTTTCCATGTACCAAAAAACTGTGATTTTATTTTAATTTTTTACCATACACTTTATGGTGTGCGTGTTACACCTCATTCAAAGTCCCAGGGCACATTTGTGGTTCTATGTATAGATAATTGGGATTGCGGTGTACCATGGGTGGGACCATGCCACACATTCTTGTATTGCTGTGATGGAATGTGTTATGATTGGTGTACGATAAAGATTTTTCAATTCAGTACTGTAGTTGTGTAGCTTATGTAACCACAGACAGTGCTACAGTCATAGTCCAACTTAAAGGAACACTAAAGGTACAATTATTATTTTTTTTAAATAACATACATGTTATACTTACCTCCACTGTGCAGATCGTTTTGCACAGAGTGACCCGGATCCGTGTCTTCTGGGGTCCCTCGGCGGCTGTCTCGGCTCCTCCTCGCAAAAGCTTTCCACGTTCATGCGAGCTCCCTCGCATGGTGAAAAGCTTTTGCGAGCGCGCTCCTGTGATACAGCAGCGGCCATAGCCGCCGACTGTATCACTCGGCCCCGCCCCCCGACGCGCCGCGTCATCCGCTGTGATTGACAGCAGCGCCAGCCAATGGCTGCGCTGCTATCAATCCGCCCAGCCTAGCCAATCAACGGCCAGGCTGGGAACCGAGCAGGATGACAAGCACGCGCCCGGGACTTTCGAACGGATGCATAGGATGCATTAAGGTAAAAAAACTTTTACCTTTACAACTCCTTTAAAACACTGCAATTCCTCTTAAAAGCGGAAGTCCGGTAAAAAAAAAAAAAAAATGAAAAGTCAGCAGCTGCTAACACTGTAGCTGCTGACTTTTAATAAGGACACTTACCTGTCCTAGTCGCCAGCGATGTCATCCCCCGCCGAGACCGATCCTCAATCCTGGCAGCTCCAGGCGCCACAATCCACAGTAAGGGAAAAAGGCAGTGAAGCCGTGCGGCTTCACTGCCCGTTTCCTACTGCGCATGTGCAAGCAGCGCAATGCTTTGTGAATGGGCCGGCTGCTTTCTGGGATACACACAGTTCCCAGAATGCAGCGCGCAACATTCACAAGAAGAAACCGAGTGTAGGAGGAGGAAGAGAATCCACCGCGGAAGATGAAGAGGCAGATTCGGGACTTCCGCATAGCAACAGCTATTTAGGGTAAGTAAAACATTTTTAATTTATTTTTTATTTTTGGTGGAAAGATTTTTTTCAGGGTGGAACTCCACTTTAAGAACCCTTTTGATCTTTAAAACTTTTTTTGTTTTCCAGTAAATGGAGCTCCTCTACACACACATATCACAGATTACGTTGCTGTAGGCCTTTTCTTCATAAAAATCCATCGTGATATTCACATTGCCGGTCGAGCTACAGATTAGAATGCAGCCATATGTAGATTAGAAGGCTGCATTGTAAGTTTACTGCTTCAGGGTGAAACATATTTTCTGATTTTATTTATACTAAGCAGATGGGAACTAGAAAACATTTTCTCTAGGGGAATATTTATCTGCAGTGATGATAAGTAGAACATACAAGCAAATACATACTTATTTAACATTTTTTTCATCTAGATTCTGTATAAAGCAGGATTTGGATACAAGGTTATCATGAAAAGTGAGAAAAATGTATAGCATTTGACCATATTTTCCAGCACGATTAAACAGACTGGTGCAACAGAATTCCAGTTACGTATTTACCACATTGACTAATGTATTGTTGTATTTTCAATGGAGGTTAGTCCAATCCCCTAAAAAAAAAGTCTGTTCTCCACTGTCATTTATACCCTTCTGTTTTTTTACACTGTGCATGAATAGTAGACATTGTCACAGAACTGGCAGAGTCTTCCTGTTTGGCAGACATGCTAGTGATTCTTTTTTTTTTTAGAATAGATAAGTCTGTTCTGTTAACACAAACTGGCATTCAGTGAATATAAACATCATGCAGGCTGAATGTTTCAAATGTTTCAATAATGCTTTTATGATTTAATTTTCTTTTTCTGTAACTTTTCTTTCTTGTAACTTTTGATGCATTAAATGGGGTTAACCACTTCCTGCCTGGTCTATTGCAAAATGAGGGCCAAGCGGGACTTTGGTCGTTCCTGGTGGACCTCATATGACGTCCTCCCAGAAACATGCTTCACACACGGCTATGCTGCCACACTATGGGCACGATCTGTGGACACAGCCAGTGACAGATCACTGTACCGGCCCGCTGATGGTACCATGTGACCAATCACAGCAGATCACATGACAACTGTAAACAATGGATGGCTTCCTTTCATGCCATACATCATGTACAATTGTGTTGCCAAGTGAGATTGGTCACAGTGACAACATGGTAAAGACAGGGCCAATCACAGTATATCTGTACCATGTGATTAGCTGTGGTCAATCATAGCTAATTACAGCAATACTCACTGATTGAATCAGTTTCATTCAGTAAAAATGGTTGCTTTTACCAATGAAATTCATTGGCGGCAATCATTATGTGTAAAAAAAAAATCCTGAATACTTCCCCAGAGCAGTACAGTGTTACTATGGTATAATGACGGCGGCTGGTCGGCAAGTGGTTAAAGGTAGACATGTGCATTAGTTTTCATCCGAATGGGATTTTCGCATTCGTTTTAACAAACAATAACAAATGCGCAGAATCCAAAATCCAAAAGATCTGACATAAAAAATGCTTTATTTTCATTTTGTTGCGACAACAGTTTCATATAGATAGAAGATTCGACAGGACGCTGACAATAGCGATCTATGTCTATTGAACTTGCAGTTGAATGTGCCTAACCTTAACTCTATTAGTCCAAGATTATTCGACATAGAGAGAAAAGATTTGACATGAAGTTTCGATGAAGCAGTCGCTTCAAACGGGCATTAAGGTCCCTTTCACACTGTGGTGGGGGTGCATTGGCAGTAAAGCGCCTCTATTTTTAGCAGTGCTTTACTGTCAATTTTGCAGCACTATTCGCCCACTAGCGGGGTGATTTTAACCCCTGCTAGTGGCCAAAAAAGGTTCAAAACCACCCGCAAAGCCCTGCAGCAGCGGCGCTTTGCTGGCGCTATAGCGGTGGCGCCCATTCATTTCAATGGTCAGGAGCGGAGGATACACACCGCTCCTTCACCGCTCCAAAGATGCTGCTTGCAGGACTTTTTGTAGTGTCCTACCAGCGCACTGCACCAGTGTGAAAGCCCTCGGACTTTCACACTGGAGTATGATGAGCTGCTCTTTCAGGGCACGTTTCAGGCGATATTTTTAGCAGTATAGCGCCTGCAAAGGGCCTTAGTGTGAAAGGGGTCTTATGGTCAAATGCTCCACCCATAAGCTATAGAAGAATGTTGGTTGACTAGTAATAATAACTAATAAATATAATTTTTACTAGTCATACAATATTAGAATTCTACTATAGCTTGTGGGCGGAGCATTTAACCGGAAATGTACAATTGCGGCATCGTACAGTTTAGCTGCTTCGTCAAATCTTCTTAGAACATTCAACAGAGACCAAAAGCCTTCAATTGACAGATTCTACCTTAATTCGGATTTTCGGACGAATGCATTTTTTAACTAAATAAATAAAAACTAAATACATTTTTCGGACGAAAACTAAATTCTGAAACAAAATAGGACCCCAGGGGGTCCTATTCGCTTCCGGACACTCCCAGTTAAGATGTCAGTAGGGACACTTCACCAGGAGTGGATATCCTTCCTTATTCTACCTAAGGCCTCAGCTCCTATCGTTTTGGGTCTTCCTTGGTTAAGGCTCCATTCTCCACACATTGACTGGACTGGTGGACATATCCTGGCTTGGGGGTTCCTCCTGTTCCACATCCTGCCTACCCAAGGTTGCCCCAAAAGAGAAACTTCCTGTTGCCACCATTCCAGTATATTTTGCTCTTCCTACTGCATGTAGTGGTGTCCGGGATGTGTCCTGCAATAGTCAGGCTGATGCTCTTTCTAGCCCATGTGGCACTCTGGATGAGGAGCCCGCCTGTGAACCTGAGCCGATCATTCACTTCAGTTTACCTTTGTCTGTCCCCAAAATGCACAGCCAGGCTAACTTGTCTGCAAGTTACGCAGTTGCTACGCCTTGTGGTGCGATTCGGATAGTCACTACACCTGACTATGCTATTCAGTCGGCCTCTGCATCAGTTATGCCAGTCCAGCCCATGTCCAGTGAGCTTCCTACCTTTTCTTGTTCAGGACCTTCTGCAACCTCTCCTCATCCTAGTACTATTATGTTCATTCAAACCTGTCTAAGGGGCTCAATCCATCTTTTGGATAGACTGCCTCATTTGGCCAGGTGGGGTTTTCAACCTTGTTTTCAGGGCTCTCTGCATTCTGCTGGATTTTCTGCTATTCAGCTTGACTCCTCTGTCATGTCACCTTCTGACCAACCTGACCTCAGGGTTCCTCTGACCTCTGCCCAGTCTGATGGTCCTGTGCTAGATGCTCAGTTCATCTTTGGGGTCTGGGGAACCCCCCTCAGATTCCTATTGATCCTCTCATGCCCTTGCTTATTCCCAAAAGGCCTTTAGTCCTCAATAAATCCTCTCATCCTCTCTCTACTTTGGTTCTGGTCAATGTTCTGGATTCTTGTCTCTGCAGAGGCATTCTTCAGTATCTTGTGCATTGGAGAGGGTTTGGTCCTTGGGTCGCGGCATTTTGGGTGGCTGCATCTGAGGTCTTTTCACCTCGTCTTTTGAGGAGGTTTCATCTGGGATTTCCCTTTAGGCCTGGGCCCAGGCTGGGCAAGGGGAGGGGCCATAAGAGGGAGGGTACTGTCATGGATATGCAATAAAGTCTGGCAGCTTACCTGTCTCCATGTGTTCATTAGAGGCCTGACTCTCTTCCTGGCTGTCTTTTATCACCTTCCTCCCTGTATGGCTCCACCCCAGGCCATTCCAGGAAGCCTATATTAACCACTGCACTGCTAGTCTGCTTTGCTGTTCAACCTTTGTTTGTATCTTGAGTTCCTGTCTGCTGTGTGCTAAGTTTACCTTCCTGTGTACCGATTTTGGCTTGTATCTGACCACTCCTGCTTGCCGGTTTCCCTGACCTTTTGCCTGTCCCTCTGTTACCCTTGTCTGCCTGTTGCCCTGACCTCGGCTTACCTATCACTTTCGCTTGTCCTGGTTGCTGCTTCCCCTCTCTCCCTGCGGAGGGTGACCTAGGGGACCCCAGGTGTCGCGACATGGATCCAGCTGCAGCGAAGGCCATCCTCACCACCAGAGGCTCTGGTGAATCCCAAGCTGGGTCTTAGACTCCGCGCCCTGGGGAGGCTTGGGCTCACACTTCCTCTCTGTTCGCAGCAGTCGGCTATATACCCTGTGGTGCATCCCTGACCCTAACGGGGTGCACTTGTGACCTGGCCACAGGTGACCTGACAGTACCCCCTTAAAATCCATACTAGACTAACATGATCTGGTATGCATTTTTTGCCTGGTTTCCTTTTGGTTTTCCCAGTCCATTTATATTGGTTTTAAATGGGTCCTGTCTGTTTTGGCTGTTTGGGGTTGGGCTGTGTTTTGCCTCCCGCAAGCTTTCTTTCAACCCGGGGGCTGCTTTACGCACTGCCTGCGCTCCCCTTCCCCGCCCTCTTTGTGCGGGGGCCGGGTGTGCAGGCACTGCTTGTCGACATCACACCTCTCTTGCCAGACACAGGGCCTCACTTTTCATGGCCCTGCTGTGCCGTTGAGTTTTCAGCTACAAGCGCTGCTGATTGTAATTTTGGCGCCAAACTACTAGGTGACTCTACGCATTGGTGTAGGCGCCCCCATCTCCCTGAGTGCTCACATGCGTGAAGTTGGCGGAGCTCTTCAGCGGCAGCACCCATTTATGGGCACCATGCATAAGCGGTTCAGGCATTTGGCTACCTTCCACTTCACAGGACAACACACACCACACGCCTCCTAGCTTCGTTAGCAGGTATTATCCCCCACCATGCTCATTGCCCATCCCTTTATCTCCCTGCCATGCTGGTGGTTTTCCCTAGGACCTTTGTTATATGTGTTTTTTATTGGTCATGCTTAGTTTAGCCTCACTTGCCACACCTTTCTCATTTCTTTCATACCAATTTCTCACTAACTTGACAGGAGCTGCAATGCATTCTTGGTTAAATATTTCACCATCTTACGGTCACAGCCTGCTACTGATATCACATCCACACATCAATCCTTACCTGATTCCTGTCCATAATGGGTGGGGACTGTGGGGGGCTATCCACCGTGGGCCCCTCTGTCTCAGCCCCCGGGGGGGAGGTCCCCGCACATGGGAGGACACATAGCCCATCTGCCATGCCATCAGTACATGGATACCTTGTAAGTACCAACTGGGACTTTGATCCCTTGTTTTTGTTCCCATATGCGTGAATGAAATACAGACTTGCTCCTGACGAGCGACAATAAGTCGTAAAACGCGTCAAGCCAACAGATTTTGTGTTTCAATTATGTGTCTTATCAGCATTATCCATAAAGGACCAACTGTCTTCTGTTTATACGCCCTGGATTCCATCATTATTATCTTGTGTTTAACTATTGTATAGACTGTCCTGAACTATGCATTATCTATGTAAAATAAAGTTTTTTAATTTTAATTCTGTATATTTACTTATGTAGCCTTAGAACAGCACAGATGGACCCCCTTTAAGCACAGAACCCCCCTTCATATGAGTTTTATTGAATAATAGAATATAGCTACTTATGAATTAATTATGTGTTACTATATAGAATACAATATATACCATGTCCCATATATATATATATATATATATATATATATATATATATATATATATATATATATATATATATACATATATATATATAAACTACTATAAAATAATAAGACCCTTGTCCCTCACATACCTCATGTAAAGTCCTGCTCCTCTTGCTCTCTTCTTTAACCACTTAAGCCCCTGACCATATTGCTGTTCAAAGACCAGAGCACTTTTTGCGATTCGGCACTGCTTAGATTTAACTGACAATTGCGCGGTCGTGTGACGTGGCTCCCAAACAAAATTGGCGTCCTTTTTTTCGCACAAATAGAGCTTTCTTTTGGTGGTATTTGATCACCTCTGCGGTTTTTAGTTTTTGCGCTATAAACAAAAATAGAGCGACAATTTTGAAAAAAATAATTATTTTTTACTTTTTACCATAATAAATATCCCCCAAAAATATATATAAAAAAAAATTCAGTTTAGGCCGATACTTATTCTTCTACATATTTTTCATTAAAAAAAAATCGCAATAAGCGTTTGATTGGTTTGCACAAAAGTTATAGCGTTTACAAAATAGGGGGTAGTTTTATGGCATTTTTATTAAAAAAAAATTTCTACTAGTAATGGCGGCAATCAGCATTTTTTTCGGCCCTGCGACATTATGGCGGACACTTCGGACACTTTTGACACATTTTTGGGACCATTGGCATTTTTATAGCGATCAGTGCTATAAAAATGCATTGATTACTATAAAAATGCCACTGGCAGGGAAAGGGTAAACACTAGGGGGCGGGGAAGGGGTTAAGTATGTTCCCTGGGTGTGTTCTAACTGTAGGGGGGGTGGACTCACTAGGGGAAATGACTGATCGCTGTTCATACAGTTCTCCCCTGACAGGACCGGGAGCTGTGTGTTTACACACACAGCTCCCGGTTCTCGCTCCGTAACGAGCGATCGCAGGTGCCCTGCGATCGCGACCGCCGGGCACGCGCGTGGGAGTCAGGAGCGAGCGGGGGGTGCGCGTGCACGCCTCCAGCAGCGTGCGCGCCCCTATTGGCTGCTGGGAGAGATGACGTAGATCTACCGTATTTATCGGCGTATACCGCGCACTATTTTGCCCTGAAAATCAGGGCAAAATCGTGGGTGCGCGATATACGCCGATACCCGCTTTCCCGCCACGAGTTTGAATACTGCGTCGGCATATACCGAGCGCAGTACACTCGTGAATCTTCGGGCAGTCTCGGCGCCTCTCGCACTGACGTCCTGTACGTACAGGACGTCAGCGCGACAGTTGCCGAGCCTGCCCGAAGATTCACGAGTGTACTGCGCTCGGTATATGCCGGCGCAGTATTCAAACTCGTGGCGGGAAGGACGCCGCAGAAGGACGCCGGACCCGCCAAAGAGGGCACCGGACCCACCGAAGAGGACACCGGACCCGCCAAAGAGGACACCGGACCCGCCGAAGAGGACACCGGACCAGCCGCAGAAGGACGCCGGACCCGCCGCAGAGGACACCCGAAGCCACAGAAGGACGCCGGACCCACTTTAGGGGTGCGCGGTATACGCGGGAGCGCGTTATACCGCGATAAATACGGTACGTGCTCTCGCCCAGCAGAGCCGACCTGCCGCTGTAAAACTGTGGCTGCTGGTCGGCAAGCAGTTAAGAAATGTTTGTTTTGCATTGTTACTGTACATGTTACCCTGGTCTTTTTTTTTTTAACACCCCTTGCATATTAGCCCAAAAAATGGGCATTTTGTATTTGACAGATCTGGCTTCCATTTATTTCAAAGGGGTTCTGATTCTGTGTTCAAAATTCTTTGAAGTTTAGGAACCCCTGCCAAAGTGAATGGCTGTTTGGCTCATTATTAATGATCACATGGCAAAGCAACGCTTAGTAAATACAGCCAAACTATATATACCTTTCACTTTTCACTCTTGTTATAAAGCAGGAACAGAATGAATAATTTTATTACTTTAAGGTGGGGAGAAAAAAAATCAGAAACAAAGTCAGAGTAGAGGTTATAGTCTTGCCTTCAGGTTATCTCCAGCTTTGTATTAGTGAATGGAGGAATTAGCAAGTTCAATTTCATTTAAGCAGCGCCATTACATTTTGTAGCACTTTACACAAAATATTAAGGCAATCACTTCAGTCCCTGCATCCAAAGGAATGTATAATCCAATGTACCTACAACAATCAAACGTACAAGAGACAAAATGAGCAGAAGTTATTAACCTACAAGAATCTTCAAGGAGGAAATCACAAGAGAAATTTACATAAGTCAGGAGAAAACAACACAAGTTTAATGCAGAATCTGTCCCTGGTGTGAACTTAACTACAGATCCCAGTACAATGAACCCAGCTATGTGCTACCTATTTTCCTCTGTCTATCAGCAGCTATGGGTGGGCTGAAAGGGGTGGCTGCATGCGATCATACAGGATGACTATGGTTGTCTACAAAACAGCATGCATTGGCATGGTATCCAGTAGTCTACATTTGGGGTGCATTTTCTTGCCTTACAAGACTACCGTAAGAATAGTATCCTGTGGCTACAGGCCTGTCGCGACAAGGCAAGCAAACCAAGCAATTTCCTGGGGCCCCCGAGCTGTCCTGGGGCCCCAGCAGGGTCCTTGCCATGCTTCCTATAAATGCTGCAACTGCCTGAGCGCTTTATAGAGAGCCCCAGGTGGCTGCAGAACTGCTGCCTCTCTCGTCACTTCTTCCCCTTTCCTGTATCGTGGCAGAGCTACTCTTCCTTCCTCCTGTAAGGCCCCGTACACACGACCGAGTTTCTCGGCAGAATTCAGCCAGAAACTCGGTTCAGAGCTGAATTCTGCCGAGAAACCCGGCCGTGTGTACACTTTCAGCCGAGGAAGCCGACGAGGACCTCGGCGAGGAAATAGAGAACATGTTCTCTATTTCCTCGTTGTTCTATGGGAGAACTCGGCCCGCCGAGCTCCTCGGCGGCTCCAGGACTGAACACGCCGAGGAACTCGATGTGTTTGGCACGTCGAGTTCCTCGGCCGTGTGTACGGGGCCTCAGTCCAGCCGGGTACCGCGCGGTACAGGAGATTCAGTTTCCTGTTCCCGGCCAGACTGACAGGAAGTCACACTGAGTGCTCACTTACTTTCAGTCCTGCCAGGAACAGGAAACTGAATCTCCTGCCGCCTATTACGGTTGGGGGGGTTGGGTTCGTGAAAAGAACATAGGGAGGAAGGGAGGGGGGGTAGTAAAAAAACATGGGGGGAGTAAAAAAAAACATGAGGGGGGAGTAAAAAGAACATAGGGACTCCTGCCCATGGTTGGGGGCCTCCATGTTTATTTTGCTTGGGGCCCCAAAATTCCTTCAAACGGCCCTGTGTGGCTAGTATTGTCATATCACAGTTTTGAAAAGATAAAGTGTTATTTTGACATTTAAAAATTTTTTTTTTGAAACAAAGTATCCATTATAAAAGGAGAAAAACATTGTCCTAGGTAGAATACACAAAAGGACCCCTCCCTTGCCCTGGTTGGAGTGCCCGCCATACTGCCGTACATACCGCCATACCCCCTTGTTTAAGCATTTAACCCCACAACTCTCCTAGTGAACCCTCCCCCACACCTTGATGTAGAGTAATATGACTATACCCTTATAGTATATACTCACCTTTTTAGCTAATATTGCTTTAACCCCTGAATGCAAGATCAAGACCACAACTCTATCAGGCTGTATCTTTCTACAACAAACTTAACGCACTTCCAGAAAAGGGTGATACAACACTATATATTAGACGTAGACGACAAATCTCACTACTTTGTGGGCCAATGCGGATACTACATCGAGAGATGGTAATACTACCCCATCTCTCGCACAGTATGTTCCCATTAGGGGTGCGTGGACTGGGGGTGGACCTGCCTTGGTCCACCTGATCTGAACCTAACAAACTCCACCTGCCGTCATCCAAAGGTGATCCATAATATCGCTAGGAGAATTATTTTATATTATTTTAAATTAGTATGATACAACTTTACATTGTTCAGAATCAGTTTGACTTTATATAACTATTGTTACACAACGACATGACAGCTATTATAACTGTGAAGTATCTGAATACTTGTACCAAATGCATGGATTTCTATTCCTGATTGTCATTGCTTGTACTTGTTCTATTTTATCCAATATAAACTATTTGAAAGAATACACAAGGAAGGAGTCGGAAAGGCACAGTTCCCTTAAAAAAAAAAAATGCAGATTTCACATCCCAGGAATGACAGGGTCATAATATTAGAGCATAATGACTGAGTCTCATCTTGACAGGTGGAAGACAAGACCCAAGAAATGAGAATCTAGGGCCTGGTACTGTAATTTACAAAATCATGCGTGTGTCATACACTTGGTGTCCATAGTAGGCCCTGCCCCCAGCGCCCGCGTCATTGGATTTGATTGACAGCAGCGGGAGCCAATGGCTGCGCTACTATCAATCTATCCAATCAAAGTTGGAACTCCAAGGAGAGAAGGACAGCGGGGACATGCCCATGGAGATTCGGGGCTCAGGTAAGTAAAATGGAGGGGTTGGGGGCCGGACACTGCAAGGTGTTTTTTCAAAGGTTTTAAGGTGAAAAAACATGTAGGTTTACAACCCCTTTAATGCATTCTATGCATTAAGATAAAAAGCCTTCAGTGTGCAGCAGCCACCCTCAGCTCCCCTAATACTTACCTGAGCCCCATATCTATCCAGTGATGTCCGCGAGTGAATCGGCCGTCTGGGGCTTTCCCTCATGACTGGCTGAGACACAGCAGCGGCACCATTGGCTGCTGTCGATCAAAATCAGTTAGCCAATCGGGAGAGAGAGGGGGTGGGGCCCAATTGAAGCTCTATGTCTTAATGGATACATGGAGCTGCATCTCAGCCCGGGTGCCCCCATAGCAAGCTGCTTTCTGTGGGGGCACTCAACAGGGGGGGAGGGGCCAGGAGGTCCAATCAGGGACCTAAGAAGAGGGGGATTGGGGCTGCTCTGTGCAAAACCACTGTACAGAGCACAATGGGGTTTATTTACTAAAGCTGGAAAGCGCAAAATCAGGCTCACTTCTGCATAGAAACCAATGAGCTTCTAACACCAGCTTGTTCAATTAAGCTTTGGTAATAAAACCTCAACGCTCATTGGTTTTTATGCTGAAGTGAGCCTGATTTTGCAATTTCCAGCTTTAGAAAATAAACCCCATTGTGTACTTAAAGGTGGGGTATGCCTGTATAACATGTTTGTTATTTTAATAGAAAAAAAAACAAAAAAACAAGACTTTACAATCACTTTAAGAAAAAGAGTTTGGGAAAAATACAGGATATTGCATTTTTTTCTCTCTTTTTAATTCCTGATAAAAAAAAAACAAAAAAAAAACAAGGAAGTAAAAGATGTATGTATCTAAATTTTCCTTCAAATTAAAGCCTTCTCAAATAAATATATATATATATATATATATATATATATATATATATATATATATATATATATATATATATATATATATAGTATCTCACGAAAGTGAGTACACCCCTCACATTTTTTGAAAATATTTTATTATATCTTTTCATGTGACAACACTGAAGAAATGACACGCGACAAGATGTGGACAGAAAAAAAGAAAATGGGATTTAGGGGGAAAAAAGGAAGAGCAAGTGGACAACTAAGAAAAGACCCACATTTTTTGGGGGTATATGAGGATATGGCAGGGGTTGTTGTATGGTGTTTTGGATGCGCAGTGTTCTTACATTTTTTGGATGCAGTGAGCTCCTGGGACTGTAGGCAGCAACAAGCTAAAAATATATAATCCAAAAAGAAAAGGGTAAAAAGACCCCAAATAATAAAAGATAAAAATAGCTAAAGTGTTGACCAGGGCCGGCCCTACCATGGGACCCGATGGTACCAGGCAGCACTTTCAGGGGGGCAGCAAATTTCCTGCCTGCCCGCCATCCCATTCCGCCAGCTCCACTCTCCACTCCACTGTGGGGCTAATTGCCGCCTGACCGCTCCTCCCGTTCCGCTCTCCGCTCCACTGTGGGGTTAATTGCATGAATAGAGCCATAACAGGTCATTTTTATACTTCTATATACATGTATAGAGCCATGATAGGTCCACTTTAGTTATCATGATATAAAATAATGGATGTGGGGGCATTTTGGTGGGCGTAATTTTTTTTTGGGGGGGGGGCAGCATTTCATTCTTGGTACCAGGCAGCACAATATCTTGAGCCGGCACAGGTGTTGACAGATTAGGAGCTGGTGGTCATCAGTGGTTGTGGACAAATATTTGGTCCTTAAAAAAAAAAAATTGTGCTCACAGCTAGGATTGCATTGAGCTGGGGTATATTTTTTCATGCCTTTGAGCCATCCCAAGAGGCAACGGTGAGGAACAGTGACATGGAGCTGGATTTGAGGTAATTTTTCTTTAAATTGCCTTGCATTTGACTTTGAGGGCTTTCAATAGTAGAGCTTCCATTTTTATGAAAGATATGCTTAAAAAAAAAAATTGTGAAAAAGCAATTGCAGCTAGCAATAATTAGGAAATACAACTTGTGAAAAAAAAAAACTTGCAGCCTGTTATTACTGTAGTGCAAACAGGGAAAAGCTGTAACGAGGTTGCAGGACATCAGCAGCCTTAAGATGTAACAAAAGATGAAAAATGTTGAAAACCTTTTGAGCCTCTACAATAATATCTCACTATTTACTATTGTTAGAAGCACTCCCTATGCTTTCCCATCACATCAAAAGCACATTATAGCCCTGTACACACGATCGGATATCTGATGGAATCTAACCTGATGGATTTTTTCGTCGGATATCCGATGAAGCTGACTTTCATCAGTCTTGCCTACACCAGTCAAAAATCTGACCGTGCCAAAATGCGGTGACGTACAACACTACGCCATGCCGAAAAAAATGAAGTTCAATGCTTCCGAGCA
This sequence comes from Rana temporaria, assembly GCF_905171775.1. Lineage (NCBI taxonomy): Eukaryota > Metazoa > Chordata > Amphibia > Anura > Ranidae > Rana > Rana temporaria. Next base: position 378,921,623 of record NC_053493.1, on the reverse strand, counting down.
TGCGTCAACTTGATTCTGAGCATGCATGGATTTTTCTCCGATGGAGTTCCACACAGACGATCGGATTTTTCTATTGTTTTTTTTATCCATAGGGAAAAAAAATAAAACATGTTCTATTTTTTTTCACCAATGGAACATGGCTAATGAGTATGACCACTGTGACCTCCCCCTTTTATAGTGAGAGGGTTTGAATATCCAAAAGTTCACTTCTTGACCTATAAAGTTAACTCATGTAAGTTCAAAGGCCAGGCAGTTCAATATGGTTTCTATGACAAATTCCCAGGTACGTGTATCACAAGCACATACTGTATAATTGACTGCAAACTCAGTAGCAGTGAGCCTGAACCTCATCCCTAATGATTAGGAGTCTAAGGAGGAGTTTAATAAATGCTATTTCACTGTTTTCAGTTAGACGCCAGGTATTCTTGCACCTAGTTTATGCAGAAAGATGCCACAATTTCAACCTTTTTTTTTTTTAATATGGTCAAAAATAGCTGATCACATTGCAATCAACTACAAGCCGTGCTGATTAATTCAGAAATGACTTTCCATTCCATCACAAAAGTCTAAGTCAGGCTTGTATATTGCTTGCTATATCATCCTAATTACAGCAAGCAGTTAAAAATAAGTGCCTAAACCCCTCTGCTGCTCCAGTCTCTATACAGCATCCCTAACTACAGTTGATTTCTGGCAGTCTTACAACCTTCCAATTATAGCAGTCGGTGGCTAGTGTCCAAGACTGACTGTTGGGTGAGTGCCAGGAACACATAGTTGTCCATCATTATAATATGCATTGTGCTACATTTATCTACAGTTCCTATTCATTCTCTGTGTTTGCTTGGGGACGTATTGTGCAGCTAGATATGTTTTTTTATGTCTGCTGATGACAAATTTCTATTCCTGTCTGAGATCTATGTATATTATTGGAATCCATTTGACTTTCCTGCTCTGATCAGATAAGCTTGTTTAGAATGGAAATACACCTTGGCTCTTGTTAGGGATTGTCATTCTGCTCTGTAAGCCACTGCTTGGTCTCCAGTATTTCTACCGCGGTCTGAGCTGCCTGCTGTCACCATTAGGAAAACCTAATCTGTCGCTATTCTATAGGGAACGTCAGAATGTGTTATTAAAACCCATATACTTTATTTTATTAGGTAAAGCTGTGGAAACAATCAGGTTCCAAATGAACTTGACGCTTTATTAAAAATTCATTTTTGTTATAGGCTGCTAACATCATTCACACATGTCATCGAATTTTAGTCTGAAAGGACAGTGTTTTTCACCACCGTTAAACAATATGCACCTTTATGAGAGCCAGTGAACTTTTATTTACATCCCTTGTGTTAAAAATAATTACAGTGACTTTATTACATTAAATATTGATATCAGTTATAAAGTGCAAGCCCCTTAGACTCCATTCACACAGGGGCAACACAACTTCCAGCACGACTTTGGGAGGCAACTTGGACACGACTTGAGTATGAATCACAGCGCGACATCAGGCAACTTACAAGGCAACTTTAGAGTTCTCGCCGGCGCAGTACCTACTGCACCATACAGTTGTACCTCGGAATCATTACCACAAGTCCCTAACATTACACTTGGTCAACGCCGCCACACAGTGTGTCCCCTTGAGATGGAAATCTACATCTGCCCCCACTCTGCATGACTGGCACCTTCGGGTGCAGAAAATAGACGACATGGAACAACTCATCCATCGTGCCAATGACACACATGACAAATATCGAGAAACGTGGGCGTGCTGGACCCATTACAAGGAATCCGGCGCCTTGGTGGGCCCAACCTCCTCTACAGACGTATCCACGAACCTGCCTTCGGGACAGTGATGTCTCTGTCCCATAGCTAGCTGGTCTCCTGTCTCCCGGCTTGAGGTTCCTCCCCCTACCCCCTTTTTTTTTTTCCCTCTCTCGCTCTCCCCCCCCCCTCCCCTTACCCCTTACCCACATCGCTTACTGCCAGTGTCCTGTGTCCTGGGGCCCGCTCCGTCCACAGACAGCTCATTTCGGGGTTGACGGTTGGGGAGGGCCCTAGATGGGCGCGGGAATTATCAGGTGTCCTGTTATGCTCCTCTACCACAGGCTTATAGAGGTGGCCCGACCTCTTGCTTTCAGGCTATTATGGTACCATTTCTGTACTGTTTTTTTTTTTTTATTTATGATTGACACAGTCTGACCTTACTTATCTGTACCTTTCCCTGTTCTTCACATACTGGACTACTGGTTGCATCCAGTAAGAGTAATGGTTGTATATCTTGCTGAATTCTTAATAAAAATGTTTTTGAAAAAAAAAACTTACAAGGCAACTTCAAGTTGCCTCCAGGACAGGAGGCTTTCCTGTGGCCAATCAAACAACAATCAGCTCTGTGGGAGGGAGGGGCTTGCCCGACAAATGTATGTTCTATTCCTGTATTTTTGCTTCTGTTAAGACAGTGATCCGACTTCTGAGGCGACTTCCATTGAAATCAATGGGTACAAGTTGCCTACAAGTCGCCTAGAAGTCGGATTGAAGTAGTACAGGAACCTTTTCTGAAGTCGGAGCGACTGCAGTAGTGTACATTAAGACGGTTCCATTCACTTTCTAAAAACAAAATAGTACAGCGCTAAAAAATATATTATTGACCACCAAAAACAACTAGAAAGTAGATTGGTGAAGTGAACCGAAACATAAATGAAATGAAAATAAAACTAAATATAGTCCAAAATAACGTGATCCACATCCAAAACGAATAAATGTAAAAAAGTTCATGGATAATAATATATAGATAAGTTGGAATAGAGATCCTCCACCGAAAGGGACACCCGATTGATGAAAATGTAGTCTCCTTACCAGATGTAAAGACCGGTTTTGCAGTGGTCTCATAGGGCTCAGGGATGTTTTAAAATCTTCCCAATAAGACTACTTCTAAAGCTGGGAAATGTAGGAACAATTCTGAACTGTATACGTTCCATCAAGTGAGTACCGATTCAAACTCCCATGTAATAAAAAATAATGGGAAACCACATAGTGTAATACTGCTTTGAATGAGGTTTAATAAGAGTTGCACTTACACTTAGGTGGGTAATACAGCACGATAATGGGTGAAATGGATTGGCGTCTCCTCTGATCTTCCTCCGTCTGCTCAGTTCTGTCGCCGCGTATCTCCGTGTAGTGCGTGATGATGTCACCCAGCTAGGCCACACCTAAGCGTTTCGTCACAAACAGGACGTCGTCGGGGATAGGCTGCTCCATTCACTTACATTGATTTTCTCATGCAGCGCGACTTGAGGTGTGTGAATGGGCTTTAAATGTATGCATACCTACAGAAGCCTTTGAGATTCTTTCATTATCTACAATTCCCAGGCCATTCTGATTGGTGAAATTCCAACACTTTTAGGTAGTATCAGAGCCTGGTACTACCTCCTGCCCCCGACACACTCCTATTAGCCCATCACTATAATGAACTGAAGCCAACGTACCCCAATTTGCCTGCACTGGAGGTGAGAGAAATACTTGACAAACCAAGAGAAAATATATGTTGAAAATGAATACTGGCAACTGTTGTCCACTAGTAATGAATCACCTAAAAGACCATGAACCATATACCCCCAAGATACAAGGGATGACAGCACTTTCCATACTAATAAACAGTGAACCAAATTTGATAAAATATGTAATCCACAAATCAAAGTTCATAATATGAAATAATCCACATGTGTATGTGCTCAGTGTTCATAGCAGTTCACTCTCCTTTATGTGCAAAAAAAGTGCTGATAGTGTGAAGAGCTCCCAAAGCAGATGGATCCAAGCAGGGGGGAAAAATTCTAAAGATAGAAGTAACACACACCACACTTACTGGATCATATTAACCCTTTATTTTACCAAGTGAATCAACAACAGCTCTTTATACATCCACTCCTGCTTCTCTGCAGCTCTCCTCCTCTTTAAATAGTTTCCATAACGTCAGCATTTGTAGTATATTTGTTTGACCATATTCCCAAAAATTGCATGAACTGGGGAACTCCTGTTCCTACTGCAACTCCCTTCTCATTGGCTTACCTTTACAAAGGCTATTCCACCTTCAGTCCATCATGAATGCTACTGCCAGACTCATCCACCTTATCAACGGTTCAGTTTCTTCTACTACTCTCTGTCAATCCCTCCACTGGCTTCCGCCCACCCAACAAATAAAAGTACTAACAAAAACTTACAAAGCCATCTACAGCTCGGTCCCCAGCTACATCACTAACCTAATCTCAAAATATCACCCAGACTGCTCTCTTCGGTCTTCCCAAAACCTCCTACTCTTTACCTCTCCTTGTCACCTCCTCCCATGCTGGACTCCAGGACTTCTCCCGAGCTTTTCCCATCCAATCTATCTGACTGTCCCCTAATCTTACCATCTTTAGACGATCACTGAAAACCCAATCCTGCTTCTAACTAATACACAGTGGGTCAGATTCACAAAGGATTTACGACGGCGTATCTCCAGATACGCCGTCGTAAGTCCGAATGTGAGGCGTCGTATCTCGGCGCCTGATTCAAAGAATCAGATACGCCAGAATTTGTACAAGATACGACTGACGTAAGTCTCTTACGCCGTCCAATCTTAGGTGCATATTTACGCTGGCCGCTAGGGGCGCTTCTGTATATTTTTGCGTCAAATATGCAAATAAGCTAGATACGCCGATTCACGAACGTACTTGCGCCCGGCGTATTAAAATACGCTGTTTACGTAAGGCGTACGACCGGTGTAACTTTACCCCTCATAAAGCAGGGGTAAGTCATGTTAAGGGATGGACGTAAGTTAATGGGGATGGGCGTAGGTTACGTTCACGTCGACAAAGCATTGAGCCGGCGTAACTTAGGGAGAAATTTTGACGTAATACTGAGCATGCGCGTAACTTAGGGCGCAAGTTCTTTGTGAATACGGTACTCGCCTCTCTAAGTTACGGCGGCGTAGCGTATATGAGATGCGCTACGCCAGCCTAAACTTGAGCCATTCTTTCTGAATCTGGCCCAGTGTTTTTACTTTCTCCATCAGCTCATCCTCCACAGTTATTACTTTTTGTATCACTTGACCCTCCCTTTTAAATTGTAATGTCTAACGGGTAAGGCCCTCTGATTCCTCTTGTACCTCTTGCTTCTTTCTGTTTATAAACCAAAGAGTCAGGGGATTCTTCCCAACATCCATACCATATCCTTATCTCTAAGTAGATTCTGGAAAGGATTTTAGGTGGAAACTTCATGCATACAAAAGAAAATGTTCAGTCCTCCCAAAATCCATAGTAGATTTTCATCCTCTGGGGCCCCCCTTGGCAAACCACCTTGTCCTTTTAATGTTGGGGACACTATCACTTCCCCACATTCCTGGCTTAGTGAATGAGGGTCTGAGTATATCTTTCTGTTTAGATTTCATTATGTTACTACAAAACAAGCTTAAGGTTGTATTCAGATGTATTTGTTGTATATTGAATGTCTTATATGTATAACATTTTCTGTTTTTTAACTAAATATTCAATAAAAATATTGAAATAAAAAGAATCTAGAAGTCTCCTTTAACCACTTAAGACCCGGACCAATATGCTGGTTAAGGACCTTGCCCCTTTTTGCGATTCGGCACTGCGTCGCTTTAACTGACAATTGCGCGGTCGTGCGACATGGCTCCCAAACAAAATTGGCGTCATTTTTTTCCCCACAAATAGAGTTTTCTTTTGATGGTATTTAATCACCTCTGCCGTTTTTATTTTTTGTGCTATAATAAATATCCCCAAAAAAGATATAAAAAAACATTTTTTTTCCTCAGTTTAGGCCGCTACGTATTTTTTTACCTATTTTTGGTAAAACAAATCGCAATAAGCGTTTATCGATTGGTTTGTGCAAAATTTATATCGTTTACCAAATAGGGGATAGTTTTATGGCATTTTTATTAATATTTTTTTTCTACTACTAATGGCGGCGATCAGCAGATTTTTTTTAATGACTGTGACATAATGGCGGACACATCAGACAATTTTGACACATTTTTGGGACCATTGTCATTTCCACAGCAAAAAATGATTTAAAAATGCACTGATTACTGTGAAAATGACAATGCAGTGAAGGAGTTAACCACTAGGGGGCGCTGTTGGGGTTAAGTGTGACCTCATGTGTGTTTCTAACTGTAGGGCGGCGGGCTGGACGTGTGAGGTCAGTGATTGTCGTTCCCTATATCAAGGAACAGACGATCGCTGACATTGCCACAGTGAAGAACGAGAAAGGTGTGTTTACACACACCTCTCCCCGTTCTTCAGCTCCTGTGAACGATCGCAGGACACCGGCGGCGATCGGGTCCGCGGGTCCCGCGGGCGTGGTCACGGAGCTTCGGACCGGGTCACGGAGCTTCGGACCGCATCGCGTGCGCGCCGGTGGTGCGCACACGACCAACGGCTGGACTCTTAAAGGGGACGTATAAATATGCCCCCGCCCAGCCGTGCCATTCTGCCGACGTATATTGGCGTGCGGCGGTCCTTAAGTGGTTAAAGAGCCCCCACATGAATGAGTAAAGGGTACATAGTAGCTATGGTTACTCAATCACAAAAAAAGTAAATAGAAAATATAAACACCAACTATTTTATTTTTATTTTTTAATCTGAAAACAATGTCCCACCATGTAGATCCAGCATCAGTCAATTAGTACAACAATGCAAATTAATCATCAATCAAAACGGATGAACCCCCTGATGACTCGTTGACACAAACATGACAAATATACTGTTGCTCCATTCCTACTGATACTCTTGTGCCAACAAAGGGGCATGGATGCTGACTGACTTAATTGACCAACTGACAGTACTCTAGCTGGTTTGTTTACATTTGCCAGCCGGAGCTGGAGATTTCACTTGCAGTGGAAATATCGACAGTAGAAAATCATTGTGGGACATTTACTTTACTGATCATTGATTTTAGTAAAATACTGTATTTATGGGGTGTGTTTTTTTTTTTTTTTTTTTACTATGTACAAGTATTTTATGAATGAGCAACTAGGGGTAATATGTACCCTTTAATCATTCATGCAGGGGTGGGGTCCTGAATATCTGGTGGTCCCTTATTTTAAAGGGGTCTTCCAGATTCCAAAAAGTCTCCCCCACACCCCCCCCAAATGCACCTTTGCTTTGCTAGGGGGGGAAACCCTGAAAAGGTATCCTACCAGCCATTCACTTAGATACGGGTCTGATATGGAGGTTTGAGAGACCTAATATTTTTTTTTTTTGTTCTTTGCATGGAGTCACCTTTTAAAAATGATACCAGATCACAGAGTCTTAAGCCCTGTACACACGATCGGATATCTGATGGAATGTAATCCGATGTATTTTTTCATCGGATATCCGATGAAGCTGACTTTCATCAGTCTTGCCTACACACCATCAGTCAAAAATCTGACCATGTCCAATGCGGTGAGGTAAAACACTACGACGTGCTGAGAAAAATGAAGTTCAATGCTTCCGAGCATGCGTCGACTTCTGATCATTCGTGGATTTTTGACCGATGGACTTTCTCACAGACGATTGTTTTTTTCTATCGTTTTTTTATCCATAGAAAAAAATTAAAACATGTTCTATTTTTTTCACCGATGGAAAACAAACGATCGATTGGTCTGTTTTCATCAGACAAACCGATCGTGTGTACAGGGATTTAGTGTAAATCCTGCCATTCACTTTGCAAAGTAAACATGCTTTATTCTTATAGCAAATCAATCTTGATTACTATAAACGTCTTTATACTGTGGCATGCAGGTTGAATTTCAGTGTTTGATGGGATGACCAGAAGCTCTGAGGGCAATTAATCGAAGACAGCTAAACCATTTCAAATTACTGCACAGTCTGCAAAGGGGATCTGTAACTAGTGACAACCTTTATGAAGTTTCCTCCTCATTGACATCAGCTTTTTTTTTTTGGAAATACCACTGGGCACAGGGTCACTGCTGTCAGCAGCATCTGCAGCCATGGATATTCCTTTGGGGCCCTCTTCCACCTCAAGACCCCATAGCAGTCCTATTGGCTGCTATGGCTATTATACCACCCTTGGATTGGTTCGGTGTCATGCACACTGCTGCTGCTAAACAGATGTTTAAAAGCAGTTGGGCATTTTTTTTCAACTGCTCCTCAACTCTCCTCTATGTTATCTTATCAGTACATGTACACAGGAACGTTTACCGTAATTTCTAGGCAGTTGAGGGTTTTTTTTTGGAACGCAAAAAACATGGGATTAGAAGCTGAGTTTAGATGCAATTCAAGCGCCAAATGCTTCTAAACGCGGCTAATAATGGCGGTAACTTTTTTTTTCATTTGTGGCAATTTTTTTAAACGCTTCTAAACGCCACTAAACACAGCATGTAAATGCGGCAAAACAGACGTTTTAAACGTGGGTTACTAGCTGTCAAGTTAAATCGTTCAGGAGAGGTTGTAAAAAGTCCCGTGCCTTATATGCTTAGAGCTATGCAACATAGCTAATAAAATACCTTTTTTGTATTTATATATTTATTTGTTTATATATGCATAAAACATTAACTTGGAGTACATGTCGGCACTGTGCTTTGGGATAGTTTTTAGATTCACAGAAAAAGTACGCCAGAGTATCTGCTGATACTCCGGCGTACTTTCAAATTTGCCGCGTCGTATCTTTATTTTGAATTCACAAACAAAGATACGACGGCACTTGGCTAAGATCCGACAGGCGTACGGCTTCGTACGCCTTCGGATCTTAGGATGCAATACTTCGGCGCCCGCTGGGTGGAGTTTGCATCGTTTTCCGCGTCGGGTATGCAAATTAGCTGTTTACGGCGATCCACGAAGGAACGCGCGTTCGTCGCATTCTCTTACGTCGTCGCTAGTCGGCTTTTCCCTTCGCAAAGTTACGGCTGCTATTTAGGTGGTGTAAAAATAGACAGCCCATGTTAAATTATGGCCGTCATTCCCGCACAGTACGTTCGGCGTGGGAACGCACCTAATTTAAATGGTACATGCCCCATTTGAATTAGGTGGGCTTGTGCCGGACGGCTTTACGCTACGCCGCCGCAAGTTTACAGGCAAGTGTTTTGTGAATCAAGCACTTACGCTGAAAACTTGCGGCGGTGTAACGTAAACGGGATACATTACGCCGCCGTAAAAGTACATGAATCTGGCCCAAAGTTTCTACAATAGGAACGATTGGAACAACCGGTTTAGAATCCTTTGGCTGAATCTCCATTGTTGTATTCTATGGGGTAATAATAAGTTCATATTACAGGTATAGCACAAAAGCTCAGAGAGTAGGCTTATGCTGCGTACACATGATTGGAAATTCCAACAGGAAAAGTCCGATGTGAGCTTTTGGTTGAAAATTCCGACCGTGTGTAGGCTCCATCTGAATTTTTCTGTTGGGATTTCCACCAAGAAAAAATTGAGAGCCGGTTCTCAATTTTTCAGACGGGAAAAGTTATTGGAGGAAATTCCGATCATCTGTATGCAATTGAGACGGAGAAAAATCCTATGCATGCTCGGAATCAAGTCGATGCATGCTCGGAAGCTTTGAACTTAATTTTTCTCAGCTCGTCGTAGTGTTGTATGTCACCACATTCTTGACGGTCGGAATTTGGTGTGACCGTGTGTATGCAACAGAAGTTTTGGGCAAAAATAACTCGGTTTTCTTGTCGGAATTTCCGATTGTGTGTACGCGGCATAAGAGCAGAAGAGATCTTCATGAGTTGGAAGAATATCTGATATCTGACTAACTTCAAATAAGTGTACATCCAAATTGTAGACTCAGTAGTTTGTGGCAAATTCCACAGTAGACAGATTACCAGTCCAGAATTTTTTTGTAAACTATCTACTATTAACAAACATTACCTGAATGTTTTCTACAGCTCTGAGGCCCCATACACACGATAGAATCCATGCGCTTGAATTTATCCGCGGATCGGTTTCAGCGGATCGGCGGATTTATCTGTTGATCCGCTGTCACGTACACACTAGCGTATAAAAATCCCCGCGAACCAGAACGTATGCAGCGTAAACCACGTAAGACGTCACTATAAAGGGGAAGACCAAAGTCAACGGCGCCGCCCTCTGTTCCGCTTTTGCTAGTTCCGTGTGACCGCGTGCTAGTGAAGGTTTGGTTAGAGCCGATTCGTGCTTTTCAGTCTCCGTGGTTTGACAGGTGGTATTCTTGGGTTCAGTGCGTGTGCTTGCGGGTTTGCAGTTGGCATTCGGGCACAGGCTTTCAGCACGTTTCCGCGTACTGTGCGCTCGTATCTGTGTGTCGTGCGGGCTTAGCAGGTTGTGCTGGATTTGGGGGTGCTTTCTGTTGGAGTGTGTTCTTGACTGACCAGCCTGTCGGTTTGAATCCATGATGGAGCAGCATCGTCGATTCTCGCGAATTGGTGGTGTTTATGGGTTTGCTTATGGACAGGCTCAGCGAATCAGTTGTTTGGGCAGGAACACTGGGAGGAGGCGTTTCTGGACCAAGAATTGGTTGCGCCAGCGTGACCATTTTTCACATATGCCTCTGCTTAGGGAACTCCAGGAGAATAATCCTGATGATTTCAGGAATTTTCTCCGCATGACGGACCCCGTATTCAACCGTCTGCTGGAACTTCTGTCCCCCTATATCACGAGGCAGGACACTGTGATGCGGGAATCCATCACGGCCGAGCAGAGGCTTATTGCCACGTTGCGGTACCTGGCGACTGGGAGGAGCCTGCAGGACCTCAAGTTCTCCACAGGCATCTCTCCGCAGGCGCTTGGGGTCATCATACCGGAGACGTGTACTGCCATCATACATGTTCTGCAGGAGGAGTATATTAAGGTAAGTTCCCTAATTTTAACATCACAATGTTTTTTTTTTAAATGTGTGAGAAAGTCTAATTTATTTTTCTTCCATAATAACCATGAGATTTGAATCTGCTGTGTGTGGGATGTTCCCTTTTCTCCCCATGCATGTTGTTAACCTTAAAATTTTTTTATTTGGGCCTACCTGCATATTTTGTCCTTACCCACCATAAACCTGTCCAGCATGCTTTGCTAGGCCCAAACACACCTAGCCAATTTTTGAATTTGTGGCTAATCAATTGTAGCTCTGCCCCCCCCCCTCCTCCCCCCTGAAATTAGTTTATTGCTCTATCATCAGAGGGATGTGGAGTCTGATAATTAAGTGGGCCTATATTGTTTTAACTAAATACTCACTTCACAATGATGTTATGAAATTTGAATCCTGTTGTTGAAGTTGCACAATGTGATGGTTTTTGTATTGTGATTGCAATGTTTATCTGATAAATTACTGAACATTTTTTTTTGGTTTGTCCCCACAGCTACCCTCCACACCACAGGAATGGCAGTCTGTGGCTTCCCAATTTGCCCAGCGTTGTGATTTTCCGAACTGCGGTGGAGCAATAGATGGGAAGCACGTCCGCATTGTGCCCCCACCCCACTCGGGGTCCGACTATTTTAACTACAAGGGTTTTCATAGTATCGTGTTGATGGCGGTGGTGTCGGCACAGTATGAGTTTCTCTATGTGGACGTGGGGAAGAACGGCCGGCTGTCAGATGGGGGAGTGTTCTCACGGACTGAATTCTACGATCGTCTACAAACTGGTGGTCTGGCACTGCCACCAGATGAAGATAATGTGGAAGGACTTCCGTTTGTGTTCCTAGCGGACGAAGCTTTCGGGCTTGGACCTAACCTAATGCGGCCTTTTCCCCAGAGGACCCTCACCTACGAGAGGAGGGTGTTCAATTATCGGTTGTCCAGAGCTCGGAGGGTAGTCGAGAATGCCTTTGGGATTCTCTCCAACCGGTTCCGCCTGTTCCTGACAGCTATACATCTGGCGGAATATAAATTGAACACCATTGTATTTGCCTGCTGCATTTTGCACAACTTTTTACGCAGGCATTCCCAGACGTACCTACCCGACAGCGTTTCTGAGGCAAGACTACTCTCAGATCCTCTCCCTGGGCTGGTCACTGGTCGCGCTGGCATTGGCACCCAATCTGCTCGTGAGGTACGCAACAAATATGTTGAGTACTTCATGTGTCGGGGGGCCATTGCTATGCCAGATGATATTACTTTCTAATTCGGCCCCCAAAAGAAAGGAATATTCACAGAAATAATAAATAATTAGACCATTGGACTTTATACAGTTGTTTGTCATTACTGCTTTTTCTCGTTTTATCTGTCTTCCTGGTTCTCAACAAAAATAGTGCACTTCTAGTGCCAAATGTAGGGTTCAGGTTTTAGTAAATAAACACAATTGTACATTATTCACTCATCTACAAACTGGGTATCCAGCATATAAAAGAAGAAAGCCACTCATTGTTTGTTTTTTGGACAAGCTTTTTTTATTTTCAGCTTTTTCATTTTCCTTGCTGACTCAATCAAATGTTTATTAACAAACATGTCAACTTTGATTTTTTGCATTGATTTTTTTTCTTTTTATATTTTTGAGTTCTCGAATTCTTGGAGTTTTAAAAATCATTATTCTCCTATATTTTTGGAGTTCACCAATGTATTTAAAATTGACATTTTTCCCACAACTAGAATATTTCACAATAGTAAACAGAACACAATTTTTGTGTGTGAATTTTTTTAAAAACAAATTTTTTTTTTTTTTTTTTTCTGGGAAAATAATTCAAATCTTCCACAAACATTTGTGTTTAAATTTTTACTGTAATTCAAAAAAATTAAAAAATTTTTAGTTTTTCTTTGATTTTAATATTATTTTTTTTTTTTTTTTTTTTTTACTTTTTCGGCTTTTTGATTGAAGCCTTTATTTTTTTAAAAACATATAAAATGTGTAAAACATGTAAAAGACAAAAATGTTTCACTTGTACATCCCAGTCATGGTGTGAGTTCACACCTGAACACGCCAAAATTTGAAGATGCACACACCAATGGACAAATGTCAGTTCTACAACATCTAAACAACAACAAAGGGCGAAATGTGCTATCTGCCATCATGAGTGATCAATGTCTGTGTTATGTGGGAGCAAACCCTTCCTCCAAAACTACTTGAGAATGGAGGAGGGGGTTGTACCCACAAAGCACAGATAATCAAGATCCTGTGATGGCAGATAGCACATGTTGCCACACTGTGTGTGCATCTTCAAATTTTGGCGTATTGCTGACTAACAAAATAAAACAGGTTGGGGGATGGGCGGGTGGGGGGGGGTGGTCAGTCTTTGACCCGGCCCATCATGTCAATGATGTTTTTATATTTCAGTTCTATGGCACTCATTTGTTGGCGCATAGTTTCCAGCTCGGTGCAGCACTCTAAAAAGTATGATTTAACATTTTGTTCCATGAGATGCAATCTTTGGCGCATGTTGTCCATCTCACTGCTGCACTCCATCACTTGCTGTATTATGATTCCAGCACTGGCGGCAGAAAAATGATGAGCAACATCTTCATCCCCTACAAAATGAAGCCAAACAAATACAATGTCAGAAAAAGCCTGTCTAGATCTATATAGGGTTGCCACCTCATCCCTTTAAACCACAACACATATTAATTTTACAGGTTCTGTGGCTGATTAAGGTGGTAATTAAACTCATCTGGTGCCATATCAGCATTACACTAGCCACAGAACATGTGTAATCCATATGTGTTTGTGAATAAAGGGATGAGGTGGCAACCCTATCTACATCTGTTTTTCCATATCAAGCTGGTGTGACACTGACCTGATGGTGTGCTCCTTCCAACCTCCACATCTTCAACATCTTGAATCACTCCTCCTTCTTGCACCACTTCCCCATCATCCTCAACGACTCCTCCTTCCATCAATCCACCATCTTCTAAATTTTTAAAAGCATCCTCATCAAAATCCCCTTCCTCATCCACAAGTACCAGATCCAAGATGACTCCATCCTCCTCTCTTCCTTGCACATCCTCCTCCTCCTCCTCCTCCACATCTTCCTCTCTTCCTTGCATATCCTCCTCCTCCTCCACATCCTCCTCTCTTCCTTGCATATCCTCCTCCTCCTCCTCCACATCCTCCTCTCTTCCTTCCACATCCTCCTCCTCCTCCACATGGCGAGATGTTTGATGTTGGCCTTGTCTGGCCCTCTCAGCCTCCTCAAACTGCAGGCGTCTTCTTTCCCCTTAAATAAACAATGACAAAAAGGTATACTCATCAACACACAGATATTGTAGAGCAGAAATCGCATACATTGCTTTATTAAGGAAGAGGCTTTTTTTGGGGCTAAATTGGGTCTTCTCCCCCCCACTCCTACATTTTGGATGACTTCTATGGCAAGCTCTGATTCGGGCCCTTTTTGGCAAAGTGACACACATGGATGTCCCCCCCCTTAAATTTTAACACGGACACCATACAAATTACAATCATAATATTTAGGTGGAGACACAGGTGCTCTGGATTTCAGATATGAAAACACCAGCTTAGTAGCACTGTTGGCATTACACAGTCTTGGATTTGCATTTTCAACAACTCTATTTGTACACAATGTTTACAAACCATGTTTTTGACCAGAGAGGCATGTCCAGGTGTTTTGTTCCTGGGCTAACATCGTATTTGGGAGAAATAAGCTGATGTCAAAGATGTTTACTATTAACAGTCGTTGCCCAAGAAAAATGTTGGAGAACAACACCTTCTATTTCAACATGAGCTCAGAAGTACAACCAGGCCAAGGAGACAGATGTAGAAATGTACCTGACCAAGCTAAAATTCAAAAAAGGTTCCCCCCCCCCCCAACTAATATAATTAACTTACTTTTCTTTAAGATTTTTTTGATCCTCTTGTACTGATGTGGCTCCCTCAGTTTCAAATCAGACCACCGCTTCCGTAGCTGCTCCTTGGACCGGGTGATCCCAAACATTCTCTTCATTTTTCTTGCCACCTTCTCCATTATTTTCCCCTTTCTGCGGTTGGGGGTCTTGTATGGCCCATATTTGCCATCATAGTCCTTCCTCCGCATTATATCCACCAGCTCTATCATTTCCTCAAAAGCCATATTAGTGGCCTTATACCGTTTGGGACGGGATCGGGACGTTCCTGCCTCTCTCCCCTCACTTCTGGCCTGAGAGCTCCGTGCATGGTCGCCTGTCATCGCCATCTTTCATCCCCACAGAGATTAGGGGCGTGGAAACCAGGAAATGTCCCGTCATGGGCGTGTACGAGGGCGGCGGTTCATGCATACGCGGAGTGTAGAGAATGAATAAAACGTAATTACGTAGGTTACGCGGAGATTCTTCGCTCGTTTCACAGAAGTTACCCACTTAACGCCAGATATTTTGAGTTAACATTGATTAGGGGGCATGGCAAAGGCGGTGTGTCACGCACACGCGGAGTGTCTAGAAAGGAAGCCACGTGGTTACGTACGTTACGCGGAGCTGATTCTCACATTTGACAGAAGTTACCCACTTAACGCCAGATATTTTGAGTTAACATTGATTAGGGGGCATGGCAAAGGCGGTGTGTCACGCACACGCGGAGTGTCTAGAAAGGAAGCCACGTGGTTACGTACGTTACGCGGAGCTGATTCTCACATTTGACAGAAGTTACCCACTTAACGCCAGATATTTTGAGTTAACATTGATTAGGGGGCATGGCAAAGGCGGTGTGTCACGCACACGCGGAGTGTCTAGAAAGGAAGCCACGTGGTTACGTACGTTACGCGGAGCTGATTCTCACATTTGACAGAAGTTACCCACTTAACGCCAGATATTTTGAGTTAACATTGATTAGGGGGCATGGCAAAGGCGGTGTGTCACGCACACGCGGAGTGTCTAGAAAGGAAGCCACGTGGTTACGTACGTTACGCGGAGCTGATTCTCACATTTGACAGAAGTTACCCACTTAACGCCAGATATTTTGAGTTAACATTGATTAGGGGGCATGGCAAAGGCGGTGTATCACGCACACGCGGAGTGTATAAAAGGGAACCTACGTGGTTACGTACGTTACGCGGAGATTAATTGAAGGTGCTTCACGAGGAGCTAGAGATAGTAAGGTAAGAAAATTGGAACATGGGATCAGCAGAGGCCTAAAAAATATAGAGCCATGGGATTGGGGTTTGGTCTGTTGTTTGCACCCTTTTAACACTACTTATGTTTCTTGTGTCCCCAAAACGTTAATTCCTTCTCACAATGCTTTCACACATCACTTTAATGTAGATGTGAAGAATGCTCTACGTATTTGTAGTTTTTGACAGGTGTATTGTGATCATGCAAGTATTGTTCTGTGTTGGTTGGCCAGAGGTTATTATGAAGTGTATTTCTATGTCAGGAATGATGAGGGGCATGCTAGGTACACATGAAATAGTGCCTTGAGGAATGGTCAAAATATAAAAAATGGAGGATGGTTAGAGATGACACGTATTTAGGCAACTTTTTGGTAAAATGGGCTGCATATGAAATAATTTTTGGTCACAACAATGGGGCAGAGCTGGGCAGCATTTTAGCTGCAGGAGACACTGTGTTTGCATAGTAGTTTTGAAATCTGGTGCCACATATTCTTACAATGTGAATGCTGTGCATTTTTTTATGCTTCTTAATTTTTATTTTTACAGTGTGTTAATTGTGTTTTTTGTGAAAAAACATTCACCAAGGAAATGGACCAGATTGTGGGCCAAGAGGCGATCAGTATGCTTATAGCGAAGTATCGGGAGACGCCCCTACTTTGGGATAGTAGACACCCCCTCTATAAAAGTTGGGCGCGCAGAAGGACAGCACTTGCTGACATTGCAACATATATGCAGACATTGGTTCCCGACTGCACAGGCAACATGGTCAAGAACAAATTGAACAACCTGAGGGCCGCATTCCGCACAAAAAGAAGACAACTACGGGCGCAACGATCAGGAGCAGCAGCAAGACAGTCCATGGAGCCAAGTCTGTGGTACTACCAGGAGCTGGAGTTTTTGGGGGATCAAATGGATGGCCGGCGATCAATGTCAAGCCTTCCACCCAGACAGCAGGGCAGCAGACCTTCCACGGATCACCCTAGACAGGAGGAGAACAGTGAGGGGCTGGCTGGCATGCGTCCAGAACTTCGATTGAGCACTTCTTCAAATGAGGTAGAGTATTTTACACCAAATTTTTGGGCTGCTAATTATGGTTTAATTCTTGAGTTGATATTGTAAGCACAAACTAAAAAATGGCTGTGAAAATTCGGGGTCTGAAAAATAGGGGTCCTGGATGACAAGTACAGGGATCAGAAGGAGAGTAGATTAAACATTAAAGTAAGCTAAAACAAACCAGTCTAGAGCCTTGAAAATGTGTGTGATTTGCTGGTGTCAAATTGTAAAAAATGTCCCTTTTTTGCCACAGGAAGAAGAGACCAGCCTGGATTTGACGGCTACTGAGGCCGAGATGCATGCCAGCCAGGAGGAAGGGGTCATTGCCAGCCAGGAGGAGGAGGCCGGGCCAAGCACTAGTCAGGAGGGCCCCAGGCCCAGGGCTAGCACAAGCCCACATGTCCCTCCCCCCCAGGTCAGGCAAGCAGGCCTAATGAGGCGCAGGAGGGAAGTGGAGGATAGGAGCCTTGAGATGATAAGGGAGGCAAGCGCCATAATGAGGGCCCCCCTCACCCGCACTGAGGCCTACAGTGCCTATGTTGCACACGAACTAGCAACAGGGGGGGAGGAAGATCAGAGGCGTGCCAGGAACCTATTTAATCAGGTCATTCTATGGATGCAGAGGGGCTGGCTGACGGATGACACCGAGATCAGTGACCCGGCCCATCCTGCCCAACATCTCTTACCTCCTCCTGCTGCCACATCCTCCCCATCTGCAAGAGGCCATTTCCGGATCCGTGGAAGATCTGCTGCAAGGAGGGTTAGAAGGAATAGGAGACGATGATTCCCGGCCTTCCATTTGATCCCCCAAAAACTTTTTGCTTTTTGGACTACCACAGCCTGGGCTCCATTGGCTCGCTTGCTGCTGCTCCTGGTTTTTGTTTTTTGTAGTTGTTCTCTTTAGTTGTCGGTATGCGGTCCTCAAGGTTTGCCATTTTGTCCTTGACTATGTTGCCTGTGCAGTCTGGAACACAAGTCTGCATGTATGTTGCTATCTCAGCAAGTGCTGCCCTTCTAGTTATTTTTTTGTTGAATTATGTTTGAAATAAATGGTGAGTTTATTTTCAGAAATATCTTGTCTATTGTTTTTTTACACTGTGTTGATTAGGCATGAAACATTTTTGGTAATATGTGTCATTTAGAAAGGACACCAACTCCTTGTGGGGGGGGGACATTTGGTGTACCAACTTGGTGAAACAAAAAAGGAAAAACACACGCATAACAAAAATGGTGACATAACCTCACCCAAAAAATACACAACAAAATGGGCATGAAAAAACAATGGTGCCAGAAATTGCAACCAAAAAAAAAATAAAATAAAAAAATGTGCTTGAAAAAACAATGGTGCCAGAAATTGCAAAAAAAAAAAAAAAAAAAAAAAATGTGCATGAAAAAACAATGGTGCCAGAAATTGCACAAAAAAAAAATAAAAAAAAAAATGTGCATGAAAAAACAATGGTGCCAGAAATTGCAACCAAAAAAAAAATAAAAAAAAAACTGTGCATGAAAAAACAATGGTGCCAGAAATTGCAACCAAAAAAAAAATAAAAAAAAAAATGTGCATGAAAAAACAATGGTGCCAGAAATTGCACAAAAAAAAAAATAAAAAAAAAATGTGCTTGAAAAAACAATGGTGCCAGAAATTGCAACCAAAAAAAAAATTAAAAAAAAAATGTGCATGAAAAAACAATGGTGCCAGAAATTGCACAAAAAAAAAATAAAAAAAAAAATGTGCTTGAAAAAACAATGGTGCCAGAAATTGCAACCAAAAAAAAAATAAAAAAAAAAATGTGCATGAAAAAACAATGGTGACAGAAATTGCACAAAAAATATTAAGAAAATAAAACACCAAACAAAAATCAATTCCATTTAAAAATTAAACACAAAACATAGACATGTGGAGGACTACAATAAAGTTACAACATCTGGATAGATAGCATTAGCAAGAAAACGGGTTTATTCTAGCAAGAGAACGCAGAGAAAAAAAGAGGCAAGAAACAACACAATAGAGCTTTAACAGGACGAATGTGCCATATCAGAAACAAACGAGAGTTTTACCTGAACGAGTGCTCCCATCCCCTTATTTCGTCTGAGCATGCGCGGGATTTTTATACGCGGATAATGTGTACTAACCAACGGATATATCCGTCGGATAGCTTCACAGCGGATATATTTGTTAAGCATGTCAGCAAATATTTTATCTGCTGAAAAGCGATTCGACGGAAAAATATCCGCGGATAATTATCCGCTGGAGTGTACACACCATAGAATATATCCGCTGAAACCCGTTTGGACGGATTTATCCGCGGATGGATTCTATCGTGTGTATGGGGCCTGATGGATATCTCAGAAAGTGCTGAAGAAACATTACAGAGATGGGCTCACTTTCCGACTCCCAAGCTTGAGATAATATTTAATTCTCTTCTTGCACTTATTGAGCCATCCTGCATGATCGCCATCATTTGAATTCCCACATAACGGTATTAAATGATTACAGAAGGCTATAAAAAATAACACATTTTTATGGCCAGTACATCCCCGCCATTGGAGCCTGCGTCGTCAGACTTTTGGGGAGTTTATGATGTTTTCTTGGAATTACTTTGCACAACAAATTACTACTGTAATTGATGGGATGAAGTAGCATGGTTTGCGGTAGTTATAGAGCTTTCCTCTCTGTTTTGGAAGGCCTGCAACGACTGCAGATTTCAATTTTGTTTCCTGTCTTGTATATGCCTTGTAATTTTGCAGAAAGCTATTCAAAATGAGGTCAATTGTGTGTGAAAAACAAGATATATCATATGCTGACACAACCAGTTCAAACGGCACACATGATATATGCTTCATTATCCAAAATCATAAAATGTGACGCCAGATATTGTGCAACACAGAAACGTGGAGATGTATAATTTAACCCATGCAGTAAATATCTAGAAAGATAATAATAATAATAATAATAATAATAATAATAATAATGTAAATTATATTGGTTAGTTAATTGTATAAATACAATGAGTATACCGTATTTATCGGCGTATACCGCACACTTTTTTGCCCTGAAAATCAGGGCAAAATCGTGGGTGTGCGGTATACGCCGATACCCGCTTTCCCGCGCCAAATTTTGAATACTGCGCCGACATATACCGAGCGCAGTACACTCGGGTATATTCGGCCAGTCTCGGCTCCTTCCGCGCTCACGTCCTGGACGTACAGGACGTCAGCGCGGGTAGCCGAGCATTGCCGACAATACATGAGTGTACTGCGCTCTGTATATGTCGGCGCAGTATTCAAACTCGGCGCGGAAAACGAGCGGGGAGGACGCGAGGACGCCGCAGAAGAACGCCGGACCCGCCAAAGAGGACACCCGAAGCCGCAGAAGGACACCCGAAGCCGCAGAAGGACGCCGGACCCGCCGAAGAGGACACCCAAAGCCGCAGAAGGACGCCGGACCCGACGAGGCCGCCGATGGACGCCGCGCAAGACACCAAAACTGTAAGTACAAAAAAAACTTTTTTCCACAGGATTGGGGGCCACTTTAGGGGTGCGCTGGATATACGCGGGAGCGCGTTATACCGCGATAAATACGGTAATTGAAAACAATAATTATGACAATTAAAAAATAATATTATTATAAATAAATAAAATATAATACTTACATGTATATAAAGTACTGTATCTAATTTAAATCCATCTGATTAAAATGTCATAATTAAAAACAATGACAACAACAATTCCAAAAACAATATTAATAATAATAAAAACCTTAAACATACTAATCTTGTTGTGAAGTCTAGTGCTCATTGAAATTGCACATTATAATGCAGTATTTTAGAGCCACACAGTTATGATCAGGAGGTCCTGCATAGCTCCAACCAGTCTACAATTATTACAGCGCTGCAAATATCAAGATCTGTTCTGATATGGTGTGTGATAGAAATATATTGATCAGGTCTTGACATGGATACTGTAACTCTGTCTCTATAGTGTCACAACTCCCCTCATATTCTTGGGTAATCAACATTTGCTTTGGCACATTGCACGGCACCATTTTGATTAAATCAAAGTGACTTAGTTGCACATGTAGGTATAAATGCTGGGCTATGCTGCCAATACTCATTTAAACCCACTTGGATACGTTGAAAATATCTTCAACATTACAGTCATAGGTGTGCTCAGCCTATTGCATTAGAGTGTGCACCACAAAGTTCAAACATACATGCACAGTAGAGCAGTGGATGGTGTCAGTAGAGCCGTGGATTGTGTCAGTAGAGCAGTGGATGGTGTCAGTTGGGCAGTGGATGGTGTCAGTAGAGCAGTGGATGGTGTCAGTAGAGCAGTGGATGGTGTCAGTAGGGCAGTGGATGGTGTCAGTAGAGCAGTGGATGGTGTCAGTAGGGCAGTGGATGGTGTCAGTAGAGCAGTGGATGGTGTCAGTAGAGCAGTGGATGGTGTCAGTAGGGCAGTGGATGGTGTCAGTAGGGCAGTGGATGGTGTAGTGGATGGTGTCAGTAGAGCAGTGGATGGTGTCAGCAGGGCAGTGGCTGGTGCAATGGATGGTGTCAGTAGAGCAGTGGATGGTGTCAGTAGAGCAGTGGATGGTGTCAGTAGGGCAGTGGATGGTGTCAGTAGGGCAGTGGATGGTGTAGTGGATGGTGTCAGTAGAGCAGTGGATGGTGTCAGCAGGGCAGTGGCTGGTGCAATGGATGGTGTCAGTAGAGCAGTGGACAGTGTCTGTAGGGCAGTGGATGGTGTCAGTAGAGCAGTGGATGGTGTCAGAAGAGCAGTGGATGGTGTCAGTAGAGCAGTGGATGGTGTCAGTAGAGCAGTGGATGGTGTCAGTAGGGCAGTGGATGGTGTCAGCAGAGCAGTGGATGGTGTCAGTAGAGCAGTGGATGGTGTCAGTAGAGCAGTGGATGGTGTCAGTAGGGCAGTGGATGGTGCAGTGGATGGTGTCAGTAGAGCAGTGGATGGTGTCAGTAGGGCAGTGGATGGTGCAGTGGATGGTGTCAGTAGAGCAGTGGATGGTGTCAGTAGGGCAGTGGATGGTGTCAGTAGGGCAGTGGCTGGTGCAATGGATGGTGTCAGTAGAGCAGTGGACAGTGTCTGTAGGGTAGTGGACGGTATCAGTAGAGCAGTGAATGGTGTCAGTAGGGCAGTGGATGGTGCAGTGGATGGTGTCAGTAGAGCAGTGAATGGTGTCAGTAGGGCAGTGGATGGTGCAGTGGATGGTGTCAGTAGAGCAGTGGATGGTGTCAGTAGGGCAGTGGATGGTGCAGTGAATGGTGTCAGAAGAGCACTGGACTGTGTCAGCAGAGCAGAGGTAGGTGTCAGTTCGGATTAAATTGGTGTCAGTAGTTCATCGTTTTCATTATTTTATTTTGTTATTCTTTACAATTTTATTTTTTTGTATTTTTTTTGTAATATTATTTTGGCTTATTCATTTTTTTACAATTTGTTAGGAGCACCATTGAGGGGCTTTAGCTAAATAGCAGAGAATGGTACTGATATTCCCCAGTCCCTTTCTCTGTAGCCTCAGCTGCCACATGGGTTTCAACTGGGAGAATCTGCATTGCACAGGGTGATGAGGGTGTGCACAGACACACCCGGCACACCCTATGCGCACACCTATGATTACAGCACAAAGTAAATAACATAACTAAAATATGTTATATGCGCATACTGTGTTGTTAACCATAGCGTGACTGCCTCAAAGGGGACTCCTCCAGCAGGTGCAGAGCAGAGATTCTCCAGGCCTCAGACTATTTGTGAAAATTAAAAATAAACTGCGCTCAAGATAAAAAGAAGTGAAAAATAAACAATAAAGTGACAAAAGCAGCTATTCTGCCGTGAGATATTTCACAGTGTAACTCAAATTTAACATAGAAGGGTCATGCTACTAAATGATAAACACATTAATAAACAAGAGTCCACATGCAAAAAGAGAAAAAAGAACAGAAGACTCAATCCTCTTCATTGTCTTCATTAGAAGACACAATCCTCTTCTTAAGTGTTTATATAAACTTGTGGATATAATGAGCATCCGTCACTCTTGGAGAGATATGAACTGTGACATCACCACCTCTTATGGAAGAAATACAAGCTTACCAGCTATGTATGACCCGCTATGTCCCTTCGGAGACTGGGCCGCAGGGCAGTATTCTAATATGATAACGACCCCAAACACATCTCAAAGATGACTATTGCCTTGCTAAAGAAGCTGAGGGTAAGCCACTGAGGACTCCAGTGGCAACCTGTCAAGCTCGGGTGAACTCCATGCCCAAGAGGGATAAGGCAGTGCTGGAAAATAATGGTGGCCACACAAAATATTGACACTTTGGGTCCGATTTGGACATTTTCACTTAGGGGTGTACAATCTTTTGTTGTCAGCGGTTTAGACATTAATGGCTGTGTGTTGAGTTATTTGAGGGGACGGCAAATTGACACTGTTATACAAGCAGTACACTCACTACTTTACATTGTAGCAAAGTGTCATTTCTTCAGTGTTATCACATGAATAGATATAATAAAATATTTATAAAAATGTGAGGGGTGTACTCACTTTCATGAGATACTGTACATATATATATACCGTATTTATCGGCGTATATCGCGCACTATTTTCCCCTTCAAATAAGGGGAAAATCGTGGGTGCGCGATATACGCTGATAGCCGCTTCCCGCGCTCAGTTTGAAATCCTGCGCCGACATATACCGAGTGCAGTACACTCGGGTACATTCGGCTAGTCTCGGCTTCGCTCGTGCTCACGCATAAACGTCACAGAGCGTGAGCGCGAGCGAAGCCGAGCCTTGCCGAATGTACCCGAGAGTACTGCACTCGGTATATGTCGGCGGAGGCGTTCGAACTGAGTGCGGGAAGCGGGGACTCGACTTGAGGAGAAGCCGGGAGGACACCATCTTGGCCGCAGACGGACGCCGGACCGGACGATGGACGCTGGGAAGACACCAAAACTGTAAGTAATAAAATCATATAACTTTTTTTTTACAGGAATTTCGGGGGCAACTTTAGGGGTGCGCGGTATACGCGGGAGCGCGTTCTACCGCGATAAATACGGTATATGTGTGTGTGTGCGATATGTACAACTTATACAGACAAACTGCTTACCTGCCTAGCGGTATTCCCGAGTCTGGCTCGGGGTGGAATTTCAGTACCATTAGCGGTATCCCCATAGGTGTGCACAGCCTATTGCATTAGGGTGTGCACCCCAAAGCTTAACCACATATGAGTGTGAATGTGTATGTACAGTATACTGACGGTGTCAGTAGGGCAGTAAACAGTGTCAATAATTTTTATTTTTTACAATTTTATTTATTTTTTATTTTATTTTTAGATAGATTTTAGATTTGGTGAAATATCAGGGTCTAAACTGGGGGAATCTGCACCACACTACAGTAGGTGATTAGGGTGTGCCCAGGCACACCTGGCACAGCCTGTGCACACGCCTATGGGTATCCCTGAGCCAGACTCGGGATCACATTGTAGGATCCAGGCAAAGTTACTTACCTTGTCCTCTAGATCCAGCGATGTCTCCCCGCTGTGTGTGCGAACTGTCTCCTCACTCGATTCACACAGTGCCCGGATGCCGCCGAGCTTCGTTCCCTGCAACGAAAATTCAAAAAAGTAAAAACACACAATACATACAGTATACTGTAATCTTACAGGTTACGGTACTGTTTAAAATAAATACACATCCCCTTTGTCCCCAGTGGTCTGTCCACTGTCCTGCATGTACTTTTATATAATAAAAACTGTTTTTTTCTGCCTGGAAACTGTAGATTGTCCATAACAACCAAAAAGTGTCCCTTTATGTCAAAAGTGGTTTTAGAGCAGCTACAAAACAGTGATAATAAATTATAGTCTGCTTTGGTCTTTTATTGCCTGCATTTAACTGTATCCTGTGAACTGTTTTATATAGATAATAAATTATAATCACTTGCAGAATTGAGCGATAGCGATTTGTGGGGAAATTCGTCTTCAGACACTGAAAGTAATGACAGCGACGATTCTACAACTGAGCACATTTTTGTTTTTTTGATTTGATTACATTATTGAATAATTTTAATTATTATTATGTTATTATTTGTTATAATTATTTATAGTTATTTACTATATTATAATTTATGATTTTGTGTTTCAAACTTTATCATATCCGGGATGTCTACTAGACTCTTGTTTGGTCAGATTTAAGTGAGTTATTCCTAAGAATTACAGGCCTACAATATAAAAGCCAAATTTCCATGCAAAATAATGGTACCGCTTTCAGCACCTAAAACCAGAAAGAATCATATCGCCAGGGAGGTTAAAGAATGAAAATTAGTCTTCATATAATTTTCATGTTGTCACGGCTCAATTTATCCTGGGCCTCTAGGCTTCCATGACCTCTGTTCATGAAAGGGTAAAAGAGAATATGTCACGATGTCCATTTAGGCTAAAGTGGCAGTTTCTCTTGCTAGAGAATCCCCTCCCCCATTGATACTCACCTTTTTCACACTAACTCTATGCTCCTTTGACGGTAGAGGTCCTGAGAAATACCCATGTTTTTGCACAAATGGGAGCTTGTACCCATCTTCCCTTTGTCTCAGGAAGCAGTATTCAGACATGTGCTAATTGAGAGGCCTATTGGCATAGGTCTCTTAATTGTTACATGTTGGGGTGGGGGGAGAAGGTTACTAACCCTGTGTAAGCTCTGACTTTATTAAAGAGGGGGTTCACCCAAAAATAATGTGTTTAACATTACATTCAGCCGAGTTGTCAGAATGACAATCGGCTGTTTTTTTTTTTTTTATCCCTGTACATACCGTATTTTCACCGCCGCTTGCGGGTGTGTCTTCTGCGGGACTGGGCGTTCCAAATTGATTGACATGCTTCCGACCATCGCATACTGCGCGTCACGAGTTGCCGAAAGAAGCCGAACGTCAGTGCGCAGGCGCCGTATAGAGCCGACTCGCAGTCCGGCTTCTTTCGACAACTCGTGACGCGCAGTATGCGACGGTCGGAAGCCTGTCAATCAATTAGGAATGCCCAGTCCCGCAGAAGACATACCCGGAAGCGGCGGTGAAAATACGGTATGTACGGGGATAAAAAAAACAAAAAAAACAGCCGATTGTCATTCTGACAACTCGGCTGAATGTAATGTTAAAACATTTTTTTGGGTGAACCCCTGCTTTAAATGGGGATTAAACTCAGCGCTCCTGCAGGCAAATTGAATGGCAGATTGGATAAATGATGAGTATCAGCGAGTTTAGGGAAGGGTCAGGGGCAGACTGACACCTAATGGGGCCCCCGGGCAATAGGAGATTATGGGGCCCCCGAGCAATAGAAGATTATGGGGCCCCCAGGCAATAGATTATGGGGCCACACAGTATACACACATAGTATACACACACAGACACACAATATACACACACAGTATACACACACAGTATACACACACACACACACACATACAGTATACATACACAGTATACACACACACAAAATACACACACAGTATACATACACAGTATACAGACACACAATATACACACACAGTATACACACACACACATACAGTATACATACACAGTATACAGACACAGACACACAAAATGCACACACAGTATACACACACAGACACACAAAATGCACACACAGTATACATACACACAGAATATACATACACACACTGAAAATGTATTGGAGAGGCGGGGCAGCTATAATCTTGTGGTTTTTTTTTTAAAACAGAGATTTTTACATACTGTACATGGTTTTACTGATGATGGCAACCCTGATGGGGCCCCCTAGTGGCATGGGGCCCTCGGGCAGTGCCTGAGAGCCCGAATGGTCAGTCCGCCCCTGGAAAGGGTGTTCTATCAAGAGAAGCTGTCACTTGTGAAATGACAGAGTTTAGTTTTTGACACTTGGGACAGTCGATGATTGAAATGCATGTGGCGCCTGTATTTCATTCATCTGGCTATTGTATGACCTAAGAACATATTTACATTTAGCCTACAGTATGTCGCATATAGAATTCTTATTTTCTTATTTTCAAATATGAAACACTTGCAGTTCAACTGATCTCTATTATTTTCTCCATAAATAACACATTGCACACTGACACCATCATTATAAAACATATAGTATCTTTCAAGATCATTTTCATCTTTTTTATTTTATTTTTTAAGCTAAAAGTATCATTAAATATTAACCATGGCCGTCAATTCCAACGTCTTGGTTACAAAATTGCTTTTTTCACAAGCTAGTGTTTAACTCCGCTGTATCTTAAAGATAAGGAAAAAAAAAAACTTTTCAATACTAATATCATCTATATGCATGCATTCCAAGGCTGACAAAGGTCAGATATCACAACATCAGATAATGGTCATTTTTTAAATGTAATGAAATGTTAAAAAAACAACTTGAAGAATGCCTTTTTTTTTTTTTTTGCTCATGTAATTTAACTGCATGTCGTAAATCATTTTCAACTCTTCTGTGACCTATACTTAAATAATTCCAAAACTGGAAAAAGTGCCTTTTATTCATAAATCTCACCCCTTCTACTTTTATAGTGGTTGTCTTCTACAAACAAGAATGGAATGACTTCAACTCAAGGGCAGCTCATCTCTTGTACCGTCTTCCTTCTGAGTTATATAGAATTCTTATCAAGGAGCAAGCAGAGCAGAAAATGCTTTGCCCTTGACAACTGCACTTCCCCATATTGTGTGACAAAGTGCAGCTAACTGGAATGAGTTGTCTTCAAAAGTTAGGGGAAGATCACACAGAGGAACACTTTGTTTTAACTGCAACATTTACAGTATGTTAGAGATCCTAAATAAGTAATAACAATAAAAATTTATGTTTGCACTCTAAAGACATGACATTGATCAGAGTGACTCGAAAGTATCATCGTCGTTTTAAGAAACACGCAAGGATTACACTGAGGGGTGTAGTGGGGAACTCCGCAAACTGATACGGCAGATTTGGTTGAGTTGTGCCGAGTTTAAGCACACAGTGACATCATTTTGAAGAGCGCAGTAGTGAGATTCCATCTGCTGTAGTCTGTTGTGTTGCTTCATCTTCCGGGTCATAATTAACCACTTAAGCCCTGGACCATTTGGCTGGCCAAAGACCAGAGCACTTTTTGCGATTTGCCACTGCGTCGCTTTAACTGACAATTGCACTAGACCTCCTCTGTAACTCCAAACTGGTAACCTGTAAAAAAAAAAAAAACAAGCGTCGCCTATGGAGATTTTAAAGTCCTGAAGTTTGGCGCCATTCCATTAATGTGTACAATATTAAAGCATGACAAGTCAGGTATCTATTAAGCCCCCCCCTTTCGTCTACACCCACCCAGGACCCCCGTTTGCTCCTGGACACGAACAGTTGCACCTTCAATCCGAGGGGATCTCATCCTGAGCCCATACACCACTGTCATACCATCAAGGGATTATTCTATCCGTATACCAATGGTATGTGTATTTTAGAACCAATCAAGGTGCCATTAGGTCTGGATGGAGTTAATATATCACCCTTACTATGTGTTCTTTGTTGCTGTTTTATTATGTTTTAGATTGAGAATTTATACATCGTATACTCCTCTGGCCCCTGATGATGGTCTTCTGCTTCCCCATAAGACCAGAAACGCGTCGGGCATCCTCCACAGTCCCTTGGAGAGTGTTTTTTAACCACTTGCCGACCTCCTCATGTACATATACGTCAGCAGAATGGCACGGACAGGCACATGTACGTACCTGTACGTCCTCTGCTTGACGTGGGTCGGGGGTCCGATCGGGACCCCCCCCGGTACATGCGGGACGACGGCACGGCGATTCGTTTATAGCCGCCCGTCGCGATCGCTCCCCGGAGCTGAAGAACGGGGAGAGCCGTATGTAAACACGGCTTCCCCGTGCTTCACTATGGCGGCACATCGATCGAGTGATCCCTTTTATTAGGGAGACTAGTGTTGCTCACGAATATTCGTATTGCGAATATTCGGCTCGAATATGGCATATTCGAGTATTCGCGATATATTTCGAATTTCGCGGTGAATATTCGCTATTCCGAATATTCAAATTTTTTAAATTTTATTTTTAGAACAGATCACATCCTAGAGATCTCCATCGACGTCTAAAAGCATTGCTGGTATGATTAGAGACCTTGGGCCGAGTAGCTGAAGCGATCATTTTATCTTGCCGAAAAATCGCAATGCGATTATTCGGCAATCGGAATATCGCGCGATTATTTTCTCCGCCCTTCTTTTGCATCAGAGCCAATCAGAGTGCTCCTACCGCAGTTGTCGAAATTCCGCAATAAATATCGCATTCGCATTTTGCGAAATTTCGATAAAATATCAGGAATATTCGATTTCATAATGAGCCAATCAGAGTGCTCCTACCGCAGTTGTCGAAATTCCGCAATCAATTTTGCATTCGCATTTTGCGAAATTTCGATAAAATATCACGAATATTCTGAGCCAATCAGAGGGCTCCTACCGCAGTTGTGGAAATTCCGCAATAAATATCGCATTCGCATTTTGCGAAATTTCGATAAAATATCACGAATATTCTGAGCCAATCAGAGGGCTCCTACCGCAGTTGTGGAAATTCTGCAATAAATATCGCATTCGCATTTTGCGAAATTTCGATAAAATATCACAAATATTCTGAGCCAATCAGAGTGCTCCTACCGCAGTTGTCGAAATTTCGCAATTATTTTCGCATTCGCAATAGCGAAATTTCGCAAACATTTCATTTAGATAAAATATCACGAATATTCGAATTTAGTGAATATTTCTCGAATATTCGGCTATATATTTGTGATATATCGCGAAATCGAATATGGCGTATTCTGCTCAACACTAAGGGAGACTCGATCGATGATGTCAGTCCTACAGCCACACCCCCCTACAGTTGTAAACACAGACACAGTGAACCCTAAATGTTACAGCGCCCCCTGTGGTTAACTCCCAAACGGCAACTGTCATTTTCACAATAAACAATGCAATTTAAATGCATTTTTTGCTGTGAAAATGACAATGGTCCCAAAAATGTGTCAAAATTGTCCGAAGTGTCCGCCATAATGTCGCAGTCATGAAAAAAATCGCTGATCGCCGCCATTAGTAGTAAAAAAAATAAAAATGCAATAAAACTATCCCCTATTTTGTAAACGCTATAAATTTTGCACAAACCAACCGATAAACGATTATTGCGTTTTTTTTTACCAAAAATAGGTAGAAGAATACGTATCGGCCTAAACTGCGGAATTTTTTTTTTTTATATGTTTTTGGGGGATATTTATTATAGCAAAAAGTAAAAAATATTGAATTTTTTTCAAAATTGTCGCTCTATTTTTGTTTATAGCGCAAAAACTAAAAACCGCAGATGTGATCAAATACCACCATAAGAAAGCTCTATTTGTGGGGAAAAAAGGACGCCAATTTTGTTTGGGAGCCACGTCGCACGACCGCGCAATTGTCTGTTAAAGCGACGCAGTCCCGAACTGTAAAAACACCTTGGGTCTTTAGGCAGCATATTGGTCCGGTCCTTAAGTGGTTAATTACATTTGTGTTGTTAAAACTCCCCTCACACTTGGTACACTTTCATCCCTGGTGTTGTTTATTTGCATACAAGTTTGCAACTGTTGTTGTGTATATATACCTTGACCATCAAGGTTTTTCTGTCAACAAGCATCAACCGTATCTTGTTTGGTCCATCTATTAAACTTTTCTAATTTTGAGTTTGGCCTTAAAAGTCCCGTTTTTTGGGGGTATCTCTCTTTCTTTCTTATTTACTCAGTGTAACATCATCTTTCACATTATCACAAAAAATTGGGATAACTTTCCTGTTTTGTTATTTTTTAACCACATGAGCCCCAGTTCATTTGGCTTGTCAAAGACCAGAGCCCTTTTTGCGATTTGCCACTGCGTCGCTTTAACTGACAATTGCACGGTCATGCGACGTGGCTCCCAAACAAAATTGATGTGCTTTTTTTCCCAGAGGTTTTATTTGGTGGTATTTGATTACCTCTTCGGTTTTTGTTTGTTTTGCGCTATAAACAAAAATAAAGCGTACATTTTGAAAAAAAAACAATATTTTGTACTTTTTGCTATAATAAATATCCCTCCCCAAAAAATAAAAAAAAAATGTTTTCCTCAGTTTAGGCCGATACGTATTCTTGTACATATTTTTGATAAAAAAAATCGCAATAAGCGTTTATTGATTGGTTTGTGCAAAAGCTATAGCTTTTGCACAAACTAGGGCAGGGTTCCTCAAACTACGGCCCCCCAGCTGTTGTAGAACTACACATACCATGAGGCATTGCAACACACCGACATTCACAGACATGACTAGGCATGATGGGAATTGTAGTTCCTGAACAACTGGAGGGCCGTTGTTTGAAGACCCAAGAAATAGGGGATCGTCTTATGGCATTTTTATTAATGTTTTTTTTTACTAGTAATGGCGGTGATTTGCAATTTTTATCATGACTGTGACATTATGGCGGACACATCGGACACTTTTAACGCCATTTTTGGACCATTGTCATTGATACAGCGATCAGTGCTATAAAAATGCACTGATTGCTGTGCAAATTACACTGGCAGTGAAGTGGTAAACCAGTAGGGGGAGCTGAAAGGGTTAAGTGTGTCCTAGGGATGTGTTCTAACTGTAGGGGTGATGGGTTAAATGTGACACAGCACTGATCACCGCTCCCAATCACAGGGAGCTGTGATCAGTGTCCTGCCACTAGGAAGAATGGGGAAATGCTTGTTTACATCAGCATTTCCCCGTTCTTCCTCTCCGT
The DNA here is from genome assembly GCF_905171775.1 of Rana temporaria. Lineage (NCBI taxonomy): Eukaryota > Metazoa > Chordata > Amphibia > Anura > Ranidae > Rana > Rana temporaria. The sequence continues at coordinate 378,889,785 of NC_053493.1, read as the reverse complement.
GGGACGATCGCAGGTATTCCTGCGGACATCAAGTCCACGGGACCCACGGTCGGACTCACGGAGCTCGCGGCAGGTGCAAGTGCGTAGTTGTGCGCTGCCATCGGCGCGCGCGTACCCACAATGCCGCACCTTAAAGGGGACGTACAGGTACGTCCATCTGCCCAGCTGTGCCATTGTGCTGACGTATATTGTACCATATCGTCGTGCGCTGGCCCTTAAGCAGTTAAGAAATGATAAAGAAATAAATCAGATTATCAAATACAATATAAAATAGGTCTGAGTCAATCAATGGTTCACTTTTGTGTCATAAACTCTCCAAGACATGTTGGGGTAGCTTAACCAGGAAAGTGGGGATGTTTTATGACCATGACCACCATAGTCAAAAGTTATTCTGTACCTTGCATGTTGTGACATCCTATATTTGGCAATCTGTTCAAATTTGTTATGTTGTCAAAGCATAGGAATGCAGGCTGCACCTACCCTCCCCGAATACCAAAAAGTCAAGTACCTATTTAAATAGTAACACAAACCACTTGTTGGCAAACAATTGGCCACGGCACTCTTATTGGTGTATTCAAATCAATAAATAATAATAACAATATTCTAATAATTTTATTACTTTAAAAATTCTTAGATTTCAAACAATAAACTTAAAACAGCTCAGCCTTAAAGGACTTGAGCGCACAGAATCTTTATAACCAAAGTCCCCCCTACAAATATGAAGGGTGACAGACCACATAATGTGCATAGCAACTAGGAAGGGAGGATGGGGACACCGCCGCTGACTAGCCAAGCACTGGCGGGAATACTCCTGTGAGAGGGTCCTATATATAATAATCCCCTTTCCAGAACATTCCCAGGGGTCACATGACATTCTGAGAAATTCCAAAATGTCATGTGACCATGTTTCCCGCCCCCAGTCCCATTTGAAATTCTCTTACAGGGACCTTGGCCCAGATTCACAGCAGAGATACGACGGAGTATCTCAGATACTCCGTGGTATCTCTCAGAGTATCTATGCGACTGATTCATAGAACCAGTTACGCATAGATAGCCCTTAGATCCGACAGGTGTAATTGAATTACACTGTCGGATATTAGGATGCAATACCTTGGCCGCCGCTAGGGGGAGTTTGCGTCGTAAACCAGCGTCAGGTATGCAAATTAGTAGTTACGGCGATCCACAACGTTTTTTTGCGTTCGCTACGTCGCTGCTAGTCTAGTTTCCCGTCGCAAAGTTAGTCATCGTTTTTGCTGCCCTAACTTTACACAGCACACGTATGTGCTGTATAAAGTATGGCCATCGTTCCCGCGTCGAAATGTGAAATTTTTTTGATCTTGCGTAAGACGTCCGGGAATACGAAAGTACGCTACATACGTCACAGTTCGAAAAAATTACGTCACTTCGCGCAAAGCACGGCGGGAATTCCAAAACGGAGCATGCGCAATAGGTCCGGCGCGGGAGCGCGCCTAATTTAAATGGCACACACCCCTTTGAATTACGCGGGCTTACGCCGGAGGCCGCCAGCGTAAGTTTTCATGCAAGTGCTTTGAGAATCAGGCACTTGCGATGAAAACTTGCGGCGGTGTAACGTATCTACGATACGTTACGCCGCCGCGATTCTACGTGAATCTGGGCCCTTGTCCCTAATACAGTAACATGAACATAACCTTACATATTTTTATTTTATTTAAAGAAGAGGGGCGACCGCATACCCATGCTGTTAGGCTCAAAGCTTCCTAGTCCATGCTAATATCTGTAAATACTGTTGACCAATCATGTATGCACTTTCTACACTTCATAAACACCCTTGTCACATAACTTCTACTGGGCATTCTCCTTCATCAGAATGTCCATGCTCATATGTATTAAAGGCAATGTTATACTTACCTGCTCTGTGCAGTGGTTTTGCACAGAGCAGCCCCAGTCCTCCTCTTCTTGTGTCCCCTGCTGGTGCTCCTGGTCCCCCCTTCCTGCCGAGTGCCCCCAACTGCTCCTGCTGAGGTCTCAGCCAATGAGGAGTAAGAGACTCAGGAGGAGAACCGCTGTTCTTGTGCACACTGTTGGATCGAGATGGGGCTCAGGTAAGTATTAGGGGGGCTGGGGAGGGCTGCTACACAAAGAAGGTTTTTTTTTAAGGTAAAAAAAAGGCTTGAGCCTTTACAGCCACTTTAAGAAACCTGCATTCTGTTCACCGTAAGGAAAGTGGTCTTGACAGAATTCCACAACAGGAATTAAACTTATTGTGATTCCTGGATTGTTTGCTTAGTTAAAGGACATCTATTTAAAACCACCCAATATGTGTTTTTTATGTTCTCATAGCCTAGTAAAACACACCTGATTCCATTGTCAATTGATATGCACCAGTAGAGGCACCAGAGATAGGAAGCTCCTTTCTGTGCTCTCTCCTACTCAACCAACTGACTTCCATCATGATGTCTAAACGTCTTCAGGATCCTGTGATGACTCCAATGAGGATTCGTGTTGCAGCCAATGGGCAGTGCCCCCCATCACCAAGGCACTGCAGACTGGACTTTTCCACACTACAGACCACATGAAAGAAGACATGGGATCCAGTATGTCATGTAACTGGAGTTTTAGGATTTAAATAAAAAATATAGGGCTGTTACTGATCAAAATTTTTCTGTTCGATTAATCGTTTTTTTTTTTAAATCGATTAATCGACTAATTTCGATTAATTATAACGCACATACAGATCCAACTACTTTTAGCTGATCTCCTTGCAGGCCGATTCCCAATGCAGCTACCAACCACTGGGAAAACGGATAGCAGGATACAAAAACACACAAAGGCAGCGCTCGATGGGAATAGCATTAAAACTTTTATAGTCTTCAAGTAGGTAACCAAATAAATATTGCACTGGAGATAAAATCGATGTAGCTACATAAACTGTAAAAATGGTGCGAGTAATACCAAACGGTAGCAAAAGCAGTCATAAAAACATGTAGCTAAGTATGATACTGGTATAAAAATGTGTACAACGATGCCACTGCTGAATCCAGATGAGGAGAAGTTAACATCAGTCCGTCGGCATGTAGATGTCCCATGAAGGGAACTATCACAACTCCCAGTGGATGGTTGTAGAATCCATGGTTGATAGAGGGAAGTGTAACAGCCCTTGTGTGTGGCAGATAGTAAGGTCCCGCCGGCATGCAGATATGAAGGCACAGCAAAGGAGCCCTTCAGATGGACACGGCAAGCCCCGCCAGTGTCAGTGATGTTACCGGATCTCCAACGGATCTCCCTGAAGGCCCAGAAGCCGGCGGAGAGGTGAGTACCAATCAAAAGAATTTTAATCGATCAAAAAGATTTTGATCGACTAAAAAAATTAAAGGTTAATCGATTAATTAAAAGTTAATCTGCACAGCCCTAAAAAAAGTAATGTACATTTGGTACAGGGGAGTGGAGAGGTAAAGAGCTGGAAACGTATTACTATTACTAATGGCATTCTAGTGATATATCAGATCCTAGCATAAGATTCAACAACTATGCATAAATAAACATCCATTATTAAAGCGGTAAACAGTAAAGTCGCATCACATACTAACACATTATGAAACACTTACCTTAGAATGAAGCCATGATGACGTCACTTGCATGCACGCGGGAGTCGTGGCCATGGCATGGCTCTCTTAATGGATTGCGTGCACATGCACCAGTGACATCACGGCTGCTACTATAGTAAATATCGTCTTATTTTAGGCTTACATGTAGGTACAAGTAACCCATGGGGACTTTACTTCCACCTTAATCAAGGCATGGGCCCCTGTTTTGTAGAAACTAGCCCATATACCCATCAGGTACTCCAAGTCTCTAACCCTACCCCAATGTATAAAGGGGTCTAGGATTACATTTAGGAGACCAATAGCCAGATTCAGGTAGACGTGCCTAACTTTAGGCAGGCGTAGCGTATCGCATATACGCTACGCCGCCGTAAGTTAGAGGGGCAAGTACAGTGTTCACAAACAACTTGCGTCCTAATTTACGGCGGCGTAGTGTAAATGTGCCGGTGTAAGCGCGCCTAATTCAAATGTGGAAGAGGTGGGCGTGTTTTATGTAAATTAAGCATGACCCCACGAAAATGACGTTTTGAACGAACGGCGCATGCACCGTCCGTGGACGTAACCCAGTGCGCATGCTCCAAATTACACCGCAAAGACTCATTGGTTTCGACGTGAACGTAAATTACGGCCAGCCCTATTCACGGACGACTTACGCAAACGATGTAAAACGTGAAAAATTTGACGCGGTTCCAACGTCCATACTTATCATTGGCTGCGCCATCTTTTTGGTGGTTTATCTTTACGCCTGAAAACGCCTTACATAAACGGCGTATCTTTACTGCGACAGGCAAGCGTACATTCGTGAATAGGCGTATTTCGCTGATTTACGTATTCTAGGTGTAAATCAGCGTACACGCCCCTAGCGGCCAGCGTAAATAGACAGCTAAGATACGACGGAGCCGGCGGTCGTACCTTAGCTAAATTTAGGCGTATCTCAATTTGAGAATACGCTTAAATATACGACGGCACAGATTCTGAGTTACGATGGCGTATCTACTGATATGCCGTCGTATCTCTACCTAAATCTGGCTATCAGTATTCTCAGATTTGTATTTTGGGCCAGTAAGCCTCAGAACAATTAGCTTTGCAGGAATTTGTTATAGTAACTGCCGTGTAGGCTGCTTGAAGATTTCTATGCATCCTGTCTTTTTATATTACAACATTAAACACAACAGGTAGGTGTAATGTTGTGTTTCCCATTGCCTATAGGTTTCTGCTTCCGCTAAACATCATCAACCGCCTAATGCCAACTTCACAGCCACTGGACACTGCACTGTTCACCAGCCCCTCGATCTGCCCTCTCCTCCATTCACATAACTCCTACTATTATTGTCCACAATACATTGAGTTATGTGAAGGACAGGATCTCCTCCAATCATGTACAGAAAATTATGCATTATGGCATAATAATAGTTGGAGTTATGTGAATGATGGAAAGGGCTGAAGAGGTCAGATGAGCGGTGCAACTTTTCTCAGTAGCAGCTACTGCTGCTAATCCTCACAGTGCCGGAAGACAGCTGCTCAGGGCAGTATCCCATGGCTGTGAAGGAGACACTGCATGGGTAATTTTAACAGAAGCTGCTGCCTGGAGGTAATGGGCTACACACCATTACACACCTAATGTGTTTCCCAATGCCAAAAAACTTCACAGACAGTTTTGTTTTTAAATCAGGTAATTTTGATCAACCAGATTTTCAAAACACAAATTAACAATAACAAAATAGTACAAAAGGAAAAAAGTAACAAGAAACAAGAAAACAAAGCACTTCACGTATTCAGTGCATGTATTAGTAACATATTCAAATGAGTGTGTAATTCATTTGTACAAAGGGTATGATTTAAAGATTGTACACTAAAGCCCCATGCACACGATCGGAATTTCCGATGGAAAAAGTCAGACGGACATTTACCATCGGAAATTCCAACCGTGTGTATGCCCCATCGGAGTAATTCCATCAGAAATTCAGATGAATTCCATCAGGGGTTTACATAGAGAACATGTTCTATTTTACTCCGATGGAATTCTGTCAGAATTCCGATGTGAATTTTGTCGGACAAAGGTCCGATCGTGTGTACAGGGCATTAGAGAATCCAGTATACAATGACGACATAAGTCCACCACCAACAATACTTTAGACAATCTTTTCTTTTAGTGGGTGAGGTCACCATTGTGACTTTAACATGAAAAGAATGTTAGGACTTTGAACAAGGAAAGAATATTGGGCCAGATCCACAAAAACCTGGCGCAACTTAAAAAATCCCATTTAAGTTACACTGCCTTAAAATTTCTACCTAAGTGCCCGATCCACAAAGCACTTATCTAGAAATTTCAGGCCGTGTAACTAAAATTCCGCCGGCGCAAGGCGTTCCTATTCAAATGGGGCGAGTCCCATTTAAATGAGGCGCGCTCCCGCGCCGGCCGTACTGCGCATGCCCAAAGTTACGTTACGCCGAGTTTTGTGGATCGCGCCGGCTTAAAAAAGTTGCGTCGGGAAAAAAAAAAAAAATTGACAGCGTCGCTCGGCATGCATTCCTGAGGGAGAACTCCATGCCAATTTTCAAAGAAAAAACCGGCATGGGTTCCCCCCCCAGGAGCATACCAGGCCCTTAGGTCTGGTATGGGTTGTAAGGAGACCCCCCTACGGCGAAAAATCGACGTAGGGGGTCCCCCTACAATCCATACCAGACCCGTATCCAAAGCACGCTACCCGGCCGGTCAGGAAAGGGAGTGGGGACGAGCGAGCGCCCCCCCCTCCTGAGCCGTGCCAGGCCGCATGCCCTCAACATGGGGGGGTTGGGTGCTTTGGGGCAGGGGGGCGCACTGCGGGCCTCCCCACCCCAGAGCACCCTGTCCCCATGTTGATGAGGACAGGACCTCTTCCCGACAACCCTTGCCGTTGGTTGTCGGGGTCTGCGGGCGGGGGGCTTATCGGAATCTGGGAGTCCCCTCAAATAAGGGGGCCCCCAGATACCGGCCCCCCACCCTAAGTGAATGGATATGGGGTACATCGTACCCCTACCCATTCACCTGGAGGCAAAAAGTTAAAGTTATTAAACACACAACACAAGGGTTTTTAAAATAATTCATTATTCTGCTCCGGAGGCCCCCCTGTCTTCTTTATTAGCTCTAATACCAGGGGGGGCTTCTTCTTCCACTCTCCGGGGGTCTTCTCCGCTCTCCGGGGGGGGTTTCTTCTTCCGCTCTCCGGGGGGGCTTCTCCGCTCTCCGGGGGTCTTCTTCTATCTTCGCCACTCTCCGCTGTTGACTCGGCGAACCCCGGTTCTTCTGCAGCTGTCCGGTGCCTTCTTCTTCAGCGCTGGCTGCCTGCTATCTTCGTGTGTTAGCTCAATTACTAGCAGGCAGCCATCGCGGTCTTCTGTGACGTCAGGTTCTTCTTCTCCCTTCTTCCGATGTTGACTCGTCGCCTCTTGTCACTGTAATGATGGAAGCGCGCCTTGCATCCCATTTATATAGGCATCACCGTCCCATCATGCTCCGGTAGGTACCCACGTGGTGGGTGCACGTGGGTAGGCACCCACCACGTGGGTACCTGCCGGAGCATGATGGGGCGGTGATGCCTATATAAATGGGATGCAAGGCGCGCTTCCATCATTACAGTGACAAGAGGCGACGAGTCAACATCGGAAGAAGGGAGAAGAAGAACCTGACGTCACAGAAGACCGCGCCGGCTGCCTGTTAGTAATTGAGCTAACACACAAAGATAGCAGGCAGCCAGCGCTGAAGAAGAAGGCACCGGACAGCTGCAGAAGAACCGGGGTTCGCCGAGTCAACAGCGGAGAGCGGCGAAGATAGAAGAAGACCCCCGTAGAGCGGAGAAGCCCCCCCGGAGAGCGGAAGAAGAAACCCCCCCCGGAGAGCGGAGAAGACCCCCGGAGAGTGGAAGTAGAAGCCCCCCCTGGTATTAGAGCTAATAAAGAAGACAGGGGGGCCTCCGGAGCAGAATAATAAATTATTTTAAAAACCCTTGTGTTGTGTGTTTAATAACTTTAACTTTTTGCCTCCAGGTGAATGGGTAGGGTGGGGGGGCCGGTATCTGGGGGCCCCCTTATTTGAGGGGACTCCCAGATTCCGATAAGCCCCCCGCCCGCAGACCCCGACAACCAACGGCAAGGGTTGTCGGGAAGAGGTCCTGTCCTCATCAACATGGGGACAGGGTGCTCTGAGGTGGGGGGGCCCGCAGTGCGCCCCCCTGCCCCAGAGCACCCAACCCCCCCATGTTGAGGGCATGCGGCCTGGCACGGCTCAGGAGGGGGGGGGGGCGCTCGCTCGTCCCCACTCCCTTTCCTGACCGGCCGGGTAGCGTGCTTTGGATACGGGTCTGGTATGGATTGTAGGGGGACCCCCTACGTCGATTTTTCGCCGTAGGGGGGTCTCCTTACAACCCATACCAGACCTAAGGGCCTGGTATGCTCCTGGGGGGGAACCCATGCCGGTTTTGTTTTTACAAATTGCCGTGGAGTTCTCCCTCGGGAATGCATACCAAATGCCGTCGCTTGAATGGGCTTTTACATGGTGTTACTAGTTTACACTTTGTAACACCAGCCCTAGTTTTACACTTGCAAACTAAAACTTACGGCGAAAAAACGAGGCTGAAAAGCTTTGTGGATCGCCTTAAGTGCTAATTTGCATACTAGAAGTGGCATTTCGACTCGAAATGCCCCCAGCGGCGGATGCGGTACTGCATCCTAAGATTCGGCAGTGTAATTCAATTACACATGCCGGATCTTCTGCCTAACTTTAGAAAACTGCTTATGTGGATCAGTTCCAAAGTTAGGACAAGGGATACGATGGAGTAACAGCAGTTACTCCGTCGTATCTCTTTTGTGGATCTGGCCCCCTGTGGCTAATCAGATGGATCAATGTAAAGAGAAAAGAAACGTAAACTTTTATTGTCTGCAATAACATTTAAAGCATATAACAATCAATACATGAACATGTAAGGATACTTCAATGACATATTGGAAACCATGGGGGTTATCCTCAAAAGAGATACTCCGACTTAACTGCTGTTCAGTCTGTGTGTAACTTTGGAAACGATCCTCAAAAGGCTTTTTCCAAAGTTAGACAGAAGATCCGGCATGTGTAATTGAATTACACTGCCGAATTTTAGGATGCAGTACCGCATCCGCCGCTGGGGGCATTTCGAGTCGAAATGCCGTTGCTAGTATGCAAATTAGCACTTAAGGCGATCCACAAAGCTTTCTAGCTTCCTTTTTGCGCCGTAAGTGTTATTTTGCAAGTGTAAAATTAGGGCTCGTTCTACAAAGTGTAAACTAGTTACACCTTGTAAAAGCCCATTCCAGCGACGGCATTTGGTATGCTTTCCCGAGGGAGAACTCCACGGCAATTTGTAAAAAACAAAACCGGCATGGGTTCCCCCCCAGGAGCATACCAGGCCCTTAGGTCTGGCATGGGTTGTAAGGGGACCCCCCCTACGCCGAAAAATTGACGTAGGGGGTCCCCCTACAATCCATACCAGACCCGTATCCAAAGCACGCTACCCGGCCGGCCAGGAAGGGAGTGGGGACGAGCGAGCGCCCCCCCCCCTCCTGAGCCGTGCCAGGCCGCGTGCCCTCAACATGGGGGGGTTGGGTGCTCTGGGGCAGGGGGGCGCACTGCGGGCCCCCCCACCCCAGAGCACCCTGTCCCCATGTTGATGAGGACAGGACCTCTTCCCGACAACCCTTGCCATTGGTTGTCGGGGTCTGCGGGCGGAGGCTTATCGGAATCTGGGAGTCCCCTTTAATAAGGGGGCCCCCAGATACCGGCCCCCCACCCTAAGTGAATGGATATGGGGTACATCGTACCCCTATCCATTCACCTGGAGGCAAAAAGTAAAAGTTAATAAACACACAACACAAGGCTTTTTAAAATATTTTATTATTCTGCTCCGGACGCCCCCCCTGTCTTCGTTATTAGCTCAATTACCAGGGGGGGCTTCTTCTTCCGCTCTCCGGGGGTCTTCTCCGCTCTCCGGGGGGGGTTTCTTCTCCGCTCTCCGGGGGGGGCTTCTCCGGACTCCGGGGGGCTTCTTCCATCTTCTCCCCTCTTCCGCTGTTGACTCGGCGAACCCCGGTTCTTCTGCAGCTCTCCGGTGCCTTCTTCTTCAGCGCTGGCTGCCTGCTATGTTTGTGTGTTAGCTCGATTTCAAACAGGCAGCCAGCGCGGTCTTCTGTGGCGTCAGGGTCTTCTGGTCTTCTGTTCTTCCGATGTTGCCTCGTCGCCTGTTGTCGCTGTAATGATGGAAGCGCGCCTTGCATCCCATTTATATAGGCATCACCGTCCCATCATGCTCCGGCAGGTACCCACGTGGTGGGTGCCTACCCACGTGCACCCACCACGTGGGTACCTACCGGAGCATGATGGGACGGTGATGCCTATATAAATGGGATGCAAGGCGCGCTTCCATCATTACAGCGACAACAGGCGACGAGGCAACATCGGAAGAACAGAAGACCAGAAGACCCTGACGCCACAGAAGACCGCGCTGGCTGCCTGTTTGAAATCGAGCTAACACACAAACATAGCAGGCAGCCAGCGCTGAAGAAGAAGGCACCGGAGAGCTGCAGAAGAACCGGGGTTCGCCGAGTCAACAGCGGAAGAGGGGAGAAGATGGAAGAAGCCCCCCGGAGTCCGGAGAAGCCCCCCCCCGGAGAGCGGAGAAGAAACCCCCCCCGGAGAGCGGAGAAGACCCCCGGAGAGCGGAAGAAGAAGCCCCCCCTGGTAATTGAGCTAATAACGAAGACAGGGGGGGCGTCCGGAGCAGAATAATAAAATATTTTAAAAAGCCTTGTGTTGTGTGTTTATTAATTTTTACTTTTTGCCTCCAGGTGAATGGATAGGGGTACGATGTACCCCATATCCATTCACTTAGGGTGGGGGGCCGGTATCTGGGGGCCCCCTTATTAAAGGGGACTCCCAGATTCCGATAAGCCTCCGCCCGCAGACCCCGACAACCAATGGCAAGGGTTGTCGGGAAGAGGTCCTGTCCTCATCAACATGGGGACAGGGTGCTCTGGGGTGGGGGGGCCCGCAGTGCGCCCCCCTGCCCCAGAGCACCCAACCCCCCCATGTTGAGGGCACGCGGCCTGGCACGGCTCAGTCCCCACTCGTCCCCACTCCCTTCCTGGCCGGCCGGGTAGCGTGCTTTGGATACGGGTCTGGTATGGATTGTAGGGGGACCCCCTACGTCAATTTTTCGGCGTGGGGGGGTCTCCTTACAACCCATGCCAGACCTAAGGGCCTGGTATGCTCCTGGGGGGGGGGAACCCATGCCGGTTTTTTCTTTGAAAATTGGCATGGAGTTCTCCCTCAGGAATGCATGCCGCTGTCATTTTTTTTTTCCCCGACGCAACTTTAAGCCGTCGCGATCCTCAAAACTCGGCGTAACGTAACTTCGCGCATGCGCAGTACGGCCGGCGCGGGAGCGCGCCTCATTTAAATGGGACTCGCCCCATTTGAATAGGAACGCCTTGCGCCGGCGGAATTTTAGTTACACAGCCTGAAATTTCTAGATAAGTGCTTTGTGGATCAGGCACTTAGGTAGAAACTTTAAGGCAGTGTAACTTAAATTGGATTTTTTAAGTTACGTCAGGTTTTTGTGGATCTGGCCCCATATGTAGAAAAAGTTGACATATAACAATCCGTTTAAATATATTGACATGGCCAGAAGGACCATAGGAAATATCCTTGATGGTGGAAAACACTTGTGACTTTAAGTAATCACCCATTTTGCCTGTCACTCACCAATCGCTACCCAGGCTTTATCCACTTAATGGTTAATGCTATCTTAACTGCTTTCCTCTGTGTCCCAAGGCAGGGGGTATAAGACAAATCATTATGCTGCATACACACGGTCGGAATCTCCGACAACAAATATTCAATGTGAGCTTGTTGAAAATCCGAGCCTGTGTATGCTCCATCGGACATTTGCTGTCAGAATTTCCGACAACAAATGTTTGAGAGCTGGTTCTCAATTTTTCTGACAAGAAATTCCGATCGTCTGTAGCCAATTCCAACACATAAATATCCTACAATTGCTCGGAATCAATTCGACGCATGCGCGGAATCATTGAACTTCATTTTTTACGGCTCGTCATAGTATTGTACGTCACCGCGTTCTTGACGTTCGGAGTTTCCAATAACATTTGTGTGACCGTGTGTATGCAAGACAAGTTTCAGCGAACAATTCGCTGAAAAAAAATCCCAATTGTTGGTGTAGAAGGAATAGTGTCATGTATTAGCGGGCAGAATAGTGTCCCAGGGGCCTGATAAAGGCAAGCAAAGGGCCACAGTTTGGAGACCACTGCTCTAGAGTGAAGCCTCAGGAGAATATATTGTATTCTGTGTATGATAAACAGCTTGGTCAGGCATTGCGAGGGTGAAAGGGAAACCTTTGGCAATACCTCTAATCCCTAACACATGGCATCCTCCAGGAATGTTTAAGCACTTCCTGCCCAGCCTATAGCAGAATGATGGTCGGGCGGTGGTTCTGTTATCCTGACTGGATGACATCTTTCAGAACAACAGGCCAGTGCGTGCCCATGGGGGTGTGTAGCGCAGCGATCAGTGGTGTGTCACTCTGACACACCGCATTTCCGATCGTGGTAAGGAGCATCTGACTGAGTCTCTTTACCACGTGATAAGCTGTGATTGGCTTTCCCTCTGCGGCTCTTCTGTCAGGGGGGGGTATGCGCTAATAAACAGCACATTGATTATCAGCGCAGCCCCCATCGGAGGTGCCCACCACAGCTGCAAATCAATGCCCAGCATCTGGCAGTCAGTGCCCACCCAAATCGTCAATCAGTGCCCATAAAAGTGCCAATCAATACCCAATAAAGTGTCAATCAGTGCCCAATCAGTAACACTTGTCAGTGCCCTTCAGATGCATATCAGTAATGACTGTCAGTACCTCCTCATCAGTGCTGCCCATCAGTGCCGCCTATCAGTGCCCATCAGTGGCACCTCTCAGTGCCCATCAGTGCTACATACCAGTGTAGCCCATTAGTGTCCATCAGTGCTACATATCAGTACTGATGGGCAGGTTCAATAAATGCATCAATGCCACCTTATCAGTGCCACCTCATCAGTGCCAATCAGTGCTGCCTCATCAGTGCCCATAAGTGCAACCTCAGCCTCATTAGTGCCAGTCAGAGAAGGAGAAAACATTTTATAACAATAATGAGGAAAAACATTTTTTTTTCTCAAAAATGTTGTCCTTTGCTGCTTCCTGCCGAGCTAAATGTGTTTGTTTGTTTTAGGTTTGGCATATATTGCTCAGGGTAGTTCCCACCCCCATGCCATTTATTGGCATTTTTATACCTATCCCTAGCCTAGAAAATGGCCATTACTGCTTTTTTTTCTTCCAGTGACATCAACAGGGTTCAGAATCGACGCTCAATCAACATTCAGCAAGGCTGCCTCAAATCGATCCCAGACCCATTAGACTCATCACTAATTATATCTAATTGTATGTAGTGTTACCCCTGCATGAGCCGCTGATCAGATTTGGGATCGGGGTATTTAAGTTAACTCTGTGATATGTCTAGGGGTGATGATGGCAGTGAGAGCAATGACTGAATCTCCAGACAATTGACTGATGTTTTTAATGCTTTTATTATCCCCGGTCAACACGACCAACAGTCAACTTGAGGTAGACAGCATAGGTTGGCAAAAGAAGAATACACTTCACAGATTCAGGCCTTGGATAAAGAAAGCAGTCCTGCCTTCAATAGTTATACTTTCTCATGTCGCCACTCCAGCCGGAGTGGGTAAAGTGCCCCTGGACAGACCTCTCTCACAGGCCTGGCAGCCAGAGCGCCACTTAAACTTCTGGGAAAGGAACAAGTCTCTGCCACAGACTTGGCTCTAATAGAATTTAAAGTTTAAAGATGTCAGTGTCCGGTCACCCAGATCCCCGATGGTTCGTTCCAGCCCTGTTGGATTGCCTGCCTCCGGGCTCACCTCAGACCAACTCCCCATCGAACAGCACAACTCGCTTGGGATCCTCTCAATAGAGTTGGGGGACCCAGTAGGTCACTGGGGCCCCTTTGTAGCATCAGATGCTCTGGGCCATGAGAGCCCAGAGTCGGGAACTCCGCATAGCACGTGCGCCCTGGCCTGGTAGGCCATATCACTGGGGCCTGTGATGTGCGCGCACCCTAAAGGTGGGTGCAGCACCCGGAACCAGGAACCCACGAAGAACCCCTATCCCAGGCCTCCGCCACAGAAAATACTCCTCCCCAGCCTGCTCCGTGAGGGAAAACTCCTCTAATTGGCTGCTGTGAAGAAGTGGCTCCGCCCGAACCCCTCTGGCGCCACCTACCGTCCAGAGTTGAGACAGCATCTCCGGAGAACAGAGTGACCCACAGGACAGCTCGGAGCTGGCGACAGCCAAATTTAACCAAATCAAACACAAATGAGAGCAAGTACCATATTTATCGGGGTATTGCGCACTCCGGCGTATAGCGCGCACCCCTAATGTAGACCCGAAATTCCAGTAAAAAATTGTTTTATTACTTACAGTTTTGGTGTCTTGCCTGGCATCCATCGGTGGCCTTGTCCGGTCCGGCGTCCGTCTGCGGCCTCGGTGGTGTCCTCCCGGCTTCTCCCGCGCTGTCTCTGAGTCGAATCCCCGCTTCCTGCGCTCAGTTTGAATGCCTCCGCCGACATATACCGAGCGCAGTACACTCAGGCACGTTCGGCCACGCTCGGCTTCTCACGCATAAATGTCAGAGCGTGATCATGAGCGAAGCTGAGACTGGCTGAATGTACCCGAGTGTACTGCGCTCGGTATATGTCGGCGGAGGCGTTCAAACTGAGCGCGGGAAGCGGGCATCGGCATATATCGCGCACCCACGATTTTCCCCTTATTTTAAGGGGAAAAAAGTGCACGGTATACGCCAATAAATACAGTAAGTCTCTCATCCCACTAGATTTAACATAGCACCTGTACCGATAAGTACACAGGCACTACATTTAGATTTGATATTATAGGAATTATGTACTCAAAGACACCTTAGGGCAGGGTCTGCGGAGGTTTGTTTTTGTTTACAAAACCGCAAAAAATTTAATTTTAATTAAACATCTGTCTACTACCTTTCAGTGGAGAGCCGGATACTGCTCTTGGATCTTAGGCTACAGAAAGACAAATTAGGCCGGTCACTTCATATGACAGCTACTTGACATACCAAAACAAAACACATTTTTACACTTCACTGAAAAGTATATTGATTTTTTCCTTCCTAGTAAAAATGAGAGTTACTATGAAAATAAAAAAGCAAAAACATAAGGTATAATTTTAGTAGTAAGTGATGAGACTATCCAATTCTTTTGGACAGCTTTTGGTAACCGACATGATTAGTTTATCCCAAGACAGGCATAAACATGCTCAGATGACAAAATATACAGAATATGATGCATCTAATGTTTATTGAAGGTAAGGTACACATTTCAGCAATAAATATATAAAAATGAAAAGCTATTTGCCTTTGTCTTATCTTTTTTAATTTTTTTTTGCCACTATTTGGAAACAAATATTGCATGCTGTTTGTTCAACACTGGCCTTGAAATATATACCGTACTTCTCGGGGTATTGCGCGTTTCAGCGTATAGCGCACACCCCTAAAGTGGACCCGCATTCCTGTAAAAAAAAACATTTTAGTACTTACAGTTTTGGTGTCCTGCGCGGCCGCCTCGTCGGGTCCGGCGTCCATCTGCGGCTTCGGTGGTGTCCTCCTCGTTGGGTCCGGCATCCTTCTTCAGTGTCCTCCTCGCTCGATCCCCGCTTCCCGCGCTGAGTTTGAACCACTGCGCCGGCACATACCGAGCGCAGTACACTCGGGTATAGTCGGGCAGGCTCGGCTCCTCTCGTGGTCACGTCCTGTACGTCCAGGACGTGACCACGAGAGGAGCCGAGCCTGCCCGACTGTACCCGAGTGTACTGCGTCGGTATATGCTGGCGCAGTGGTTCAAACTTGGCGCGGGAATCGTAATTGTAAAATGTTGCTGGGGTGAGGGTCCTCAATTTTTGTGCCGTTTCAAATGTCACTTTATGCAATTGAAATACCCTCCTGAAACCCAGTCTGTGCAGACAGTATGGCAACTTGCTAACTCAACAAAATCCATAGGCAGTGTCGACTCCCCAAGAAAAAAAACAACATAGTTTAGGCTTGCAAATGTAGCCATATTTTTTTGTGTTAAATGTTTATTGTGTTATTACCATAAAAAGGATGAAAAAAACAAGCATACAATGAAAAAATATAGAGCTAAGAAACTCAAAAACATGGTAACTATGCAGTGTATAAGACAATTAGGGGGAGTAATGGGTAGAAAAAAAGGGGGGGGAGGTAAGGGGGGAGGTGTATTTACCTGTACACAGTACTGAAATATTACCTAACATGAAGATAACAATAGCAGTATAACAAACTAGAAAACCCTCAGGAGTGGAAGCAGTACTTTCTGAACTAAGGAGAGGACTGTCATGAGCGGTAAAAAGACGACATTGATAGACAGATTTTCCTGTTGGGACTATGAAATTGTGATCTGTGGACAATACTATAATGCCGCATACACACCATCACTTTATGTGATGAAAAAAAACAACATTTTCTGTGAAGTAAAAAACGACGTTTTTGAAACTTCAATTTTCAAAAACGATGTTGCCTACACACCATCGTTTTTTCACAATGCTCTAGCAAAGCGAGGTTACATTCACCACTTTTTTCCATTGAAGCTCGCTTCATAACTAGCTTCTGGGCATGCGCGGGTGTAAAAACGTCATTTTAAACGTCGTTTTTGCTACACACGGTCAATTTCTGTGAAGTAAAAAACGACACATAAAATTGAAGCATGCTTAAATTTTTTTTTTTCGTTTTTCAAAAGACATTAAACAACGTTTTCCCCCACACAGAGTCATTTAAAGTGACGTTTTTAAAAACGTAGTTTTTTTTCATCACATAAAGTGATGGTGTGTACGGGGCATAACAGTAGCAAAGGGGGAGGGGATCAAAATGGCAGGGTGTTGGAAGGATTGGATAGATCAGTTGAATTTGCCCAAGGTGTTGGTAAGGTCTCGTTTCAGGTACCAGTCGGTATAACCGAATGGATGTACGATTAACGATAGTTCCTCAGTAGTGAACGTATATTCCATATATTTTTGCTACCTGGAGAAAAAACGAGTGGGAGAGCATAAATTTAAGACTATGGGGCCAGATTCTCAAAGGCGTTACGACGGCGCAAAGCCATTTGCGCCGTCGTAAGTCCTAATCTGGCCCGGCCTATCTATGCGACTGATTCTTAGAATCAGTTACGCATAGATATCCCTTAGATCTGACAATTGTCCAGCTGCATACACAC
The DNA here is from genome assembly GCF_905171775.1 of Rana temporaria. Classification (NCBI taxonomy): domain Eukaryota; kingdom Metazoa; phylum Chordata; class Amphibia; order Anura; family Ranidae; genus Rana; species Rana temporaria. Next base: position 378,872,823 of record NC_053493.1, on the reverse strand, counting down.
CATCACTTTATGTGATGAAAAAAAACGACACTTTCTGTGAAGTAAAAAATGAAGTTTTTAATACTTCAATTTTCAAAGACGAAGTTGCCTACACACCATCGTTTTTCTCACAATGTTCTAGAAAAGTGAGGTTACGTTCCACCACGTTTTTCCATTGAAGCTCGCTTCATAAGTAGCTTCTGGGCATGCGTGGATGAAAAAACGTCTTAGAAAACGACGTTTTTTGCTACACACGGTCAATTTCTGTGAAGTAAAAAGTGCACTTTTGAAAAACGACACATAAAATTGAAGCATGCTTCAATTTTTTTTGGTCGTTTTTTTAGAAGACATAAAACAAAGTTTTCCCCCACACACAGTCAATTAAAGTGACATTTTTAAAAACGTCATTTTTTTTCATCACATAAAGTGATGGTGTGTACGCGGCATAAGCCTCTTACGCTGTCAGATCTTAAATGCATTTTTTTCCCCGCCGTTAGGTGTCGCCGACCCCGTTTTCCCCGTCGCTTATGTAAATTAGCAATTTACGACGATTCCCAAATGTACGCGCGAACGACGCAGAGAATTTACGACGTTTACGTAAGCGTAAACTTGCCCCTGCTAATACGAGGGGCAAGTTTACGCAGGTCCATCATATGCCATGTTCAGTATGGCGTCGGGTCAGCGTCGGCTTGTTCCGTCGGTTACGTTGTTTTCCTAAGTCGTCCGCGAATACGACTTTACGTCAATGGCGCCCACGTTGGCGTCATTGACGTTTTCCGTCGAGAACTGGAGCATGCGCACTGGGCTATCTTAAGCCCGGCGCATGCGCAGTTCGATCGGAGCGGGGGCGCGCTTAATTTAAATACAAGCCGCCCCGTTTGAATTACGCGGCCTTACGCCGGGCCAATTACACTACGCCGACGCAAATTACGGAGCAAGTGCTTGGAGAATAGGGCACTTGCTCCAGTAAGTTGCTGCGTCGTAAGAATCTGGCCCAATGTGTTTAACCTCTCAATATAAAAAATTGACAGTAGTGCTCGCTTCATAGGTTGAAGGGAAGGTGGAGATGAGGTGATCCAGTGGCACATGATCGTTCTGTGAGCCGCTAGTAGACAGATGTGAGACCAGTGTGTAAAAGTGGGTGGATCTGCCGATGACATAGGAGAGGCTGGTGGATCACATCCAAATATACACAAGAATGGATTTTTGAGTAGCCGTATCTTACTAACTTTGAAGATATATGTGAGCACTGAGTCCCAGTAATTAGAGATTAGCAAATGGACGAAAAAACTCTGGATAGCCGCACTCCAAGATAACTAAAATAAAGTTGGTCTTTTATTTTCAAATGCACATGCATTCACCGCAAACCCATGTTAGCCATGACTAAGCGCTGAAGTACAGCGTGAAAATCTAGTATGAACCCATGTTAGCCATGACTAAGCGCTGAAGTACAGCGTGAAAATCTAGTATGAACCCATGTTAGCCATGACTAAGCGCTGAAGTACAGCGTGAAACGCGTCGGCCTATACTGTACCTGTTGTTTGCGGTGAATGTGCATTTGAAAATAAAAGACCAACTTTATTTTAGTTATCTTGGAGTGCGGCTATCCAGAGTTTTTTCGTCCATTTGCTATAATCAGCATCGCCAGCACCCTGGTGGTTCAACAACCCTTAATGATACATGAGGCTCACCTGGAGCGGTGAAAGATTTGTCTGAGTAATTAGAGATTGTTGAGCATTCCCACAAACGATGTAACAGTGTAGGGCGGGATAAGGAGCACCAGAGCATTAAGCTTGGGTAGGTTCTGAGATGTTGGTGCGGAATGGATAATATGCTCTGTGGATGATTTTAAAATGAGTTTCACACCAAGCTTCTGAGATAATGACTTTGTGAATGTGGCAATAGCTTTGTAGGATTTTATCCGGGAGTTCAGTGTCATTAAAGATCAAGGACCACTTCTGAAATGGGGTAAGATGATATCCGATTGATGCATAAGGAAGGAGTAGAGACTGGAGATAGAGTCATTGTTTTTCTGGAGCACTACATCAATGTAGGATTTTTGAAGAGGATCCGTTTGAGGTCAATGACAGGCTCGTAGATATGTGCGTAATTGATGGTGGTGGGAAATCATGAGAAGGTGGTAAGGAGAACTGCGTGCGAGAACCTGATAGCATTTAAATCCACCTGGTTTGTCACAGTATAAGGGAGTAATTATAGTAAGGCCACATGTTTTCCAAAAATTAAAGGCTGCATAGATAGTGGAAGGGGGGAACATGGGGTTGCCCTGGATGATAAGATGATTAGATATACTTGAGGGCAGCCCCAGCAGTTTCCGCCAGTGGCGTAGCGTGGGGGGTGTGAGGGGGGCCTAGATCCCGGGCGCAACATTTGGGGGGGGGGCAAAAATCCTGCGCCAGTATGTGTCACCCTCGCTCCATAATTGTAATTTCCATTTCTGTGACCCAGCGCTTCGGCCGCCATGTTTAGTTTCAGGCCGCCCCCTAGCACACTGTGATTGGGTGAAGTGGTCATGTGCGGTGAGCAGGGCTGGCCTGGCCTATTCTCAATCGCGGAGGAGTGGAGCGGGGCTGGCCTGGCCTATCCTCAATCGCGGGGGAGCGGGGCTGGCCTGGCCTATTCTGCGAGCTGTGGACGCTCGCTGCCTTCTCCTCCTCCTCCTCTCCGAGTAACGGTCGGTGTGTGCATTGTGTATTGGTCAGTGTGTGCATTGTGTAGCGGCCAGTGTGTGTATTGTGTAGCGGTCAGTGTGTGTATTGTGTAGCGGTCAGTGTGTGTATTGTGTATTGGTCTATGGGTAGTGTATTGTGTAGTGGTCAGTATAAGAATCAGGTAGGTTAATGTGGTGTGTAGTGGTGTATTGTGTATTGTGTAGTGGATAGTGTATTGTGTATTGTGTATTGTGTAGTGGATAGTGTATTGTGTAGTAGTGTAGTGTTCAGTATAGGAATCAGGTGGTGTGTAGTGTAGTGGTCAGTGGATAGTGCATTGTATAGGAATCAGGTAGGTCAGTGTGTAGTGTAGTGGTCAGTATAGGAATCATGGTAGTTACAAAACATCTGGGGTGCCAAGGTTCGCCATCACCGCTATATACTCACACCACTGCACTCTGTACATTGTATGTTATATTGTTATATACTCACACAACTACTATCTGTACACTGTGCTGTACATAATATACTCACACCACTGCACTCTATACACTGTGCTGTACATTACTGTATATACTCACACCACTGCACTCTGTACACTGTATTGTATGTTATATTGTTATATACTCACACAACTACTATCTGTACACTGTGCTGTACATTATGGCCCAGATTCTCAAAGAAGTTACACCGGCGTATCTCGAGATGCGCAACGTAAGTGTAAATATATGCGCCGTCGTATCTATGCGCCGTACCCACAGAACCAGATACGCCTGAAAATAGGCTTCTTCCGATCGGCGTAACTTTTCTACGCCGGCGTAGCGTAGGCGCATATTTACGCCAGGAGCATCTTGCGCTCCCATTGATTTCCTATTCAAATATGCAAATGAGGGAGATGCGCCAATTCCCGAACGTACGACCGTCCGATGCAGGCTACGCGCACAATCCACCAAACCAAAACAAACAGGTGTACTTTTGCACTCAACGGGCACATGTCTGGGCATATTTATGCCCTGGGCGTAAACAGTGGGCTGGCGTAACTCAGGAATAACGCCAGGCGTAGTTGTGAGCATGCGCAGAGGGGCGCGGGACATGCGATCACGTGTCGGCCCTTCATTTGCATGGGGTCACGATTTATTTAAATGGATCATGCCCACTTCCTTCCTACTTTGAATTACGTTGTCTTACGCCGACGAATTTACGCTGCGCCGGCGCAAAAATGAACACTTCTGATTAGAGAATACGGAGCTTGCCTCTCTAAGTTACATCGGCGTAACGCATCTGAGATGCGCTACGCCCGCATAAAGATGCGCCGATCTACGAGAATCTGGGCCTATATTCTCACACCACTGCACTCTGTACACTGTGCTGTCCATTATATACTCACACCTCTGTACACTGTATTGTATGTTATATTGTTATATACTCACACAACTACTATCTGTACACTGTATTGTACATTATATACTTACACCACTGCACTCTGTACACTGTGCTATACTCACACCTCTGTACACTGTGGTTTTCATTCCTTGCCATATAGTATATAGTACATTCCTCCTGTCTGGTATGTAGACTGCGGCTGCGTGTTGTTCTCCTCGCTCTGACTTGGAAGCAGATTGCTTTGATTGTCATGGACCTGCCAGTGCCCAGAAGGGCACACCTTTACCAGTTTAATTACAAACTATAAATAAGAAGAAGGTTTTCAAACATATTGTTAATATTATTTATATTAGACAGGTCACACTCTGAAACATAATAAAGGATGATGAATTCTCTTTAGGTAAAATACGCATCCTGAATGCAGAACACTGTCAATAATGTTCCTGGCAAAACTGACAGCAACAGCCAACCAGAGATGATGGAGTGATGGAGACAGATTTGCATGAACTTTATTATTCATGGCTCACGTTGTTTATTTTAACAGAGTGACACCTGGTGGTGAAAGCCTGCAAGTGACACAATATCGCTTTCTTGTTTATATTATAGCAGGAAAAAAAAAACATAAAGGGACCTATTTCTTATTTGTCACTTCGGCAGTTTTGAGTCCAAGCTATTTGCTTGCTTCATTAACAAGCGTAATCACAGAGCTGACCAAACAACCTTCATATATAGCCAAGCATAATGGGAGTTCGGACTCAGTCCATATACAATAAAAAGCCCTCACTATGAAATGAATCTTAAGAATGTAAGCTCTACGAGCCGGGCCCTCCTGTACCTTCTGTATTGAACTGGACTGTAATTGTGCTGTCCCCCCTCTACATTGTAAAGCGCTGCGTAAACTGTTGGCGCAATATAAATAGTTTATAATAATAATAATAATAATAATAATAAAAACAAAGATGTGGAAGGAAGCTGTTGAAATGTTAAAAGCTTGCCAAATACATGCTGCTAAAAGTTTAAAGCAATAGTAAACTCTGGAAAAACTATTTGCCAGGCCCTCTGCAGGTCAATGCCATGTGTTAGTATGCACCGTACAGGGAGGGGAGGGGACAAGGGGTGGGCAGGAGGGACGGCTGCCTCGGGCTCGGTAGGGATTTGATATAGAAGGGGTACTTTGGAAGGGGGATTTGAACGAGGGGTGGATAGGGTAGATTTGTGTTAGGAACGGGTATGGAGGAGTATTTGTGCTAGTAGGGATGATTGGGGGGATTTGTGCTAGGATGGGAAATTTGGGAGGCGGATTAGTGGTAGAAGAGGGGATTTGGGGGGAATTTGTGATGGGAATGGGGGATTTGAAGGGGGTTGAGGATTCATGCTCAGAGAGGAAATCTTGGGGGTAGAGGATTTAAAGGGTCACTAAAGAAATTTTTTTTTTTTGCTGAAATGACTGTTTACAGGGTATAGAGACATAATAGTTAACTGATTCTTTTTAAAAATGATTAAAAATAGATAAAAACCAATCATATAATGTGCCTGCAGTTTAGTTTAGTTGTTGCTGTTGTTTCCTGGTTCTCTGATGTACAGAGCCAGAGAGCCAATAGAGGGCAGTGATGGTTTGTAAAACGAAACTGGATTGGTGCTGAGGGGTTTTAGACACACAGTAATCAAACCTCCTTGATTAGTCACCACAGTGAGAAATCTCCCAGTACTGTGGTTATCAGGAAAGAGACAACCAGGAAGTGTCCAGAACAGAGAGGAATTACAGCAACATCAAAGCAAAAACGAACAATGAGGACATGAAACCAGGACTGCAGTAAGGTAAAGGAAGCTATTTAGCTAAAAAAATATTCCTTTGGTCACCCTTTAAGCTAGGAGGGGGGATTTGTACTGGAAGAGGGGGGATTTTTGCTTGGGGAGAATGTTGGCTTGCAAAGGGCATTAATGCTTAGGGGTAAATACGAAGATTATTGCTCAAATTTGTATTTATTTTTTGGAGGGGAGATTTTTGCTGATACATAATGCTCATACATTTTGGAGGTGGGGAGGGGTGCCATTTGGCATCTTCGCCCCGGGCTCTAGATTACCTTGTCCTGGCACCGTCACCGCATTCTAACACATTATGGCAGACTTACCTTACAATGGCGCCCTCTAGTGGCATGCTCCTGATGCTTTTATCTTTGCTCAGTCATCCTTCCAGGTTCACTCTTACCGGCTATTCGAATGGCCAGGCAGCGATTATGTCACTCTCCTGACCTAAAATTAAAGCTAAAGTATTATTCCCAAAACCAAAAATGTAATAAATTGCAGCTTCTTAATCATTTGATGTGGTGGCTGCCTTAGTTTTCTTTGTTTAGACTTTTTTGCCTCCGTTTTCACCTGGTGATCTGACCATTAACACACCTCCTGTATTAGCGTGCCCCCCACGCTAGATGAAGGAGCACCTTTGGACAGTAACATTATAAGTCTGGGGAGAGGGGAGTGTAGGATAGAGTAGCAGATTTATATATACTAACAATTTGAAGCCAAACTCCAGCTAATACGTTATAAGCATTTACAGAAAACAGTTGTTTTGCCTTTTAGGATAAAGGTTTCACATAAATAAATAAAAGCTAATCATTGTAAGAACCCCTGTCAGGTTTAAATGGTTTGTCTCATCTCTGTAAACTGATCTAAAAGAGAGATTTTTTGGAAAACAGCAGACTTACTGGCTGGATCACCAGATTAAGATAAATAAAGCCTTATGCTGCGTACACACGATTGGAAATTCCGACAAGAAAAGTCTGAAGTGAGCTTTTGGTTGGAAATTTCGACTGTGTGTAGGCTCCATCGGAATTTTTCTGTCTAAATTTCCGCCAAGAAAAAGAGCTGGTTCCCAAATTTTCCGACAAAAAAAGTTCTTGGAGGAAATTCCGATCGTCTGTATGCAATTCCAACACACCAAAAACCACGCATGCTCAGAATCAAGTTGACGCATGCACTGAAGCATTGAACTTAATTTTTCTCAGCTCATCGTAGTGTTGTACGTCACGGCATTCTTGACGGTCGGAGTTTGGTGTGACTGTGTGTATGCAACACAAGTTTGAGCCAAAATTCTGTTGGAAAAAAATCCACTTTTTTTTTGTTGGGTTTTCCGATCGTGTGAAGAAAACTAAGAGCCCATTCACACTCCCAGTGCCTGAAAAACGCTGGTAAGGCACTGCTAAAACTAGCAGCGTTTTACCGATGTTTTTCGGGTGCTAGCGGGGCACTTTTAATTCCCGCTAGCGGCTGAATAAAGGGCTAAAAGTGTCCACAAAGCGCCGCTGCTGAGGTGCTTTGGAAGGCGCTTTGGCAGCGCTTCCCATTGATTTCAATGGGAAGGGAAGGTGCACCGTATCCTAAAGCACTGCAAAGAAGCTGCTTGCTGGACTTTTTTTGATGCCCTGCCAGCGCAGCACCCCAGTGTGAAAGCACTCTGGCTTTCACACTGGGATTGCAGATGAGGCTTTTTTTCAGGCGCTATTTTTAGCGCCAAAGCGCCTGAAAAACACCTCCAGTGTGAACAGGGTCTAATGTTGCGTACACACAATCAGAATTTCTGGCAGGAAAAGTTTGATGTCAGCTTTTGGTCGGAATTTCCGACAGCAAAAATTTGAGAGCTGGTTCTCAATTTTTTCGGACGGGAAAAGTTCTTGTTGGAAATCCCGATCGCCTGTATGGAATTTTGAGGCGTAAAAAACACGCATGCTTGGAATCAATTCAACGCATGCTTGGAATCATTGAACTTAATTTTTCTCGGATCGTTGTAGTGTTGTACCTCTCCATGTTCTTGACGGTCGAAAATTGTGTATGCAACACAAGTTTGAGCCAAAATTTCGTCTGAAAAAAATCCACGGTTTTCTTGTCGGAATTTCCAATCGTGTGTATGTGGCATAAGAATTGGTAAGCTGCAATATAACAAACGTTTGCTTTTGTTTGTTTAATATGGCTTTAAGACTTTTAATAGGCTTATTTATGGACCTGCAAACAGCATCTTTGGAGCGGTATAGGAGTGGGGTGTTTACCACTCCTACACCGCTCCTTCCCATTAAAATCAATGGGAAACCGTGGGAATACCGCCGGCAATGCTCCTCTGCAGAGGCGCATTGCCGGCGGTATTAGCCCTGTTTTGGCCGCTAGCGGGGGTTAAAACCACACCGCTAGTGGCCAAATATTGCGATAAATACGACGGTATAGCGGCGCTAAAAACCACGCCGATATACCGCCACCGCACCTCCCATGCCCAGTGTGAAAGTGCCTTAGGGTAGATTTACTAAAACTGGAGGATGCAATACCTGGTGCAGCTCAGCATAGAAACCAATCAGCTTCCAGGTTTTATTGTCAAAGCTTAATTGAAGAATCTAAAGTTAGAAGCTGATTGGCTCCCATGCCCAGCTGCACCAGATTCTGAATGCTCCGGTTTTAGTAAATCAACCCCATTGCTTGATATTGGAAATATATTTCTGCTAAGATCAATGCCGATTCTTCTCTGTAGAAGAAGGGAATATTGCATGTTAGTGACACTCACTACTTACAATTTCACATACATAACACGTTGGGTAATTAGTTAAAGTTCCAGGAAAGGAATAATGTTGTCACTTGAGCTGCACTCAAAACAGGACAAACTTCTTTGTAGATGGATCACACGTGGAGTGCTAGGAACTCTCTTAGGGAAAATGCTTTACTAATGCATTCAAAGAAATGTTTAGAGGTAGTATCCCTCTGGTAATTAAGTATAATTTCTCTTCAGTTTTTTATCTTCCAAGTAGAGAGGTTAAGTCCTTCTAGAATAAAAGTATGTTGGATACTAGAAGGAGCCAAAGGACAACTTACAAGTGCATATTTGATGTGGAACCTCTCAGCAGGAGAACCAAGTTTAATAAGTCTTTTGTACACTTGTTCTCCAATTGTTTAGCATTTAACTTAAAGTGGAACTAACAAATAAAAAATACATAAAAAAACATACTGTATGATGCATTCTGTAAGATTTACTTTTATTGAGTCACCCATATTATAGTTTATGACCTAGTGATTTGGCCAGTAGGTCTGTTATTGTTTAACTTCATTTAACAGACCAAGCTGTCCAGCACAAGGTGCAGATAGGAGCTTAACCACTTAAAGGGGCAGCAATTCTGAAAATGAATGTTCTGCCTCGGTTGCTATACCCTATGCAAGCCGTCCCAATTAAACTTCCTCCAGCCTTCTTCGCCTCCTGTAAGCAAATCTGTAGATCATTTCTTTGGGCGGGTCTCCCCCCAAGGGTGGGGTGGGACAGACTTACTCTCCCCAAACTGAGAGGTGGATTGGGCCTGCCAGACATTTCCCTATATTATAGGGCATGTCTGCTCACGAGGATAGTTGACTGGCACCGACATGGACACACCAAGGAATGGGTGGGAATTGAAACCACTTTTTCGCAGTTTCCTATATCACACACCCCGTGGATTAATGCCAGGGTAGTTCCTAAAGCTTGCACCGACCACCCTTTAATTGGCCCCACTTTGTCTAATTTCAGAGCTGCCTGTCGCTCTCTGGATTTGGTCCCTTCTCCAGGACCCAGGACGCCTATTACCCAAAACCCTGACTTCACACCAGACATTGCCTTATCTGAAAGGATAGCTGACGTCGGAACGGAGACACCTAGAGCTGATCAATTCTTCCACAACGGCTCCTTGCTTTCCCCGTCGGGGATGTCCGCGAGATTCCCAACACTACACATACTGTTCTTTAAGTTCCTGCAGATTAGGCATTTCCTACAAAGCGCACCGTCACTAGCGCAATGGTATAGGGAACTCACGTCGTTCGAACTTTTGTGCAAAGAACAGGGCCCTCAGGCTCATTTGATATCCATGCTGTACTCCCTCCTCGTATCCAAAACGGTTCCCAGCACTAAAAAAAACACTTAAAGAGGAAGTAAACCCTGATGGGTTTTACTTCCTCTTTGTTTCCCTGCAAAGGTAAAGCATAATAGGCTAATATGCATCGCATAGTAGCTCATTATGTGTCACTTACCTGAAAACGAAGTCTGCGATGTCCGTGACTGTGACCGGAGTCGTGTGACGTCACTCCCGTGCATGTGCTTGGCAGGCTGCCAGTCACAGCATGACCCCAGCTTGAAACGGCACAGTGTGCCCTTTCAAGAGTGCATATGCAATCTAGGCTTACCTGTAGGTGAAAGTAGTCTGTTAGGCCTCGTACACACGACCGTTTTCCTTGGTGGCAGAGCTTTTTTGCCAAGGAAAACGGTCGTGTGTATGTTTTTCATTGAGAAAACTGTCGAGGAACTTGATGAGAAAAAAAGAGAACAAGTTCCCTTATTCCTCGTCGGGAGTCTTAATTTCCTTGTCGTGTTCCTCGTCGGGCTGGTTTTCGACGAGAAACACGATCGTGTGTATGCTTAGAAACCCGCACATGCTCAGAAGGGTGGCGCCAGTGGAATCAAACTTCCCCTTTATAGTGCCGTCGTACGTGTTTTACGTCACCGCGTTTGAGAACGACGAGATTTTGTCTTGACAGTGTGTACGCAAAGAAAGCTTGTCAAGTTTCTCGACAAGCCTAACAAGAAACTCGTCAAGGAAAACAAAGTTTCATTTACGACGAGTCCCTCGGTCGTGTGTACGAGGCCTAAGACTTTACAACCACTTTAAGCCCCAAGCCTCTTTCTGAGATTTGAAAAAAAAAATTTTGCTAGAAAACTACTTAGAACCCCCAAACATTATATATATTTTGTTCTAACACCATAGAGAATAAAATGGCGGTCATTTCAATACTTTGTGTTACGGCGAGTAAATTTGATACCCAACATTTTAAGCTTCAAAGTTGCGCTCAAACTAAACTATTTCAGTGTGATGCTTTGGGCAATGTCCTGCTGGGAAACATTGGATCCTGCCATTCATGTGGATATTACTTTGACACGTACTGTACCCCCTACCTAAACATTGTTGCTGACCAAGTACACCCTTAGTGGAAATGTTATTAAATGGTGGCAGTGGCCTCTTTCATCAGGATAATGCCCCCTGCCACACTGCAAATATAGTTCTGGAATAGTTTGATTAACACAGCAACGAGTTTTAGGTGTAGACTTGGCCTATGAATTCTCCGGATTTCCATCCAATCGAGAATCTGTGAGATGTGCTGGAAAAACAAGTCCGATCAATGGAGGCCCCACCTTACAACTGGATTTAAAGGATCTGCTACTGACGGTTTGGCGTGAGATACCACAACATAACTCCAGAGGTCTAGTGGTGTCAATTCTTCGACGTGCCAATGCTGTTCTGACAGCAAAATGGACTGGTTTGGCTGCAAAAAGGGGACCTTCTCAATACTAGGTGGCTTGCCTTCTTCCCGTACTGCATTCTGGTTTCATCTCTTCCCCAGGTAAATGATACACACGCAATTGGCCATTCACATGATGTAAAAAAAAATAAACTGATTCATCAGACCTAGTACTAGGTGGATGGTCATAAAGTTAATGCTGATTGGCATGTGCTTCAATCATGAATAGTCACTACCATCTCTAGGTAGTTCATAATGCACATTCACCAAAAAGTAGGACCTCACTGCCCAGTAGAAGGTCAATATGACTTTAAATACCCCAGTGAATGAAATGCTGAAAAAAATTATCTCCCAGCGAACAAAATGCATCATTTTCAGGCGACAGCAGTGTATGTAGGTCTTGTTGCTGGCTTTTATATCATTTTATTCTTTGGAGATTTATTTTCATAAAAACAATGTTGCTGCACGTTTCTCTTTTTTATGACCATATCATGGGAAAGATTATCCTGCAATGAAGATTGTTTTCTGAACATTCTGTTCACTGAGAGATTTAAATGCATATTGACCTTTATTATAGTATAACTAAAGACAAAACTTTGTTTTTAATTTTGGATAGAGTGGAGAGGGATTTGAACACTCTTCAAGGTTTATTTGCTGTCGGTGCCCCCATTAGGGACATTCATCCCTCTCTATGTGTCCTGTCTTCCAATATTACTGAGAGTGAAAGTAAAGGAAAAATACAGCATTTCAGGCAGGGGTCAAGTCCTGGGGAAAAAAGTGTGGGAACTCCCACCCAAGATCCACTCCCCCACCAAAAAAATAAAATGATACGCTCATATGCATAATTACTAAACCACATGTTTTTTTTTTGCGATCCACTGTACCTTAGTAATCCTTTATGTTACTGGGCGCTTCCTGTATATGGTTTCATCAGGTAGTGTGCGGGTATTCCGTCACTTCCTCGATGCCGCAATGTCTCCTGGGAGCTTTTGTCATTGTTCCAAGGAGACATTGCGGAGGTCTGCCGCGAGTTATCGCGGGATTTAGAAAGAACTTTTAGCAAGTTCTTTCTAAATCCCGCGATAACTAGCGGTAGACCTCCGCAATGGCTCCTGGGAACAATGACAAAAGCTGAGACATTACGGCATCGTGGAAGTGACGGAATACCCGCACACTACCCGATGAATCCATATACAGGAAGCGGCCAGTAACATAAAGGATTACTAAGGTTCGCCTGCCCCTGACAGTGACTCGAGCTGGGCATCGCTGCTTAGTGAAGGATTGGCTCGGGTGGCTCGGCTGCTCTCGGCTGCTCTAGTCCTGCAAAGGGAACTGCGTTCCTGCTGTGAAAAAAGTGCAGGGACGCCGTTCCCTCGCGTTCCTGCAGGACTTGAGACCTGATTTCAGGTGGTCCCGCACACATGCAAACAGCGATCGTTAAATGTATTGGCAGATTTAGATACACTACACTAAGGGCCCTTTCACACGGGGCGGATCAGTAATGATCCACCTCCGTGTGTCCGTACAGCTCAGCGGGGATCCTCTGTAAAATCCCAGCTGAGCTGGCAGCTGACAGGGCGGTCCCCGCACACTGTGCAGGGACCGCCCTGTCTTTCCTCCGCTCTCCCCTATGGGGAATCATATGAACACGGACCGTATGTCCGTGTTCATCCGATCCGACGGAAGAAAAATAGGGATTTCTTCCATCCGAAAATGCGGATCTTTGCGGAGGCGGACAAATTACGGGTGTCAGCGGATGGTCATCCGCTGACACCTGTAATCACATAGGGACCCATGTATGTCCCGTTTTCATCCGCAACGGACGGATGAAAATGCGGACATACGGTCCGTACGTGTGAAAGGGCCCTAGCAAATTGAAGCCAAACTCCAGCTCACACTTTATAATCAGTTACAACAAACATGTATTTTCCTTTTGGAATAAAGGTTCTGCATCAATAAATAAAAGCTTTACATTGCAATCACCCCTGCCAGTGTCAAGTGATTTGTCTCATCCAAGTAAACTGATACATTCTGCTGGAGAGCTTGAGCTTTTGAGAAACAACTGGCTTATTGGTCAGATCACTAGATGAAAATAGAAGAAAGAAAGCCTAAAAAAGGAAAAAAACACTTAGGACTCTTGCCTTGGTCTTCCAGACCACCAAACACACATTTCCAGCGCTCATGCACTAACCACTGCACCTTCCTCATCTCTCACCGTTTCTCCTGCAGCTCCCTGCTGCTACATCCTTACATGCTTGGGCTTTTACTGTCCCAGCACAGACAGTATGGAGCAACATGCTCCTAACCTCTCCCTTGCACAGAATGACCTCTTTGGAAGGGTGGTGTCACTAACCTCTACTCCCAGCTCTAACATAAACCCAGTGCACATCTGGCTCATTAGTGTGACTGTTTTATGCAAAACATGTCCTAAACTGCCAAAATAAACAGTGGCACAAGCCACTCATCTCTCTACAAATCAAATTACTTTTTTGATAGTTTGGCACTTTAATTAGAGTCTGCAGTTTCCAGAAAAGGTCCAATCAGATCTATGCTGGCGCAAAACAAAGTCACACTACAGTATTTTTTTTATTTATTGGTGTACTGCCAAGAGCAATTAGTTGGTTAACTTGGTTGGTTGGTTGGTTGGAGGGTTGGTTAACTTAAGTTGGTTGTTTAAATTCCAGGATTATTGTTACAATTACCGTATTCATTGGCGTATAACACACACTTTCCCCCCCTGAAAATAGGGGGCAAATCATGGGTGCGTGTTATACACCGATAGTGTACCTCGGAGGGGAAGGAGGGGGATGAACGCCGTCAGCTCCTGTTTACTCGGCTCTAACTCGGCTCTCACGTCACACACACATACACACAGTCCCACCTCCGCCACCGGCATTGGACCAGTATTCTGTCTATCACAGGAGCTGGACCAATGCCGATGGCTGAGGCGAGACTGTGTATGTGACTGCCCACTGAGAGCCGAGTAAACAGGAGATGAAGGCTCTGTGATTTCCTGCACTGCATTGATGAGAATTGGTGAGGCTGCAGATGGACATTAATCAGGCTGTATTGATGGGAGATGGGCTGCAGATGGGCGCAGATCAGGTTGCATTAAGGCTGCAGATGAGCACTAATGAGACTGCATTGATGGACACTGACCATTATTTTGCTTCAAAGTGGTTTATTTAAAAATAAAAAAAATCTGAAACTTCCCTTTTAAAATGAAGAAGAGGGCTATACGCTGATAAATATGGTAAATATGACAGATCAGTGTTATACTAGAGAAGAGGTGCTAATTTACTGAGTGAATTGTTGATCAAACTGTGAATTTTCTAACTCGCACATTTTTGGGTTGCCGTGCTTTGTATGTAACGATTGCCTTTTAGATGCAATCTGGCACGGAAAACATAAGTAAAATGTTAAACTAAGACTAAAAAAAATGATTTTGCTTTAAAAGCTGTGGACGAACAGTCTTGTTAAAATGTTGAAAAAGCTGAACATTGGGCTCACCCAGGTCAGGACCTGATCTACAATTGCTGTTCTCTTATGTCTCCACATTATATATGATAAGCGTGAAAGAAGGGGAAAAAACTGCGCTAAACCAAACAAATACATAAAAAAGTTGCCAGCACACAAATAAAGTGAAAAAGAAATGGTAAAACAATAGTGCAGTGCTAATGAATATTGTGATCAATGATTATAATGACACAAATAATGAATACACACAAATATGTATTTATATGAAATCCATGTGAGAGCCTTGAGTCTCAAAACTTGTGACGCTGAGTGAATCAATAGATCACACCAATGAGTGAATACATTCAAATTCCCCCCCCAAAAAAAGGTGATGAGTGGATGTATCAACGTTGAGTATACAGTTGCCTGAAGGGATCACCAAGGCATCAAATTGAAACGTTAAGTATAATGGGTACTCTTACCAGAAGGTGTGGACTCCGCTGTTTGTGATAACAGTAAGTCTGAGGCCCCGTACTCACGACCAAACATGTCTGCTGAAACTGGTCCGCAGACCAGTTTCAGCAGACATGTTTGGCCGTGTGTTGGCCCGAGCGGACCATTTTGGGACGGATCAGACAGGTTTCCAGCGGACAACTGTTTCCCGGACTTGTTTTAAAACAGTCCGCTGGAAACCTGTCCGCCCGGACATGTACGGTCGTCTGTACAGACCTACCGTACATGTCCTGCCGCCCGCATCCCTCGCATGCGTCGAATGACTTCGACGCATGCGTGGAAGCATTTTTAAGGCGGCCCGCCCACGTCGCCGCGTCATTGTCGCGGCGACACCGCGTCATCGACGCGGCGACACCGCGGACACGCCCCGCGTAATGTTTACGCGCGGGCTTCTGTTCGATGGTGTGTATAGCCATCGAACAGAAGTCCCCGGGCAGTCCCCGGCCAGACATGTCCGATGGAAACGGTCTGCAGACCGTTTTCATCGGACATGTCCTGCCGTGAGTACTCGGCCTTAAAGGCATAGTGGTCTCGACGAACCTGAATCTCTGCATAGACGACCTCCCCGGACGGTGATGGCTGTATGAATCCGATGAGACGAACACCACCAATCACAGAAACCGTACGGATGCGACTTCCAATGCAGGGCATATGAAGAGCCCCAGTGGGCTCACAAGGCAGAAATGGGCAAAAAAAAAGTGCTCCAAATGGTGCAGGTCAAATTAAACCGTGACAGAATTTGAATGTTTTCACTCATTGATGTGATCTATTGATTCACTCAGCGTCACAAGTTTGGAGACTCAAGGCTCTCACACGGACTTCATATATTTACATATTTGTGTGTATTCATTATCTGTGTCATTATAATCATTGATCACAATATTCATTAGCGCTGCACTATTGTTTTACCATTATATATGATAAGGACAGAGTGAAGACATTTTTTTTTTTTTGCCAAAACTCTTTTCATAGTCATGCAAATTACTGCAATTGCAGAATAAAAACACACTACATTTCAGAGGTGTCTGATAAACAACACTAGTTTACATAGTTGAGCCGCAACACCAACTTTTACCAAGTGTCACTTTAGAATAAAACCTGAAATTATGGTGCCCAATAGAGAAATCATTAAAGGTACCCTGGAGTTAAAAATGATACAGAAAAGGACAAGCAAACTTGCAAAGGACATAATGGACCTCACTTAAGAAGAAAGATTGTAAGATTTATTGAAATGGGAGATGGGAAGCTATAATGGCCTTCAGTCAACCTTATTTAAAGTTTTAAGGTAAAGTTAGAGCATATCAAGTTTTCCTGTGATGGTTATGGGCACAGTAAATAAATTCAGCTCTTTATTCACAATTGAAAAAGTATCTATCTATCTATCTATCTATCTATCTATCTATCTATCTATCTATCTATCTATCTATCTATCTATCTATCTATCTATCTATCTTTATCTATCTATCTATCTATCTATCTATCTATCTATCTATCTATCTATCTATCTATCTATCTATCTATCTATCTATCTATCTATCCTTTTTAGGCAGTTGGGCAAAATGCTGTAAATTATGAATGCTTTCAAAACATAGAAGTGTTAACATGATTGTAAGTGATCACCTTGTAAAACAACCTATTCAGTTTAAAATAGAAATGAAAGGCAAGACATTTGTGTATAGATATATTTTAAAAAATCATTATAAATACCCTTTTTCACTTGTTTATAAGTGATCAAATTCCCTCTGTTCTCAGCTATATAAGATCTGGGGGAGGAGAAGCAACAGTACACTGAGCTTCCCGGCTGTTCAACAGGGGCGTGTCTGATCATTGGAGGAGAAAGGAGGCTGAGTTCCCATCACAGCTATAGAACTGACCACGATGTGCTCTCTTGCTTAGTGTTACACAAGAAAGGAATTCCCCTAAACAGACTTTAAAGATTTTAATCTATCCGAAAAATATTGCAAAATGTTATAGTAAAGAGTATGGGGCAGATCCACAAAGAAATTACGCCGGCGTATCTATTGATACGCCGCGTAACTTCAAAGTTCCCGCATCGTATCTTTGTTTTGTATCCACAAAACAAGATACGACGGAATGAGGGATCGATCCGACAGGCGTACGTCTTAGTACGCCGTCGGATCGTAGGTGTATATTTACGCTGGCCGCTAGGTGGCGTTTCCGTCGAATTCCGCGTCGAGTATGCAAATTAGCTAGATACGGCGATCCACAAACGTATGTCCGGGCGGCGCATTTTTTTACGTCGTTTGCGTTCGGCTTTTTCTGGCGTATAGTTAAAGCTGCTATATGGTGGCGTACTCAATGTTAAGTATGGCCGTCGTTCCCGCGTCGAAATTTTTTACGTCGTTTGCGTAAGTCGTTCGCGAATAGAGATTTGCGTAGAATGACGTCACCGTCGTAAGCATTGGCTTGTTCCGGTTTAATTTCGAGCATGGGATACCCCCACGGACGGCGCATGCGCCGCTAAAAAAAAAACGTTGTTTACGTCGGGTCACAACGTATTAATAAAACACGCCCCATCACATCGTTTTGAATTGCGCGCCGTTACGCCGCCAAAGATACACTACGCCGCCGTAACTTACGGCGCACATTCTTTTTAGGATTTGAAAAAAAATAAAGTTACGGCGGCGTAGTGTATCTTAGATACGCTATGCCCGGCGGGAATATGCGCCGCGCTACGTGGATCTGCCCCTATGTTTTTAACCATATTGTTTAAATAGTAATTTTTTAATGATTGGAATGTATACAAATCTGTTTAAAGACGCCAAAATTCAAGCTTGAATTTTGGTGTCTTTACACAGATTTGTATACATTCCAATCATTAATTAATGATTGGAATTATTTGGATTGATTAATGCCTTTAAAGTCCGTTCAGGGGAATTCCTTTCTTGTGTAATTCATATTGAATGTGGCATAATATCTATTAGAACACACCCACCGACCTTCCCACCCCTTTTGTTCTCTTGGTAGTGTGGTCAGTTAATCATAGGAAAGCAGAGGGACTGGCAGGTAACCCCAGGGAATTCACACAAAGGAAGCAATGCAAAGAGAACCGGATACTTTTTTCATACAAGTACAGTAAAACCTTGGTTTTTAGAGTTAGGGCCCTTTCACACGGGGCAGATCAGTAATGATCCGCCTCCGTGTGTCCGTAAGCCCAGCGGGGATCGCTCCGTATATCCCCGCTGAGCCGGCGGCTGACAGGGCGGTCCCCGCACACTGTGCAGGGACCGCCCTGTCTTTTCTCGGCTCTCCCCTATGGGGGGATCGGATGAACACGGACTGTATGTCCGTGTTCATCCGATCCGATCCGCAGACGGAAGATAAAATAGGGTTTTCTTCCGTCCGCAAAATCGGATCTTTGCGGAGGCGGCTGATTACGGGTGTCAGCGGATGTTTATCCACTGACACCCGCAATCACATAGGGACCAAAGAATGTCCCTTTTTCATCCGCAAACGGATGGATGAAAAAGCGGACATACGGTCCGCATGTCTGAAAGGGGCCTAACATGGTTTGAGAGCGTTTTGCAAGACAAGCAACATTTTTAATACATTTTGCCTGCAAGCGATGTCTTGATATACAGTACAAGTAGCGTCACGTCACAACTGAGTATAAAAGAGAAGAGTGGCACCTCTCATGCCCTATACACACGATAGGTTAGCCTGATGAAAACGGTCTGATGGATTTTTTCATCAGTTATCCAATGAAGCTGACTGATGATCAGTCGTGCCTACACACCATCAGTTAAAAAACCGATTGTGTCAGAAAGCGGTGACGTAAAACACAACGACGTGCTGAAAAAAATTAAGTTCAATGCTTCCAAGCAAGGATTTTTAACCGATGGATGTACCCACAGACGATCGTTTTTTTCTATAGGTTTTTTTATCCATCAGATAATTTTAAAACAAGTTCCTATTTTTTTAACCTATGGATAAATAACCGATGGGGCCCACACACGATTGGTTTGGTCTTGAGAAAACAGTCCATCAGATCATTTTCATCAGACTAACTTATCGTATGTACGCAGCATCAGTGTAGCAATATGGTTACATTTAATGAAGGAACAACATTTAGCAACATTTTGCTACACTTAAGCCGCGTACACACAATCGATCCATCCGATGAGAATGGTCTGATGGACCGTTTTCATTGGTTAACCGATGAAGCTGACTGATGGTCCGTCGTGCCTACACACCATCGGTTAAAAAAACGATCGTGTGAGGCCCCGTACACACGACAGAGTTTCTCGGCAGAATTCACAGAGAAACTCGGTCAAAACCCGGATTCTGCCGAGAAACTCTGTCGTCTGTACACTTTTGGCTCGATGGAGCCGCCGAGGAACTCGTCGAGAAAATAGAGAACATGTTCTCTATTTTCTCGTTGTTCTATGGGAGAAGGCGGCCCGCCGAGCTCCTCGGCGGCTTCATCCCAGAACTCGACGAGGAACTTGACGTGTTTGGCACGTCGAGTTCCTCGGCCGTGTGTACGGGGCCTCAGAACGCGGTGACGTAAAACACAACAACGTGCTGAAAAAACGAAGTTCAATGCTTCCAAGCATGCGTCGACTTGATTCTGAGCGTGGATTTTTAACCGATGGTCGTGCCTACTAACGATCGTTTTTTTTCTATCGGTTAGGTATCCATCGGTTAAATTTAAAACAAGATTGCTTTTTTTAAACCTATGGATAAATAACAGATGGGGCCCACACACGATCGGTTTGGTCCGATGAAAACGGTCCATCAGACTGTTATAATCGGTTTGACCGATCGTGGGTACGCGGCATTAGAGGCACCTCTCTTTTTTTATACTCTATAGTTCCTGCTGGATTTTGCTTCTAATCCCCTTGTGGAGGCTTCCATTTGTGGATGGACATTTTATGGTTACACAACCTGGTCATATTGCTATAATCTTTTTATATGGACTATAAACTGAAGGACCTATGAATAAATGGTTGTGGAACGAATCATTTGAGTTTACATTATTTCCTATGGGGAAATTTGCTTTGATATACAAGTGCTTTGGATTATAAGCATGTTTCTGGAGCAAATTATGCTCGCAATCCAAGGTTTACAAGGGGTACATGGTACAGCAGACACATATCAAGAATATGACATGTTGGGTTTACAAACTCTTTAACCACTTCCCGCCCCTGTCAATAGCATATTGATGTCCGGGAAGTGGTTGTGTTATCCTGACTGGACGTCTATTGACGTCCTGCAGGATAACAGCCGTTGCGCGCCCGAGGGGGCGTGCATCGCCGTGATCAGTGGTGTGGTGTGTCAGTCTGACTCACCACAAAATTAGTGCCCATCAGTGCTGCCTTATCAGTGCTGCCTTATCAGTGCCCATCAGTGCCGCCTTATCAGTGCCCGTCAGTGCCGCCCGGGCTCTCCTGTGTTATCGGGGGCTCGGAGAGCGAATTGGCCGGCGCTGGCTGGGAAGCATAGAGATGACTGGTGACCACATGGTCACCAGTCATCTATATGACCGTCGGAGGCCCGGGCGTGACATTATGACGTCATGCCCGGTACCCAGAAGTAAACAAAGCCGCAATCGCGGCTGTCGGCATGAGATTGGTGATTTTTTTTCACAATCTCATGCTTGAAAGCCTGGAGGAGAGATGTGGGGTCTTATTGACCCAACATCTCTCCATAAAGAGGACCTGTCACACTATTTCCTATTACAAGGGATGTTTACATTCCTTGTAATAGGAATAAAAGTGATAAAAAAAATAAAAGTGTAAAAATAAAAAAATGAAGTAAAATAAAAAAAAATATATATATATTTTTTTAAAAATTCCCCTGTCCCCGGTAGCTCGCGCACAGAAGCGAACACGCATGCAAGTCCTGCCCACATATGTAAACGCCGTTCTAAACCCACATGTGAGGTATCGTCACGTGCGTTAGAGCAAGTGCAACAATTCTAGCACTAGACATCCTCTGTAACTCGAAAAAAGTAACCTGTAAAAAAAATTAAAGCGTCGCCTATGGAGATTTTTAAGTATCGAAGTTTGGCGCCATTCAAAGTGTGCGCAATTTTAAAGCATGACATGTTAGGTATCTATTTACTCGCCGTAACATCATCTTTCACATTATACAAAAAAATGGGCTAACTTTACTGTTTTGTTATTTTTTAATTCATGAAACAGTTTTTTTTCCCACAAAAAGGTGTTTGAAAAATTATTGTGCAAATACCATGCGAGAAAAAATGTTGCAATGGGTGTCTGCTAAAAACAAAATATAGGCCGAGATTCAGAAAGGACTTACAATGACGTATCTCCAGATACGCCATCGTAAGTCCAAATGTGCGCCGTCGTATCTATACGCTTATTCAGGAAAGCAGATACGCCTGAATTTTGGCAAGATACGACCGACGTAAGTCTCCTACGCCGTTGTATCTTGGGTGCATATTTTCGCTGGCCGCTAGGGGCGCTTCCGTTGATTTATGCGTTGGATATGTAAATGAGCTAGATACGCCAATCAACGAACGTACTTGCGCCCATCGCAGTAAGCTACGCCGTTTACGTAGCTTAAAGCAGGGGTAAGTCATGTTAAGGTATGGACGTCCGAAACGTCGGAACAGCCGTCGCATTTTACGTCATTTAAGTAAGTCGTACGTGAATGGGGCTGGGCGTAGGTTACGTTCACATCGCATCAATGGACCCGGCGTATATTAGGGAGTAAATTTGACGTGATTCTGAGCATGCGCCGTTCGTTCGGCCATGCATTTACATGGGGTCACGGTTAATTATAATACAACACACCCACTGCCTTGCTACTTTGAATTAGGCGGGCTTACGCCGGCCCATTTACGTTACGCCGGCGTACATATGGGAGCAAGTGCTTTGTGAATACTGTACTTCAGGGCTGCTGTTAGAAATCATGGGGCCCCGTACAGACTACCTGACGGGGCCCCCTTTAATCCCGCCCTCAACCCCACCCCAGGCCCCTCCTCCCCACCTCTGCAGATTTCTCACCGTTTACATATGCACACACAATCATTATGGCTTATCAGTACAGGGGGACAGAGACGGTTTAATTTTTTTTTTTTTTTTCAATTTTATTTTATTAACAAAAAATGTTTTCACTGTGTCTTTCATTTTTTTTATATCTCTTTTATTGCTATCAGAAGTAATGAACAACATCCCTAGTTATAGCATGGGGCAGTGACAGGTCCCCTTTATGGAGAGATCTGGCGTCTATTAGACCCCATATCTATCCTCTGGCCTCCAAAGCATCTGATCAAACCCAGATCGGTTTGATCAGTTGCTTGTTCAAGCCGGTAATTGCTCCTGGTTTCTGACAGCACACAGTGGGAGGAACTACATCAGTTCTACTCACTGTGTCCCAGGAACTTGATGCTGCTGCTCACAGGACCCGATTGCATTGGAGAGCCCAGCAAAGGTGGTGGCGTGATGGTGGTGGAACCCCCTTCCACTGACTGTAAAAGTAATCCAGGGGCTTTTTAACCAGTAAGATTACTTTTTACTGTGTGCAGAATCGCTGGAGCTAAAAAATTATATCTTGATCATCGCTGTAGCGATGATCAAGATATCACCCTTACAATCCAGCAATGTACCAGTACATCGCTGGACAGGAAGTGGTTAAATGCATGTGTAAAGCAACATCTCACTGCATCTTCACCAGCATTATGAAAATCACACAGGCAGCACACAGCATGTGTTCTGTCATGGATCTGTCAGTGTCAAATGGCTTTTGGGTTCTGACTTTGGCTGTACTGTGGGTTACAAACTTTAACCCAGTACAGCCATAACAAAGTAAGCACCCAACAGCAATATGACACTGTGACAGATCATCACAGAGCACATGCTGCCTCTGTAAGTATCATAATTCTAAATACACATAATGTAACATGCCATGCTGTGTGTAAGCCATACACAGTGAGGAGTCTATCCTCTGTGCTACACTCACTGTGTGCTCTGCAGCCATGGTGCTCAGGTTCTTTCTCCCTTGTCAGCCTCATCTAAGTCTCGGCAGTCTGCACTCTGCACATGAGGAGTTGAGGACAGGAGGCGGAGTGCAGCATCGTATCACTCCACCAGGGAAGGTAGTGAGCAGCAGTGGCCGGGACTAATTAAAAAGCAGAGTAATGTGCTGTACAGTGTTATGTACATCCGCCCGAAATACAAGAAATAGTCCCACCACTGCACTCACATCCTGGGCCCCTCTGATGACCTGATGGGGCCCAGGAATGTGTAATTACAGCCCCTTCCCTTAGCAAGTAGTAGCGGGGGAAGGACTTGAAGTTTAGAAAGCTGTATTTTTTTAATAGACAGAAATTAACTGTAAAGTTGTCCGGGCCCCCCTGTGGAGCTGCTGGGGTCCGGGCCCGGTACAACAGGGCTGCCTGTACTGCCCTATCAGCGGCCCTGCTGTACTTGCCTCTCAATGTTACGACTGGGTAGCGCATATGAGATGCGCTACGCCTATCTAAAGATGCGTCGATTTCTCTGAATCCCGGCCATAATGTTTGGGGGTTCTGATTAATTTTCTAGCAAAAGAATTGTGATTTTTACATGAAGGAGAGAAGTGCCAAAATAGGCCCGGTGGTTAAGTGGTTAAAGTATTTAATTTTCTTTCCTTTAGTTTTAGATTTTTGTAGAAAATGTATTTAGAAAATACATGTCTAAACAAGGACAATACATTGGAATTATTTTGTAGCCTAACTAGTTATATGCAGTAACTGTACTCGTATGACCCCTCAATGATAATAGTCTGCTTTAAAATAACAAAATAATTAGAATTAAATTTGTTTACTTAGCAGAGCTGTTTACCTTAAGAGAAACTTATAGTTTAGCGAATAATTAAATTTGTTGCTTCTTCTAAGAATTTCTTGAGAGAAACAGAAAAACATGAAAACTGTTTTTGAGAAAAAAAACTGTGACAAGTATAGAGTGATTTGTTATCCTCATAAAAAAGCAAAGTGAACATTTTATGAAAAGCAAATGTATGTAATTCTCCAATTTAAAAACAGTTTAGCTAAATAAATGATGTAGTCATATCTCAAGATTTCACTCGTAGCATTGGCTCAGCTCCATAGTAATTGAAAACTTTTTTATTTAATTTCCATTTCTGAAACTGAAGAGATGCATCAAATAATTATTATTATGAAATGTCAGTGCATGTAGCCTGGTCAGGACTATAGTGGAATACTAATCATTTTCTTGAATCAAAACCTATTCTGCATTCATTTTCTATTCCACGTACAGTCATTTATCATGGCACAATTTATTCAGTATTTTTTATAGAACCTAGATAGAGCATTAGATTTTGTCTGAGTCTTCTACAGTGTAGAGGAACTCCCTTGTAAAACGAGTTTGTGTATAGAGAGAGTTGGTTGATCTGCGCAATGCATGTATGGGTCAAAGTCCAACTGAGGTCAAAGAAACTTTGAGTTGGCTAGACATTGTAGTAACAACTTCAATTACTGTTATACTTACACCCCCTTTCCTGTTATGGCAGTTACACAGTTTGTCTTATGATAGAAATGATTTTTGGACATTTTCAAATGAAAGAGAGCAAGGGATCAGCTCACCCGGCTGTGCAATAATTATTTAAAAAGAAAGAAAGCAAAAAAGAACGGGCCTGATTCCCAAAAAAGCTGCCTAACTTAACTTTCAGCAGTTAAGTTACACTGACTTAAAATCTCTACCTAAGTGCCCGATCTTCAAAGCACTTACCTAGAAATTTCAGGCCGTGTAACTTAAGTGCCGCCGTCGCAAGGCGGTCCTCCTCTCCGGGGGGCGTTTAAAATTTAAATGAGGCGCGCTCCCGCGCCGGCCGTACTGCGCATGCGTGTGACGTAATTTTCTCGACGTGCAGCGCGCGAACGTAATTGACGCCGGGCGGCTTTGAGGATTGCGACGGGACACTAAAGTTGTGACGGGTGAAAAAAAATATACGCGCCGGGAAAACAAATAATTATAAAAAAAAATGACAGCGTCGCTCAGCATGCATTCCTGAGAGGGAGAACTCCATGCCAATTTTCAAAGAAAAAAACGGCATGGGTTCCCCCCCCAGGAGCATACCAGGCCCTTAGGTCTGGTATGGGTTGTAAGGAGACCCCCCACGCCGAAAAATTCGACGTAGGGGGTCCCCCTACAATCCATATCAGACCCGTATCCAAAGCACGCTACCCGGCCGGTCAGGAAGGGAGTGGGGACGAGCGAGCGCCCCCCCCTCCTGAGCCGTGCCAGGCCGCATGCCCTCAACATGGGGGGGTTGGGTGCTCTGGGGCAGGGGGGCGCACTGCGGGCCCCCCCACCCCAGAGCACCCTGTCCCCATGTTGATGAGGACAGGACCTCTTCCCGACAACCCTTGCCGTTGGTTGTCGGGGTCTGCGGGCGGGGGCTTATCGGAATCTGGGAGTCCCCTCAAATAAGGGGGCCCCCAGATACCGGCCCCCCACCCTAAGTGAATGGATATGGGGTACATCGTACCCCTACCCATTCACCTGGAGGCAAAAAGTAAAAGTTAGTAAACACACAACACAAGGGTTTTTAAAATAATTTATTATTCTGCTCCGGAGGCCCCCCCTGTCTTCTTTATTAGCTCTAATACCAGGGGGGGCTTCTTCTTCCACTCTCCGGGGGTCTTCTTCCACTCTCCGGGGGGGGGTTTCTTCTTCCGCTCTCCGGGGGGGGGGCTTCTCCGCTCTCCGGGGGTCTTCTTCTCTCTTCGCCGCTCTCCGCTGTTGACTCGGCGAACCCCGGTTCTTCTCCAGCTGTCCGGTGCCTTCTTCTTCAGCGCTGGCTGCCTGCTATCTTTGTGTGTTAGCTCAATTACTAACAGGCAGCCGGCGCGGTCTTCTGTGACGTCAGGTTCTTCTTCTCCCCTCTTCCGATGTTGACTCGTCGCCTCTTGTCACTGCAATGATGGAAGCGCGCCTTGCATCCCATTTATATAGGCATTACCGTCCCATCATGCTCCGGTAGGTACCCACGTGGTGGGTGCACGTGGGTAGGCACCCACCACGTGGGTACCTGCCGGAGCATGACCCAGATTGACACTACTTCTGATGGAAGTCTGTTCCAAGCTCTTCTTTCAATAAAATTATTCTTTCTAAGACTAGTTTTGAACTTTCCTCCTGCTAGTTTGAGGTCATGGCCCTGTGCCCTTAATCCTAAATTCATGTAGAAAATACTGCGCTACTGAACCTTATTCACCCCCTTTACATAGTTAAATGTTTTGGCCCTGTCCTGCCTTTCTCTTCTTTCCTCCAGACTGTACATATTACATTTCTGAAGTCCCACATGTTTTATCCCTCAGACTTTTCACTTTTTTTTGCTGCCGTCTCTTCACTCATTCTGTCTTATTAATATATATACTGTATGTATATATATATATATATATATATATATATATATATATATATATATATATATTTATTGTAACATAGGATCCATTAGCTCTCGTGCTTGTTTGTGATTCATGCCAGTCAGGAACTATATTTTAAGGGCATAGTAGCCCATTTTTATTAAAAAAGGCAAATCAAAGTCCATACCATTAAGGTTTCCCACGCAGGGGTACTTCTCCAGCAAATAAACACAACAGAAAATGCTAGCCCACCTGGCTGTCTTTAGAAGTACCTCTGATTTTTATCCTTGTCACACAGACCACAGTATTCCTCAATCTGGATGGCTTCACTTTAGCTGCCACAACTTCGCTCTGGCATTAGTCCTCAGGCTGTTGCACTGCCTCTTGCAGTCACATATTCTGGCTACATTCTGCAGCCCCTCTGATTTCTGGACACCTCCTGTCTCTCTAGGTGTGGCAAACAAAGACAAATCTCCTGCGCTCCGGTATTTTTGGAAGATGTTTAAGAGATGGTAAAATTCAATTAAAAAGTATCTTACAGAGTCATGCAGCCCTCCTCAGAATCGTGGGAATTCATGAGACTAAAAAAGAAAAAAGAGAACGGAGGGTAGGTCGGTGCGCCCTCCGTTCTCTCTAGGTGTGGAGCAGTCTCCAACTGGGAGCCATGAGGTCTTCCCATACTCTCATTATAAGGGTTTTGCTCACCTGAGCACACAACCTGCTGGTCATCCACAAAATCTGGATACAGGGTTGGAGATCCTGTCCCACCCAAGACACTATGGAATCTCCAAACTACAGAGCCCCATGCCGGAATACCAAAACCTGGAGAAAGCTGCAAAAGCAGTTTTCTCCAGTCCACATATGCTCTATGTAGTCGTGCACCAAGCAAATGTGTACACCCTGTGACCCCCAAACTACCAATTTTATCTTGACAGCATATCCTTCTGTCAGAATACATATACAGTAGATGACCGTGATATTGTGTCAATCTCGCTCCTTTTCTCGGCGAGATTGACCACCTACTACCCTCGGCTCACCGCGACGGGGATCCGACTTGGATTCCCGCCAATTCTAGACGCAGCGTTTGGTATGAATTATGAGGGGGAAATTTTAAATTAAAAAATGGCATGGGTTCCCCCCCAGGGGCATACCAGGCCCTTAGGTCTGGTATGGATTGTAAGGAGAACCCCTAAACCGAAAAAATGATGTGGGGGTTCCCCCACAATCCATACCAAACCTGTATCCGAGCACACCGCCTGGCCGGTCAGGAAAGGAGTGGGGACGAGCGAGCGCCCCCCCTCCTGAGCCGTACCAGGCCACATGCCCTCAACATGGGGGGTGGGTGCTTTGGGGCAGGGGGGGCACCCTGCGGCCCCCCACCCCAAAGCACCCTGTCCCCATGTTAAGGACAGGGTCTGTGGGTGGGGGGCTTATCGGAATCTGGGAGCCCCCTTTAATAAGGGGGCCCCCCAGATACCAGCCCCCCACCCTAGGTGAATGAGTGTGGGGTACATCATACCCCTACCCATTCACCTGGAGGAAAAGTGTCAATAAAACTACCACACAACACAGGTTTTTTAAATAATTTATTAGTCAGCTCCAGGGGTCTTCTCCGCTCTCCGCTCTCAGCTCTCCGCTGTTAAGGGCATGCGGCCTGCTAAGGCTCGCTCGCCCCCACTCCTTTCTTGAGCGGCCGGGCGGCGTGCTCAGATACGGGTCTGGTATGGATTGTGGGGGAACCCCCATGCCGTTTTTTTAGCGTAGGGGTTCTCCTTATAATCCATACCAGACCTAAGGGCCTGGTATGCTCCTGGGGGGGAACCCATGCCAGTTTTTTATTTAAAATTTAGCATGGAGTTCCCCCTCATGATTCATACCAAACGCTGCGTCTGGAATTGGCAGGAATCCAAGTCGGATCCCCGTTGCTTCTATGTTGCGCTCACTGGAATGTGCTTTTCCTATTCCAGTGAGTGCGAGATGTCGGCACCCTGTCGCCGAGAATCAGCACAATGCCGTCGTGCTGGAAACATATTCTCGCAGACAGGTACTGTGTATATATATATATATATATATATATATATATATAGATATTTTTTTTATTTAATATATAGCAGCACCCTTCCCAAATTGCAGCAAACCGAAAAACGTCTTCCCTGATGGTACATTTCAACCAATCCTGAACGTAGTCATTGTTTTATATAAACACACACACATTATCAGTTTATGACTGTTCAAAATACAACCAATATTCTGATGATTTTATTTGTCATGATCCCAAGCATGTGTGAATCCATGCAAAAGTATTTAATTGAACACATTTAGAATATCGTAAGACTTTCAGATCACAATGATAAAAAATATTTTCTGACATTCCTGTTTAGGCAGCAAGTGTCTCAGACAAATAGACACACTAAAAAGTTATATAAAAAAATATATTTTTTGAGGAAGCAATCCGTTATTTCAAATAAAATGTCGTACTCATATAGAGTTACATGTGGTAGTGGGCGTGAGACTGAAAACGTATTTCCAGCATCAATTCTGACTTCAACGGAAAAGTCAGGGGTAATAGTGAAGGTGGTGGCAGCAGCAGCAAAAAAGGGCTGCTGTTCACAATTTTTTTAAATACCAGCAGCTAAATAATTCTAACAAGCATCTCATATTTAACGGGTGTATAGATAAAAACAATCTCCTCCACTTCAAGCCAAGTTGCACTTGCTCTAGTCTCTGCACCAGGTACAGGTGAATCAGGGAGCCGATCATGCTCCTTTTTCCTTTTTTCTCTCTCAGATTTCTCATCTTGTCTTTCCATTGACCGTTTTTTTTAATTGAAATGTATTTGATGCTATTTTTGTAATTTTCTTGTACTTATTGTTTAATGACTCATGTTTATACTGAGCATATTCTTTATTTGTCCAGGTCCGGTCCATCCTCTTCACTGGGTTGTTTTTCCTTTTGATTTGTTTTAGGGAGATATTTTTCATAATTTTTCTCCTGTGTTGGATGTTAAAATGTTTTTGATCAAACATCTTTCATGTTTATCGGGTACATTACCCCTGTGTTCTCACACATATGGAATAATAACTCTTTACCTTTTATATCAATTTTATCCACCAAGCATTCATTCCCTTCGGGTCCCACTCTCTCCAGCTTTCGCATGGCTATTCACATGCTATATGGGCACGAGGGGCGCACCCGATTCACGGTCTATGATCGGCAAGTCCGCACGGGTGATCCCACTTTTCTCCATGGTGCCCTTGCCATTGGTTGCCGTTCGGCCAGAGTGACTTTTTTCACTCTCTACCACTCTGATCCTTATTGGAATACAGGCAGTCATCTCGCCCCTATAATAGTCTTAACCATTTAGGATTTCCCTATTTTGTGTTTTTTCTGGTCCCCAATGTTTTTTGCCCAGTTGCCGCACCGTTCCGCTCGGGGTTCGGTGTGTCTGGAGTTTTTGGACCCCTTCTTTGCCAGTTTGGGTTCCCTTATCTAAGATGGCGATTTTCTTCACCGCCATTATGGAGACGATTCGATTGTCACTGTGCATGTGCGGGTACCGCCGAATCGCTCCGGTGGGCCAGCACGCATGGAGGTTTTTCCCTCCTTGGTGTCCCAGCCAGTGTATCGATCTCTGCGATGTGGGGGGTTGGCGGGGTGTCCATCGTCACTGGCAGGTGTTTTTCAGCCTGCCAGGTGATCAATCCCTCATCTAAGATGGCGGATGCGATCAGCGCCAGGTCTATGACGCCCACATGATGTCACCGCGCCTGCGCAGTGTTCCCTTGAACCGTGTACTGACCACCTAGGGGCGGCTACCCTGGATTTCCTTCTTGAGCACCGCTGTCATTGGACACCTTGGTGATTCAGGCCCACCCCCAGCAGCTTTGCATCACAGCTGGGGGGTATTTAAAGGTCAATCCTTTTTGCTTCTGCCATGGCTCTGAAATGTCAGAGCTCTAGGCTGTCCTTGCCTTTTGATTTTCCAGGCATTTGACTTCTACCTTTTCAAACAGGTTTGGTTATTTCTTTTTTTTACATTTCAAAGTCTTTCTTCTTTTTTGTTACTCCAATATTACCATATTGGATGTTCACTTTGACTTTATTAGTCACTATTTGTTCTTTCTCTTTCTTTTTATCAGCAATCAATGTTGTTAGAGGTCTCCCCTCAACTGAACAAATGCAAACTGGTTGTTTAACCCTACTTGTGCTGGACGCAATTTTGTTAGTCCCTTTCTCTTTTTTGATCCGATCCAATTGCCCGTTCAAGGTATTTACATAATAACTACTTTATCATAGTTCTACCCAGAAACTTTGTTCTACTATTTTTGAATATAACTATTTTTGAATTTTATTAATTGAGATCTCTTCCCTCCTAGATTTTTCTTTTGGGGGTGCATTTCCCTACTATTTACTACTTTATACCTTTTTTACTATAGCATTGTGATAACCGCATTTGGACTGACTGGTTGGTGTGGCTTTCCGTTGGGATGTTTGCTAGATTCGGTACAAATACTGTGGAACTTTCTCCAACAGTGTGATTGATTGGCACACAGCTTTTTTTAAATTGTGATTGGATGTTCTTGGACCTGGACGGGTAAGTGTGCTCTGGGTCTCTTTCACTGTACCACTTGTGTATGTGACCTGGGTATTTTCATGAACTATTTCATTACAAATGTGTATCCCCCAAATACTATTTATTTATATATACATACAGATTATTTTGTATCGCAACAACAACAGTCTGTGCTTTGTTTGTTCTTTCAGACTGCTGTTGTTGGTGGCAATATTCATAATGCCTTATTTTGTTACCTTTTCTTTTTCTTTTATCTTGTAGCTTGTTGCATCGCCCTTGATAAAGCTCATTCGAGCGAAACATGTTGGGCTTCTTTCAACGGGTTCCTCTGCTACTGTTTTAGTCGCTTACATCATCCATGAGATCATCCATGTCGTGTTTGATATTCTGTGTTATCTAAATACCTATATATATATGTTTGAATAAATTATTTTTATATGTATTTCATTGTTTTGGATTGAATTTTCCACTATCAACACCTCCAAAATCCCAGGGTTTGTCACCCTTCTCTGTATTTTCCATTTTTTGTCCATATTGGGATGTGGTGTTCATTGATTTGAGTATCTGTGCCTCATTTATATATATTTATTAACTGTTAGCATCACATGGATCAAGCATTTCATATTGTTGGCTGAATATATTTTGCCTTTAAAATGTATTCAAGATTATATAATTCTCTTTATCTTTGATCTAGGGTAGCAGTCAATCCATCTCTCCCTGATCCAACACAAATTTCTCTAAATACAATATTAGATGTTCAAGCTTTGTCCTTAACTTTAGTGTTTCAATTCCAACTGATAGCTGGTGGAGGAAACTGAGCCTATAACTGAAAATATAATTCTAATTTATTGTAGAGGAGTAGAGATTAGCAAGTAATAGAAAAATGAAATGGATTTTTTTTTTTTTTTTTTTAAAAAGGCAAAAAGAATATTCACCCTGCATATTAGGAAAAGGGTAAAAAGTGGTTTAAAGGACTACTTACCATTTTAGCACTGGATAAATGCACAGAACATCCCCATGCTTAATAAAAGTATATGCACCCTCTTTCTAAACCACTTCTTGTCAACTGGAAATGCAACAAGGGGGTTATAGAAGGAAAAAAGCCCACCCCCTGTGTAATGTTACTGTTCTAATAAAGTAGTACTATATTTCTTTATTAGGAGAGCTCCTAAAAGGGAAGTATACTAATACACAAAAACTTTATTCTTTGTTGTGATACAAGAATAAACAACTGATTTCCATTCTGCAGTGACGGTTGATCCCATTGGATCCTACTGGGTAACTGAACATGCTAAAAGAAAACTTGGGTTCCCTCTGGAAGTGATGGGGGATACTGTACACTCCATGAGTTTTGAAGTACAATGTCTATTTGTTTAGACCTCACCCACATTGAGTTCTAACTTGCATTAAACTAATTAAGTTATCTTTGCTGATGAAGAATACACGGTTTAGGGAAGTTCTAAATGCTTAAATGTGATGAAGCTTAGACGAGGGATGCTCTTCTAAACATAACATTATTATTATTTTTTTCTGTTGGTAGTGATGGGGGGTGGCTCACTTAGGTCCAGGGCATGAAACAGTTGATCCCAAAGCTTCTGGTATTTTCTCTAACAATGCTGCTTACTACACATCTGACTCTGGGTATTATACTATTAGGATAGTAAAGGAGGCAAGATATAATTGAGACCCAGCAATACAAGGTGATAGTTCCAGGTACACCCTATGATGTCCTTTATTCCAGGATGGTAATATCCACATAAACAATATAAAACAAACTCAGATATGGTTTAGTGCACCTTAAGACAAAAGTCTTCAAGATGTCTTCCAATGTCAAACCAAACACCAATGCTAAACAGCAATATGGGAAATTCTGCTAAGTATGAAGTGTCCACCTCCTAATTCCTTGACAAACTAGATGATTGTTTTCCTAATCTTTCCTAACCCTTTTCATTCAACAAATGCACATTAATCAGTTTATTGACTCTGGAAAAATATCTGGAAAAAACATACTGTAACCCCACTAATGGTCAATGGAGACAAGATATGCCGCATACACACGATCAGAATTTCCGATGAAAAAAGTCCGATGGACTTTTTTCATCGGAAATTCCGATTGTGTGTGGTGCCCATCAGACTTTTTCCCATTGGTGCTTAGAAATAAAACATGTTTTATTTTTTTGTAATGGAAAAACAAACGATAGGAATTTCCTATCGTCTGTGTGCAACTCTGACCGAGAAAAAAACATGCATGCTCAGAATCAAGTGGACGCATGCTCGGAAGCTTTGAACTTAATTTTTCTCGGCTCTTCGTAGTGTTTTATGTCACCGCATTTTGGACGGTCGGAATTTAGTCTGAAAGTGTCCATCGGAAATTCTGATTATGTGTATGAGGCATAAGGCTGCATTCACACCTGAGCGTAGCTTGTTTGGTCGTTTTTTCTGGCGTTTCTTTCTGGCGTTTTGTCACGCATATTCATGTTTGTGCGTTTGCATACAGTGTCGTCTGACGTGTACGAGGCCTTTACTCAAAGAGTTTATAGGTTTATCACCATCAAGATTGTCTATATTGTTTTTTTGGGCTCATTTGTGCATAACCTATTCTTGAAGTGTATGATATGCAGTATCAATAGGATAAATAAAGAGAGTCTCTGTCTCCACCAGGGGGCACATGCCACAGTAAAAACTTGACAGGGTTCATAACCCTCTCCTATAGGTGGATTCAGAAAGACTTAGGCCGGCGTATCAGTAGATACGCCAGCCTAAGTCTGAATTTGCACCGGCGCTAATTTAAGCGTATTCTGGAAACCAGATATGCTTAAATTAGGCTCAGATACGAGCGGCTTAAGTGTCAAATAGCTGGAATAGTAATGTTAAGTATGGCCGTCGTTCCCGCGTCAAAATTCGAAATTTTTACGTCGTTTGCGTAAGTCGTCCGTGAATAGGGATTTACGTCATTTACGTCCATGTCGAAACCAATACGACCGTGCGGCATACTTTGCCGCAATGCACACTGGGATATGTAGGTGGACGGCGCATGCGCCGTTCGTAAAATACATCAATCACGTAAGGTCACCCCCATTACCATAAAACACGCCCCCTCAGCTAAATTTAAATTAGGCGCCATTGCGCCCGCCCAATTTACGCTACGCCGCCGTAACTTAGCGGGCAAGTATTTTGTGAATCATGTACTTGCCTCGCTAACTTACGGCGGCGTAGTGTAAACACGATACACTACGCTGCTGCAAAGTTAGGGCGGGCTTTCTGAATCCAGCTATTAGTCTATTAATCAAAAAAACTATTTTGGATACACTTTAAGAAAAATAGACAGGATTCCCCAAAAAATCCTTTTTGCATTCCTGTTACTGGAACACTGTCTATCACAAAAGTTTGCAAAGTGTTTACACTTAAATTAGAGGCAATCTGTCCCATGGAACTTGGCATCTCTGGAAAGCTCTTACATTTTCTGTACTTTGGAGATTTGTTTTTTGTACAATTAAGGTAATGGAATTTTGTAAGTAAGCCTAGGTTAACACTGTAGTGATGCGTGAACCAGCACGATTCCAATACAATGTTAATGACATCCCCAGATCGGTTCACGGATCACAGTGTAACTGGGGATTCGGACAGGAATCGGATTGCATGCGATCCGATTCCAGTGCGAGCAAAAAAAAGTCCCTGCAACTTTTTTTAGGCAAATTCAATGTGAGTTTAGCCATACATCTGTATGGTTGAACCCGCACTGCACAGACATCGCATGCGATCGGCACCGCAGTGAGGGTACAAATCACATGCGATGTCTGACATAACACAAGTGTGAGCCCAGACTAAAGGAAGAATTATTTACAAAGCATTCCTACTTGAACATCCTATTTAGCAAATTGTTTACTATAAAACGGGGAACATATTGAACAAACTAAAAACCTGTTTATTGTACTGGTCATTAAAGCAAAAAAAGAAAAGAAAAAATCTTCCAGTGAATACTTTTTTTGAGTGTAGAAAGATGTTTAACTAATGAAAGCCTATATTAGTGTCAACAGATCAATGTTTCTGATGCTACAATTTATAATAGTTGGGACCACCCTTAGTAAAATGTCACCATTCCAGAAATTATAAAAAAACACCATTTATGAAGAGGCGAATATTAAACAATGCAGTCTTTGGTTTCCAAAACCTTATATGCCATCCACAATTTATAACAGTTACCCTTACTAAAGTCTCACTATTTCAGAAATGATTAAAAAACACTGTTTTTAAACAGGCTAATATTTAGCCATGCAGTCTTTGGTCCACAATACTTTCATATGCCATCCATAACAATAAAAGGTCGTGCTGTAAGATAAATGATAATCACTTAGCATAGACTTTTCTTGACCACGGTCGAATAATCTAGTATAATTGAATGCTTCTGGGCTGGAAAACATGTATAAAACTTCACCAATTTTACAAAGCAATGTGAACTTAGAACATAAATAAACTGCTGGTCATGTTATGCTAGCATTTCACAAAAAGCACAATTTCTTTTTTTTGGGATGTTTAAAAACCAATATATTATAACCCAAATAACCCAAAATTGCATTTTTTTCATTCTCTAGGGATGAGTTAAAGAACCAAGCCTAGATGAACCATGATATGCATCTCTTTGAGCATGAAAGTGTGAGAGCCGATGTAGTGTCAGGGGTCTGGAGCCCCTCTGTCCTCAGCACTGGTCTCATCATTGTCCCCAGAGCAAACACAATTCGATTATATAGTGATCCTGTGATGTAGGAGTGGAGTGGACTCTCTAGAAGTAGAAATCAGCCTAATGCTTTGGTAGAGTGTAATGGTGTCTGATGCACATAAAGTATTAACATCTGTGGGGACAGAAGCACTTGATGACCTTGTGTAATTTAGAGGTCCAACCAAAGAGGTGAGCACAAATCTATTTCCACTAAGTGTTTGAAGATTTTGGGCCAGACTCACGTAGAATCGCCCTACGCTGCGGCGGCGTAACATATTACATTTACCTTACACCGCCGCAATTTTTCAGCGTAAGTGCTTGATTCACAAAGCACTTGCCTGTAAACTTGCGGCGGCGTAGCGTAAATCCGCCCGGCGCAAGCCCGTCTAATTCAAATGGGGCGGGGAATTAGACGGGCTTGCGCCGGCGCGTTCCCGCGCCGAACGTACTGCGCATGCTCCGTCCCTAAAATTTCCCGACGTGCATTGCGCTAAATGATGTCGCAAGGACGTCATTGGTTTTGACGTTAACGTAAATGGCATCCAGCGTCATTCAGGGACGACTTACGCAAACGACGTGAAATTTCAAATTTCGGCGCAGGAACGACGGCCATACTTAACATTGGCTAGATCACCTAGAGGGCAGCTTTAGTTTTTTTACGCGGCGTATCTCTACGGAAAAGACGTAAATTTACAGCGACGGGCAAAGCGGACGTTCGTGAATCGGCGTAACTAGTCATTTGCATATTCTTTTTTTTCTCAAAAAAGGATGTTTATTGAATAGAATAATCATGCATGGTTACAAAAATTGCATCAGTTTCATTTCTCAGTCTCTGTATTACATCCATACATAAGCGTAAAATAATAAAATAACAAAAAGAACAATCCACACATAAACTTCTGGAATGCTACCTTCTCTGCCCACTAGACCAACTCATTATACATAAAAGGCAGTGTATAAGTATCATCAAGCTCCCGCATTCCTGGTCCTACTCCATTATTACTCCATTGTGCTGTACCCTGCCCTCTCCCTCCCCTGCAGAGTGCCCCAAATCCAGTCTTAAGTCCTTGCCCCTGACCTCTTACATTAGTAATCTGTCCAACACCAACTCGAGTGGAGCTAAACCCGGGGAATTTAGCCAGGGGGCCCACAACTTTTCAAACCTGCCCCTCCTTTTTCTGTGCTGATATATGTATTTCTCTGCCTGTAGAGTGGATCCCATCTGGGCTATCCACTCTCCCAGCCCTGGAGGCTCCGCGTCCTTCCAGTGCCTTAGTATTAGTTTGCGGGCCTGGAAAAGGGCCCTACCAACTGCCTTTTTGTGGTTATCCTCCAGCGGTATGTCTTCTATAATACCCAGTATACATACTTTAGGGGTTTGGGGTATTTGAATCATGAATACCCTGTTTAGTGTTGTGAGAACCCCCGTCCAGTATAGATGCAGCTTGGGACACCGCCACATTAAATGGATGAGGTCACCATGGTCCCTAGCACATCTAGGACAGTTGTCATCCTCAGTCAGCCCCATCTTACGCAGTCTGGCCGGGGTAAAGTGTACCCGTAGAACAATGTACAGTTGTGACAAACGGTGTGCTACGTTGAGCGAGGCTCCCTGTATGGCCAATAATGCTTCTTCCCATTGTTCCTCCTCAAAAACACCCACATCTCTTTCCCAGGAGTCCACCACCCTAGAGGGAAGGGCCGGCAGCACAGCTGTCAGTAGCATGGCATATGAGCTTGAAATGAAGCCCCTGAAGCTAGCTACCCCAGTCATAAAGTGGAAGATCGGGGCAGGGGACAATGTCCAAGAGTTATTTCCAGCCTGGGCCCTGATGGCATGCCTCAACTGTAAGTAGGGAAAATACATGGTCTGGGGAAGATCAAACTTCTCTCGGAGCTCCGCAAAAGAAAGCAAGCGGCCCCCAGAGAAGATATGCACCAAGTGTGTAACCCCATACCTCCTCCACTGCTCACCACATGTCAGAGACAGTAGTTCCTCGTAGTATCGGTTGTTCCAAATTGGACTGTGACCGGTAAACCCCTCTATGTTTTGTAGTTGGCGGGTTTTATTCCAGACTTTCTGCATTAATGCATATGTAGGGAAAAGTTTATTGGACTTAGCACATTGCAGCGACTCTAGACCAGTTACCATATTAGCCATGCCTGTCATGTGATTTACTATGTCGACCACCGGGTCTCCCCTTCCCTT
This sequence comes from Rana temporaria, assembly GCF_905171775.1. Classification (NCBI taxonomy): domain Eukaryota; kingdom Metazoa; phylum Chordata; class Amphibia; order Anura; family Ranidae; genus Rana; species Rana temporaria. The sequence continues at coordinate 378,834,675 of NC_053493.1, read as the reverse complement.
ACTCATAGCCCGAGCTATGTGTTGTAGTTGTGATGCCAGGTAGTATACCCAGGGGTTCGGGAGAGCAAGCCCCCCCACCTCCTTTGGCTTTTGTAGTTGTTCTAGCTTAATCCTGGGAGGTTTATTAAGCCAGAGAAACACTCTGAACAGGGAGTTAATAATTCTAAAAATCCTGAGAGGGATAACCATGGGGGTGTTGTGCAGAATATACAGCAACTGAGGCATAAATACCATCTTCGTGAGGTTCACTCTACCAACCAGGGACATTTTTAATTTTGACCATATCTTAATTTTGTCTCTAATCCTGCCTATCAAGGGGGTGAGATTTAGGGAGACATAATCAAGCAGTTGGGGGGTGACCCAGACGCCCAAGTATTTAAATTTAGTCGCCACCGGAATGTCACGCAGCGTACGATCCTGCGGATTCGACGCATCCAAAAACATAATTGCGGACTTAGTCCAATTTATCAATAGTCCCGAAAAGGACCCGAAGGTCTGAATCACCGACATTGCCTCCCGGAGAGAACCCGACGTATCTCCCAGTAGTAGCATGGTATCGTCCGCGTAGAGCATAATTTTTTCATGTATTAATCCGTACTGAAATCCCTTGATTAGGGGGTTAGAGCGCACCAGTGCTGCCAGCGGTTCTATGGCAACCGCAAACAGCAAGGGCGACAGAGGGCACCCCTGCCGAGTCCCCCTGTGTAGCGGAAAGGGAGGAGACACTCTGCCCTCCTCCCTAATAACCGCCAGAGGGGAGTCATACAGGAGGCGCACCCATGATTGGAACACAGGCCCGAACCCGAATCTAGACAACGTCGCCCACAGGTACTGCCACTCAATGCTGTCGAATGCCTTGTGGGCATCTAGCGACAGCAATGCTCTATCCCCCCCATTATCCGCCGTCGATTGCATGTTTACAAATAGTCTCCTCAGGTTAATAGCTGTAGATCGTTCCGGTATGAACCCTGATTGGTCTGAGTGTATTATCGCTGAGATCACCTTATTCAGTCTTGTTGCCAAGACTTTTGCTAGGATTTTTATATCACTTTGTAAAAGTGAGATTGGCCTATAGGAACCAGGATCCAATGGATCCTTTCCCGGTTTAAGCAGGAGTACTATGCTTGCTTGTCTCATAGAGTCTGGAAGCCGCCGTGCCTCCCTGGCCGCGTTCAAAGTTTGGAGCAGCTTCGGGAGCACAACGTTCCCATATTGCTTGTATACTTCAACTGGTATGCCATCGTCCCCCGGTGCCTTAGTATTGGGGAAAGAATTGGTCGCCTCTATCATCTCCTCAATGGTAATGGGAGTCTCAAGGGACTCCGCCTGGGACTCCGTTAAACACGGTAGCTCTATCCCCTGCAGAAAGTCCCGAGTCTCCTCTCCAGTGTGTGTTTGCTTCGATTCATATAGACTGGCATAAAATCTGGTCAGTTCCCTCATTACCAGGTCGGGGGTGTTCACCAACCTACCTCCCTCAGTTCTAAGAGCTCCAATCGATGGGGACGTCTGTTGTGATTGAACTATTTTGGCCAAGAGCTTGCCCGTTTGCTCCCCCTCCTCATAGAACGCCATTTTTGAAAAAAAACGTTTTTTGTCAGCTCTAGAAGCGTCTAGTCTAGTCAATGCGTCCTGAGCCGATATCCACGCCTCCCGGGAGCCCTCCCTCGAGTTAGCTATGTACTCCGCCTCCAAGCGTTTCACCATCTGAGCTACCTGGTCCCTTTGTTCGGTCGTGTTGTGTTTTATGGCGTTCACCTCAGCAATAAAAACTCCCCTCAAGTAGGCCTTAAAAGCATCCCAAGCAGTGTCTGTTGCAGGATGATCTGCATGTCTCTGCCAGTAAGCCACTATGTCCTTCTCAATTTTTTCATGAGAAGGGAAGAGGTTGAGCCAAAAGGCATTAAGCTTCCATGGTGCTCTGGGAAGAGTAGAAGGAGGCCTGACCCTCAGAGAAAGTAAAACGGGGGAATGATCCGAGACGCACCGGGGAAGGTAATGTATATCCTCAACATACTGTGTGGCAGACGCCGAGCACAAGCACAGGTCAATCCTAGACAAGGACATATGTGTCTTGGAGAAGCAAGAGAATTGCCTCTCGAGGGGGTTTTTTTGTCTCCAGGGGTCTACCCAGCCCACCTCTTCCGTAAACTTAGCCATGGCCGTTCTAGTCGTCCCCGGGGGTCCCCTCGGGGGAGGGTGTCTGTCCAAATATGGATTCATTATCCCGTTAAAATCTCCCACTACCACTAGCGGGGTTCCAGGATGTGATAGCTGAAAAGCAAGGAGGGACCTCAGCACCTGCAGGCTGAATGGGGGAGGGACATATACTGCAGCCAGAATGAATGACAGTTGGTATACCCTACACAGCAGAAATACATATCTTCCCTCCTGATCAATCTTAGAATCCATACAGTGAAAATCCAGGGATTTGTGTATCAATACACTCACACCCCTGGAATATGAGGTGTGAGTGGAATGATAAGTCCAACCTGCCCAGGCAAATCCCAGCCACGACCTAGTGTCCAGAGTTAAATGTGTCTCCTGCAAAACACAAATGGCCGGGAAGTGCTTCCTAAGGGAGGTGGAAACCATAGTGCGTTTAAGTGGTTCTCCCAAGCCCCTCACATTCCATGAGACTACAGCAATTCCAGACATCCTTCCTTCATTATAATATCAATACATGACATAACAATCCTCCACCCGCCTCTTAGATCACTGTGTCTTTCCCTCTCGCCCAATGGCGTCACATCACACAGTGTTTTCCAGGAAAAGCAGGTAAGCTCCCGGGAGCTCAAAAGTAAAAAGGCAAAACTGAGAAAAGGGAAAAAAAGAAAAAAGAAAAATGTTACTTGTGTCGGCATCTCCACACAGTCCGAGGTGGGCCATTGCAGGGTAGTAGTCCGTGTCTCCTCGCCCGGTACAGTTCCGTGGCAGGTAGCACAAGTCCGGAGCGGGAACTCCACTGAGCGTAGGTAGTAGAGAGTGGCTTCCAGAAAAGTGGGGAGCAGAGTCAGCAGCACCAGACAAAAAAACAAACTTATCAACTTTGCGGACAAAAGCCGCCGGGCATAACCTTTGCCCTCAATATGCCATGGATGCAACAGGCAGTCCGTGGCCCTAACATTGCGCCTCAAGGGGCACTCCTCGCGTGATCCAAATCGCATGTGGAACAGGCAAAATCAGGAAATAGAATGCAAAAATAGTCAGTTCGCTCCGTTCCTGTGCAGAAAAGAATTCTGCATATATTGTTCTCCCGGTCCTTAGACCATGTGGGTAATAATAGAGATAGACCCACAGTCCAATGGTAGGTAAACGAAAAAAGAAAAAAAAAAAAAAAAAAAAAGGGGGAAATGAACCGGCTTACCATCAAACTCTGCAGTCCATAAACTCGAAGCACATCAGTCCGCATCTGCACCCGGATCCTCTGCTTGTCGAATCTGATGCTCATTCTGGTCCAGCCATGATGAGGCCTCCGAAGCTGATTCAAAGAATTGGGCCCTGCCTCCTGCAATAATCCGGAGCTTAGCAGGGTATAACATCGCGTAGTTGGCTCGCAGGCGTTGCAACCTTCTCTTCACCTCTCCAAATTTGGCCCTGCGCCTCTGTACTTCCGCAGAGAAGTCGGGGTAGAATGACACCCTTACTCCATTATATTGGACATTGCGGCGTTCCCTGGCCAGTCTCAGGATGATTTCCTTGTCCTTAAAGTTAAGCAGTTTGGCTAGCATGGTGCGTGGTGGGTTACCAGGAGGGAGAGGCCTAGGTGGTACTCTGTGTGCCCTCTCAACTGAGTAGAAGGGCGTGAAGGCATCCTTGCCAAACACCTCTTGCAGCCAGGTCTCCACAAATGCAGTGGGGTCACGGCCTTCTGTCTTCTCTGGCAGGCCCACTATGCGGATATTACTCCTCCTCAAGCGGTTTTCAATATCTTCATTACGGCTTTCGTTAGCTGTCGCGACTCTAGCCGTGACCTGCAGTTCCCTAATAAGAGGGGCCATCCTGTCCTCCACCTCGCTTACACGACTTTCCACCGCAGTGGTGCGCTCTCTGATTTTTTGAAAGTCTTGTCGGATCAGTCCCACCTCCTCCTTCAGCCCCCCAAAGTGTTGCTGCAATGTCTGCACTGTGGCCGTGCACTTATTCACTGCCTGCAGTATCTGGGCCAGTGTGGGTTGCTCAGCACCCTCGTCCTCTTCCTCCTCTCCTGCGCTCTCTGCATGTGTGACTTGTGCTGAGGCCTGTGAAGTCCGGGCAGAGCAAGGCCCCGGCGCCATTGTATTAAATATATCAGGCGTGGCGTCCAACTCCTCGTCCGAGGGGCGGTCAGCCAGGCCGTTCAGTTTTTGTGCATAGTACACCATGTCCTTAGGGGCCTCTTTTCCCATGGCTTTAGGTGTCTTGGGGGGGATCTTACCGTGGTCCCGTTTGTCAGCGCGTGTCTTCCAGGCCGCCGCGGCGCCATTTTGGAAATCAGGGAGCTCATCTCCTTTGAGCTGTTTACGGGTCATCATACCGGTAATCGGGCTGGAAAGCAGGTCGCTGTGTGCACCGAGTGCTGATGTACAGCTGGGTGGTGTCCGTTTCTGGAAACGATCGGTATTTCGGCCGGGAGAAGGATCGCTGCAGTGTGCTGTTTGGGAGCTCTGTGAGACACGTCCGCTCACATGCCGCTCTTGGCCACGCCCCCCCATTTGCATATTCTACGCCGACCGCAATGGAATCGCCATCTAGCGGCCGGCCTAGAATTGCAGCCTAAGATCCGACGGTGTAAGTCACTTACACCTGACGGATCTCAGGGCTGTCTATGCGTAAACTGATTCTATGAATCAGGCGCATAGATACGACAATCGTATCTCAGAGATACGACGGTGTATCAGGAGATACGCCGTCGTATCTCTTTTGTGAATCTGGCCCTTTCTGTTTAAGGAGTATATGGAACAACACTGGAGATTGCATGTGGAGACAACTGCAGTAGGTTTGGACACCGTATTTTTGTTTACAGTATTCACTTTTTTTTTCACATATGGATTTGTGATAAAGAATTTTTGCACATATTTGTTGTGTTTAGCATATCACGTCCATTAGGGATGAGCCGAACACCCCACTGTTCGGTTCGCACCAGAACCTGCGAACAGACCAAAAGTTTGTGTGAACTTTAAAACCCCGTTAAAGTCTATGGAACTCGAACGGTTGAAATCTAAAGTGTTAATTTTAAAGGCTAATATGCAAGTTATTGTCCTAAAAAGTGTTTGGGGACATGTTTCAATGCAAAAAAAAGTTTTAAAAACGATAGTTTTTTCGGGAGCAGTGATTTTAATAATGCTTAAAGTGAAACAATAAAAGTTAAATATTCCTTTAAATTTAAATATTCCTTTAAATTTCGTAAAATGGGGGGGGGGGGTGTATAGTATGCCTGTGAAGCAGCGCAATGTTTTCCGTGCTTAGAACTGTCCCTGCACAAAGTGTATTTCTGAAGGAAAAAAAGTAATTTAAAATCATTTGCAGGTATAATGAATTGTCTGCTCCCGGAAATCCAGAGAAAAGTCATTCATAAAAAAAAAAAAGGTGTGGGGGTCCCCCCAAATTCAATTACCAGGCCCTTCAGGGCTGATATGGATATTAAGGGGAACCCCGCCGTCAATTAAAAAAAAATGACATGGGGTTCCTCCAAATATCCCAAAGATCCTTCAGGTCTGGTGTGGATTTTAAGGGGAACTCCACCCCAATTTTTTTTTTAAAAATGGTGTGGAGTTCCCCCAAAAATCCACACCAGACCCCTTATCTGTGCATGCAACTTGGCCGTCCACAGGAAAAGAGGGGGGATGAGAGAGCACCCCCCTCCTGAACCATACCAGGCCACATGCCCTCAACATTGGGAGGATGTTTTGGGGGTCTGTGACTTCTCAAAGCACCATGTCCCCATGTTGACAAGGGCCTCATCCCCACAACCCTTGCCCGGTGGTTGTGGGGGTCTGCAGGCGGGGGGCTTATTGGAATCTGGAAGACCCCTTTAACAAAGGGGACCCCCAGATCCCGGCCCCCTCCATGTGAATTGGTAATGGGGTACATTGTACCATTACCATTTCACTAAAAACATGTAAAGAATTGTAAAAATAAAACACACACACCGTGGAAAAAGTCCTTTATTAAAAAAAAATCTAACGATATCGGTATCCTGTGACGGGTGATCTCCTCTCCGTCGGGGTCCAGCCATGAGAAGATCTCTTCATCCAGGTCCGGGATCCAGAGCGCATGCATCGCTGGCCGCCTGTCTCCACCGGAGACAGCCTGGCGAATGACGCGGCTTGAGCCAGTAACAGCTCTTATATAGGTGGAGGCGGGGCCACCCATCACGTGACCCTGTGCCCCTCTGACTACATCACTGGGGAAGCCCAGGCTCTCCTTTGCGTCAGAGGGGGGCGGGTTTACGTGATGGGTGGCCCGCCTCACCTATATAAGAGCTGTCACTGGCTCAAGCCACGTCATTCGCCAGGCTGTCTCCGGTGGAGACAGGCGGCCGGCTAAGCATGTGCTCTGGATCCCGGACCTGGATGAAGAGATCTTCTCATCACTGGACCCCGGCGGAGAGGAGATCACCCATCACAGGATACCGACAACGTTGGAGCGGGGACCGAGAGTGGATTACCACCGCTGTTTTTTTTTTTAATAAAGGACTTTTTCCACGGTGTGTGTGTTTTATTTTTACAATTCTTTACACGTTCTTAATGAAATGGTAGAGGTACAATGTACCCCATTACCAATTCACATAGGGGGGGCCAGGATCTTGGGGTCCCCTTTTGTTAAAGGGGTCTTCCAGATTCCTATAAGCCCCCCACCCACAGACCCCCACAACCACCGGGCAAGGGTTGTGGGGATGAGGCCCTTGTCCCCGTCAACATGGGGACATGATGCTTTGAGGGGTCACAGACCCCCAAAGCATCCTCCCAATGTTGAGGGCATGTGGCCTGGTACGGTTCAGGAGGGGGGGCGTTCTCTCGCCCCCCCTCTCTTTTCCTGCAGCCGGCCAGGTTGCGTGCTCGGATAAGGGGTCCGGTGTGTATTTTTGGGGGAACTCCACACCATTTATTTTTAAATTTGGGGTGGAGTTCCCCTTAAAATCCACACCAGACCTGAAGAGTCTGGAATGCATATTTGGGGGAACACCACGTCATTTGTTTTTTAAATTTAGATTCACACTGAAGGCATCAAAACTATGAATTAACACATGTGGAATTATACATAACAAAAAAGTGTGAAACAACTGAAAATATATTTCATATTCTAGGTTCTTCAAAGTAACCACCTTTTGCAGTAGACACATCTCTAGAACTGTTAAGAGGAGACTGTGTGAATCAGGCCTTCATGGTAGAATATCTGCTAGGAAACCACTGCTAAAGAAAGGCAACAAGCAGAAGAGACTTGTTTGGGCTAAAGAACACAAGGAATGGACATTAGACCAGTGGAAATCTGTGCTTTGGTCTCATGAGTCCAAACTTGAGATCTTTGGTTCCAACCCCTGTGTCTTTGTGCGACGCAGAAAAGGTGGACGGATGGACTCTACATGCCTGGTTCCCACCGTGAAGCATGGAGGAGGAGGTGTGATGGTGTGGGGGTGCTTTGCTGGTGACACTGTTGGGGATTTAATCAAAATTTAAGGCATACTGAACCAGCATGGCTACCACAGCATCTTGCAGCGGCATGCTATTCCATCCGGTTTGCGTTTAGATGGACCATCATTTATTTTTCAACAGGACAATGACCCCAAACACACCTCCAGGCTGTGTAAGGACTATTTGACCAAGAAGGAGAGTGATGGGGTGCTGTGCCAGGTGACTACCTCTTGAAGCTCATCAAGAGAATGTCAAGAGTGTGCCAAGCAGTAATCAAAGCAAAAGGTGGCTACTTTGAAGAACCTAGAATATGAAAAATATTTTCAGTTGTTTCACACTTTTTTGTTATGTATAATTCCACATGTGTTAATTCATTGTTTTGATGCCTTCAGTGTGAATCTACAATTTTCATAGTCATGAAAATAAAGAAAACTCTTTGAATGAGAAGGTGTGTCCAAACTTTTGGTCTGTACTGTATGTGCTGCGGTTTACCTTCACCGTAGGTGCAAAGCAGTGCATCTGTGATTTTATTGGGCTAGCTGTGCTTTGCCATAGACTTCTATCATATCCTGCTGGTGTGGTGCACTTTCATAAAACTAAACTCCTCCATTCAGAAAGTGCACAAAACCCGCAGGATATAATAGAAGTCTGTGGCTAAGCACAGCAAGCCCACAGGAAAGCTGCAGGTACACTGCACTAGTGGTGTGGGTGGACTGTAGCACATCAGTGTGAAAGTAGCCCTGTACTGCTATGCCCAGTGTATTGCTTTACACTGACCTGAAGATCTCCTCTTGCCTGCTGCTGGCACCACTCTGGAGACCGCTAGCTGGGATAAGAGGTGGAGTGCAGTTGGTATCACTCCACATGGGAGAGGAGCCAGCACTACAAAGAAGGCATCAGCATATGCAACTCTTGCTCCCTACTATAGCTCCAACTTTACAAGTAGACCCTCTGCCATGCACTTTGTTTGATGCTTTGGGATAGTGGGTCAGCAAGCCCAGACCACAATCTACCAGTAACCTGTTTGCGATCTACTGGTAGATTGCGATCTACAGGTTGCTGACCCATGCTCTAATCTTTCCTCATAGCTGGGCTCCCCCATGCCTCTTATCAGTTTGATTGACCTTCTCTACTTTCTCCAGTTTCTTCGATATTCTTTTTGAGAACTGGTGCCCAAAACTGAACTGTATATTCCAGATGAGGTCTTACTAATGATTTGTACAGGGGCAAAATTATATCTCTCTCTTTCTGGAGTCCATACCTCTCTTAATACAAGAAAGTATTTTGCTTGCTTTGGAAACTGCAGCTTGGCATTGCATGCTTATATCAAGCGTATGATCTACCAAAACCCCCAGATTCTTCTCGTTTATTGACCCCCCATAGTTGTACCCCCCCTAGAATGTATAATACATGCATATTCTTAGCCCGAGTGCATAACTTTACATTTATAAACATTAAACCTAATTTGCCACACAGTTGTCCAATTAAACAGTGCATTGAGGTTGGCTTGAAGTTTGGCGTTATTCTGCTGCATAGCTTGGGGTCATCTGCAAAGACTGGACCGGTACCTTTAATCTCAGACCATATATCATTTATAAATATATTAAAAAGTAAGGGTCCCATTATTACCTCTTTTAAATATATCCCATTGTTCCTCTATCACAGTGGTTCTCAACCTTGCTAGTGCCGTGACCCCTTGAAATTTTTTTCCAAGTTGTGGGGACCCCTAACAGTAACATTTTCGTAACATAAGTTGTCAGCACCCAAGGCAAGACAGGTAATTTGCGCCCCTAATCCAGGGACATTTAGCGCTCCCTGAGTCTCCTCCACTCGTACAGTATTAAAACACCTTATAGTACATGTTAGGATGTAGCACTCTCTTTTTGTTCTCCTTTCTTTCCCTTTCATCTCTCTCTATCCTAATTTTGTGCTTTTCCCCCCATCCCTCTCTATAGTCATCTTTCTCTCCCTTTTTCTTTGTTCCTCCTGCTCATTTCCTCTCCCTTCCATATATTCTCTGATTTTATTCCTTCTCTTACTCCTTGGTGGGGGGAATGAGATGAGTGGCAGTGCTGGCGGGGAGTTGGTATGAGTGGCAGTGCTGGCGGGGAGTTGGTATGAGTGGCAGTGCTGGTGGGGAGTTGATATGAGTGGTAGTGCTGGTGGGGAGTTGGGATGAGTGGCAGTGCTGGCGGGGAGTTGGTATGAGTGGCAGCGCTGGCGGGGACTTCTGATCAGCCAACTTAGGTGCTCTTGATCAAAGTCATCTGCTGATCTGAGAACTGTAGTAGGGACTTTTAATGGCAACTGTAATCACAGGTAGTGTTACTTACTCTGTCTCCGACTTCACTATGTCTCCAGCTATGTGGTGTCTTGTAGACCTCTATTCTCTGCCCCCCAACTATGCCGTGAACTGAATGCTGCAAAGAGACTGAGTGGGAGGCTGCGAGCTCCAGGAACAGCCCAGCTGGGCGGCTGCGAAAAGGCTGGAAGAGTGGTGCGGGCTTCAGGAACAGCTCAGGATTCGGTGACCCCAGGTGAATCGTCATTCGACCCCTGAGGGGGTCCCGACCCCCAGGTTGAGAACCACTGCTCTATCATAAACCTCAAGACAGATTGAACATTATTTGACATTACTTAGTACATACATTTCATAATTACTATATGCTTGTTAGACTTTATGCCACAAGACATATTTCTGTTGTCTACTAATTGTCATACTTACTAGACAATATTTATTGTTAAACTTATTTATACTGCTATATGTACTTATGGTATGCTCTTTGACATCTCTTTTATGGCAGTATCATCTGCTTACCTATACTCACACTATATGTTGTTATATATAGTATGTACTGATTTACATTGTTAGTAAATAAACCCCATTGTGTACTTAAAAGCGGGGTATGTCTGTATATATTTAGTATGAATATGAATATCTTATGTAATGTTGTTTCACACATATTTTAATAACAATATTCCTTTGTCCTTCTTTATCTATGCAATTCACCGCTTCCAAGATTAATCTTCCATTAAGGTGATTCTTTTTATCCATTTAGTGGAGTTATCCCCGTGGAGTTTTTTCTCCAAAAAGGCCTACTGTCCTTAAATAGCTTCCTATACCTTAGTGCAGTCCTCCTCCACTTACCTCATCCTTCAATTTTGCTTTTAAATGTCTTTATTTTTTCTGAGAAATGCTCACTTCCTGTTCTTCTGTCTGTAACTCACCACCGTAATGCGAGGCTTTCTTCCTGGCGTGGAGAAAGCTTCTTGGGGGGGAAGGGGGCGAGCAGGAGTGTCAGGACGTCCACTAACTTTCTCTATCTGCAAAGTAGAGAGTGTCCTGACTTGCCTGCTCGCCCCTCCCCCTCAAGAGGCTTTCTTCACACCAGGGAGAAAGCCTTGCATTACGGTGTGGAGTTACAGACAGAAGAACAAGAAGTGAGCATTTCTCATAAGAAATAAGGACATTTAAAAGCAAAATGGAAAGATGAGGTAAGTGAAGGAGGACTGCACTAAGGTAAAGGAAGCTATTTAGGGGGGGAAAAAATTCCTTTACAGCCCCTTTAAATGTGATTTGTTTCACTCGCCATATTCTAGCGATATTTCAACAGCCCTGTTCAGGGATACTATTTTATTTTCATTATTAATTTTCTTTTCCTTTCTGTTTTCCTTTTTTTCACTCTTTTTTGTATCTCCTTCTTTTCCATCCTCTCCTTTTTATTTTACTTTGTTATTATTTGCTGGGCTCCTTAATACTTTTATTATCCCCTCATTTTCTTTAGGTCATTTAAAATCCTAACTCTAAGGCCCCATACACACGAGAGGATTTATCCGCAGATACGGTCCAGCGGACCGTATCCGCGGATAAATCCTCTCGAGGATTTCAGAGGATTTCTCTGCGATGGCGTGTACACACCATCGCATTGAAATCCGCGCTGAAATCCTCTGGCGATGACGTGTCGCGCCGTCGCCGCTATTATGACGCGGCGACGGGCGCGACGCTGTCATAAAAGGAATTCCACGCATGCGTCAAATCATTACGACGCGTGCGGGGAATCCCTTTGGACAGATGGATCCGGTAAGTCTGTACAGACGAGCGGATCCATCCGTTGGAATGGATTTCAGCAGATGGATATGTTGTGCAGCACAGCATATATTCGATCTGCTGAAATCCATCCCAGAGGAGATTTCTCCGCGGAAACAGATCCGCTGGCGTGTACACACCATAGGATCTATCCGCAGAAACCCATTTGCTGGGATTTATCTGCGGATGGATTCTATCGTGTGTATGGGGCCTTAGTGTTCAGGGTTTGAACTCTCTTTCTAAATGGCGTATGGCATCTAATTTTCTGAAAACTCAATCTATTGACATTGACTGTCTCCAAATAAACCCACTTTTCATCTCAATCTGCTCCAAATTTCTTTCACCCCTCATATCTCTCTACCTTTTTGACTTCTGCTCTTACTAAACACAGAGGAGTTTTGATTAGTGTCCATAAACGTAACAATTTAGTTTGCAAAAAACACATTTCAGACCCAGAAGGTCACTTTCTGCTTCTACAAGGTTTAGCACGGGGCTCAGAAATTACTGTACTATTTTACTCTGCCCCTAATCAAAATCAAATTCCCTTCTTTACACATATCCTAGATTTGATCTCTACCCATTCTAAAGGCACTTTGGGCCAGATTCACAAAAGGGATATGACAGCGTATCTGCTGATACGCCGTCGTATCCCTGTTTCTATCTATGCAACTGATTCATAGAATCAGTTACGCATAGATATCCCTAAGATCCGACAGGTGTAATCGTTTTACACTGTCGGATCTTAGGATGCAGTACCGCGGCCGCCGCTGGGGGTATTTCGCGTCGTAAACCAGCGTCGGGTATGCAAATTAGAAGTTACGGCGATCCACAATTTTTTTCCCGTCGTTACGTCGCCGCAAGTGTTAGTTTGCTGTCGCAAACATAGGGCACCTTTTACAAAGTGTAAACTTAGTACACCATGTAAAAGTATACCCGTCTTTCCCGCGTCGCTTTCGATTTTTAAAAAAAAAAAATATTTTTCCCGGCGCAAGTCTTTTTTACTCGTCATGATTCACAAAACGTTGGCGCGTCGTAACTTCGCGCAAAGCACGTCGGGAAATTTGCGACGGGAGCATGCGCAGTACGTCCGGATACACCGCCGCAAATTTACAGGTAAGTGCTTTGTGGATCGGGCACTTAGCCAGAAAATTTGCGGCGGTGTAACCTAAATCGGTTACGTTACGCTGCGCCGCCTGGCTGTGAATCTGGCCCCAAATTTCTATGTGGAGACTCCAACTTAGTAACTAATCCCGTATTGGATTGTTCTAAATCTAATGATCATCTTTCTGATCAAAATCCCATTCGCTTTCAATGCTCCAATGCTCGCTATGTTGATGCTTGGCGTTCATTAAACCCCACTCTTAGAGATTATACATATTTTTCTAGCTCTCATAACCTTTATACATGCATCAATCATATTTGGATTTTTCACTCTTTCTTTTCTTCTACATCTAAGGCTAAGATTTTATCCTTACCATGGTCAGATCATGATCCCATGATAATTTACTGTAACTCACTTCATACCTACCCTCAAATTCCTTTCTGGTCATTAAATGATTCTCTTTTATCCATCATTACAATTCTGGACAAACTTAAATCCATTTCTTCTGAATACTTTTCCATAAACAGAGACTCTATCTCTTCAACACTTGTCCTTCTTGTCCTTTGGGAAGCTTATAAATCTGTATTAAGGGGACATATTATACAAATTTCTTCAACCAGGAAAAAATTGAGAGAACAAAGCAAAATTAACCTAGAACAACAACTATAACACTTAACTAACTTACATAAATCGAATACCTCAAAACAAAACTGCATCAACCTTGATAAAATTAAAACCTTACCGATGAGGCTGAAAAACAACTTAGATGGACCAACCTTTTTTTTGCCCAGAGTAATATGCGCACCATTATGCTTGCGAAACGTCTTTGTTGTTTACAAAAAAACTCTTGTCAATTCTAAAAATAAACTCACTAATGATGCTCACACCTTTCACAACTCTGTAACAACACATCTGCATGTTCTATTGACTCTGCTGAACAATTCTTTCGCCAAGTTAATCTACCTGTTCTTCCTCTAAAATATTTAAAAAAAATAGAAAATAGAAATTACATTACAAGAAATCACAACTACTATAAATTATCTTAAATCTAATAAGAGACCTCGTCCTGACATCACTATTTTATAAAAAAAATCTTAGACATCATTGCACCCCATCTTCTATCCTTCTTCAATTTCCTATGCAAAGGTCATATTTTCCCCCCAGGAACTTTGAAAGCTTCAGTTGTTATGCTCCCCAAACCTCATCAAGATTTACACTTTTGGTCTAATTACCACCCAATTTCACTTTTAAATAATGACATCAAAAATGTGGCCAACATTTTGGCTAATAGGATCAATGTCTTCTTGGGTGAACTTATCCACAAAGACCAAGTAGGCTTTGTGCCAAAGAGACAAGTCAGTGACAACATTCATAGAGCTTTACTATTGATTCATCTTACAAAAATGTGATCACTTAACTATGTCTCTATCACTTGACATATGCAAAGCATTTGATTCCTTATCTTGGCAATATTTATTTTAAATGGGGATTTGGAGATAACTTTCTAACTTAGATAAATGCCCTCTTTATTTTAGCCTTACAACCTCTAGCAATAGTGATCCGTAACAATTTATCCATTAAAGACTTCAAATCGTCTATTCATCACAAGATTCTTATTTTTGCTGATGACTTTCTTCTTTTTATCACTTCTTCTCACATCACTTTACTTAATCTTTCTTTCACAATCCTGCGAGGCACTAGGCAAGGTTGCCCTTTATCCCCTATCCTCTTTATTTTAGCCTTAGAACCTCTAGCAATAGCGATCCATAACAATTTATCCATTTAAGGACTTGAAATCCATCACAAGATTCTTCATTTTGCTGATGACATTCTTCTTCTTATCACCTCCTCACATCACTTCACCACATCTTGTTCATCTAATGAATACATTTGCTCTTCTCTTAGGCCTCTCTGTTAATGAAAAAAAAATGAAAGCCCTAAATACCTCTCACCTCTCGCTGCCTCACTAATATCCAAAATAATAGAAACATTTCATGGCCCTCCACTTTGCCTTATTTAGGTATCCACATTTGTCCTTCTTTAGATTCTATTTACTCTGCCAATTATCCACCCTTCTTCGAAGATTTATCTGCTTGGAATGCATATCCTTTATATTGGTTTGGCCATCTACATGCTATAAAAATGTCATACCTTCCAAATCTACTTTATTAGTTCAGAGTGTTACCCATCCCCATCCCAACCTATATTCTCAAAATTAAACAAAGAAAGATAATTACATTTATTTGGGGTTCCACAAAACCTTGCATCTAAACCCAAATATTATACTCAAGTAAATATGCTGGTGGCCTTGGTATCCCCGACATCTCTAAATATTATCTGGCTGCTCAAGTTGCACCTCTTACATTACTTCATGCGGTTTCAGAACTCCCTATCTGGACTTATCTCGCTATTATTCAAAGTTCACCAATCCCGATCAATAATTTAATTTGGCTTCCCCCTTCCAAACGCCCCTTTATAGATGATCCTACTCTACTCCATTATCTCTTGCTGGGACCGTTTCAAATATTCTAGCCATCTAATATCTTCACATCTTCCCTTACCTGCGATTCTTAACAAAATTTTATTTGGTGGCATGATAAATTTATACATGACCTCTTTTCGTTAGAAGGGATCAAAACACAATCTCATCTTTCAAAACATTGACATCGTCCTCTATCAGAATCACCATGCTTATTTCTAATTACAGATAATATAAATACCCTTCTCTCTCCTTCTTCAATAACATGTCTGACCCTCTTAACACATTTTGAAAAAATATGCAAATTAAATCCACATTTCTCTGGCATTATTTCTCTTATTTACACTTCACAAATTTCTTCCCGTTCTATTAGTAAACCTGCCTACACTCTTGCTTGGGAAATTGATCTAGTTGATTCTTTAGACATCACTGAATGGAGTAAAATCTGGACCAATGTAGCTAAATGTTCAATTAATGCTCTAGCCCAAAAGAATGCATATAAAATACTTCTTTGCTGTTATATGACTTCAACAAAACTATTGCATATTTCCCCTTCAATCTCCCCTTTTTGCTTTAGAGGGTGTAATTCTAGAGGAACTTTATTACACATCTCGTGGGAATGCCCTATTGTCAAGAAACGATGGACACACATTTATGATATGATTAACAACATTTTTAACAAACCCATACATTTAGGACCATGGGAAGCCTTACTACCTAAACCACATATGAGTTCTAGAAAACCGGAGAGAAAATTGATCTCTTTTATTTTTTTGGCCACAAGACAAATTATTGCTAAAGCTTGGAGAACCCCATTCCTGAATGTTAGAGAAGTGAAGCAAAGAATTATAGGCGCCATGGTTCAAGAAAAATTAACATCTATCCTACTTGATAACCATTCTAACTTTTTACAAATCTGGTCTCCATGGCTTGACTTTACCAACACACCTAATGTTGATAATTCTTTGCTTTCTAAAATTATAAGGTTACATCCACCATTCATATAACACCCAGCATATCTTAATCCACCTTTTCTTCTACTCTTCTTTATTTCTTCTCTTTTTCCTTCCTTTCTTTTTATTTTTTTTAATTTTGTATTGTTTTATTGTTGTTAATTATTTCCACTATATATAATTGTATATGCATTGATGTTATTTATACAACATATCTGTACAACATTGCTTATGTATTCTATCTTATTCTTCTTAAAAAAAAAATATTGTAATCCAAAAAACAAAAAAAGAGTAAGGGTTACTATCCCAACACTGAATTTTGGGGTACACCACTGAAAACTGATGACCATTCAGAGTAAGAATCATTAACCCCTACTCTCTGAATTCTATCTTTTAGCCAGTTTTATATCCATTTACAAACTGATCTTTCCAATCCTGCAGACTTTACCTAAAGCCTCGTACACACGACCGAGGAACTCGATGGGCGAAGCACATCGTTTTCCTCGTCGAATTCCTTGTTAGGCTGTCGAGGAACTCGACAAGGCAAGTTTCTCCATTCCCGTCGAGGAAATAGAGAACTTGCTCTCTTTTTGGCTCGTCGAGTTTCTCGACAGTTTCCTCGATGAAAAATGTACACACGACCGGTTTCCTCGGCAAAAAAAAAATCCCAGCAAGTTTCTTGCTGGTTTTTGCAGAGAAACTCGGTCGTGTGTACGAGGCCTTACACATTGGCCATGTGTGGGGAACTGTATCAAATGCTTTTGCAAAGTCCTTACCTCCTCATGAGAAGAAATTTTTTTTTTGACAACTTCTGTGTTTTATGAATCCATACTGTATGTTGTTTAAAATATTTTTCCCAGCAAGTATTCATCTATGTGTTTTTTTAGTAAATGCTCCAGTATCTTCCCGACTATATAAGTTAAACTAGAAGAAAGTATTTAATAAAATTGCCTTCTCTTTGTCCCCAGTCACCCACTCTAGATTATTTTGTAAAGGGCCTACGTGCTCAGAGCTAGCCTTTTTACTATTAATATATTTCAAGAATTATTGGGGTTTGTCCTATCTTTTGCAATCTGCCATTTGTTTTGAATTTGTGTGGCCTTAATTTCCTGATGCTGATTTTTCTGTACCGAAACTGATTTTTCTGATGCTGTTTCAATTGTACAGCAAGCCTAAGTACAATTATTGCAGAAAATCCTAGGTTACTATGCCTGTAGTTAATTGTCAACCTGAATTATTTTAGTAAAATGCATTAAAATATATTTTTTTAATGAGCACAGCACTAGCATCACATTGCTATGAACTTAGCCACAATGCTACTGCGTTAATAATAAATTATGAACGTGTTAATTATAAATTGCCAATTATGTTATGTATTAACAAAACTTTAATTTAAACTTAATTATTACAATAAAAGAATATTCTATAGAGTGTTTAATTAAGTTTGATTTGAGGTATGCAATATTGGAAGATAACTGTATATAGAATATTCTGCAGCATTAAACACACAGGATAAATCACATTTATAATGTATTAAAACGTTTATTAAAAGAACCAAAAAAAAAACATTAAACAGAAATTGCAGAAACATGGTAGATGAAACAAATGCTCATTGAGCAGATGTCGACAGCCAACTTAAGCTAATTAAAGAGTATGTGCAGGCATTACTTAAATTACTACCAACCCCTCTTCTCCCCCTTCAGATCATGTCCCAGCTTTGTTTTTGTTTTTTTACCTTGAGTATGTAGTGGAAAATGTATTTTATTACTTTCTGTGACATTATCACTGGGCTTGCAAAACTTTTGAAGAAACAGCTGCTAGGAGGTCACATTTCTGTTACATTAGTCAGTTCCCAATGGGATAAAGTACAATTAATGTTTTGTCCTGTTATCCTAGGTTTCCTGTAATGCTAGCTGTGATGTCAGACAAGGCACACTCCCCCTTGGCGCATGGCAGCTTAACATCGCAGCTAGCAACTTGACAGTCGCCTTGCTAGTGAATGCTTGTCTCTGGCTTCTTGCATTTGTCCTAGGTAAGCACCAGCAAGATGAATGGAGAGGAAGGAAAGGTGTTTCAGCACAAACACAATCACAATGTGCCCCTTCCATCTCCAAGTGACCCCCCCCTGCAACTGACCTTTATGTGCATTTCAATATGCATGCAAAAATGCAATATTGGCTCTATCAGTGTAAGCATTAATGTTTTGAAATGAGATCTTAGCAGTTTAAGAAAATGGTATATTTGACTATTCTGTTCCTTCCCATCCAATTACGGTCAATGAATATTAAAGTTGGGCATCTGTGGTTTCTGCTTTCATATCTCACGGTTAATATTGAGTGTCACCTCAGTAAGCTCATGTATTTATTCACTAAAGCTTTACCTACTAATGTGCTACAATTACAGCAGAACAGAGTTCTTAAAGTAAGTAACACATTCAAAACCTTCTAATAAATTCACCAGAGGGTTTAGCCAAGGGATATATGTTTGTTTATTTATTCTATCTGATTGAATAAAGCAAAAAAAGTGTATAAGTATAATCACATTCTTTGCCCTGGAGGTAAAATAGACCTTAAAAGTGCTGTATAAATCTTTTGTTTAAGTCACCCATTGTTGTGTGACAGATTTACACAACGGCAATCATAAATGTCCTCCGCAAAGGCCGTTAACCTTGCTTATGGACAAGTCAGTCTGTTTTATTATATAGCTTTAATAATAAAAGGTCCATGGTCTGGCCCTTACAAGACTTGTTTGGAGCAAAACATATGTCAGTTGTTGATTTATTAAATAAAAATAAGTCTAATAAAACATAATATGGATCCAGTTTATTATAGCTTTAAAAAGTGTTTTTTGTATGTCAGTCATTTCTATTGTTTAATATGATTCCTCCCCAACAAGGGTCTGATCACAGGTAAAATTTAAAGCCCAATTATATCAAAGTCTTTGGTAAGCTTTAAAGACTTTGTCTGGTTACTGTTTATCAGTGACCATCATTTAGGAGATATCCCCAGATATATATATGCCAATGCATTTTAAACTTGGACAGTTCTCTGTCATGAAGCCTCCTCCAAGAACTGTCTAAGTTTGAAATGCATTGAGGATAGTGGGACTACTGTGGTGAAATTGACAAGATGGTAGTTTCCAGAATAGTGGGATAAATAGTCAGCTACTTGTGGCTGAACAACAGGCTCACTAGTCTCAGATAAGCCTCTCAGATGGTTTGCTTGAGGCCAAAATGAACACAGACTATAAATATACATCAAAGTGGCATTATACTCACCTTGGCTCCAGCTATGTCAAGTCCAGGAGCATTCAACCGGTCACTGAGATCTTCAAGCAGCCAGCTTCTGGGTATCAAGTCGGGTCGGGTACAGTCAGCTTCAGCATTGCCAAATCTCTCCAGTGAGCTGCACATTCACAGCTCACTGTACAGGGGTGGATACACAGGTAGGTAAGTTTAATGCAGAAGAGATAAAGCTTGTCTCTTCTGCATTAAAAATCATGACTGTTTGCCCATTTTTATAATTTACATAAAGTTCCACGTTAAGAAGAGGATCTGGAGGGTACGTTTTCAGTTGAAAGGCAGTGCCAGGCAGAACAGAAGAGTAAAGATTACTGGAACTGGGAGATTCCCTTCCGGCCGTACGGCGATACGTTGCGTTCCACGCTGGAACGCACGCCGCTTTTGAAACAGCATCCACGGCTCCTGTACTCTCTGGGGTTCCCCAAAGGCTCCTGAACACCTTGGACCTCCATTTCCATCGCCCAGGGGACCAGGATATGAGACCAGCCTGTTGTAACTGTTAATGACATGTTGTGACACCGGACCAGCCGTTTTTCCTTAACATGCCTGTGTTATCACTGGTTTTGTGAGTAGCTATTCTTATTGTGTACAAATTATTTGAATTAAATACCCACTTACTGCACTTAGTTTGGCGCATTTCTCTTTTTGTTTATACATATCTTTCAGAGTCCGCTTCTGCTTCAGGAATTTGCTGCCGCTAAAGTGCTATTGGACTTATATTGGACTATTGATTTATTCATTTTTAGGTTATTGACATGGACCTTATGATACGTTTACTTTTCGATTATTGACTGTGCTCTTCTGGTTATGCGCCATCTACCTATATGTATTATAATTATTAAAGGACAGCTGTATTAAGGCAAACCTTATTTAGGACAGAAAGTGTGAATGTCTGGTTTACAACTGATAATGAAGATCTGCCAGCCCAGTACAGGCTTCACTCTCTTAGCCAGTATTATTTTGATCCTTAAAGCAGAGTTCCGGCAAAAAAAAAAAAAAAAAGTCAGCAGCTACTGACTTTTAATATATGGACCCCCACCTGTCCTGGGCGCCTGCGATGTCGGCACCCGAAGCCAATCTGTCCCTCAGCTCTTGGGTGGAGGCACTGCCATCTTCTGTAAGGGAATCAGGAAGTGAAGCCTTGCGGCTTCACTTCCTGGTTCCCTACTGTGCATGGGCGATTCGCCCTGCGCGTTCCCACTGGTCCCTGCTGTCTTCTGGGACCTGTGTGTCTCCCTGAAGACAGTGTGGGGGACAGAGTAGGCGCCGGACGTGGCGTAGGTTGCCGCAGTGACCTATGTCCGGAAGTGGTAGAAAATACCTGGATTACACAGGTATCTGCTTCTTCCTCCCCCTGAAAGGTGCTGAATGTAACACTGAAGGGGGGGGAGGATTCCGAAAAGCGGAAGTTCCATTTTTGGGTGGAACTCCGATTTAAGCTGCTATCATTAGTAAATAGATAGGAAAGTATGTTATATATATATTTTTTTAACCACTTAAGGACTGCCTCCTGCACATATACGTCGGCAGAATGGCACGGCTGGCACAAGCACGTACAGGTACGTCCTTTTTAAGTGCCCAGCTGTGGGTCGCGGGCGCGCGCCCGCGACACGGTCAAAAGCTCCGTGACCGCGGGACCTGAAGACCTGATCGCTGCTGGAGACCTGCAATCGGTCCCCGGAGCTGAAGAACGGGGAGAGCTGTGTGTAAACACAGCTTCCCCGTTCTTCACTGTGGCGCCGTCATCGATCGTGTGTACCCTTATATGGGGAACCACAATCAATGACGTCACACCTACAGCCACACCCCCTACAGTTAGAAACACAGATGAGGTCATACATAACCCCTTCAGTGCCCACTTGTGGTTAACTCCCAAACTGCAATTGTCATTTTCACAGTAAACAATGCATTTTTTTTATAAATCTCTTTATTAATTTTTTAAAGAACTTCTTTTTTTTTTTTTTTCATACAAAACATAAAATCATACATCTTCATTACATTCATTTTCAATTACATTAAAATAACATTCCTCTACTTGTTCGAAACATTCATACAATATCCTTCCACCCAGTACCATACTTTCCTCTTTCCCCCCTTTTTTTCCATGGTGTGATTTACCTCCCACTTTCCCCCTTTATCTCGACGCTGTTATAGATTTCTCATTTCAAATGCATTTTTTGCTGTGAAAATGACAATGGTCCCAAAAATGTGTCAAAATTGTCCGAAGTGTCCGCCATAATGTCGCAGTCACGAAAAAAATCGATGATCGCAGGCATTAGTAGTAAAAAAAAAAAAAAAAAATGCAATAAAACTATCCCCTATTTAGTAAACGCTCTAAATGTTGTGCAAACCAACCGATAAACGCTTATTGCGATTTTTTTTTACCAAAAATAGGTAGAAGAATACGTATCGGCCTAAACTGAGGGAAAAAAATATTTTTTTATATATTTTTGGGGGATATTTATTATAGCAAAAAGTAAAAAATTTAGCATTTATTTTCAAAATTGATGCTCTATTTTTGTTTATAGCGCAAAAAATAAAAACCGCAGAGGTGATCAAATACCACCAAAAGAAAGCTCTATTTGTGGGGGAAAGAGGACGCCAATTTTGTTTGGGTGCCACGTCGCACGACCGTGCAATTGTCAGTAAAAGGGACGCAGTACCGAAATCGCAAAAACTGGCCGGGTCCTTTAGCTGCCTAAAGGTCCGGGTCTTAAGTGGTTAAGCTTTTTTTTTTTTACTTTTCTTCAGTTACATCCTGGTTTCCAGGTCTAAGAAAATTATGCCATCCAATCCAGGAGTCTTCAGAATGGGAGAACATTTTTTCCTAGCTAAGCACACCCTTTCTAGCCTTAAGCTTCGTACACACGACGAGGAATTTGACTGGCGAAACACATCGTTTTCCTCGTCGAGGTCCTTGTTAGGCTGTCGAGGAACTCGACCATGCAAGTTTCTCCATTCCCGTCGAGGAAATAGAGAACTTGCTCTCTTTTTGGGCCGTCGAGTTTCTCGACAGTTTCCTCGACAAAAATGTACACACGACCGGTTTCCTCGGCAAAAAAATATCTCCCAGCAAGTTCCTTGCTGTTTTTTGCCGAGAAACTCGGTCGTGTGTACGAGGCTTGAGCCTGCATGCCTCAGCTAAGGGTAGATGGGTTTCCAGAAGTAAATCCTGCATGAATCATCTGCCCTTACGCAAGATGGCCATGGCCAGAAATGTTAGGGGCTGTTTTTCAGAGTGATTTCTCTGTAAATAAAAGCATGGAGACATGGATGGATGGGTTTTTGGTTTGAGATGTTCAGATGCAGTGTAGTTCTACTTTGACATTAGATAGAAGGGGAAAACTAGATAAAATAAAAAGGCACATAAAAAGGTTAGCAGCAATTGTTATTTTTTTAACGTATGCTACAGTATGTGAATGGGGATATGTAACACACATAAAGTAGTTATTATCCCAATTTGGCTCCAAAAGTACAAACACACTTCAAGTCGTCTAAGTGCCTAAGAAGAATGCAGCATAAGTATGCTTTCTTTGTAATGCCGCAGTCCAAGGAAAAGGGCACTTTTTTCAGTTTTGGAAAATGTTTTTAGCCTTTGTTATGCTGGGGCACACAAAAACGTAGAGTTGATTGAGCAAACAACTAGCATAATGGGTTTTTGTGAACAGGAATTAGGGCAGCAAAGCTATTATGTTTTGAATCACAGATAGCTGAACGATAGATACTGTTCATCTTCTCATATGTAAATATATGAGACTAGAAAGAGGGTTCAATAATGGCATGTTTGTTATCAGTTTATGTCTTACTATTTTACTTTTTTTTTTTTAAACTCTACCCTTAAAAACAACGGGCACAATAAGCAATAGCAATCAAATGCTTCTCAGCAAATAGTCAAAGCATAAGAATTTTTTGTTTACCTTTTGGGTTAAAAAGAGGTGAAATTTCATATTTCTATATCTTGGATATTGGGAGTAGGGATGAGCTTTATGTTCGAGTCACACATGAGTTCGACTCGAACATTGGCTGTTCGTCTGTTCGGCGAACAGCGAGCAATTTGGGGTGTTCGCGGCAAATTCAAAAAACGACCAAACGCCCTTTAAAAGTCTATGGGAGAAATCAAAATTGTTGATTTTAACCCATTAACCCCCGGACCATATTGCTGGTCAAAGACCAGAGCACTTTTTGCGATTTGGCACTGTGTCACTTTAATTTACAATTGCGTGGTCGTGCGACGCCCCTAACCATTAGAATCACTCCCTAGGACACACCAAACCCCTTTCTAGCCCCCTAGTGGTTAACCCCTTCACTGACAGTCACATTTATACAGTAATCGCAGTCATTACTAGTAAAAGATGCAATAAAACTATCCCCTATTCTGTAGACGCTATAACTTTTGCGCAAACCAATCGATAAATGCTTATTGCGATTTTTTTTTTTAACAATGCATTTGTTGAGATGTTCATGATTATTATTCTTCTTTAACCGGTTTCCGCCTGGCGCACGACGATGTACGTCGACAGCATGGCATAGCTGCGCAAATGGGCATACAGGTAAGTCCCCTTTAATTTACGAGCCACGTGGTCGGGCGTGCGCCATCCCGTGATCGGGTCACAGAACTGAAGAATGGGGAGATGTTAGTGTAAACACAACATCTCCCTGTTCTGCCTAGGTGACAATGTCACTGATCGTGTTCTCTGTCATCGGGAACAACAATCAGTGACGTGTCACGACAACCCAAGCACTCCCTAGGACACACTTAACCTCTTAAGCGCCCCTACAGGTTAACCCCTTCACTGCCAGTGTAATTTTTACAGTAATCAGTGCATTTTTATAGCACTGATCGCTGTAAAAAATGTCAATGGTCCCAAAATAGTGTCAAAAGTGTCCGATGTGTCTGCCATAATGTCGCAGTCATGATAAAAATCGCTGTTCGCCACCATTACTAGTAAAAAATAAATATTAATAAAAATGCCATAAAATGATCCCATATTTTGTAAACGCTATAACTTTTACCCAAACCAATCAATATACGCTTATTGCGATTTTTTTACCACAAATATGTAGAAGAATACATATCGGCCTAAACTGAGGGAAAAAAAAACGTTTTTTTAATATATTTTTTGGGGATATTTATTTTAGCAAAAAGTAAAAAATATTAATTTTTTTTTCAAAATTGTCGCTCTATTTTTATTTATAGCGAAAAAAATTAAAACCGCAGAGGTTATCAAATACCACCAAAAGAAAGCTCTATTTCTGGGGAAAAAAAGACATCAATTTTGTTTGGGAGCCACGTCGCACGACCGCGCAATTGTCAGTTAAAGCGACGCAGTGCTGAATCGCAAAATGGTCCGGGGCTTAAATGGTTAAAGGTTATGTGCAACTCTGTTTTTTAGTTTATGTATTTTTGTGATATCATACTGTACATGAGAATTGCTGCTTTCTGTTTCTGACAACTTTTTTAATTCATTTATTTACTTGTTAATAGCGCAGTTATTTCCCCTTTATACAAAAAAACTTTGCCTTTCATTTTTATTTTAAATGGAATTTATTTTACAAGGTGATTTACAAAATGGCCGCAGCCTAGCTCTGTTCAAATGCCATTTTGTAATCTAAAATGGCTGCTGGACCATTTCCTGTTTGTATCAATATAAGGCAGTATCCATTAGTCACTCAGTAACCTCCGATGAAGTCACGTGTCGTGACGTAATGCATAAGGTTAGATGTGACCGGAAGTGACGTGACACCCTGACCGTCCACCGGAAGTGCCGCTGTTTGGCGTTTTATTCGTTTTTTCAATGTAAGCACATTTTTACCTTTATTAAATTTTAAAGTGCTTGCATACTTCACCATGAGAGCTTTTTATTTCTACATTTGCTCCTGATACACCTTGTGGCTATCCTGTGGAGTCGACTTCGCTGCGCCTGGACCTATACTGGTATTGGATACAGAGAACGCCCCTCGATTCTATCTCAGCACTGGGAAGATTCCGTGCAACACGTGTTACCCACTGTTTGGATTCTGTTCCAGTTTTGGGAGGATTTCCTTGACACGCATGACCTAGTGTCTGGAGGTAAGCGCACTGCGAGCCCAGGCTAAGCAAAGAGTTATCAAGATTGTCCACATTGATGCCCGAAGTGCAGAAGTTTTGTTTATCACTGGCACACTAGATTGATTTATCCAAACTTTGATTTATATATTTGGACTTTTATTTTTGGATTTATTATCAGTTTTGGGTTATTTCACTAATTTTGAATTCACTGCATATCTTTATTGATTGTTATCAGTCCCCTATGGACTGTCTTTATATTCACTTTTAGATTTTCAGTTTGCGCTCATCATTCTTTATTCAGACCTTTATTTGTTGTTAGCACATTTTAGATTTGAGCAGCATTTTGTTTTTCACTGGTCACTTTTAATTTTCACTGTTGGCTAGCGCTTTAGTCACCCACTTGTCTATTCCACTTTACAAGGTGATTGTTTACAATCACTTTTATGCATTGTACACATGATCGGAATTTCCGATGAAAAAAGTCAGACGGAAGGTTTTCATTGGATATTCCGACTGTGTGTGGGCCCCATCTGATCCTAATCGGAAATTCCGATCATCTGTGTGGAACTCCGACAGAGAAAAAAAAAAACTTGAATGCTCAGAATCAAGTCGACGCATGCTCGGAAGCATTGAAATTCATTTTTCTCGACTCGTCGTAGTGTTTTACGTCACCGTGTTTTGGACGGTCGGAATTTGGTCTGACAGTGTGTATGCAAGACAGCTTGAACGGAATTTTATCCCATCGGAGATTACGATTGTGTGTACAGGGCATAAGAGAAAAAAAATCCTTATCAAAATGTATTCCATTGTATCCACACTGCTATATAATAGTAAGTTATTCAGTCCGCAATCATTTTACTATGTATATCTAACTCTAACTATAAACCATATCCTTCTAATGGCTAATGCAATGAGCTAGACCAGTAGTGTCGTCTTAGTTGCAGGCTGCAGTGCAGCGTCTCTGAATAGCCTGAAGGCTCTTATCTTTTTTAGTATTTGCTGAATAGAATGTTCTCTCTATTTATGGTTGATTTCCACATGCTCTTTTACATCACAGATGAAAATACCTTTCATGCCATTTTTACGCCTAAGGAGCACACTGCCAAAATTTTCTGGAATGGCAGCTACCCAGATTTGGAAGAATATCCACACTATACTGAATCAGGCTGAAGATAATTTAAAGCTTCATTGACAACTAAACTAATAAAGCACACTTTCATGTTGGTGTTTCTTAGCATTTACTATCAGAATGATAATTATAGAAAAGCAACGAGGCTTGGTTAAGCAGGAGTCAAATATGCCTGCAAAGGACGGTAAAGCTTAATCCTTATGTTAAAATCAATGAGTCTTGGATGGTCTGTTAAAATAAACGAACATAACAGTCTAATAATAGAAGCTCACTATCAAATCTCAGGACCCATATTAACACCAGAAGATCTGCCCCAAACGCAAGAACAGAACAACTTTTGGTTATTATTTGTGCTTCAAAGAGCAGAGTAGAGTATTCTCATGGAACTACATAATTATATGTATTATTTTTTTCAATTTTCAGGTTATCTGTACATTTATGGTAATTATTCAACCACTTGCCTACTGGGCATGTTTACCTCTTTCCTGTCCTGGACAATTTTCAGCTTTTAGCGCTGTCGCATTTTGAATGACAATTGTGCGGTCATGCAGCACTGTACTCATATGTATTTTGTATAATTTTTTTCACACAAATAGAGCTTTTTTTTGGTGATATTTAATCACCATGTGATTTTTTTTTTTTTTTGCTAAACAAGCAAAAAAAATACCAAAAGTTCTTAGTTTCTGTTATAAAATTTTGCAAAAAGTAATTATTTTCCTTCACTGATGTGTGCTGATGAAGCTGCCAAAGTACACAGCGATCACAGAGCGTTCCGGGTGTGCGACGCAGCGGGCACAGTTCTGGAAGGATGTCAATAGGTGCCAGAACTGGACAAATGTGCTGTAGATTCCATTCGGCTGTAGCGTGGTCAGCAAGTGGTTAAAAAGATGCCCCCATCAGTAGTACAGTGCAAAACATATGACACAGCTAATAATGAGCTAAGATCACGTGGATTCTTTTTTTGGGGCAGATTAGATGAACATAACTAAAATGTGAACCCTATTAAAGTCAAAGCGATCTGAATGTTAAAAAGTAGTAATGACCATTGACTAGAGGCAAGAGATGTCATGGGGCTGGGCACTGCCCTGGTGAACATGTACCAAAGCAAAAAATAGGATTTTTTGTACTCACCTTTTCTCTATCGTCCATGGACAGACACAGCCCTCTCAAGTCTTGACAAGTGGGTTATGTTCATGCTCACAGGAGAGGACTAGGCAGAAACATGTTAGATATTTAAATACATGTTACTTTAACAGAGTTGAACAGCCCCGCCCAGGGGGCAGTCCCTCTGGACATAACCCTCATCCCTGCAGCATGCAGCCTCAGTTTGTAACAAGCAGTACAAATCTAAAAAGGAGGGGTCGGTGCTGTGTTTGTCCATGGACGACAGAGAAAAGGATTTTACGGTGAGTACAAAAAATCCTATTTTCTCTTCTTTAGAGGGCTGTGTCCTCATCCATGGACGGACACAGCCCTCTAAAGTCTTGACAAGTGGGACGTCCCCAAGCAGTGTCAAAAACGAGGGGTGGTAACAGTATCAGTAAAAAACAAACAACTTCACCACAAACGCGCAGAGCTCCAGCGGAGGAGGTGCAACCTTAAACAGCTGCCTGCAAAACCTTTTGTCTGAAGGAAGTATCTGAAGATGCACTCACATCAACCTTGTTAAATTTGGAAAAGGTGTGAACGGACGACCATGTCGCCGCTTTACACACCTGTGAGACAGACGCTTGATGTCAGAAAGCCCAGGAAGCACCAATTGCCCTGGATGAATGTGCCGTGACCGTAATGGTGGATGCCCGCCCCTTAAGAGCATAGGCCTGTATGACGGTCTGCCTGATCCATCGAGAAACGGTGGCTGATGAGACCGCCAGGCCCTTTTGTGGACCAGAGACCGACACAAAAAGTGAGTCAGACCTCTGAAACTGAGCCGTAGCAGACAGGTACACCTGCAAACCTCGAACCACGTCCAAAGTATGTAGCGCAACCTCCTTAGGGTGTGCCGGCCGAGGACACAAGGATGGAAGTACAATGTCCTCGTTAAGATGAAATGACGAAACCACCTTCGGAAAAAAAGAAAGGTTGCGGGCGCAACACTGCCTTATCCTTATGGAGGACCAAGTATGGCGACTTGCAAGACAAGGCCGCCAACTCAGAAACACGTCTCACAGAAGTAATGGCCACCAAAAAGGCCACCTTCTGAGATAGCGTCAAGAGATGAATCTCTCTGATGTTTTCAAAGGGAGGTTTCTGAAGAACTGAAAAGCACCAGATCCAAATACCAAGGGGGAAGCGGTGGTTTAAGAGGGGGGAAGTATATAACGAACCCCCTGCACAAAAGTACCCACCAGAGAATTGGCCGCCAAAGGCCGCTGGAAGAACACAGCCAGGGCTGAGATCTGTCCCTTAATGGTGGATGAGAAGGCCTAATGAGGCCCTATTGTGGTAAAAAACAGCCCCACAGAAAAAAGCAGGCTTAGACACCCCACAGTCCCCAGAAGGGAAAAGGAGCACCCCCACAGGTCAACCCCAGCAGCAGCAATAACTTTGCAGTAGAGGGAAACATGACAGAGAGCAGGGAAGGGAGGATAGGAGGACCCCCTAACCCCAGGAATGCTCAGCCATATCAATCTGCCATGGCAGGAAGGACTGTACTTACCCGTCCATGCGACGACCCGCTGACGCATTCCAGACAGGCAAACAACCACGTTGGAGTAGCTGTCGGCCCGGTCCACTGTGACTGAGACAACACCACAGCCCAGTCACATGTGGACCCTGGAGCAAAAGCTCACTGGCCACCCCAGGAGTCATGGGGTATGTCGTGGCAGCCCAGCCTCTTAGCAATGGTGTGCTCATGCTCGCTGGCCGGACTGAGGAGACTACAAGGATCTATATATCCAGCCTGTCTCTCAGCCGACAGTTGATAGAAGATTCTCAAAGAATAAAAGAAAAGAAAAATAAGAATTTCCTCAGGGCGCTGGGCCCAAAGGGAGCCATACGACCTTCGCCTTTGCTAGGCAGAAAAAAACTGAGGCTGCATGCTGCAGGGAGGAGGGTAATGTCCAGAGAGACCGCCCCTTGGGCGGGGCTGTTCAACTTTGTTAAAGTAACATGTATTTAAATATCTAACATGTTTCTGCCTAGTCCTCTTCTGTAAACAGGAACATAACCCACTTGAGACTTGAGAAGGCTGTGTCCGTCCATAGACGATAAGAGAAAAAAATCATAAAAAATTCTGTTGGGGAGCAGAGATTTTAGTAATGCCTAAAAGATGACTAAACTAATTAAAAAAAATGAAATACAATAAAAAAGGAAACCCTTCCTAATAATTAATATAATCTTTCTGTGATCCTTGTTTAGGTATGAAAACGGTATATATGTATAAATTACTTGACACTATAGACAATTTCATCTACTACCTTGTTGGTAGTGGCAATAATATGCAGGCTCATAAAGTCTCTGGACCATTGCCCCCACACTGAACATGCTCTGTTTCTCTAACCACTTGCTGCCTTGTTCTGGGTGGACGTCATATGACAGATTCCCAGAACAGCCGCGCCATGTTCCTAGGACACGGCGTGACCCCGATCTATGTAAAGAGCTGCGGCCGCAGCTCTTAAACCATGTGATCGGCTGTCTCCAATCACAGCCAGTCACATGTAAACATGGAGATGCCAGTAATCAGCACTCCTTGCCTCACAATGACAGAGTGTGAGGAGAGGAGAGCTGATCAGCAGCATCTCCTCACAGAAGACATCTAGGTATGTAATCAGGGCACTGATCATCAGTGCCCTGATTACAATAAAGCCCCCACAGTGCCAGCAATACGTGCCCACCAGTGCCAGCAATGAGTGGCCACCACTTCTGGCAATCAGTGCCCACCAGTGCCAGCAATCAGTGCCTACAAGTGCCAGCAATCAGTGGCCATTAGTGATGCCAGTCAGTGCTGGCTATCAGAGCTGCCCATCAATGCCCATCACTGCTGCCCATCAATGCCACCCATCAGTGCCCATCAGTGCCTATCAGTGCCGCCTATCTGTGCCCACCAGTGCCGCCTATCAGTGCCCACCGGTGCCACCCATCAGTGCCGCCTATCAGTGCTCATAGGGGCCGCCTATCAGTGTCACCTATCAGTACCCATAAGTGAAGCATATCATCAGTGCCATCTAATCAGTGCCTATAGGTACTGCTCCATCAGTGAAGATTTTGTAAATAAGATTACTTATTAACAAAACTTACTGACAGAAACAAAAAAAAAAGTATTTTTTCCCTTAAAATGTTTGGTCTTGGGGGGGGGGGGGGTAAAAAACTCAGAAGTTTTTAAACACCACCAAAATAAATCTCTATTTGTATGAAAAAAATTAGAAAAATATCACATGGTTATAGTGTAGCATGACCGCGCAATTGTCATTCAAAGTGGGACAGCGCTGAAAGCTGAAAAATGGCCTAGGAAGGAAGGGGGTGAAAGTGCCCTGTATTGAGGTGGTTAATAAAAGTACGTTGTAAGCCATGTATCCACTTGGCTTTCTGATGAGGAACTCTCAGTCACTACGGCTGAGCTGGGGGTGGAGCTATGCTGAAGCGAGTCACATGCCGTGTGAGGTTGCCAGGCCCTCCCCACAAGTATAAAGTGGTTTGGGACTGTCAATCAGGGACCTTATCCACCCAAAGGAATTGGTGGGTAAATCAGGTCTTTGACTGACAGCCCCACTCTGGCTTTGAATGGCTTGGGGAAGGTCTTGGTGTCACAGGCCAGTAAAAGAATAGTTCTGGGTGATATCACTAGTTTTAAAATATGTGGTGCATGCAGGAAGCTGCAACTTTCTTAATAATCATTGACAGCAGAAGAAGAAAGCTGCCATATATAGTAGCAGGAAAAAAAACATGCTACTATATTCAGTATGATGTTGCAGTTGAATGGCTGAACAAGTAAAAATTAGGAGCTCATCTCTAGACACAGCTTATTTTTGTCATATGAGTGCAGCTTACCAAGTCTTGGTGGTGTCTGCATTCATTTTTTTTATTACTAGGCCCTTTTTCTACTAATTTAACCTGGTGATCCGGTCAGTAACATACATTCTGTCTTAGGCCCCGTACACACGACCAGTTTTCTCAGCAGAATTCAGCCAGAAACTCGATGGGAGATGTATTCTGCCGAGAAAACGTCTGTACACTTTTCGCCGAGGAAACCGACGAGGATCTCGTCGGGCCAAAAAGAGAACATGTTCTCTATTTCCTCGTTAGTCAATGGGAAAAGTTGGCTCGCCGAGATCCTCGGCGGCTTCACAAGGAACTCAATGAGCAAAACGATGTGTTTTGCCCGTCGAGTTTCTCGGCCGTGTGTACGAGGCCTGAGAGTGGCTATACTAACTCCATCACTGTATCTATAGACAAGCAATTTACCACTCTTGAACAGTAGCATTGTGAACCTGTGGAGAGAGTATTAAATAGACTAGCACATTTACTGTAGATGGACTTTATATGAGTGACTAAGGGCTCATTTACACTTGCTTGGTCTTCAACATACATTAACAGCTAGTTTACACTTGCTTCAAAACATGGCTTCGGACTGGCTTTGTTAAAGCTCACTGAACACTAGTTAAAGCTCCTGTCATAAATAAATAAAATGATTAGCTTACAGTCCTGTTTACTCCTTGCCTTTGCTTTGCTTCGGCTTTGTTTCAAAAATGATACCCCATGTAGCTTTAGTAGTGCTTCAAAGCATCTTTAAACCCTCCATAGAAGTATATGACAAAGCTCGCTTGAAGCCACACAGAAGCCCCACCGAAGCTCCATCAAAGCCCCACCAAAGGCTCATTGAAGCCCCATCGAAGCTCCACCAAAGCCTCATTGAAGCCCCATCAAAGTTCCACCAAAGCCTCATCAAAGCCCAGCCGTAGCCTCATCGAAGCAACAAGCAAATACAAGGTGTAAACAGGACTGTAGGCTAATTGAAGAAGCGTTGACGCGTTCAGAGAGCTTTAACAAAACGTGTCCGAAGCCAAGTTTTGAAGCAAGTGTAAACTAGCCCTTAAAGCAGTTTTCTCTCCATATTGGGATAAAGGTTTTACATACATTAATAAAAAGGTGGCCATTGTAAGCAGCCCTGTCAGTGTTAAAAGTTTTTTCTCAACCATCTAACTTTCACTCTTGCTGAAAAGCTTGGCCTGTTAAAGGAAATTGAAAAAACCTTACTGCAGATCCACAGGCAGTACAATTATGTTGCAGGGGGACTCTGTAAAAACAAAGATTGTTGTGTTGATGCTATTGATGCTTAACCAATGCAATTATGTATAATTCCTAAATTCTGCTTTAATCTCATGGCATCCGCACGCATGACGGCTACAGCGCATACCTGAATTTCCTGGAGGCCGTCAATAGACGACCTCCCCTTTTCTCTCTCGGTGCGCGCCCCCTGCAGGGTACACGTGGCGTGCGCTGTGATCACCAAGTCACTGAGACTCGGGTCCCGGCCCCTTACCACAGTAATCGGCTTATGTGCAAGGGACATCGGCCCCAAAGAGGAAGGAGGCACATCTGCCTCATCTGTGCCCACAAATACCACCTGCCAGTGCCACCTGCTAGTGCCACCTGCCAGTACCCACAGTGCCCACCAGTGCCACCTATCAATGCCCACAAGTGCCACCTATCAATGCCCATGAGTGCCACCTATCATGCCCACCAGTGGTGCCAATCAGTGCCTCATCAGTGTAACCTACCAGTACTGATGCATAAAAAGTATATGCATATTCACATTGATCCAAACTGGAATTTTTAGTTAATGTTCCTCCATCTTTACAGACATATCCCTGCAGCCCCCACAGGAATTATTTGCAAAGAGCCAATGAAGGAGACTTTGGAGAAAAGATGGAAACAAAAGTAATGC
Organism: Rana temporaria; assembly: GCF_905171775.1. Taxonomy (NCBI): domain Eukaryota; kingdom Metazoa; phylum Chordata; class Amphibia; order Anura; family Ranidae; genus Rana; species Rana temporaria. Next base: position 378,801,076 of record NC_053493.1, on the reverse strand, counting down.
CTCATACATACGATCGGTTTTCCCGGCGGGCCAAAAAATGTAACAAATTATTGTTAATAATAATAATAATAATAATAATAAAAGCAAGTTTTTATTATTATTATTACCATATTTATCGGTGTATTAAAACGCACAGGCGTATAACACGCACCCCAATTTTAAGAGGGGAGTTTAAGGGAAAAAAAATTCACAGCCCTCTTTACAGTACACAGCCCACCTCATTCATTTTACATCCCCCCATCCAGTACACAGCCCCCCATACATTATACATCCACTATCCATTATACAGCCCCCCTCCCCAGTACAAAGCCCCCCATTTATTATACAGCCCCCCTCCCCAGTATACAGCCCCATGCATTATACATCCCCCCTTCCATTGTACATCCCCCCATCCATTATACATCCCTCCCATCCAGTACACAGCCCCCCTGCACTCCCAGAAGACCCCCAGTCTCCTGGGACAGTGCTGCCAGCATTCTCTACAGTTAAGTAAAAAAAATCACTGTCATCCCCTTCCACACTGCTCCTCATGTGCCACTCCCATCGTAAAACGAAGCTTCCATATACAGTACCTCAATAGCTCTGTTTTTTTTTCACTGATCTGGTCACATGACTGCTCTCCTCTGATGTTACACAGATGGTCATGTGACCGCTCTCCTCCTCCAATCAAAGCTACACTCAGAGGAGGAGGAGAGCAGCCAGAACAACGGAGCTATAGAGATATTTACAAGCTTTGTTTTACAATGACTCTGACACAGGAGGAGCGGTGTAGAAGGGGCTGGCAAGTGACTTTTTTTTTCTCAACTTCAGACTATGCAGGGAGCATTGTTCCAGGGCGAGGGGAGGCAGGAGGGCTGGCCTGACACCCCCCCAATGGGTGGCTCCTGGGGCGGACTGTCCTATCCCCGCCCCCTATTGGTAAAACATGATATCAGCGTATAACATGCACTGTTTACCCTCTGTTTTCTGAGGAAAAAAGTGCATGTTATACGCCGATAAATACGGTATTTTAAATTCATTACATTCCATTCGTTAAGATGCAGCATTCTGTATTTCTGATAATTTGTAACTTCTGAAAAATTGGTATTTGTTATGTTCACTAACAGCCACATTTTAAAGGAAATTCCAATACCTATAATTTAATAGTTAGTCATAGTTATTATTATTATTATTACTTAGTTAGTTATTTAGGATTTTACATTTTTCGTATTTTCAAATTTTCGGCTTTTCAAATTTTTGGATTTTTGAATTTCCAAATTTACAGAAAGAATTTGTTAATTTGAATATTTACGCTTTAATAAATTTGTCAAATCTTGTCGAAAAACGAATTCGGAACTAAACAAATTGCACATGTCTAGTTATTGCTGTTGTAACAGTATGCGCTATTTGTCAGCTACCACGTGAAACATTGGAGACAAGAATTTGGATCCTGAGGAAGCTTAATGCCAAGAAAAACATGTAAATCTACTTGTCCTATATATCAGATTCATGTACCCCTCTTATTGGATTAGAAGGTAGTTGATGTGTTGTGAATTGAATGTACTAATAAAATTGCATTGTCATTTATTCTTGACCTTTCATATATGTTATTGTGGCACACAAAAATCCTCCTGTCCCACAATCCTCATCTGTGGTTTGTTAAGACTTTCTGTGGTATAAATGAGATCATTCAACTTTACTAGAAACTACAACAGAAATACACCAGCTGTAGAATAATGGATTGTGTTTTGTGATTTAGTATATAAATTGGTGTTGATGTTTTTTTCTAACCATATTGTCTTGGGTTAGCAAACTACCGTATTTATCGGGGTATTGCGCGCTCTGGCGTATAGCACGCACCCCTAATGTGGACCCGCAATTCCTGTAAATTTTTTTTTAGTACTTACAGTTTTGGTGTCTTGCACGGCGTCCATCGGCGGCCTCGTCGGGTCCGGCGTCCGTCTGCGGCTTCAGTGGTGTCCTCCCAGCTTCTCCCGCGCTGTCTCCCCATCGAATCGCTGCTTCCCGCGATCAGTTTGAATGCCTGCGCCAACATATACCGAGTGCAGTACACTCGGCTACATTCGGCCAGGCTCGGCTTCGCTCGTGCTCACGCTCTGTGACGTTTATGTGTGAGCACGAGCGAAGCCGAGCCTGGCCGAATGTAGCCGAGTGTACTGCATTCGGTATATGTCGGCGCAGGCATTCAAACTGAGCGCGGGAAGCGGGTATCGGCGTATATCGTGCTCCCACGGTTTTCCCCTTATTTTAAGGGGAAAAAAGTGTGCGGTATACGCCGATAAATACGGTACTTCAGCCAAGATAAAGTGTAGGTGACCCTTTCGTTATGTGAACCACATTTGAGCAGCAAGATATGTCTTCACTTCATAATATCTCTCATAAAAGTGCAGTGCATTTTGGACTATAAAAATTGTTTTGGTTTGCAACAGATGAGTAATTCACTCGCTGAAGAGTTTTCCTCTGGTTGTCATAGCACATATATACCTCCAGTTCTGCTTCTGTCACAACATGCCTGCAAGTCTTCAGCCTCCTGTAACCCCAGACACTAATCACTAATCATTTCTTTGTAAATGGCTGAGAATAGGCTTTGGCAGGGGTGTGAGGAGGTGTTTTGGCACCCAAGGCAAAAGTTGACAGAAAGTAAAAATAGATTTAATAGGAAAACAAAAGGGACAAAAATAAAAACAGTTACAGTTCTTTGAATACAGACTTTTTGAAGAGCCCATCATGGTGATATTAAAGGAGTTGTAAAGAAAAAACATTTTTGCCTAAAATTAATGGGCCAGATTCAGAGAGATCGGCGTATGTGCTACGCCGACGTAACATAGAGAGGCTCGTACTGTATTCACAAAGCATTTGCTCCCTTTCTTGCGCCGGCGTAACGTAAAATGGCTGGCGTAAGCCCGCCTAATTCAAAGTAGCAAGGCAGTGGGCGTGTAGTATTATAATGAAGCGTGACCCCATGTGAATGCATGGCCGAACGAATGGTGCATGCGTACGCATTCTCAGTATCACGTCTCAAATACTCCCTAAGATACGTCGGCTCAATGCGTACGACGTGAACGTAACTTACGCCCAGCCCCATTCACGTACGACTTACGTAAACAACGTAAAATCCAACGGCAGTTCCGACGTCCATACCCTAAACGACTTAGACCAGCTTTTTGGTGGTTTAACTTTACGCCGGAAAAACGCCTTACGTAAACTACGTAGATTACAGCGACGGGCGCAAGTACGTTTGTGAATCGGCGTATCTTACTCATTTACATATTTGACGCGCCCCTAGCGGCCAGCGTAAATATGCACCCAAAATACGACGGCGTCGGAGACTTACGTCGGTCGTATCTTGGCAAAATTCAGGCGTAACTCATTTAAAGAATCAGCGCATAGATACGATGGCGCTCATTTGGACTTACGACGGCGTATCTGTAAATACGTCGGCCTAAGTCTCTGTGAATCCAGGCCTATGTCTGTAAGGTAGACAGACAGAATAGTGTAATGATTCTGTTAAAAAGAAAAATGATTAAATACCTATTAAATTCCTTCATCTATATCACCTCCGGCGTTCTAGTTTCTGTTCTCTCATTCAGTTCCTGGTTTGCGGCGCTCATTCATGTAAGAACTACATTTCCCAGTATGAATTGCGGCATGCCCAGTAATTCACACCTCCTTGAAGTCTCTAACATGTAGAGAGCGTCCTGCCACACAGATGTAGTTTCCAGGAGGGGGCTAGCATGTCACTGACCACTGCAGTAAAGCCTCCCATCACGGTGGTCAGTAACAATCAGACAAGCAGGAAGTGAACAGAACAGAGAAGAAATAGAGCAACTTCTGAGCAAAAACGAACAATGAGGAAGTGAAAAGAGGAATGTCTGCATTAAAGGATGCTTATTATGAAAAAAAAAATTCCTTTACAACCCCTTTAAATTGTAAACTTCCACTAACAGAAATGAATCTCTCGCTGCACCTACAAATACATTCCAAGTCTGGTTAGTAAGGTCATCTGTTGTCATGCATTGTGCCATTGTATTCTCTTCAGTTCTGACAGTCAGTCATTTCAATAAAGAAGTACTGTAGGGAGCATTTGCTGTGAGTGAAGAGTGAAAGTATTAAATCAAATTAAAGGAAATTGGGACTTTCCTGGTATTAATTAACCACTTAAGACCCGGACCAAAATGCAGGTAAAGGACCTGGCCAGTTTTTGCGATTCGGCACTGCGTCGATTTAACTGACAATTGCGCGGTCGTGCGACATGGCTTCCAAACAAAATTGGCATCCTTTTTTCCCCACAAATAGAGATTTCTTTTGGTGGTATTTGATCACCTCTGCAATTTTTATTTTTTGCGCTATAAACAAAAATAGAGCGACAATTTTGAAAAAAATTCAATATTTTTTCCTTTTTGCTATAATAAATATCCCCCAAAAATATACAAAAAAACTTTTTTTCCCCTCAGTTTAGGGCGATACGTATTCTTCTACCTATTTTTGGTAACAAAAATCGCAATATCCGTTTATCGATTGGTTTGCGCAAAATTTATAGTGTTTTCAAGATAGGGGATAGTTTTATTGCATTTTTATTAATAATTTTTTTTTTACTACTAATGGCGGCGATCAGCGATTTTTTTCGTGACCGCGACATTATGGTGGACACATCGCACAATTTTGACACATTTTTGGGACAATTGTCATTTTCACAGCAAAAAATGCTATAAAAATGCATTGTTTACTGTGAAAATGACAATTGCAGTTTGGGAGTTAACCACTAGGGGGGCGCTGAAGGAGTTAAGTGTGACCTCAAACGTGTTTCTAACTGTAGGGGGTCGGGGCTGAACATGTGACGTCATTGATCGTGCTTCCCTATATCAGAGAACACACGATCAATGACAGCGCCACAGTGAAGAACGGGGAAGCTGTGTTTACACACAGCTCTCCTCGTTCATCAGCTCCGGGGACCGATCGTGGGACTCCAGCGGCGATTGGGTCCGCGTGTCCCGCGGTCACGGAGCTTCGGACCGGGTCGCGGGCGCGTGCCCGCGACCCACAGCTGGGCACTTAAAGAGGACGTACAGGTACGTGCTTGTGCCCAGCTGTGCCATTCTGATGACGTATATGTGTAGGAGGCGGGCGGGCCTTAAGTGGTTTTAAAGAAGTTTTTATTATTATAAAAACTTTCTTTAATTTAACATCATTAAATATTCCTTTGGGATTATTTTACATGTTTTTTCTATTGTAAATATTGAATATTATACCTAATCCTAAATTCCTCTTTGTGCACTGCATTGTACCTGGTCAATTTCCTGGCTCAATATAATTTTTTTAGAGTATATTGTAATTGTTCTCTTTATTGCATTTATTGAGCTCCATTCACATCCGGCATATGGTAAGTTACTACACAGCGTTTTAAAAAATAGTTTTGGTATTCACTAAAAAACACTACTAAAATACTGCATATGTGAATTTTTTTTGCACATTGCACTTTATTATTTGAAAATTGCAGTAAGAATTGTTGAGGGCACGTATAATTTGATTGGTATTTATAAGCAATTTGAGATACCATATCTATAGAGCACAAGGTTCACATGATTTACACATATACATCATATAGGGATAGAGGAGTGGGAATTTATATATATATATTTAATAAGTTAGCGCAATTCACCCGACATTACATAAAATACTGCATAAGTTCTTTTATGAAGTCATGTGGTATTTTCGTAGTGAAAACATGCGGTAGCCGGCGTATTTTTTAACAGTGGTAAATACCGCACTGCAAAGAAGCCGACGGCCATCGCCATCCTTAACCACCAGTACACATTCCTTAACCCCTTCATTCCCAGCGTATTGTAATATGACGTACCGCTGGTACAGGGGGCGTACGCCCGCTGCGTCACTGAGGAGCTGACGCGGGTGCCTGGTGACCGCAATGTCCTCTGGGCATCCGTGATTGCTCCTGACAGAGCAGGAACGTGGATCTGTGTGTGTAAACACACAAATCCACGTTCTGTCAGGGGAGAGGAGACAGATTGTGTCTTCCTAGTATATAGGAACACCGATTGGTCTCCTCCCCCAGTTAGCCCCACCCTCCACAGTTAGAACACACAGTGAGGGAACACATTTAACCCCTTGATCGTCCCCTAGTATTAACCCCTTCCCTGTTATTGACAGTTATACAGTAATCAGTGGCTATTTATAGCACTGTTCGCTGTATGTCAATGGTTTAAAAAAAAATTCAAAAGTGTCCGATGTGTCCGCTACAGTGTCGCAGTCCTGATAAAAATTGCAGATCGCTGCCATTACTAGTAAAAAAAAAAAACAATAATAAAAATGCTATAAATCAATAACCTATTTTGTAGACACTATGGGCCAGATTCACAGAAAAATTATGCCGGAGTATCTGCTGATACTCCGGCGTACTTTCATATTTGCTGCTTCGTATCTTAATTTGTAATTCACAAACAAGATACAACGGCATTTGGCTAAGATCCGACAGGCGTACGCCTTCGGATCTTAGGATGCAATATTTCGGCCGCCAGGGGGGTGGAGTTCGCGTCATTTCGGGAACGCGCCTAATTTAAATGGTACACACCCCATTTGAATTAGGCGGGCTTGCGCCGGACGGCTTTACGTTACACCGCCGTAAGTTTACACGCAAGTGCTTGGTGAATCAGGCACTTGCGCTGAAAACTTGCGGCGGTGTAACGTAAAGACCATACGTTTCGCCGCCGCAGATATCTGTGAATCTGGCCCTATAACTTTTGCGCAAACCAATCAATATACACTTACTGCGATTTTTTTAACCAAAAATATATAGAAGTATACATATTGGCCTAAATTAACCACTTGAGCCCCGAGTCATTGTAAAATGACGTCTTCACGGTGGCTCTGAAAATCCAACAGGACGTCTATTGACGTCCTGGATTCCTCCGGCCACTGCGACAATAACTTGTCTAAGCACTATACCGTGTTAATATAATATAAAATTAATAGCAATGATAATGTCATTACTACAATAATATGACTGATACTCATAGCTTACTGCTGTAATATAATTAGACTAAGCTAAGTGACCATTCACTTTGCAGGGATGAAAATATATTAAAATAACTCCAGTATGTACAGCAGGAGACCAGATGCCAGACAAGGGACAGTAAAAAGAGACATCCAAAAAAAACAAAGCATATAGGTCACCTGAAGTAATGTTATACAGTATGCTCCAGTCCCTGGTACCATTGACTTTCCCATTATTACAACCTAATTGACTGGTAATCAGCTTTCATACATGTTGCTAATCTGCCAGTAGCTCTCAATCAACAGATTGTCAAACCAGGTTCTGCAATCATTATTTCAGAGGATAGAGAAGCAAACTGATTAACCAGTTGACTTATTGACATGTGTGGGTCTATGATATGAAAGAGCTAGTTACTCATCTTCCCATCCCATCTTCCCGTATGTCCCACTGCAGCCTTTCAACAAACAAAATGGACTAAAGCCTCTTTACTGATTGTATAATCATTTTTAAAGCGGACCTTCAGTTATTTGTTCATCTATTGAATCTTCTGCCTTTGTTGTTTTAACCGCTTGCCGACCAGCCGCCGCTGTTTTACGGCGGCAGGTCGGCTCTGCTGGGCGAGATCGCATAGATCTCCGTCATCTTGCCGAGCAGCCAATAGGCCCCCGCCTCTGACGCACGTGCCGGGCGGTTGCGATCAACGCCTGGCACCCGTGATCGCTCGTTACAGCTCCCGGTCCTGTCAGGGGGAGAAATGCCTAATTGTCTGTTCATACAATGTATGAACAGCGATCAGTCATTTCCCCAAGTCAGTCCACCCCCCCTTCAGTTAGAACACACCCAGGGAACATACTTAACCCCTTCCTCGCCCCCTAGTGTTAACCTCTTTCCTGCCAGTGGCATTTTTATAGTAATCAATGCATTTTTATAGCATTGATCGCTGTATAAATGCCAATGGTCCCAAAAATGTGTCAAAAGTGTCCGCCATAATGTCGCAGTACAGATAATAATCACTGATCGCCGCCATTACTAGTAAAAAAATATATTAATAAAAATGCCATAAAACTATCCCCTATTTTGTAAACGCTATAACTTTTGCGCAAACCAATCAATAAATGCTTATTGCGTTTTTTTTTTACGAAAAATATGTAGAAGAATACGTATCGGCCTAAACTGAGGAAAAAAATAGTTTTATTATATATTTTTGGGGGATATTTATTATAGCAAAAAGTAAAAAATATTATTTTTTTTCAAAATTGTCGCTCTATTTTTGTTTATAGCGCAAAAACTAAAAACCGCAGAGGTGACCAAATACAACCAAAATAAAGCTCTATTTGTGGGGAAAAAAAGACGCCAATTTTGTTTGGGAGCCACGTCGCACGACCGCGCAATTGCCAGTTAAAGGGACGCAGTGCCGAATCGCAAAAAGTGGCCTGGTCATTGACCAGCAATATGGTCCGGGGCTGAAGTGGTTAACTTTGGGTAGTAAAACATTTTTTTTGCCAGTAAATACCTTCTACAGCTCACTTCCTGTTTCTTGTCTGGTTGACATCATGCACAGCTCTCTCTCTAATGCCTTGTATACAAGATCGGAATTTCCGATGGAAAAAGTCTGACAAATTTTTTTCATTGGATATTCCGACCGTGTGTGTGCCCCATCGGAGTTTTTCCATCGGAAATACCGACGGATTTAGAAAGAGGACATGTTCTCTTTTTTTCCGATGAAAAAAAAAATTATCTCGGAAATTCCGTTCGTCTGTATGGAACTCCGACGGAGAAAAAAACAGGCATGCTCAGAATCAAGTCGATGCATGCTCGGAAGCATTGAACTTCATTTTCTCGGCTCGTCGTAGTGTTGTACGTCACTGCGTTTTGGACTGTCTGAATTTGGTGTGACAGTGTGTATGCAAGACAGCTTGAACGGAATTCCGTCAGAAAAATCCATCGGAGTTTATTCCGACGGAAATTACGATCATGGCATTACTCTCGTGAGAGATTGCCATGAAGGGATTGGGGATGAGTTATAAGAGTGCCAATAAGAGCTGCAAGGCTGCATAGTTGGAGGTGTGCCTCTATGTGTCTGTGTAAATTAAACAGGCAGCAGCTTCAGCTGCCCACTTAAAATGGTTGCAACCAGACTCAGTGGAGGGAGATTTCTGCAGCACTTTTGACAAGTACAGAATCACAGTATATATAAAATAATATGCAAAGTGGTTGGAGGGAAGCTTCAGAATGGCAAAGATGTTATTATTAAAAATTATGTGAGCAGACTACAGCTCCTCTTTAATTACATTTATTCATTACTGCATGGCATACTTCAAATGAACATTTTTTGCCTCTTTCATTAGTTTATTTTATTTTTGTAAATAGAGAAAACACTTTATCATTATTCTTTTCACTTTCTCAGAATTGGGCAATCAAAAAGGTTAATTGCTGCTAGTGACTGTGATTTGCGTTATTTATCAGCACAGTGTTAATTCCCTCTTCAATTTTGTGTGTGTATTCCCAATTTTGCTTGCATGTATTATTCTAATATACTAATAATTAACTAAATATAAGACTTTCATCTGATGCAGCAGACAAAATTATTTACCAGTTAGGCTTCATTTCCATGGACGTTTTTACAGCCACTTTTTTTTAGCCTTTTTTACAGTTTAAAAACGCCTATCCATGTTTTTTTTTTTGCGGTAGCGTTTTTGCACGTTTTTGAGTGTTTTTTAATGTCTGCCGTTTTTACAGCTCTAAGGCCGGGTACACACGAGCAAACATGTACGGTGAAAGCGGTCCGTCGGACCGTTTTCACCGTACATGTCTGCCAGAGGGCTTCTGTACGATGGTTGTACTAACCATCGTACAGAAGTCCGCGCGTAAACATTACGCGGGGCGTGTCCGCGTCGTCGCCGCGACGATGACGCGGCGATGACGCGGAGACGTGGGCGGCCCTGCCATTTAAAGGCTTCCACGCATGCGTCGAAGTCATTCGACGCATGCGAGGGACGGCAGGCGCCTGGACATGTACGGTAGGTCTGTACTGACGACCGTACATGTCCGAGCGGGCAGGATTCCAGCGGACGGTTTTAAAACACGTCCAGGAATATTTGTCCGCTGGGAAAAGGCCCGGCGGGCAAATGTTTGCTGGAATTCGGCCCGCTCGCGCCCACACACGACCAAACATGTCTGCTGAAACTGGCCCGCAGACCAGTTTCAGCATACATGTTTGGTCGTGTGTACGGGGCCTAACACTGGAGCTTCAGAATGCACTGGTCCTGGGTTTTCTTGCAGCTTAAAAACGGCTCAGCCATCTACAGCTCAAAAACGTCATGGTGGGCATGAGGCCATAGACTAACATGGAGAGACGTTTTTAGGCTGCAAAAAACGCTCAGAAAAGTGGCTGTAAAAACGTCCAAAAACGTCCATGGAAATTAAGCCTTAAAATTTATAAAAAATTACTGAGTGTAAAAATAGTGCAGTTATACATAGTAACAAGCAACAGCAACAGTATCATCAATAGCTTACCAAACTGGAAAAAATCAAACTACAACAATCCATCACAACAAAATGGAATTCCTGCAAAATGAAGGGAAAAGGTTCTGGACACCCGCACTCCAAAAATGAATTGCTTTTATTGTAAAATCAAAAAACACACAGGATACATGCCACAGAAAACGGGGTACAAGCTGACGCGTTTCACACCAAACCTTAGTGCTTATTCATAGCTATGAATAAGCACTAAGGTTTGGTGTGAAACAAGTCAGCTTGTACCCCCGAGTGCGGCTGTCCAGAACGTTTTCCCTTCATTTTGCATCATTCCATGCATTGCCACACGGCTTTGGATCCAGTGAGGAGACCCTTGATTGGTATCCTGGAGCGGTAATTTCTTCTTTTCAAAATGGAATTCCTGTTTGTTTTCTATGTATTACTGAAATACATAGGGGCAGATCCACAAAGACCTGCCCTGGCGCAGTGTATCTGAGATACGCTACGCCGCCGTAACTTACTTCTGTTTGGTTCGAATCCAGAAAGAATTTGCACCGTAAGTTACGGCAGCGTAGTCTATCTCTCGTGGCGTAATGGCGCATAATTAAAATCGGCGAGTAGGGGGCGTGTTTCATTTAAATGAAGCGCGTCCCCGCGCCGAACGAACTGCGCATGCGCCGTCCCTAAATTTCCCACCGTGCATTGCACTAAATGACGTCGCAAGGACGTCATTGTTTTGACGTGGACGTAAATTACGTCCAGCCCGATTCACGGACGACTTACGCAAACAAAATAACATTTTTAAAATTATACGCGGGAACGACGGCCATACTTAACATTGCATGCGCCACCAAATAGCAGCTTTAACTATACGCCGAAAAAAGCAGACTAGAGACGACGTAAAAGAATGCGACGGCCGCTCGTACGTTTGTGGATCGTCGGAAATAGCTAATTTGCATACTCGACGCGGAAAACAACGGGAACGCCACCCAGCGGACACCGAAGAATTGCATCTAAGATCCGAAGGCGTACGAAGACATACGCCTGTCGGATCTAACCCAGATGCCGTCGTATCTTGTTTTGAGGATTCAAAACAAAGATATGATGCGGGAAATTTGAAAGTACGCCGGTGTATCACTAGATACGCCGGCGTACTCTCTTTGTGGATCTGCCCCAGCATCTCTTAAGGCAGGGGTGTCAACCTCAATTTCATTGTGGCAGCATCAGCACTATGGTTGTCCTCAAAGGGCCAGTTGTATCTGTAATGCCGCGTACACACGATCTGATTTTCAGTCGGAAAAACATTGGATGTTTTTTCCGACGGAATTCCGCTCAAGCTTGACTTGCATACACACGGTCACACAAAAGTTCTCTGAACTTTCGTCCGTCAAGAACGCGGTGACGTACAAGTTCAATGCTTCCGAGCATGTGTCAAATTCTTTCAGAGCATACGTCGGAATTTTGCACGTCGGAATTGCTACAGACGATTGGATTTTCCGATAGGAATTTTTTCCATCGGAAAATTGGAGAACCAGCTCTCAATCTTTCGTTGGTGGAAATTCCGACAGCAAAAGTCAAATGGAGCATACACACGGTCGGAATTTCCCTTCAAAAGCTCACATCGGACTTTTGCTGTCGGAATTTCCGATCGTGTGTACGGGGCATTAGACTATGTAAATATATGCAGGGCTTTTTTCTCAGAGAATAGGTGCAGAAACTCAACCACACCCCCACTGAATCAAATTGAACAATTGTTGTGGCCAAATTACAGTAGGAGGATTTTAAAAGGGCAATAAATACCAGGAGTGCATTATGTGCGGAGTTTAGGGATGAGCCAAGTACAAAGTGCAGAGTTCAGAGGTGCGCTACACGCAGAGTGCAGAGTTCTGAAATGCACTATGTACAGAGAGCAGTGTTGAGGAGTGAGCTACATACATAATGCAGAGTTCAGTGGTGCGCTATGAACAGAGTGCAGATTTCCGAAGTGCACTATGTACAGAGAGCAGTGTTGAGGAGTGAACTACATACAGAGTGCAGGGTTTAGGGCTGTGCTATGTACAGTGTGCAAGAATCAGCACTCTTTCACAGGCTGTTCACATCTCACTTTCACCACTCCCTCTGGGTGCGAGGACCGCATGAAATGGCCATTTTCAGCCCATGGTTCTTGTATTTGACACATATGAGGTTTAAGCTTGTAATAAATAAGAAAGATAACAATGGGGCTGACTTATCAAAGGCAAATAGGCTGTTGTCTTGACAGATAATGTTTACTTTGAAAAGGAATTTTCTTCTAGCTTAGTGATTGAGGTGAAGCTTTGCTGACTTGATCCAATCACATGGAAGCAAAAATACTGTTTTTTAAATTATTTTATTTTTACTTGTACTTCATTGGGTATTCTTTGCAAAGTGAATGCTTCTGTGTGCAGCAGCCCCTCGTCAGGCCCCCTAACACATACCTGAGTGTTCCTACTCTCTTCTCTCTTCAGCAAGCATATCAGTAGGCAGCCACTGCTCCGTTCGCACATAGTGTCAGAGGCACAGCGGGGGTGGAGGACTGTGTCCAGGGGCGCACTGACCATTGGGGCTCTCGGGCACTGCCCGAGGGCCCCATGCCACTAGGGGGCCCCATCAAGGTTGCCAGGCTCAATAAAACCAGGGACAGTATGTAAAAATCAGTGTTTTTTTTCCATATGTCCCTGATATGTCTGAAACGTCATGCTTTTGATGTAGAAATCCAGAGATTTTAGCTGCCCCGCCTCTGTACTGCCTCCTGGCGTGGTGGCCATCTGTAAGCCCGGGGGCCCCATAGTCTTCTATTGCCCGGGGGCCCCATGAGTTGTCAGTCTGCCCCTGTCTGTGTCTGTGTCCCAACTCCCGAATGAATGGAAGCAAGCAAACATTCATTGATGGACATTGGTAGGCTGCATTTATGGGCGCTGGTAGGCTGCATTTTCTGGGCACTGGTAGGCTGCATTTGATGCGTGCTGGTGAGGCTGCATTTATTGGGCGCTGGTGAGGCTGCATTGATGGGCACTGGTGAGACTGCATTTGATGGGCACTGGTAGGCTGCATTTGATGGGCACTGGTGAGGCTGCATTTGATGGGCACTGGTAGGCTGCATTTGATGGGCGTTGGTGAGGCTGCATTTGATGGGAGCTGGTGAGCTGCATTTGACGGGCACTTCATTAAAAAGGTTGGGAAGGGCAAAGGGGGATCACAATTAGGTTTTTGCCTTGGGTGTCAAAAATCCTTGCATTAGCCCTGCTCAAGAGTTTGCACATTCTCTTAAAATATCTGTTGCACTCAGAAAAGGTCAGACTTATGATTACTATTCTGCCATTAGCAACCCATTTATAGTTGTTTATTGCTTTGTTTTGTGCCTTGGTATATTCTACTGTTTCTACCCTCCTGTTATGCACTAGTTAGACCAGCCCTTCATTGCCACTCCCTGCTTCTCTATCCTCACTCTCCAGTGGCATAGAATGGGGGGGGCAGGGTGGGTTGCCCCGGGCACAAAATTCAGAGGGGCACATCAGCAGGCGGCAGGTTACCTGCAGCTCTTCTCCTGCGTTGTGCTGTCTAGGAGACTGTGAGCTCTTCCGTAGAAAGAAGTTGCGGTGCAGTCTCGGCTTAGGCTCCAGAAGTGACACTGACACAGCAGTGATTAAATGTACACTGAAGACCATCCATGATGATCCCAGGGATTGTGACCTTGCGGCGACTGGGGGGAAGGAGGAGGGCAGGTCATTATAGGAATCAGGTAGGTCAGTTTAGTGGTCAGTATAGGAATCAGGTCGGTGTAGTGGTCAGTATAGCAATCAGATAGGTCAGTTTAGTGGTCAGTGTAGGAATCAGGTAGGTTAGTATAGTGATCAGGTAGGTCGTGTAGGAGTCAGGTTGGTCAGCACTACTGTACTAGTAGTAGAGAGTGCTAAAAATCCACGGGTTAGAGGGTGCTGACAACCCACACTACGCCACTGTAGCTCTCTTATTACTTTTGTTTCTGTAAAGACCTCCCCTATAGAGTTAGAAGGCATATAGTTTTATGATGCTCTTTTACATTCAAGAAATGTTTAGAAAACATCTTTGTAACCTTTCAAGTCTGGAATAAACTATGTTGTATTTCACTCAAAGTCTTGATGAGCTGAAGCTGCCTATGGATCCTGTCAGGTCAATAAGTTGCTGCACTGTCTACACAGACTGGGTCTCGGGAGGTATGTTCAATTGCATAAAGCATCACTTACAACAGAACAATTGCTGCTAAGGAAAAGTTTAGACAAATGAACAACCAAAGACTACAGTAAACATCTGTGTCAACACATCTCAGTTTTAATGAGCAATCTCCCTGGATTTGAAGGATACATCAAAGGTTGCTCATACACAATAGAAAGATGCTGGTAATAATATCTGATTAAGTTTACGTCATCTAGAGAGATACATACAAGCTTAAATAAAGCATTAACCAGTTTCACAGACATCAGTAAATACAATTATTTTGGCAGCTAGAAGCTCATAATTTTTACATACATTTTTATATAGTTAATGTTTCCATTGCTTTATTGAATAAGGCTTATCGGAATCTGGAAGACCCCTTTAACAAAGGGGACCCCATATCCCAGCCCCCCCCCCTATGTGAATTGGTAATGGGGTACATTGTACCCCTACCATTTCACTAAGAAAGTGTAAAGAATTTTAAAAATAAAACACACACACCATGGAAAAAGTCCTTTATTAGAAAAAAGTGGTGGTAATCCACACTCGGTTTCCACTCTAACGTTGTTGGGGTCACGTGACGGGTAGCCCCACCTCGCCTATATAAGAGCTGTCACTGGCTCAAGCCTCATCATTCGCCGGGCTGTCTCCGGTGGAGACAGGCGACCGGGGATGCATGCGCTCTGGATCCCGGACCCGGATGAAGAGATATTCTCAGCGCTGCACCCCGGTGGAGAGGAGATCACCCGTCGCAGGATACCGACAACGTTGGAGCGGGGACTGAGAGTGGATTACCACCGCTGCATTTTTTTTTTAATAAAGGACTTTTTTCCACGATGTGTGTGTTTTATTTTTAAAATTCTTTACACTTTCTTAGTGAAATGGTAGGGGTACAATGTACCCCATTTACCAATTCACATGGGGGGGACGGGATCTGGGGGTCCACTTTGTTAAAGGAGTCTTCCAAATTCCGATAAGCCCCTCGCCCGCAGACCCCCACAACCACCGGGCAAGGGTTGTGGGGATGAGGCCCTTGTCCCCATAAACATGGGGACATGATGCTTTGAGGGGTCACAGACCCCCAAAGCATCCTCTCAATGTTGAGGGCATGTGGCCTGGTACAGTTCAGGAGGGGGGGCACTCTCTCGTCCCCCCCTCTTTTCTGCGGCCGGCCAGGTTGCGTGCTCAGCTAAGGGGTCTGGTGTGGATTTTTGGGGGAATTTCACACCATTTTTTTTTAAATTTGGGGTGGAGTTCCCCTTAAAATCCACATCAGACCTGAAGGGTCTGGAATGGATATTTGGGGGGAACCCCACGTCATTTTTTAAAAAAAATTGACGGCAGGCTTCCCCTTAATTTCCATACCAGACCTGAAGGGCCTGGTAATTGAATTTGGGGGGACCCCCACGCTTTTTTTTTTTATGAATGACTTTTCTCTGAATTGCCAGGAGCCGACGATTCATTATAGCCGCAAGTCATTTTAAATTACTTTTTTCCTTCAGAAATGACACTTTGTGCAGAGACAGTTCTAAGCACTGGAAACATGTGCCACTTCACAGGCATACTATACACCCCAGGTACGAAATTTAAAGGAATATTTCACTTTTATTGTTTCACTTTAAGCATTATTAAATTCACTGCTCCTGAAAAAAAGGCACTTTTTAAAACTTTTTTTGCATTGATACATGTCCCCTGGGGCAGGACCCAGGTCCCCAAACACTTTTTAGGACAATAACTTGCATATTGAGTGAGTGAGTGAGAGACTTATATAGCGCAACACATGCAAACTGAATCGCCTCTGGGCCATATTAGCCTTTAAAATTAACACTTTAGATTTCAAACGTTCGAGTCCCATAGACTTTAATGGGGTTCTAGAGTTCACACAAACTTTTGGTCTGTTCGCAGGTTCTGATGCGAACCGAACGGGGGCGTGTTCGGCTCATCCCTACTAATAAGCATTGATGAGTGCACAGAGCCTGCTCAGTGTGGAGAACCATGTCAGAGATATTTAATGTTTACTAACATGCCAGAGAGACCAGCAGATTGGCTCTGAATGGTCACATGTTTCTCCCAACTTTAGAACTTGGGAAAGATAAACATATAGAAGATATGCAATGTGTAAGCTGTGCTGAAGCAAAACATGGGTGTGACTATATTGCACTGAACTTATGGGGTTGTTTAAGGAGACGCAGTCTTAGCCTACATGCAGTGTACATCACACACACATGCAGCATTAAATACACTATATTGCCAAAAGTATTGGGACGCCGGCCCTTACACGCACATGGATTTTATTGGCATCCCAGTCTTAGTCCATAGGGTTCAATATTAAGTTGGCCCACCCTTTGCCGCTATAACAGCTTCAACTTTTCTAGGAAGGCTGACCACAAGGTTTAAGATTGTGTCTATGGGAATGTTTGACCATTCTTCCAGAAGCATATTTGTGAGGTCAGGCTCTGATGTTGGACAAGGCCTGGCTCGCAGTCTCCACTCTAATTAAACCAAAAGGTGTTCTGTTGGGTTGAGATCAGGACTCTGTACAGGCCAGTCAAGTTCCTTCAACCAAAACTCGCTCATCCACACTATATTGCCAAAAGTATTGGGCCACCCCTCCAAATTATTTGGCGGAGGGGGATCATGGTGTGGGGTTGTTTTTCAGGGGTTGGGCTTGGCCAAGACATTTTGGACAACTTTGTGAGAACAGTTTGGGGATGGCCCCTTCCTGTTCCAACATGACTGTGTGTCGTGCACAAAGCAACATCCATAAAGACATGGATAAGTGAGTTTGGGGTGGAGGTACTTGAATGGCCTGCACAGAGTTCTGACCTCAACCCCTTGGGATGAATTAAAGTGGAGACTGCGAGCCAAGCCTTCTCATCCTTAATCTTGTGGACAGCCTTCCCAGAAGCTGTTATAGCTGAAAAGTTTGGTCCAATTCATTATTCAATCCTACGGATTAAGACTGGGATGCCATTAAAATTCATGTGGGTGTAAGGACAGGTCTCCCAATACTTTTGGTAATATAGTGTACATCTGCTCTGTATAGAATTATGACAAAAACTACAACTTAGTCTAATGCTGGCCATACACTATACGAAAAAACGAATAGTGCCATCATGTAATGACCAATAAATCTTTCAGTGGACATAAATTAATGCATTTTTTGTTCGTTTTTTTACATATACCTAGTGCTGACAGTTTGGACGGGAAACACATTAAAGATGAGTTCCACCCAAAAATGGAACTTCCGTTTTTCTGAACCCTCCCCCCTCCGGTGTCACATTTGGCACCTTTCAGGGGGAGGGGGGTGCAGGTACCTGCCTATGACAGGTATTTGCACCCACTTCCAGGAATACTCTTGTGTGGCAGCCCCCCCCCCACCCCCCCCGCTGTCTTCTGGGAAAAACACTGTTCCCAGGAGAGAGCGGGGACCAGTGACGTCGCACAGTGCTACTCACGCATGCGCAGTAGGGAAGTGGGCAGTGAAGCCGCAATGCTTCACTTTTCCAAGAACGGCGGCGGGTGCAGCCGAGCGACAAACGATTGCTCGTCCCTATGCTTGGCTGCCGACATTGCGGCCGCGCTGGAGAGGTAAGTGTCCATTTTTTTTAAAAGTCAGCAGCTGCAGTATTTGTAGCTGCTGGTTTTAAAAAAAATAATAATTGGCGAAACCTCCGCTTTAACCTTTAAATTTATCGTTAGTTTGGCAGAACATTTCCAAACTTGTCAGTTTTTCGGCTCAAAAACGTCCCAACGATTATCGATTGTGTGCCCATTAACTGTCCAAAAAAATAAAAATACTGTCTAAATGACCGAATTCCAGGCAATTTTTCGTATAGTGTATGGCCAACATAAGATTACCTAAGAAAAAGAAAAATGTTTAAAACAGTTGAAAACTGCTTAGCTTGGTCTATCGTATAAATCTTGTAACATACATCATAACATTCGGGGAGGCCATGAGTATATAACATATAAAAAACAGGGGCCCGATCAGTTTAAGTTGCAACATAGTGTATGGAGTCAAGTGTATGTAAAGCACAACACAGTGCAGTGGTTAGGTGTATGTACCCTAATGCCCCTTACATTTTCAGTCTATGAGAAGGGGAAAATGTCCCAGTGTCAGCAGTCAATAGATAGAAGTATATTCCAGCATCATTGGTCAGTAGGAGGAAGAAGGGTGATCTATGGAAAGAAAAAATGCTTGGTGATGAAAATAATGTCCCACTGTCAGTATTATGTGGGAGAAAAATGCTTTGGTGACAGTATAGAGAAAAATTCCCCACCATCGGCAGGCAGTGAGAGGCCTTGCAGATGTAAGCTGAAGAATCTGTAAATACAGAACTTCACTCTTCCTGTAAGAACCAATCTCTTACTTCCTAAACCAACCGATTGGTCCTTTAATGTGATGGGTACCCTCACTGTTCAATGGGAAGGCTTAGAACATGGGAGGGGGACTTCGTTTTTACAGAAAAAGCTAGGATGGCATATCTAATAAGTAGCTATCTATATGTATTGATTGGTGTGATACAAAGTTTTTAGCCACTTCCCTACCACGGTACGTCACATGACGTCCTTGACTTTCAGGGGGGATATCTGAATGATGCCTACAGCTACAGGCATCATTCAGATATCATTATTTTCTGCCAGCAATTCTGTGCACAGCAAGAATGATCATAGCGGCATCCCCCCTCCCGCCACTATCCGGTGCTTCTCTGTGCTCTCCCATCGGGGACCCCAAAAAAGAATCGTCCGGTGCCAGATGACGACCATAGAGATTTCTGGTGACCAGATGGTCACCAGTCATCTCTATGATCGTTGGAGGACCAGGCACAATGTTATGAATTCACGCCCGGACGGCGGATGCAAACAAAGCCATGATCGCGGCCGGTAAGCATGAGATCAGTGAAATTTTTTATTCGATCTCATGCTTTCCAGCCTGCAGGAGAGATGTGGGGTCTTATCCATAAAGAGGACCTGTCATGATAGATTCCTATTACAAGGGATGCTTACACGCCTTGTAAAAGGAATAAAAGTGATCAAAAAAAAAAGTAAAAGAAAGTGTAAAAATAAAAAAAAGAAAGTAAAAAAAAAAATTAAAATGCCCCTGTCCCCGGTAGCTTGCGCTCACACCCACATATGTAAATGCCGTTCAAACCACACATGTGAGGTATCGTTGTGTGCGTTAGGCCTCGTACACACAACCGAGAATCTCGTCGTAAATGAAACGTTGTTTTCCTCGACGAGTTTCTTGTCAGGCTTGTCAAAAATCTTGTCAAGCTTTCTTTGCATACACACTGTCAAGACGAAATCTTGTCGTTCTCAAACGCGGTGACGTACAACACGTACAACGGCACTATAAAGGGGAAGTTTGATTCCACTGGCGCCATCCTTGGGGCTGCTTTTACTAATCTCATGTTACTGCGTGTTAAGTAAAAGTTTGGTGAGAGACGATTTGCGCTTTTCAGTCTGTTACAGCGTGACAAATGTGCTATCTCCATTACGAATGCTACTTTTACCGAAGGTGCGCTTCCATCTCATACTTTATTCTGAGCATGCACGTGTTTCTAAGCATACACACGAACATGTTTCTTGTCGTAAACCAGCCCGACGAGAAACACGACAAGGAAATTGAGACTCCCGATGAGAAAAAAGAGAACATGTTCGTCGAGATCCACGACAGTTTTCTCGATGAAAAACAAACACACAACCGTTTTCCTCGGCAAAAAAAGCTCTGCCAGCATTTTTCTTGATGGATTTTGACGAGGAAAACGGTCGTGTCCACAAGGCCTTATGCCGCGTACACACCATCACTTTCTGCGATGGAAAAAAACGTCATTTTCAAAAACGTCAATTTAATTGACCGTGTGTGGGCAAAAACGTCGTTTTATGTCTTCTAAAAAACGACAGAAAAAAATTGAAGCATGCTTCAATTTTATGTGTCGTTTTTCAAAAGTGCACTTTTTACCTCACAGAAATTGACCGTGTGTAGCAAAAAACGTCGTTTTCTAAGACGTTTTTTCATCTACGCATGCCCAGAAGCTAGCTTCAATGGTAAAACGTGGTGGAACGTAACCTGACTTTGCAAGATCATTGTGAGAAAACGATGGTGTGTATGCAACTTCGTCTTTGAAAATTGAAGTTTCAAAAATGTCATTTTTTACTTCACAGAAAGTGTCGTTTTTTTTCATCACATAAAGTGATGGTGTGTACGGGGCATTAGAGCGCAAGCAACAATTCTAGCACTAGACCGCCTCTGAAACTCTTAACTGGTAACCTGTAAAAAATAAAAATAATCAAGCGTCGCCTATGGAGATTTTAAAGGAACACTAAAGGTTTGTTTTTTATTAGATCAATTGATTGCTGTAAGCTAGAGCATTTAAATATCACTTACCTCGTTTTTCCTTTTGACCTCCAAAATACAGTAATCCAGGTTTGAAAATGCCATTTCCTGTCTCTCCTCTTCTTGCTTTCCACCAGCATCTGAGCCGTTTTGCATGGTGGAAAGCAGAATGTGCTCACCCCCTCCCTATGACTACAGCCCTGCGTGAAGACGCTCTCTTATCCCTCACAGGCATGGAGGCTAAGCCTAATGGGAACTGTAGTTCCTATTAGGCCGTGATGTAGCAAGAATGAATGCGCACCGCAAACCAGGAAGTCAGTGAGAATAATGATTCAGTGACGGAGGTGAATAAAACAGCTCGATTTCAACAGGTATCAAACTAGTTATAATGCAAAACATTACTTTTTACTTTATCAGCTACTGTCAGACTTTAATTTAAGAGGAAAATATTTTTGTCTTTACAACCCCTTTAAGTCCTGAAGTTTGGCGCCATTCCATGAGTGTGTGCAATTTTAAAGCGTGACATGTTGGGTATCTATTTAATCAGCGTAACACATTATATAAAAAAATGAGCTAACTTTACTGGTTTGTTGATTTTTTAATTCATGAAAAATTATTGCGCAAATACCTTGCTAGATAAAAAGTTGCAATGACCACCATTTTATTCCCTAGGTTATCTGCTAAGAAAACATATACAATGTTTGGGGGTTCTGAGTAATTTTCTAGCAAAAAAAATATTTGTACATGTAGGAGAGGAGCGCCAGAATAGGTATGGGAAGATACCCTATGCTTAACATTT
Source organism: Rana temporaria (assembly GCF_905171775.1). Lineage (NCBI taxonomy): Eukaryota > Metazoa > Chordata > Amphibia > Anura > Ranidae > Rana > Rana temporaria. Next base: position 378,779,239 of record NC_053493.1, on the reverse strand, counting down.
TTTTTGCAATATGAATTTAAACTTTGATTAAATAATACACATAAGCAAGTGTTCATAAATTCAGGAAAACAGCCCCTGCTACTGGTCTGTGAGGACAGGTTTGAGAAACACTGGGGTTGATGTACTAAAACTGGAGAGTGCAACATCTGGTGCACTGCGCATGATAGCCAATCAGCTTCTAACTTCAGCTTGTTCGATTAAGCTTTGACAAAAAAAAATGGAAGCTGATTGGTTTCTATGTACAGCTGCACAAGATTTTGCACTCTCCAGTTTTAGTAAATCAACCTCACTGTGTTCAGAAAATCAATGACAACTGAAAAGAGATATACTAAGCATGCATGCTTGGCAGATACTGATACGATAGTTATAACTGCACAAACTATATTTAATTCTGCTATATGTTATATGTGTTTCCTGGAATGCTTCAGCTTATTCAACTGGCATTAATTTTCTTAAAGCTGTGTTGGCATTCATTTCTACTTTGTGGATTCTGACATTAGGATAAAATTGCTTTAAACCTTCATCTCACCTTGTAGACAAGGGATTGTAGCGCTCTCACAAAGGGAGCCTCCTGGCTGCTGTGTTGTCCGAACAACACTTAGGCCTTGTACACACGATCAGTCCAAACTGATGAAAACGGACTGATGGTCTGATGGTCTGATGTGCCTACACACCATCAGTTCAAAAACCGATCAAGTCCAACGCGGTGACGTAAAACACAACGACGTGCTGAAAAAAATGAAGTTCAATGCTTCCAAGCATGCGTCGACTTGATTCTGAGCATGCCCGAGTTTGGAACCGATGCTTTTGCGTACTAACCATCAGTTTTGACCTGTCGGTCAGGCGTCCATCGGTCCGATTTTAAAGCAAGTTCTCTGTTTCTGGACTGAATGACTACAGACCAATGGGGCGTACACACGGTCGGTTTGGACCGATGAAACTGAACTTCAGTCCGTTTTCATCGGTTTGGACTGATCGTGTGTACGCAGCCTTAGGGATGGAGGCTTGTCACTGTGGTTTGTGCCAGATAATTTTCATTTTTTTTCCATATATATAAAACTATTAGTCCATCTAACACTACCCTCAACACAGGTTGACAATATTCAAGGGAGGCTAAAAAATCTCCTTGATACAGTGCAGGGGTGAGCAAAGCCACCCTAAGGCTCCTTTCACACGAGCGCCTTCGCTCCGCTGATCCCCAAGGAGAACAGGTCCGTTTACGCTTACTGAGCAGAGCGCAGAGTGGAGATCGGATGAAAACGGACCGCTTGTCCATTTTCATCTGATCCCATCCAATCCATCAGACAGATGGAAAATAGGACCTCCAGCAGACAGAAGTCTTGCTAATAAATGGAAAAGAAAAATCTACAAAATAAAACCAATACAGACACCATACCTAAGGACTGATAGTGGTTGTAAACTGTTTTGTTTAACTTTTACCTATCGGTAAGCCTATAATAAGGTCTGTAAGACATTTTACATCCTACTCCTGATGAGTGGTCATGTTCCACGAAACGCCTAGAATTCCGGTACATCACGACAATCTGATCTTAAAGGGGTTGTAAAGGTTACATTTTTTTCCTAAATAGCTTCCTTTACCTTAGTGCAGTCCTTCTTCACTTACCTCATCCTTCCATTTTGCTTTTAAATGTCCTTATTTCTTCTGAGAAATCCTCACTTCCTGTTCTTCTGTCTGTAACTCCACACAGTAATGCAAGGCTTTCTCCCTGGTGTGGAGTGTCATGCTCGCCCCCTCCCTTGGACTACAGGAGAGTCAGGATGCCCACTAACACACAGCTCCTTTCTCTATCTGCAAAATAGAGAGCATCATGACTCTCCTGTAGTCCAAGGGAGGGGCGAGCACGACACTCCACACCAGGGAGAAAGCCTTGCATTACTGTGTGGAGTTACAGACAGAAGAACAGGAAGTGAGGATTTCTCAGAAGAAATAAGGACATTTAAAAGCAAAATGGAAGGATGAGGTAAGTGAAGGAGGACTGCACTAAGGTAAAGGAAGCTATTTAGGGAAACAAATTGTACCTTTACAACCCCTTTAATGACCCAATTTTTTATGAAATTGCTTATGCCAATAGTATCATGCACTTAAATATCTTGTATGCTTTTTACTAATCATTTGCTTAATTCTATACTAGTCAAGACAGTCTGGATTTTTATAAACCAATATCTACTATGTATTTGTTTATGTCAAAATATTACTATGTATATGTACACTATGAACTAATTTACATAGAATGTGATATATGTCAGTTGTTTTAATGGCTTGTTATGAATATATGACTTCATTGCATCATGTATTTAATCATGAGATGGTTTGATTCCGATTTCAGAATAAAAACATTTTTAATTTTTTTAAATGTAATCTTACATATTTTTATTATAGTATTTATTTTTATTTAGCCTATAATAAGGTTTACCGATAGGTAGTGGAAATATCTCCTAAACGTGCACCTTTTAGGAGATATTTCACTTGTAGTGTGCCAATGTCGTCTGGCGAATGCGCTGTGAAGAAACAGACCTCCGTGCCGTTTCTTCCCCAGCGTGTGCCGTGACACAGAGTCCCTGGCCCCGGAAGGAAGAGGGGTGAAGATGGATGCAGCCTGCACAGGGGGCAGCACAGGCTCCGTTTGCAGGTGAGTGTCACATAATGGGCTAGGATGCATTGCATCCTAGCCCATTATGCTTTTAATTTGCAGGGTTTGCAGGGAGCAAAAAAGGAAGTAAAACCCATCAGGGTTTACTTGCTCTTTAAGCTGCAATATACAGTAAAACCTTGGATTGTGAGCATAATTAATTCAAGAAACATGCTTGTAATCCAAAGCTCGTATGTATATCAAAGCAAATATCTCCATAAGAAATAATGGAAACTCAAATAATTTGTTCCACAATCATTTATTCATAGGTATTTCAGTTTATAGTCTTTATAAAAAGATTTTAGCAATGTGATAGATTTTGTAACCATAAAATGTCCATCCACAGATGGAAGCCTCCACAAGGTGATTCAATGCAAAATACAGCAGGAGCTCCAGAGTATAAAAGAGAAGAGAGGCGCCTCTGTGTAGCAATATGTTGCTAAATGTTGTACCTTCATTAAATGTAACCATATTGCTACACTTAGAGGCTCATCTCTTCCCATGTATACTCAGTTCTGTCACATGACGCTACTTATAGACAAGACATCGCTTGTATATCAAGTTCAAATTTATTTAAAAAATTTTTTTTTCTCAAATCAAGTTACTCTCAAACCAAGGTTTTACTGTATTACATTTTTGCTTTGGGTTTAGACATGCTTTACACTGGCAACATGTTAGATTCATTAATTTATGTAACTTATTGTGTTATGCTACTATGTGCTAACAATGATTACTTCCAATAATGGGATATTAGGTTGTGCCTACCAAATAATTACCGTATATACTCGAGTATAAGCCAAGTTGTTCAGCCCTTTTTTTAAGGCTGAAAATACCCCCCTTGGCTTATACTCGAGTCAGTGTACCTGAAATTATCAACAGGCTGCGGATGTCCATTGTTTAAAACTTGCGGTCTCCTCCTGGTCCCTTCCGTGATAGGCGTTTCTCAGCAGACACAGTTCCGCCTATCACGGGCGTTCTCTCATCCTTGGACTCAGTTTCCCAGCAGACACTGTGTTCAGTGTTCCACCAATCATGGATGTCCTTTCATCCTCGGACAAGATGACGTCCATGATAGGTGGAACACTGAACACAGTGTCTGCTGGGAAACTGAGTCCGAGGATGAGAGAACATCCGTGATAGGCGGAACTGTGTCTGCTGAGAAATGTCTATCACGGAAGGGACCAGGAGGAGACCGTGAGTTTTAAACAATGGATGCCCGCAGAATGTCAATAATTTCAGGTACACTGACTCGGGTACAGTGAGGCTCCAATGGTCACAGTGAGGATAGGCACAGTAAGGCTGGGCACAGTGAGGTTGGGCACAGTGAGGTTGCAATGGGCACAGTGAGGTTGGGCACAGTGAGGTTGGCACAGTAAGGTTGGGCACAGTGAGGTTGTCAGAGTGAGGTTGCAATGGGCACAGTGAGGTTGGCACAGTGAGTTTGGGCACAGTGAGGTTGTCACAGTGAGGTTGCAATGGGCACAGTGAGCTTGGCACAGTGAGGTTGCAATGGGCACAGTGAGGTTTCAATTGACACAGTGAGGTTGCAATGGGCACAGTGAAGCTGCAAATGGGCATTGTTGACCCTCTGTTCCGCTTACAGTAGCTGCTCCCTATGTTTATACTAAGTTTTCCCAGTTTTTGTGGTAAAATTAGGTACCTCGACCTATACTCGGGTTGGCTTATACTTGAGTATATACGGTATCCATCTTTGAATCTGTAAAATCAAAATGAAGTTGGAGAATGAAGCACAGCTGAACTCAGTATATGTACCCAATTACCTACATTCAAGCAGTGTGAGAGCTGTCATTGTGCTGAACTGCCCACGCCATAGACCATCAGGCCTAGTCAATAAAATAATGCAAAAAGCAAAGATGATGGGTCAATGTGCAGTGATCCACAACAACCAATCAGATTTCATGATGATTCCTTTAAATGGACTGCTATTTTATGGGTTATAGCAGTTTGCACGCTGCTCTTTTTGTATTGAATAAGCAAGTTCACATAGCAATATGAAAATATCAGACATCTGCCCTGTAAGGCATCAAACAAGCTATTGACATAAATAGCTTTTCTTTTGCAATAATTGTGAGGAATACAACAGGAACTAAATGTAAAAAAAAACATATGGTGGCACACAGGGCATGGACTTTGTTTTAATTTAAATGATAACATTTTTAACCAACAATGGTTTCGTTTCAGAATACGGTCACTATTTCCACCACATTGGTGTCAGTAAAACTACACTGTTGTTAAAATTTAATCTAAAAAGGAATATAGCCTATAAAATTGCTTTGTAATGTAATGCGCATTTTTCCTTGTTTAATTGGCTCAAAAATGATTTTTCCAGGAGTCTATACTAAGATACACTGTACTACCATAAATATTGGGACGCCTGCCTTTACACGCACATGAACTTTAATGGCATCCCAGTCTTAGTCCGTAGGGTTCAATATTGAGTTGGTCCACCCTTTGCAGCTATAACAGCTTCAAATCTTCTGAGAAAGCTGTCCACAAGGTTTAGGAGTGTGTCTATGGGAATGTTTGACCATTCTTCCAGAAGCACATTTGTGAGGTCAGGCACTGATGTTGGACGAGAAGACATGGCTCGCAGTCTCCGCTCTAATTCATCCCAAAGGTGTTCTATTTGGTTGAGGTCAGGACTAGGTGCCGGGCAGTCAAATTCCTCTACCCCAAACTTGCTAATCCAAGTCTTTGTGGACCTTGCTTTGTGCACTGGTCCAAATCATTTGGTAGAGGGGGGATTATGGTGTGGGGCTGAACTCTTAAGGCATGAAGGGAACTTCAGGAGTCAGCATACCAAGACATTTTGGGCAACTTCATGCTCCCAACTTTGTGGTAACAGTTTGGGGAAGGCCCATTCCTGTTCCAACATGACTGCACACCATTGCACAAAGCAAGGTCCATAAAGACATGGGTGAGTGACTTTGGGGAGGAGGAACTTGACTGGCCTGCACTAGAGTCCTGACCTCAACCCGATAGAACACCTTTGGAATGAATTATAGTGGACACTGCGAGTCGGGTCTTCTCGTCTACATCAGTGCCTGACCAGGCAAATGCTCTTCTGGAAGAATGGTCAAACATTCCCATTGACACACTCCTAAACATGTGGACAGCCTTCCCAGAAGAGTTGAAGCTGCTATAGCTGCAAAGGGTTTTCCAACTCAATATTGAACCCTATAGACTAAGACTGGGATGTCATTAAAGTTTATGTGCTTCTAAAGCAGGGGTGCCCAACCTTTTGAAGAGCAAGGACCACTTAAGCGACTTGGTAACCGGTCGCAGGCCACAATGAGTGGAGTGGGTGAATAGCAGCCCACTCGTCTCTACAGAGACCACTCTACTCTCAGCATGCCAAACTCGCTGGTAATAGAAGTCTATGGCTCAGTGCAGGTAACCCACAGGTGCACTTCTCTGTGCCTGTGGATCAGTTTGAAAGCAGCGCCATGTTGTAATATTAATATATATGTTTAGGTATGTATGGCACAATATATTGTATGCATTACCATATTGACCAGGAATTCCGTTGAACTGTCCAAGCCAGCTGAATTCTAACATATCAAAGGTACAGAAGACCCTTAGATGTGTTAATCTTATGTGTGTGAGGTATGGCCCGTTAACCTCAAAGGTTATATTGTTTACATACATTAGGAAGTATTTATTGATGGTAATTAGACTTGAGGGGGTATTCATTCATGAGAAACATTTGGTTGGGGTCATTATCTGTCACTCTGAAAGACAGGATGTAGATCAAAGACGGCCAATCAAATTGCTCAGCTATTCAGTGGATAGGGAATATAATTCTGGAGGTCAATCTTGTTACTCAGAATATTCTCTGTATATTCCCTGAATATGGCACAGGTCTAGAACTGATCTAGTCAAATGGGACTTTGAATTACTCTGTTGGATTTGTATCATCTGTGGAATTTGGACTTTATTCTGTATTGGAAGTCAAATAAATGCACTCTCTGGGGAGCCTGGTGTTTTGCTGCGGAACACAATTTATAGTCATCATAATACCTAAATATCAATTATCTACTGGACACTATACATTATGTCACTACACGCCAGTAACCACTGCAGAACAGATATGCCCGAATATAAACACACTGATTTAAGTAATAAAAACGTACATTTAATAACAGTTTTCTACTCCATCCCAGAGCAGGAGGTCGTGGGCCACATCAGAAGGCTCCGAGGGCCACATGTGGCCCCCGGGCCACTGGTTGGGCACACCTGTTCTAAAGGCAGGTGTCCAAATACTTTTGGTAATATAGTGTTCATTTAAGGGCCTGTTCACACAGTAATGCGTTTCTCTGTTTTGGGCAGCCTTGCCTTACATATCCCACCACACAGACAAGGCACTTTTCCTTGTGTTCTATGCATTCAGTGTTTACTGCCTTAAGGGGGTGTGCAATAGGACATACTTTTTTTATAACATTAAAATCCCTGTAGAGGGAGAGAGGCAAACAAAGAGCGATGCCTACTTCTCTATGTAGTTGTAACCCAGCACCTGGCTACATATACCCTGTTTCCCCGCCCAGCATTATTTTCCAGGAGGGCTGCAATATAAGCCCTACCCTGAAAATAAGCCCTAGTTTAAAAAAAAGAGGAGGTCCACCCAATTTTTTTTTAAAAGCCAGCAGCTACAAATACTGCAGCTGCTGGCTTTTAAAAAATGGACACTCACCTGTCGCACGCCCGCGATGTCGGCAGACGAGGCTGAGCAATCGCTCAGCCATGATCTGTGAGGGAATCAGGAAATGAAGACTTGCGGCTTCACTGCCCGTTCCCTACTGCGCATGCGTGGGCCGCCACTGGTCTCCGCTCTCTCCTGGGAACAGTGTGTTTCCCAGGAGACAGCAGGGGGGGCGGGAAGTGGCGTAGACTCCCACGGGAGTCTATGCCCGGAAGTGGGTGCAAATACCTGTCTTAAGCCTTGTACACAAGATCAGACTTCAAACAAACTTTTACGTGGATTTTTGTTTGAAGGGAGTTGGCCGGGCACACACACCGCAGGACTTTTCTGCAAACTTTCCCAAAACTTTCCCAACATCACGTGGTCTGCTCTTTACCGCTACCCTTTTATCAACTTCTGCTATTGTTGGTTGATTTTAACATTGGTTCTGGACATGCGTGCTTGTACTTTGGACAAAAGTCCGATGGATTTCTGTACACACGATAGGACTTTGCAACGTAGGACTTTTGCTGCCGAAAAGTTTGTCCGTTTGCAGAGTGAACTTTTGTCCGATGAAAAACTAAAAAGTTTGTCCGATGGAGCATACAAAAGTCCTACCGCGTGTATGGGGCTTTAGACAGGTGTCTGCACCCCCCTCCCCCTGAAAGGTCCTCAAATGGGAGGAGGGTTCCGAAAAGCGGAAGTTCCATTTTTGGGTGGAACTCCGCTTTAAGTCAGGCCACGTTTACTTTAAAACATCACAATGCATGTTATATACATACCATGAGGATACATTTCAAAGCTGTTTACACAAGTATTCATAGCGCTGAATGTGTAAAATCCAAACATCAAATGCTCCTAATGCATACATTTCAGCCTTTGTACATTTATAATCACATATATCTTCGGAAATCAGATGCAGAAAACAATCCTTGATTCACATTCAGCCAGCATCCAACAATGAGTGATTCATAATATTTCTGTCGGCTATTATGAGATTATTTGGGAGTTTATTTAGCTGCCTGCTTTTGGAGTTCATTAATTGCCTTTCTTCCTTCTTACCAGTGCCTTACCCTTGCAGTCGATGCTGAACCCCTGCTGTGATATTTATTGTAATGAAATTGATTAAGACTGAGGAGAGTGGAACAACACTGGCATCTAATGGCATAGAGAAATCTCACTGCTAATGTCAGGACTCACTAACCTATACATCTCCATCAAGTCTGCCTTCATTTCATTAACTCTTTGCTCTGTCAAGGCGAGTACACTTTGAATATGCATTTTTCACATGAATGCCAATGCTTTCTAGTTCAATAAGACACTATAGGGCATTTAAAGCACTCATGTTTACTGATCTATAATAAAATGTTTGAAGGTTGATCAATATACATTTCTGTGCTGCTTTTAGAGCACTCTAAACCTTAAAATAATCATAAATCCAATTTATTTTATTTTATAACAAACATTACTATTACTATTAATAATAATATTAGTAATAATAATAACATAATAATAATAATAATAATAATAATAATAATAATAATAATAATAATAATAATAATAATAATTATAATAATAATTATAATAATAATAATAATAATAATAATAATAATTATAATAATAATTATAATAATAATAATAAATTAATAATAATAACAAACATTTAATAACAATAACAAATAAAAAACGTACTTGCTCTGTGCAATAATTTTACACCGAGTATCCCTAATCTTCCTCTTCTCGCTGGGACTCTTGGCTCCTCCCCCCTACCGAGTGCCCACCATAGCAAGCCGCTTACTATGTGGGCACTTGTGTTTGCTCACTCCCAAGTTGGCTCTGTGTGTCCATAGACACAAAGAGAACAGCTCAGGCCCCACCCCCACCCCCCCACTGCCTCCTCACTGGTTGTGACTGTTGTGTCTGAGCCTATGAGGAAGGAAAAAGCGGCTCTCATACACATCACTGGATTGAGATTGGGCTCAGGTAAGTATAAGGGGGGCTGGGGGGAATCTGCACTCTGAAGGTTTTCTACCTTAATGCAGAGAATGCATTCAAGGTAAAAAAAAACTACAGCCTTTAGAATAGGGTGACCAGACATACCCGGTTTCTGGGGACAGTCTGCGGATTGAGGACACTGTCCCCGAAACAAGTTGGTCTTTTCCCCTGATTGGATTTGAACAGGGACTCAGGCAATTTAAAAGACAGTCAGTGCAGAATAAAAAATAAAAAAAATTCTGAATTACACACCCCGACTCCGCCGCTCCTACTAGCTTAGTTTTTTTTTTCCATTATCTTGACAGGCTGTAAGGCAGGTGGCGATGGCAGAGATTCGCTGGTTGCCGTCATTAGTAGTAAAAATAATAATAATAATAATAATAATAATAATAATATGTTCCCGGATTTCATTAAAAAAATCTGGTCACCTTACTTTAGAACCACCTTAACAAAATTACATTTAGGCCTCTTCGCAGGAGCGACAGTAAAAACAGGCACCTGAGTCGCAGCTTTACCATCCCATGGCCACCCACCTAGAGTCTAAAATACAGCCAGAGGAGGCATGCTCACACTGCTGTGGGTTGAGGCCACTGAACATTTAATACTGCATGTTCAATAGACTCATTGCCTCCTGAATGCCTGACAATGGCTGCTTATTAACCTCACTCTAAAAAGTGATCTACTACAGATTGCTTTGCAGAGCATAGGCTATGTGACCCTAAAATACTACAGAATCTATTTATAAAAAAATAAAAAATAAAGTTGCAGTGTGAATGTCTCAGTAAAGGTCACAAATAATACCTTTATTAGCCTATTAGTGTTAAAGCACACACACTATATTACCAAAAGTATTGGGACACTTGCCTTTGCACGCACAAGAACTTTAATTTTCGTGACATCCCAGTCTTATGCTGCGTACAAACACGATCGTTTTTCATGTCATGCAAAAAAACAATGTTTTTCTCTACGTGATTTGTCGTGATTCCTCTCAAGCCTGCCTTGCATACACACGTTCGTGAAAAAAAAATGCTCTAGCATAGCGTGGTGACATACAACACGTACGACGGATGGACAGAACGAGCGCTCCTGTCTCATAACTTGCTTCTGAGCATGTGCATTTTTTTCCCCCTTAGTTAAGCGTATACACGACCGTTTTTCACGATGTGAAAAACAACGAGAAAAAATAGAACAGGTTCTAAATTTTCAACGGGCATTTTTCTTGTTGAGAAAAATACTCTGGAGCCTACACACGACCGTTTTTCACGACCAATTTAAAAAATTGCATTTTTCTCATCATGAAAAACGATCGTGTGTACGCGGCATAAGTCTGTAGGATTCAATATTGAGTTTGCCCACCATTTGCAGCTATAACAGCTTCAACTCTTCTGGGAAGGTTGCCTACAAGGTTTAGGAGTGTGTATATGGGAATGTTTGACCATTCTTCCAGGAGCACATTTATGAGGTCAGGCACTGATGTTGGACAAGAAGACACGTCTCGCAGTCTCTGCTCTATGCATGCATAATTTTTCGAGAATAAGGATTACGTTTAGTATTTCTAAAGACGAGTTTTCTCTTAGAATTGAATGATAGGGAATGTTACATTTGCCCTGAAAAGATTTAGGGCAGATGTAACATTCCCTATCATGCATGCTCTCCGGCAATTACTGGGATGGCATTTTTGAGAAGGGATTTCCTGACTATGACAGCTGCGGCTATTAGCGCATAACCATATAGTCTCCATAAGGGGTCCATGTGTCTTTGAAGTGTGGGAGTAAACATAAGTACCTAGAGAAAACTTGCACAAGTGCAGGGAAAACAAGCAAACTCTATACAGATAGTGTCCTGGCCATTATTTGAACTGGAGATGCAAGGCAGAAGTACTTACCACCAAACAAACCCAAGTCCATAATAACTTATAGCTAGATTCAGAGTCGCCGCCGCAACTTTAAGGTGGCGTAGCGTATCGTATTTACGCTACGCCGCCTTAAGTCAGAGAGGCAAGTACTGTATTCACAAAGTGCTTGCCTCCTAACTTACGGCGGCGTAGCGTAAATAGGGCCGGCGTAAGCGCGCCTAATTCAAATTAGGATGAGGGGGCGTGTTTTATGTCAATGGGAGTGACCTGACGGGATTGACGTTTTTTTACGAACGGCGCATGCGCCGTCCGTGTACATATCCCGGTGTGCATTGCGCTAAAGTACGCCGCAAGGACGTATTGGTTTCGAAATGAACGTAAATTACGTCCAGCCCTATTCACGGACGACTTACGCGAACGACATAACATTTTCAAATTTCGATGCGGGAACGACGGCCATACTTAACATTACTAGTCCAGCTATTTGATGGAATAACTTTACGCCTGAAAACGCCTTACGTAAACGGCGTATCTTTACTACGACGGGCGCACGTACGTTCGTAAATAGGCGTATCTAGTCATTTACATATTCTTCGCCGAACTCAACGCAAGCGCCACCTAGCGGCCAGCCTAAATATTGCACCCTAAGATACGACAGCGCAGGCTGTCGTATCTTAGCTAGGTTTAAGTGTTTCTCAGTTTGAGAATACACTTAAACTTAGGACGGCGCAGATTTCGAGTTAGGTCGGCATATCTACTGATACATCGGCCTAACTCTCTCTGAATGTAGCTATTAGTCTTTGTTCCTTAAGCACATCTCCATCATTCTTGTCTTATAATCACACCAGAGAAGGTTGCAGAGGGGATAATTTAGAAAGGGGGGAAGTGCGCAGACTTTTGTATTGTGCAATAAAAACTTACATTTATTAGAATGATTAACATTGTGATCAAATGCACCCACATACTCCTGGACTAAGTCACTTAACAGGAGGGAGGAGTGCTCTTTAGAAGAGGTAGGAGAGGACAGATAGACAGCAAACACCGTGGTGATGGTGATTTAAATCTTGCTCTTATAGTGCTTCTTAGTAGACCCAGCAAAGTTATGAAGATGGTATGCACCTGCACCTGAACCAGAAATTATATTTCAGCCAGAGGTCTTTTATGACAGTCAGAGCATGGCTGGGTGTGTGCATCTGCCCACCTCCCATGCATGGCATGCTGGTCCTCCCATCTGCCTGTTTTGGGGCAGGTCCCCCTTTCTCAAACCTGAGAAGGTCAAGGCTTGATAAAGGGATCCCACCCCCAAAATGTGTTGCCTGAACGCCTAATCCAGGTGTATTCGTAAGCAATTTTATTGTTCTAATTATTGTTCGTTTTCTGTGCTAACCACTAAGGAACTGTGCTGCCCAATGACTAATGCCCTGTACACACAAGTGGAATTTCCGTCGGAAAAAAGTTGGATGTTTTTTTCTATGGAATTCCGCTCAAGCTTGGCTTGCGTACACACGGCCACATAAAAGTTCTCTTAACTTTTGAGCGTTAAGAACGCGGTGACGTACAACACTACAACGAGGCGAGAAAAATAAGTTCAATGCTTCTGAGCATGCGCCAAATTGTTTCCTAGCATGCATGTTTTTTTTTCCCTGTCGGAATTGCATACAGACAAACAGATTTTCCGATAGGAATTTTTTCCATCGGAAAAATTGAGAACCTACTCTTAAACTTTTACTGCCGGAAATTCCGACAGCAATAGTCTGATTGAGCATACACGTGGTCAGAATTTCCGATGAAAAGCTCACATCAGACTTTTGCTGGCGAAAATTCCGCTCGTGTGTATGGGGCTCTAGAGTTGCATGTGCCGTGTTTCTGGTTGTGTCAAAATGGTAATGGTTCTGTCTCTGCGGATATATTTCTGGTTGTGTCGGAATGGTAATGGTTTTATCTCTGAAAGATTTTACCAGCAGGTCGGCTGTGTGCCATGTCATGGGTTTTCTGACTGAGGTCAGTGCCATCTGCTGACATGTTCCACTGTTTAGAGCTCACAATAGATGGGTTTGTGGAAAAATAACAGAAATCCAGCCCTTAAAACAAAGAGTGACATGGTTTCAGCCATTTTAATGTATGTGCCGACACACCAAGATGCCTCTGATTTATGTCTAAACTCAGTTTAGCAACAGTTTTTAAGGTGTATGTAAAACCAAGGTTTTTTTCTTTTTTCTTTTTTTTTTTTTCTGTTTTTGGATAGAGTAAGCAAAGGCTGGGATCCCCACCAGGACTGAAAATAAGAGAAAATCCAACAGAACAGAAACAGAGGGATATTTCTCAATTGGAAAACGTATTCTGATTCTGGCCTGTAAGAGATGGGGTATCTCCCCAATGGGACACAGACGGAAAAAGAAAACTGATAAGGGTTTTAACCGTTATCTACTATATCCAAAATGATAAAAAGGTTTTTGAATTAGATATACTTTAATAACAGGTGTACTTTAAAATGGATGAGAAACACATAAAAAAGTGGCATGGCCTTCAGTCATATAAATGCTTTTTTTCATGTTCTATATGAAAAGCTGCATTTTCTGTCTCAAAAATAAAATCACTGCCTTTAATGTTGTCAGCTGCCTATCACATAACTGTAAGGAGCGTTGTCTATTGTGCAATAACAAAATTGTCAAGAGGTGAATTGAATGTGCTTAAAAAGAAGTCAGCAGGAAGCCTGACAAATGTGCCAATTTATGCAGAGAGGCCCTTTAATCCAAAAATGTAAATGTACAAATCTGTCAAGCATTTTGAAACAAGTTATGCTTGTTTCTATTTCATTGAGTAAATCTACCTTGGGGTAAGTTTTTACAGATATAAACAATAGGGCAGATCCTCAGACATCGGCGCAGGGCACAGCGTATGTAAGATACGCTACGCCGCTGTAACTTACTTTGCTTTTCTTTGAATCCTGAAAGAATTCGCACCGTAAGTTACGGCGGCGTAGTGTATCTCTCGCGGCGTAAGGGCGTGGAATTCAAATTGGGCGGGTAGGGGGCGTGTTTCATTTAAATGAAGCGCGTCCCCGCGCCGAACGAACTGAACATGCCCCGTCTGTCAAAACTCCCAGGGTGCATTGCTCCAAATGACATCGCTAGGACGTCATTGTTTTCGACGTGTACGTAAATGGCGTCCAGCCCCATTCACGGACGAATTACGCAAACTACGTAAAATTTTCAAAATTATACGCGGGAACGACGGCCATACTTAACACTGAGTACGCCACCAGATAGCAGCTTTAACTATATGCCGGAAAAATCCGAACGGAAACAACGTAAAAAAATGCGACGGCCGGTCGTACGTTCGTGGATCGGAAATAGCTCATTTGCATACTCAACGCGGATTACGACGGGAACGCCACCTAGCGGACGCCGAAAAATTGCATCTAAGATCCGAAGGCGTACGAAGTACGCCTGTCGGATCTAACCCAGATGAATGAATGAAAACGTATATAACGCAGCACATGTGAACTTAATCGCCTCTGGGCGCTTGTTATTCCTGTCTCCTTTGGTATCAAAAGAGATGAGTTTTGATCTTTCTCCTGAATGCTAAGTGGTTCTCCTCCAACCGAATACTGGTTGGTAAAGCGTTCCATAGTCTGGGACCCTGGACCGCGAATCTCCTTTCTCCTTTGGATTTGTAGTTGGCTTTCGGTATCTGAAGAAGATTTTGATTGGTGGATCGCAAAACGCGATTGGGATTATGAGCTTTTATAATGGGGAGCATTCCCATGGATACATCTATGCGTTAGACAGAGTGCTTTAAAAGCAATTCTGTCTTTTACTGGCAACCAATGAAGGGTTCTCAGTGAAGGTGAGATTGATTCCCAAGGTTTTTTCCCAGTCACAAGTCTGGCGGCCGTATTTTGAACGACTTGCAGACGAGCGATTTGGTACTTTGGGAGTCCGAGGTAAAGGGCATTTGCATAATCCAGTCTGGAGTTTACAATTGCTCCCACCACGACTGCTATGTCTTCTTTGGGAATGAAAGGAGTAAGTCTGTGTAGTAGGCGCAGCAGATGGTGAGATCCGCTGACTACTGACCCTATTTGTGCATCCATTGTCATGTAGGAGTCGAAGATGACCCCGAGACTTTTGACTTTTGGCGCTAGGGGTGATGATTTTGCCCAGAATGGGCGGGGGGGTCCAAGTTGTTGCAGGTTGTTTCATACGCTTGGCGTGAAACAGGAGAAGTTCTGTTTTCGCTCCGTTAAGTTTAAGATAACTCTTTGTCATCCAGTTCTCTATCAAAAAGAGGCATGTCTCTAGATTGAGGTGGTGATCCTTTTTATTGCAAATGCGGAAATATAGTTGCGTGTCGTCTGCATATGAATGATAAAGCAGTTTTTGGCTGCTGATGATTTCAAAAAGAGGACGAAGATAGATGTTGAATAGCACCGACGACAGAGGCGATCCTTGAGGGACTCCGCACGATAATGTGCGTTTCTCAGAGGTGAAAGGTCCTAATTTCACTGTTTGCGATCGGTTGTCCAAAAAAGAGGAGAACCAAGATAAATCGCCTTCTGCGTCTCTGGCTACTTCAGCTAGCCGAGTCAAAAGTAGCTTGTGGTCTACGGTGTCGAAGGCTGCACTTAGGTCCAACAGAACCTTCGTCTGCTGCCTCAAGAGCGTCGTCCCATATTTTAAGCAATGCTGTTTCCGTCCCGTGTCCAGGACGGAAGCTCGATTGAAATGGATCAAGTAGGTTGTGGGTATCTAGATGCTGTTGCAGCTGTTGTACCACTACTTTTTCCATTACCTTTGAGAGAACGTTTAGGCCTGTTATGGGACGGCGGTGAATTGGGTCCTTGGGGTCTAGGGTGGGTTTCTTTAAGATAGGTAGGATTATGCCCTCTTTCAACTGGGAGGGCACTATGCCTTCCTTGAATGATTGGTTGATAAGCTGCGTGATAGGAGGTGCCAAGATGTCAGCGCATTCCTTCAGCAGTTTAGTGGGGATGATATCATTTGGCGCTGTGCCGTTACGCAAAGTACCAATGATATTCTTTGTGGCATGGATAGAGATGGGTTCCAGCGTAAACTTACCTAATTGTGGTAAATTACTGCAGGTATTGTATGGATAATTATGGGGGGGGTGGTTGGGGGGTGTTGTTTTGCTGAATGCTTTCCCGGATTCCCTCGATTTTATTAATGAAGTAATCTGATAATTCATTGCAAAATTCTTGGGTATCCGAATTGGGGGCTTCAAGACATCCTGGATTCATGGTCTGAGTGACCAGCTTGAAGAGTTCGCGTGGGCGATTAAGGGCGCTGTTGATAGCCTCAGAAAAATATTTTTTCTTGGCTTTGAAAATTTCTTTGTGGTATTTTCGTGTTGTTGCTTTGTAGATGATGAGGTTCTCATCTGAAGTGCTTCTTTTCCAAGCAGCTTCCGCCCTTCTGCGCTCTTGCTTCAGTAACGCCAGTTGGTTGTTGAACCAGCTGGAGGTATTTTTCCGGATGCAGGTTTTACGTTTTCGGCGCTATTAAAGCGGATCTCCACTCTAAAGTGGAGTCCCGCTGATCGGCACCCTCCCCCCCTCCGGTGTCACATTTGACACCTTTCAGGGGGGAGGGGGGTGCAGATACCTGTCTACAGACAGGTATCTGCACCCACTTCCGGCCCTACGATACGGGCAAAGGACGGGGTTTTTTTCCCCTTCCCGTCCGTCCCCCGTTGTATGCTGGGAACACTCGGCTCCCAGCACACAGCGGGAGCCAATCGGCGGGCGCAGCGCGACTCGCGCATGCGCCGTAGGGAACCGGGCAGTGAAGCCGGAGCGCTTCACTTCCTGGTTCCCTCACCGTGGATGGAGGGGGGAGCAGCAGGGTGACGAGCGATCGGCTCGTCATCTGCTGCGATCACCGCTGGACTCCAGGACAGGTAAGTGTCCTTATATTAAAAGTCAGCAGCTGCAGTATTTGTAGCTGCTGGCTTTTAATATATTTGTTTAGTGGCACATCCGCTTTAAGTCGGCTGACTGTAATAGGGCTGTGTTTATGGCATCCAGTGTTTCTTCAGCCGTTTGATGCGGCTGAATTGTTTTTATTTTTTTCCTTAACGTGGTTTTGAAGAGTTCCGAGTGGAGCTTCTTCTGACATCTAGTCCAGTGTGTTGTCACTGGTTTTGATGTTTTTGTTAAGGGGGGGAATTTGGAAATAATGAATTTAATTGCATGGTGATCAGTCCATGGCAACGGTTCATTTTCCAAAATTTTTATTTCCAGATCTTGTCTGAAAATAAGATCGAGTGTGTGACCTGAAGCATGTGTGGGCTCACATACTAGTTGTTCTAGCCCTAATCCTTCCAGGTGGTCAATACAGGCGTCGGCAACGGGGTCTTGTGGGGAGTTGGCCCAGAGATTAAAGTCCCCGAGCAGCAAAAGATGTTTGCCGTTAAGGGTATAAGTGGAAATAAAGTCCGTCAATGATAGTAAAAGCTGCGATTTTGGGCCAGGTGGTCTGTAGCAGAGAAGAATGTGGATGGTCTTCTGGGAGTTTGTTTGCAGTTGCAGAGTGAGGGTTTCCATGAATGGAAGAGGGTTTTGAAGGGCTGGTATGGTGATCGCAAGATGAGTCTTATGGATCACCGCCAGTCCTCCTCCTCTTTTCCCTGTTCTGTTTTCCGTTATAATACGATAGTTTTCTGGCACCAATTCTCCGAGAATGGTGTTACAGTCGGCTGTGAGCCAGCTCTCTGTAATAAAGAGGCAGTCTAAATCGTGTTGTAGAATGAAATCATGGATTTGTAGTCAGTGTTTTACTGCCGATCTTGTGTTGATCAGAGCACATGAAGTGTGCTTGAGCTGGGGTAAACGGCTGAGATTTTTGATAGTCGATCGTCGACCGATTCTAAAAAGTCGCTCAGTTCTAAGGGCTTTTTTGGTGATGGCTGGCAGTATTGCGGCAAATCGCCTTAGATCCCCAATGGTTTCTGCAGAATATTGCAGATTAGCCATGGTCGTTTAACACCAGGGGGGGGGGGAGGATTAACTAATCCTCGATCCTGGCTTGGTCCAGAGGAAGGCAAAAAAAACCTGGCCGTGCTACACCAATATGCTACGACAGGGAAAAAAAATCCTTCCTGACCCCTTGTGAGGCGATCGGGCGAACCCTGGATCAAGTTCAATAGTATTGAGAAAGGAGAGAGTGGAGTTGGGTGTAGCAAGATGGCCGCCGATCAGTCAGCAGGATCCAGCTAGGAGCTGTCAGATTGAGAGGATCCGTGCTGCTGGGGAGGATTTGATCGATTGCCGGGAGGAGAAGGTGCTCCTCAGGGGTAGGGGGGGCTTTATTGGGCCGTTTGGGCAGTTTGGTGATGGTCGCCGGGGGGGGGGGGAGAGCGGCGCACCGCTAGGCCGCGGATTATTCTTTCCAGGCCGGCGCGGATGTTTTTTTGAAAAAACGCCCGAAAAGGCAGAAATTGACGCGGAGAGATGGCGGAGGGGTGCCCTGAGTAGGGGTGGTAGTGTGGGGGTACAGGATACGGTGTCTATCCGGGCGGAAAGTTGCGGCTTTATCCTTAAAAGGACGGCCGCAATCTACCCCCGGACAGAGGGCAGGAAGACGTGCGGCAAACTGGTAAACACCAGGGCTTACCTTTAAGGAAGGAGCCTGTGAGGGGGGCATGAGATGGACTACTGGAGGCCAAGGGGAAAAGAGACAATGGTTGGTCCTGGAAGCGGTGGTGTGTGCTTCGCCGCTGGGGGCTGGGAGGAGTGCACCTGTCTGCAGACTGACTGCCTGTCTAGCTTGTCCCTGAGTGGAGCAGACTCGTCGGAAGCGTCCTACTCCACCTAGTGGCTGACTGACTGAGCAGTCTCTAGCTTCTCTCAGATGCCGTCGTATCTTGTTTTGAGGATTCAAAACAAAGATACGACGCAGGAATTTTGAAATAACGCCGGCGTATCTATTGATACCTATCTATTGATATCTATCGTACTTTCTTTGTGGATCTACCCCAATCACATTACACTATTTCATAATAAGAATCCAAGTGTTTTACAATTTTGGGTGGAAGAAAAAATAAAAACAATACTGGAGAGTTTACTATAAAACTGAGGCAATTGGAGTCCATCTGGATTTTTAACACTCATACCCTAACACCAGGGGGCCTAAATATGGATTTTGATCTTGGTTGTTTTATTAGCGCAGCTTAGTTTAGTAGGTAGTCCATAAATGGAAATATATTTTTTAACTTATAAGAGGTTTGTTTTTTCCATTATGGCATGGAGCACTATATGATATGGTAAGTTTATATGTTCCTTTTTTTAATACATATAATATTTAAAATATTTATTGTTATTATCGGAAAGTGTTAAGAAAACACATAGTTGTCACATAGTTAGTCTGGTTTAAAAAATGACACAAATCCATCTAGTTCAACCAAACATGTTTGTCCAGGGAACAGACCAGAGAGTATAAGTGCCATTAGTTTTTCGTTTGCTTTTAACTGTTATTCACATAAAATGGCTGCGATCAGTTGGACTATGTATGGCACTTTCATGTTTTAAACATCTGTGAATTGTAGTATTCCCATATTTTAGTATAATCACTTTTTTAAGTAGCCATGCACATGTTAGAACCAGCTCTGAGAGATAGAGAGAAAATAGGATTTTTTGTACTCACTGTAAAATCCCTTTCTCTATCATCCATGGACGGACACAGCTCCTTAAGTCTTGACAAGTGGGTTATGTTCCTGTTCATAGGAGAGGAGAACATAACCCAAATGTCAAGATTTAAGGAGCTGTGTCCGTCCATGGACAAAAAGAGAAAATAGGATTTTTTGTACTCACCGTAAAATTATTTTCTCTGTCGTCGATGGACGCACACAGATCCTTAAATCTTGACATTTGGGTTATGTTCTCCTCTCCTATGAACAGGAACATAACCCACTTGTCAAGATTCAAGGAGCTGTGTCCGTCCATGGACAGAGAAAGAGTAATATCGGGTAGTGAGGTTGTTTATTGTAACCTAGGCAGCAGTGAGAGAGGTCTTTCCTAACAGTGTGCTATGACAGAGTGACTCCTAACTTCTGCTGAAGTCCAATCAGGGACACAACGCATTAAACGGAGTCACAATTTCAGTTTGTGATGTCACTATGCTTTTGAGGGAGAGCCACATCAGCCACCGGGAGAAAGGAGACCAGTGTTTGGGCCACTTTGTGAGCATTTAGCATCATTTGTAGCATATTTTATTTATTTTAATAAATGTGATACAAATGGAGAGCACTGATGTTTTTTGTTTTTACTGACGATACATTCTAAGGCATAATTGGGAGTGGTTCTGAGGAAAATCAATGGTGATCTGTGCTTCAGGAGAGTTGGAAGCCTCTACAGTGATTTTGAAGTGCATATTGTCTTCTTCTATAGTTAATCAGCAAAGGGGAGTTCCCATGTTTTGCGCTTTAATGGGGATGAAAAGGCAGAGGTGTGATCACTATCCAATTGCAAAACTGAACAGTGATTTGATTGTTATCCACAAAGGATTTTGAAGTGCACTGGAAGGTGTTTTCGGACTGTTTTGTGTGTTTTTGCTTTTTTTGCACACATCACTGAGCACTAAATTGTGAGGGTGTTGATTTATGTAAAGTTATTGATAATTACATTTACGGTATTGTAATTATGTAGTTAATTTTGGAAATTAGGGGATTTAAGAGCTGCACCTGTTTATTTTATTTCTATTTATCTACTTTTTCTGTATGCAACATATTTTTCCATCTACTGTATCCCTATTGCTAGAAAAATGTGTGTCATCCACATATGGAAGTATACACCGCTCCTACAGTGTCTCAAAGATGCTTCTTGTCGGAAGTTTTGGAGCGCCCAGTTAGCGTACCGCTCCAGTATGAAAGCACTCAGGCTTTAGCATTCCTGTTCTTCTGTCTGTAACTACACACCGCAATGCAAGCTTTCTCCCTTGTGTGGAGAAAGCCTCTTGAGGGGGGAGGGGGCGAGCAGGCAATTCAGGACGCTCTCTACTTTGCAGATAGAGAAAAGAGCTGTGTGTTAGTGGGCGTCCTGAGACTCCTGCACGCCTCTCCCCCTCAAGAGGCTTTCTTCACACCAGGGAGAAAGCCTCGCATTACTGTGTGGAGTTACAGACAGAAGTAACTTAGGGCGCAAGTTCTTTGTGAATACGGTACTCGCCTCTCTAAGTTTTCCTGTTTTCCCCATAGCTGGATGCTCGTTTTGTATAGGGGAATTGGCTATTTGTTTTAAAATATGATCCGTACTTACCCGTTTTCGAGATGCATCTTCTCCGTCGCTTCCGGGTATGGGTCTTCGGGAGCGGGCGTTCCTTCTTGATTGACAGTCTTCCGAGAGGCTTCCGACGGTCGCATCCATCGCGTCACTAGTAGCCGAAAGAAGCCAAACGTCGGTGCGGCTCTATACTGCGCCTGCGCACCGACGTTCGGCTTCTTTCGGAAAATCGTGACGCGATGGATGCGACCGTCGGAAGCCTCTCGGAAGACTGTCAATCAAGAAGGAACGCCCAGTCCCGCAGCCCATACCCGGAAGTGACGGAGAGGATGCATCTCGTAAACGGTAAGTACGGATCATATTTTAAAACAAATAGCCGATTCCCCTAGACAAAACGAGCATCCAGCTATGGGGAAAATGTGTTCTCCATGGGTGAACCTCCGCTTTAAGTAAAACCAAGTTTTGTTACAAGAATATTGCTTTTTTGATAGAAGTGTAACGTTAAAATAAAAAATAAAAACTCTTTTACCTTAGTGCAGTCCTCCTTCACTTACCTCATCCTTCAATTTTGCTTTTAAATGTCCTTATTTCTTCTGAGAAATCCTCACTCCCTGTTCTTCTGTCTGTAACTCCACACAGTAATGCGAGGCTTTCTCCCTGGTGTGAAGAAAGCCTCTTGAGGGGGAGGGCCGTGCAGGAGTCTCAGGACGCCCACTAACACACAGATCTTTTCTCTATCTGCAAAGTAGAGAGCGTCCTGACTTGCCTGCTCGCCCCCTCCCCCCTCAAGAGGCTTTCTCCACACCAGGGAGAAAGCTTGCATTACGGTGTGTAGTTACAGACATGCGTGGATTTTTAACCGATGGACGTGCCTACAAACAATCGTTTCTTTTCTATTGGTTAGGTATCCATCGGTTAATTTTAAAACAAGTTTCACATTTTTTATCGATGGATAAATAACCGATGGGGCCCACACACGATCAGTTTGGTCTGATGAAAACGGTCCATCAGACCGTTCTCATCGGATTGACCGATCGTGTGTATACGGCATTAGGGAAAAACCCAAAAATTAAAGATGATGTTTTGCCGAGTAAATTGATACCCAACATGTCACGCTTAAATATTTTGCCCGTTCGTGGAATGGGGACAAACTTTTACCCTTAAAAATCTCCATAGACAATGTATAAAAATCTCTACAGGTTACCAGTTTTAAGTTGCAGAAGAGGTCTAGGGCTATAAGTATTGATCTTGCTCTAACGATCACAGCAATACCTCAAATGTGTGGTTTGAACACCATTTTCATATGTGGGCGCGACATACGTATGCGTTCGCTTCTGCGTGCCAGCTCAGCGGAACATGCACTTTTTTTTTTTTCTTATTTATTTTCCTTTTTTTTTTTTTTGAAACTGTCCTTTTAAAAAAAAAGTTGGGTCCCGTTTATTCCTATTACAAGGAATGTAAACATTCCTTGTAATATAAAAAAAGCATGACGGGACTTCTTAAATGTGAGATCTGGGGTCAAAAAGACCTCAGATATCATATGTACACTAAAATGTAATAAAAAAATAAATAAAAATGAAATGTCATTTAAAAAACTTTTTTTTTATAATTTCCCTTTTACCTGTCGCTTCCGCCTTCCGATGCTATGGAGCCGAGCGGGGGCCATCTTTCCCTCACTCAGCATCCAAGCAGTGAGGGGAGAGGAACCAATCGGCTCCACCGCTATCGACAGCTCCGGTAAGCGACGGAGATGACCGGGGCGTGGCAGGAGGGCAGGGCCTCTACTGCCACCAATGAAAATGATCTTGCTGTATATCCGCCGCAGAGACAACTTTTATCCGAAAAAGGACAGTCCACCATTTTTAAAAATACCGGGGTTATGGCAGCTTGATGCTGCCATACCAACGGTATTTAATGTCAAAATAGCAAAGTATAACGAGGGCAGCTGTTCCTTAAGTAGCTAACTGAACTCTTGAGATTTTAAAGTTTAGAGTTGGCTAAAATTTTTGAATCTACTAAAATGTACTGGAGATTTTAGTCAACTAAAATGTAGGACATTTTAGTCGACTACAATGTATGGGAATTGTAGTTGTTAAATACGACTAAAACTTAAACAACTGCATATGACTAAAATGGGACTAAAACTAAAATACCATTTTAGTCAAAAGACTAATGCCCCGTATACACGATCAGACATTCCGACAACTAAACCGTAGATACATTTCCAACGGATGTTGGCTCAAACTTGTCTTGCATACACACAGTCACACAAATGTTGTCGGAAATTCCGAATGTCAATAACACATTGACGTACAACAAGTATGACAGCACTAGAAAAGGAAAGTTCAATACCAGTTAGATGTTAGTAGAGGTTTGGTGAGAGACGGTTCACGCTTTTCAGCCTCATTCTTTTCAGTCCATTACAGCATGACGAATGTGCTATTTCCATTAGGAACGCTAGTTTTACCAGACCGAGCGTTTCCGTCCCGTACTTGATTCAGAGCATGCGTGAAATTTTGTGTGTCGGAACTGTCCACACACAATCGGAATTTACGAGAACAGATTTTGTTGTCGGAAAATTTGAGAACCAGCTATCAAATTTTTGTTGTCGCAAATTCTGACAACAAATGTCCGATGGGGCCTACACATGGTCGGAATTTTGACCAAAAGCTCCCATCGAACATTTGTTGTCGGAAATTCCGAGCGTGTGTACGCAGCACAAGACTAAATCTAAATCAAAATTTGCTTCCGTCTCGTACTTGATTCAGAGCATGCGTGAAATGTTGTGCGTCGGAATTGTCCACACACAATCGGAATTTACGAGTACGGATTTTGTTGTCGGAAAATTTGAGAACCAGCTCTCAAATTTTTGTTTAGAAAGAGGGGGGAATGAAGGTGGGACTTTGTGTACGTGTGCAGCCCCCTCGGATCACGCAACATGACGTTGGTGGATACCCTCGGTTTGCTGGTGTGACCAACATCTTTCATGGATGGAACACTCTCCCACTTTTACCTCTATACAGTGTGCAGGCTGCACAAGGTCTGGTTATCTCCTCTCCAAGGTTCCAAGGTATTCACTCATTTTCTTCCCTCCTTTACTGGGCTCGCTCTGGCACTGTCTATATCACTATTCCTGGTGAGGTTTAGGTTCTCTCCTACACAGGCTTTCACATTTTTCTACGCCCTTTGAGCTATAGTCTATTTCTCCGCCCACGTTTCAGGCTGTATCATTTATATATACATTGTCTCCTCCACAGAAACTGTCTGGGAATCTTATACAGTATTTACAAATACTATTTATCCTGCCCCGTGGGTCTCACACCCATTGATATGTTGTCACATTGTGTTTGGTTGGCCAAACCTTGGACTATGTAGCCTCAGCTCCGGGGAGATGGCATATCCATGGCTTCTCCAGCCGTCAACATTACTATATATATCATTATATTACCCTCAGGTAAGAGGGTTTGGGAAATGTTTCATTCCCCCTCTTTCAACCATTCCATCTTGTCTCATCCATGAAGGTATATGGCACTTATTCTCATTATTATGTTTTATTATAGATAATTTTTGCTTTTAACCGCTCCTGATGATTGGGAAAACCCATGAAACGCGTAGAGCTACTCAACGACTGTTACATGCTATTACATTGCAAAACTATGTCTAAGATTCAACTGTTTACTGTGGCTATGGCAATATATGGTTATATGTATTTATTTACTAACCTTATCTATGCTGGAATATATATGTATACACATCAATCATTAATTTGTTATCCAATGCTATTATTATTACAGTCATTACCAGTATACAATAATGTATCAGGAATCAATAAACATAAACACATTTTTTATTTTTAGCAGTGTGTTTCATTTAAAGTCCCACCAATCTCCCCCCTTGCTCAAATTTTTGTTGTCGGAAATTCCGACAACAAATGTCCGATGGGGCCTACACATGGTCGGAATTTTGACCAAAAGCTCCCATCGAACATTTGTTGTCGGAAATTCAGAGCGTGTGTACGCAGCAGAAGACCAAATCGAAATCAAAATTTGCTGCCAAAACTGATCCAGTGTTGTCCTGCAGTGATCCACTGTTCAGGTGTCTGTGCCGGCATTCTGCCCTGTTATCTTGGTCTTCTTGAGCCAGCTGTTTCTTCCAGGTTCATACAGCGCCTCCCACACACCGATCTGGTAATGGGGCTTTCCCCATGGGGATGAAAGACCAGAATATGTCATCCTGGCCTAGGTCGGAATGGTGGAAGGGCCACCTGGAAAAAAACAGCAAAGCCAACCAAAAGAAAAGTTACTATTTTGAATGTGAGGTTGGGGAGGTGACGCATAGAGCAAAAGTTTGTTTGAAGAGTAAGGATCTGTTTTAATGCCCCCAAGGTGGTGTGGAACAGCAGATGTCTTTTTATGTTATATGCCTTCAAAGACCTTATCCCCAGTTAAAGCTATTGCCACTGTCTAGTTATATTGATAATTATTGACATATATTACATATCCTGTTCCTGTTTTTCATCAAAGTCTGCTGTGCCTATTAGTCTCAGTCCCATGGTAAGGTAGCTTAAGGAGGTAAGGATAATTTGTATTGTTTTTCAAAGCCTCTGACATCTGCAGTTCCCTACATGTGATAATCTTTTTGATAACATAACATTTTATATCTAGCAACCATATATTGGCGTACTTATAGTTTTCATTGCATAATCCAAACAAGACCAGATAACAGCCAAAATAACATTTAGGCCAATTAAATGCGTTTTTCATTACCTTCCTGTTATTTTTTCCTAAATCGTAAGGGAAGAAAGCAAAAAGTCCCTTCCTGTGCCAAATCTAGGACTCATTAAAACCTCTATAAAAGGAAGCAGTGTTTGTGATAATGACAAATGTTTCCTATAATCATAATCAACATTAGAAAGCAAAAAAACAGCGTAACAACCAAATATGCAACCTAGCAACAACACTGAGTATCTTGAGCTGTAATTGCTTGTAGAAAGCAAAGCCGGATTGTCTTTGCTGTGCCAAGTTACAGTCAAGTGGTATGCAAGCCGCTGAGTGTATTTCATAATCAATTAACATCTGGTCTGCTAAATATCAAAGGTTATATCTTTCATTAACAGGAAAGTGCTGAAGTAATGATTCCAAAATAGAAGAGTGCCCATTGATGTGTTTCACTAATTTGGCTGTTGCTCGGCTTGTTACATAAACATATCATAAATTGCACCAAAATACATCATGGTTTGTGTTTTTAAATACAGTGAAACCTGGCTTTGCAAGCATAATTAGTTCCAGAAGCATGCTTGTAATCCAAAGCACTCTTATATCAAAGCAAATTTCCCCATAGGAAATAATGGAAACTCAGATGATTCGTTCCACAACCATTTATCCATATAAAAATGATTATGGCAAAAAAAATACAGTACAAAGTGTACTGCAAACAAAAAACAAATAAAACTGCACTTCAAAATACAGTACTGTACATTGGTAGGAAGACTGTACTGTGTTGCAAAAGTTTTAAGGAAAAAAAAAAGAATGTGCACACTGACATTGTTAAAGAGTCTGGTGCTCACCTATTTAAAGCCGCTGTACTGTATGTAGAGTAAAGTTTCTGGTGTACACAGCTCTGTATGTGGTCAGAGGTTGGTGCTCATCTATTTAACCACTTCAGCCCCGGAAGAATTGGCTGCCCAATGACTGGGCCATTTTTTGTGATTCGGCACTGCGTCGCTTTAACTGGCATTGCGCGGTTGTGCGACATTGCACCCAAACAAAATTGACGTCCTTTTTTCCCCACAAATGGAGCTTTTATTTGGTGGTATTCGATCACCTCTGCGGTTTTTATTTTTTGCGCTATAAGCAAAAAAAGAGCAACAATTTTGAAAAAAAAGCAATATTTTTGACTTTTTGCTATAATAAATTTCCCCCCAAAAAATATATAAAACAACAACTTTCTTTCTCAGTTTAGGCCGATATGTATTCTTTTACATATTCTTGGTTAAAAAAATGCAATAAGCGTACATTGATTGGTTTGCGCATAAGTTAAAGCGTCTACAAAATAGGCGATCATTTTATGGAATTTTTTATATATTTTTTTTAATATTAGTAATGGTGGTGATCAGCGATTTTTGGCTGCTAGATTATGGTGGACACATCGGACACTTTTGATACTATTTTGGGACCATTGTCATTTATACAGCGATCAGTGCTATAAAAATGCACTGATTACTGTGTAACACTGGCAGGGAAGGGGTTAAACTGTGGGGGAGTGATTCTAACTGTGGGGGGTGGGCTACAAGTGACATGACAGAGATCACTGCTCCCAATCACAAGGAGCAGTAGATCACTGTCCTGTCACTAGGCAGAACAGGGAAATGTCTTGTTTACATAGACATCTCCCCTTTCTGCAGCTCCATGCCCACGGGACCCACGGGCTTTACATGGATGAGCAGCAGGCTCCTTCACATTGTGAGTGTAATTCTTTTTTTTTTTTTACATAACAAAAAAAGGCTTAACTATCAAGACAGCGCTCGCAGATCAAGGCAATTTAAAAAAAAAAATAGTTGCCTGTCTTTCAAAACGCTCGTAAACTGCGTTACTCGTAAATCAAGGTTTCACTGTATCCTTATTCGCTTGACAGTCACGTCTTTTAAAATGAAGCATTGTCTGTTAAACATAATTTTCTCAAAAAAATTAATAAAAATTAGTTCTCATTCCCATTGTTTTTTTGTATTTTGACTATAATTTAAAAGAATCCTTAACTAAGATGGATATAGAGACCACATTTTCATGGTCTCTTTTTGAAAATGTTTGTCCATGTGATACTTCTCTGACTAACTATTGCCAACCTCTTCTTATTACTGACTTAAATTCTTCATTTGCTGTTCATTGTTTACCTGCTACCTACCCTGGTTACTGACCTGACTCATATCTGATCTTGTACATTGATGCATTATCAACTGCCCAACTGATACCAGCACTCTGGTGCTCCAGTCACCAGTTTCAACATATGCCCCAGTTGAAGTCCATTTGGACGAAACACGTAGGACTTGGCTTTCAGCTCCCCACATTGCTTTTTATTCAGTGATCAGTTTTAATTTTTAATATGTACAGTGCCTTGCAAAAGTATTCGGCCCCCTTGAACTTTGCGACCTTTTGCCACATTTCAGGCTTCAAACAAAGTTAAAAAACTGTATTTTTTTTTGAGGAATCAACAACAAGTGGGACACAATCATGAAGTGGAATGAAATTTATTGGATATTTCAAACTTTTTTAACAAATAAAAAACTGAAAAATTGGGCGTGCAAAATTATTCAGCCCCCTTAAGTTAATACTTTGTAGCGCCACCTTTTGCTGCGATTACAGCTGTAAGTCGCTTGGGGTATGTCTCTATCAGTTTTGCACATCGAGAGACTGAAATTTTTGCCCATTCCTCCTTGCAAAAAATCTCTGATCAGTCTTCTCCTTGTATGAGCTGAAAGTTTAGAGGGACGGCCAGGTCTTCGTAGATTTGCAGTGGTCTGATACTCCTTCCATTTCAATATTATCGCTTGCACAGTGCTCCTTGGGATGTTTAAAGCTTGGGAAATCTTTTTGTATCCAAATCCGGCTTTAAACTTCTCCACAACAGTATCTCTGACCTGCCTGGTGTGTTCCTTGTTCTTCATGATGCTCTCTGCGCTTTAAACGGACCTCTGAGACTATCACAGTGCAGGTGCATTTATACAGAGACTTGATTACACACAGGGGGATTCTATTTATCATCATTAGTCATGTAGGTCAAGATTGGATCATTCAGAGATCCTCACTGAACTTCTGGAGAGAGTTTGCTGCACTGAAAGTAAAGGGGCTGAATAATTTTGCACGCCCAATTTTTCAGTTTTTTATTTGTTAAAAAAGTTTGAAATATCCAATAAATTTCGTTCCACTTCATGATTGTGTCCCACTTGTTGTTGATTCTTCAAAAAAATTACAGTTTTATATTTTTATGTTTGAAGCCTGAAATGTGGCAAAAGGTCGCAAAGTTCAAGGGGGCCGAATACTTTTATCAATAAAACCCACCTTTTTGACCTTAACCATATGGAGGGATTCTCTTTCCTTTCCATATTCCATTTAATGAGAGTCTTTGTGGCCTTCCAACCTGGTTGCTTAAACGTCTGAGTTCCAGCCCTCCATATTTTTGCGTGATACCCTGGATTCCATTCCGGAGTTCCCTGGATCGTCCCTGGAAGTTTGTCGATCTGACCATTCTTGCATGAACGACTCATTGTCGCTGACATTCGAGTCCACTAGTTCCTGTAAGAGTACATACCCCTCATCTTGGGTGGAGGATACATTATTTTTGATGTCTTACATGCCTGCCAAGGTCGCTCCACTTCTGAGCAACATCCTTTTGTGGTGCACTCTATACATCAGCCTACCTTAAGATTTTTTTTCAATCTTGGGACTTTCTATTTAATCTTTTTACCTATTATATATATATATATATATATATATATATATATATATATATATATATATATATATATGCATTTTCACATATTTTGGAGATTGCTTTTAATTATTTGCTCTCATATTATTTGTATGTAAGATTTAGGATTATTGCATATTCCCTGTTTTCCTTTTTAGCACTACATTTCTCATCCACCATTGTCCATACAAGCCTTGTCGCTGTCACAACGTGAGAAATGGAGAGCTGGTAACCAGCAAGTGTGACAGGCATGGGCATCCGCTGAAATTTTTTTAGAGGGGGGGCAGCTGCATCTAAAAGTATTTTTACACTAATGAAGAGAATGCATTAAGGTATAAAAAATAAAACCTTTAGCCTTTATAACTTCTAGACATGTGAATTCATTTTCATCTCAATTTCGGGTATTTTCGTTATCATTTTAACAAACGAAAACAAACGCGCAGAATCCGAAATCCGAAATATCCAACAAAAAAAATGTTTTATTTTCGTTTTCAGTGCTACTCCTATCTTCGATATAGATAGGAGATTTGACATGACTGTGACAATAGCAATCTGTGTATTGAACCTGTGGTCGAATGTGCCTAACCTTAGTTCTATTAGTCCAAGATTATTCTGCATAGAGAGGAAAGATTCGACATAGAGAGAAAATATTCAACATTATAGAGACAGTGTTGGGGTAGACCATTCGACATGAACGACGAAGATTCGACGAAGCAGCGAAAAACATACAAACGTTGAATCTGTCATTGAAGGCTTATGGTGTCTGTCGAAAGTTCTAAGAAGATTTGACAAGCAGCTAAACTGTACGACGCCGCAATCATACATTTTCGGTTTAAATGCTCGGCCCATAGGCTATAGAGGAATACGAATGTTAGTTGACTAGTAATAATAATTCATAAATATAATTATTACTAGTCATACAACATTAGAATTCTTCTATAGCTTGAAGGCAGAACATTCGACCAGAAATGTATTATTGCGGCAATGTAGAGTTTAGCTGCTCTGTCGAATCTTCTTAAACATTCGACAGACACCATAAGCCTTCAAAGACAAATTCAACCTTAATTAATTCAGATTTTTGGACGGATGTATTTTATAACGAAACAAAACAAATAAAAACGAATTTCGGGAGTAACTAAATACATTTATTTTTTGGACGAAAACTAAATATTTCAGTGTGCGCATGTCTAATAACTATGTTATCTTCCAGGGGTGCTCAGACAGGAATTATACAAGAGGCTACCCTCATTATGTTGAGTTCCTCATACTTTAAATATGTGTTCTTTTAAAAGTTATCAAATATATATATATATATATATATATATATATATATTTTGGATTACAGAAATCACTTAAAAACTTAGGGCCAGATTCACAAAAGAGATACGACGGCGTATCTCCTGATACGCCGTCGTATCTCTGTTTCTAACTATGCGACTGATTCATAGAATCAGTTACGCATAGATAGGCAGAAGATCTGACAGGTGTAATGGACTTACACTGTCGGATCTTAGGATGCAGTACCGCGGCCGCCGCTGGGGGGAGTTTGCGTCGTAAACCAGCGTCGGATATGCAAATTAGGATTTTACGGCGATCCACGAAGATTTTTCCAGTCGTTACATCGTCGCAAGTGTTAGTTTCCCGTCGCAAAGATAGGGCACCTTTAACAAAGTTTAAATTTACTCCACTATGTTAAAGTATGCCCGTCTTTCCCGCGTCGCTTTTGATTTTTTTTTAAATGTTTTAATTTTCCCGGCGTAAAAATATATATATGCATTTTCACATATTTTGGAGATTGCTTTTAATTATTTGCTCTCATATTATTTGTATGTAAGATTTAGGATTATTGCATATTCCCTGTTTTCCTTTTTAGCACTACATTTCTCATCCACCATTGTCCATACAAGCCTTGTCGCTGTCACAACGTGAGAAATGGAGAGCTGGTAACCAGCAAGTGTGACCGGCATGGGCATCCGCTGAAATTTTTTTAGAGGGGGGGCAGCTGCATCTAAAAGTATTTTTACACTAATGAAGAGAATGCATTAAGGTATAAAAAATAAAACCTTTAGCCTTTATAACTTCTAGACATGTGAATTCATTTTCATCTCAATTTCGGGTATTTTCGTTATCATTTTAACAAACGAAAACAAACGCGCAGAATCCGAAATCCGAAATATCCGACAAAAAAAATGTTTTATTTTCGTTTTCAGTGCTACTCCTATCTTCGATATAGATAGGAGATTTGACATGACTGTGACAATAGCAATCTGTGTATTGAACCTGTGGTCGAATGTGCCTAACCTTAGTTCTATTAGTCCAAGATTATTCTGCATAGAGAGGAAAGATTCGACATAGAGAGAAAATATTCAACATTATAGAGACAGTGTTGGGGTAGACCATTCGACATGAACGACGAAGATTCGACGAAGCAGCGAAAAACATACAAACGTTGAATCTGTCATTGAAGGCTTATGGTGTCTGTCGAAAGTTCTAAGAAGATTTGACAAGCAGCTAAACTGTACGACGCCGCAATCATACATTTTCGGTTTAAATGCTCGGCCCATAGGCTATAGAGGAATACGAATGTTAGTTGACTAGTAATAATAATTCATAAATATAATTATTACTAGTCATACAACATTAGAATTCTTCTATAGCTTGTAGGCAGAACATTCGACCAGAAATGTATTATTGCGGCAATGTAGAGTTTAGCTGCTCTGTCGAATCTTCTTAAACATTCGACAGACACCATAAGCCTTCAAAGACAAATTCAACCTTAATTAATTCAGATTTTTGGACGGATGTATTTTATAACGAAACAAAACAGATAAAAACGAATTTCGGGAGTAACTAAATAAATTTATTTTTTGGACGAAAACTAAATATTTCAGTGTGCGCATGTCTAATAACTATGTTATCTTCCAGGGGTGCTCAGACAGGAATTATACAAGAGGCTACCCTCATTATGTTGAGTTCCTCATACTTTAAATATGTGTTCTTTTAAAAGTTATCAAATATATATATATATATATATATATATATATATATATATATATATATATATATATATATATATATATTTTGGATTACAGAAATCACTTAAAAACTTAGGGCCAGATTCACAAAAGAGATACGACGGCGTATCTCCTGATACGCCGTCGTATCTCTGTTTCTAACTATGCGACTGATTCATAGAATCAGTTACGCATAGATAGGCAGAAGATCTGACAGGTGTAATGGACTTACACTGTCGGATCTTAGGATGCAGTACCGCGGCCGCCGCTGGGGGGAGTTTGCGTCGTAAACCAGCGTCGGATATGCAAATTAGGATTTTACGGCGATCCACGAAGATTTTTCCAGTCGTTACATCGTCGCAAGTGTTAGTTTCCCGTCGCAAACATAGGGCACCTTTAACAAAGTTTAAATTTACTCCACTATGTTAAAGTATGCCCGTCTTTCCCGCGTCGCTTTTGATTTTTTTTTAAATGTTTTAATTTTCCCGGCGTAACTGCTTTTTGGCGTCGCGATTCACAAAACGTCGGCGCGTCGTAATTTTGCGCTAAGCACGTCGGGAAATTTGCGACGGGAGCATGCGCAGTACGTCCGGCACGGGACCGCGCCTAATTTAAATGGTACCCGCCCCATTTGAATTGGGCCGCCTTGCGCCGGACCCGTTTACGATACACCACCGCAAATTTCCAGGTAAGTGCTTTGTGGATCGGGCACTAACTTGGAAAAATTGCGGCGGTGTAACGTAAACCGGTTACGTTACGCTGCGCCGCCTCTACGTGAATCTGGCCCAAAAAGTGTATGTTAAAGTAAAAAATTTTATAGCAGTGTTGGGGATTTACCCGTTTTCTATGTACTGGTGACCATTGTCAATTAGAAAGCAAGTGAAAATCCAAAAGGGGAAATCTTAAAATGGGTACAACTGTCTAAGAGGAGAATTCCCCTCACTTTGGTAGATTTCCTTTAACCTCCTGGTGCATCTCTGGGGCAGAACAAGTCTACAATACTTCTGCTGCTGCAAAAAAAAGAAAATCTTATCTAAGAATTTTGGTTCGGATTTCCCACCATTAGTGGGCCACAGCAACAACCAATTTTTGTGCGGCCATTGAATTTTAATAATCAGACATGTTGGACATTTTTTGAA
Source organism: Rana temporaria (assembly GCF_905171775.1). NCBI lineage: Eukaryota > Metazoa > Chordata > Amphibia > Anura > Ranidae > Rana > Rana temporaria. The sequence continues at coordinate 378,745,186 of NC_053493.1, read as the reverse complement.
AAACAAAAGATTTTCTAATCAATGATGGGAGAATCATGCAAGAAATGTTATCGAGAAAGAGATGTGAATGTGCAAGAAAATTCCTGGAAAGAAAAGAAGATTCCCAGACACGAAAATTCTTTTTTGTAGCAACATGAGGTAAAATTGAAGGTTTGGTTGGTCGAATTTCGAAATCAATGGTGGCACCATCGGATCACGAAACCCACAAATTTTCTGATTTTTAAAAGAAAATTCTTTCAAAATTCGACCATGTATGGCCAGCCTTAAATAAAGTCATACTGAACCCTAAATGGAAGACATTTAGTGCCGGTTCACACATGGGCAACCCAACTTACAGCGCAACTTTGCAAGGCAACTTCAGCGCGACTTCAGCGCGACTTGGAGCAACTTACAATGTGACTTAAAGTTGCCTCCAGGACGGGCGACTTTGGCTGTGGCCAATCACAGAATAATCAGCTCTGTGGGAGGGAGGGGTTTACCGGAGTAAACTATTTTCTCTTCCTGTAAAGTTGCTTCAGTTAAGACAGAGATCCGACTTGGAGGCAACTTCCATTGAAATCAATGGGTCGCCTTGAAGTAGTACAGAAACCTTTTCTGAAGTCGGAGTGACTTCAGTAGTGTACATTAAGACGGCTCTCATTCACTTCAATTGAATTTCTCATGTCGCGCGACTTGGGGCGACACAAGTCGGATCCCAAGTCGCGGTAGTGTGAACCGGCACTTACTTTGCAAAACGACTGTGTATCATAAACAGTTGCCATTTTTACATAAACAAAAACTGCTTTTACCTTTTTCAAATCCTCGTGCTTTGTGAATAGATACTCTAGTGGTTATTGTGTGCTTCTGTATGGACCCCACACAGCATCTGTCAGCCCATGAACCTGTAGGAGCCTAAAGACAGATTTTAGGTATTTCACCTTCTCATCTATTTACTTCAAAATAAACATACATATTTTGAGATTATTTAAAAAATACATTCAATTATATTTCCACTTTCTTGTTGATATAAAGATGTCTCTTTATTTTGAGTTCAATGTCTACTATAACTAACAGACACCAAAAAAATACTTTAACCACTTAACCCCCAGACCATATTGCTGGTCAAAAACCAGAGCACTTTTTGCGATTCGGCACTGTGTCGCTTTAACTGACAATTGCGCGGCCGTGCGATGTGGCTTCCAAACAAAATTGGCGTCCTTTTTTCCCCACAAATAGAGCTTTCTTTTGGTGGTATTTGATCATCTCTGGGGTTTTTAGTTTTTGCGCTATAAACAAAAATAGAGCGACAATTTAAAAAAAAAATGAATATTTTTTACTTTTTGCAAATAATAAATATCCCCCAAAAACATATAAACAAAATTTCAGTTTAGGCCGATACATATTCTTCTACATATTTTTCGTAAAAAAAAATTGCAATAAGCGTTTATTGATTGGTTTGCGCAAAAGTTATAGGGCCAAATCCACAAAGACCCGGCGTAACGGCGAAATTCTAATTTACACTGCCTTAAAATTTCTACCTAAGTGCCCGATCCACAAAGCACTTACCTAGAAATTTCTGGCCTTGTAACTTAAATTCCGCCGGCGCAAGGCGTTCCTCATTTCATGGGGGCGATTCCCATTTAAATGAGGCGCGCTCCCGTGCCGGCCGTACTGCGCATGCTCGTGATGTCATTTTCCCGACGTGCATAGCGCGAAATTACGTTACGCCGGGCTTTGTGGATTGCGACGGGTCAATAAAGTTGCGTCGGGAAAAAAAAGATACGGCGCGAAAAAAAAAATTCAAATTTGAAAAAAAAACGCGTCGCTAGACAGAAGGGTCTGCTTTTACATGGTGTACTAACTTTACACCATGTAAAAGAAGCCCTAATTTTGCGTATGCAACTTAATACTTACGGAGAAAAAACGAAGCAGAAAAGCTTCGTGGATCTCCGTAAGTGCTAATTTGCATACCCGAGGCGGCATTTCGACACAAAATGCCCCCAGCGGCGGATGCGGTACTGCATCCTAAGATCCGGCAGTGTAATTCAATTACACATGCCGGATCTTCTACCTAACTATGGAAAACTTATTCTGTGGATCAGTTCCATAGTTAGGACCAGGGATACGACGGAGTAACAGCAGTTACTCCATCGTATCTCTTTTGAGGATTTGGCCCATAGTGTTTACAAAATAGGGGATATTTTTATGGCATTTTTAATAATATTTTTTTTTTACTAGTAATGGCGGCGATCAGCGATTTTTTTTCGGTACTGCGACATTATGGCAGACACTTCGGACACTTTTGACACATTGTTGGGACCATTGGCATTTTTATAGTGATCAGTGCTATAAAAATGCATTGGATAACTATAAAAATGCCACTGGCAGGGAAGGGGTTAACACTAGGGGGCAGAGAAGGGGTTAAGTGTGTTCCCTGGGTGTGTTCTAACTGTAGGGGGGTGGCCTCACTAGGGGAAATGACTGATCTTCTGTTCATACATTGTATGAACAGAAGATCAGCATTTCTCTCCCTGACAGGACCGGGAGCTGTGTGTTTACACACACAGCTCCCAGGCCTCGCTCTGTAACGAGCGATCGCGTGTGCCCGGCAGGGATCGCGCCCACCGGGCACGTGCACAGGAGTCGTGCGCGAGAGCCGTATAACTGCGGCAAGCAGTTAACAAAATTAACCGCATAACTTGAAAATATAATTAAAAAACTGTTATCTTGGTGTATCATATCTTGTAGTGCACTCTTAGATGGAGACTCAGAACTTGCCCATATGCTTCCACGGTAAACGCTGTATAATACAACAAAGTAATGCGAAAGGAGGGACTCTGATGTGAAGAGGGGCTTCTAATGTGAAAAGGGGATTCTGCTCTGAAGGGCGGCTTCTGATTTGAAAGGGGGATGTGATGTGAAAGCGGGGGGCACTGATATGAAGGGAGGTCTTCTGAAGTGAAAGGGTGGAATTTTATGTGAAGGGAGGGGCTCTAATGTTAAGGGGGGCTTATTAAGTGAAGGGGGATCTTTGACATAAATTGGGGGACTCTGATCTGCAAGGGGGCTTATGATTTGAAAGTTACATGTTCAAAAAGCTATTTATCTTCTGAAACTTCATGTAAATTATTATTTTTTTTACAACTAGGGCCTAAATCAAATGTTCCAAGGCCATTCATAGAAAATCTAGTGGCCACAATGCTGTATATGCTGCAAAAAAAAAAACAGGACATTTTGTTCTGTGTGAATAGGGACTAGGCTATGTTGTTTCCAGGTTGAATGATATTCATTCCTACAGTATAGCGTTAATCGGGAGATTACGACAGTATGGCCACTAGATGGTGCTGATGATCATAGGAAAAAAATACAGTACTTTTTTACTATGATCGTCATCTAGTGACCATACTGTGGTAATCTCCTGATTAACGCTATACTGTAGGAATGAATATCATTCAACCTGGAAACAAAATAGACTAGCCCTCATTCACACAGAACAAAATGTACTCACATTTTCACGTAATGAATAGCTCTGCAAATTTAAATATACATATATATATATATATATATATATATATATATATATATATATATATATATACACACCACAATGAATATTGGACTATACATTTGCTGCTCTCCCAGGGCATGGAAAGCAGGTAATTGCTTTCCATGGCAATTTTATGTGTTTCTTTTTTAAAAGGTAATATTGGAAATATACTTAATATGCACTAAAAAGCAATTAACATAGCACACTAAGTTATTAGAAATAATTATTCTAGGTAATAGGTAATATGACATAGCCAGTTATTTAAAGCAATTATTCCAATACATTTGAAACTAGTTTAATTAAGATTTTACAGCCTTAATAATGTGAAAATTAGTCTGTCTTAGGTTTTATTCTAAATAGATAGATAGACAGACAGACAGACAGACAGACAGACAGACAGACAGACAGATAGATAGATAGATAGATAGATAGATAGATAGATAGATAGATAGATTATTTTACTAACCTATATGGGGCCACCTCGGACACTGGAGCTGCTTCCCTGAACAGCCCCATACATGAGCACTTATGTGTAGGAACAGCCAGTGTCAAGGAGAACTTTGGACTGAGGTGGAGTAAACTATGACAGGATGTGCCATAGTTTAAAAATATCCCCTGACACTCTCTCTCTCTCTCTCTCTCTCTCTCTCTCTCTCTCTCTCCCTATATATATAGATATATATATAGAGAGAGAGAGGGAGATGTATATATATATATTTAGGGAATATTTTTTTCCTTTCCTCTCCTCACTACAAAATATGGAACAGTTATTGTGGGATATATTCTGTTTCTATGACCCATTATATGAGAATATATTCTGAGTCCTGAAGAAGTCGAACATCTGTGAAACGCGTAGACTACTCATGACCATTATCCTGGGGTTATTTTCTCATTGTCATATATACAATGTTTTTATTATTTATGTATGGTGCATTTTCAATATTAATTGTAATAAAAAAAAAAACATATTTTCACATATATGTATTCTGTCTTGATTTAATGACTTCATGGGGTACAGATTTGAAAGTCCCTTATATTTACTGGTTGTATGATTGCAGCATGGAAAAGTAGATTTACTTATATGATTCTCTGTGCTGCTAGACTGGTTCCCACAACATCTTCTCCCCCTTGCTCCAGTGGTCCAGGGTCCTGCTGTCATCAAGCCCTGAATTGGATGTTTAATCATGTATAGGTACAATTAATTCATTCATTATTTAAATATATAATAATATATTAAAAATAAACAACTAAAAATGTAAAGAAAAATTATATTTCTGTAACATAATTATATACAATATTTACGTATAAATTATTATGCATTGTACTATGTACAGGCCCATGATATATTTTAAATTTGATATACTGGGTTTTGAATTTATACTGAATTGTTATACATTAAAATGTATACTCTTATAATATAATGAAATATAATATTTATACTTAACCACTTCAATACAGGCCTTTAAAACCCACCTCCATACTGGGCCTATTCTGGCACTTCTCTCCTACATGTACAAATCATCATTCTTTTGCTAGAAAATTACTCAGAACCCCCAAACATTATATATGTTTTTTTGGCAGACACCCTAGGGAATAAAATGGCGATCATTTCAACTTTTTATCTTGCACGGTATTTGCGCAATCATTTTTCAAACGCCTTTTTAAAAAAAAAAAAAATGGTTTCATGAATTAAAAAATAACAAAACAGTAAAGTTAGCCCAATTTCTTTGTAAAATATGAAAGATGATGTTACGCCAAGTAAATAGATACCTAACATGTCATGCTTTAAAATTGCGCACACTCATGGAATGGCGCCAAACTTTGTTACTTGAAAATCTCCATAGGAGACGCTTTAAAATTTTTACAGGTTACCAGTTTAGAGTTACAGAGGAGGTCTAGTGCTAGAATTATTGCACATGCTCTAACGCACACGGCGACACCTCACATGTGTGGTTTGAACGACATTTACATACGTGGGCGGGACTGTGCGTTCTTGGAAAAAGTCCGAACGGACGAAACGTCGAGCGCTGCGATCCAGCATCCAACCGGAAGTGACATCTGCGCTCCACTGTCTGTGAACCCAGGAAGTTAAACACTGCAGGAAAGCCTTCAGAGCGGTCTTCAGGTATCCAGACCCTAACAGTGAGAGTTGCACAAAGACACATCTATATGTTATATATATGCCTGACTGATTTACTATCTGGTACGCATGTTTTTTAAGGGGATTGGTGTTCATGTATTTTTTGGGTGACATTAAAGCTTTTAAACGATACTGCACTATATGGATTTTTTCCTTCCCTTATACATCTGTGGATACGATACCTTGAGAGTAAAAAGACATACACGGTGATCCAGAAGTAAGAAGGGTATGCAGATGTCAGCATCTAAGGGCAGCACACAAGGAGATATAGATTGAAACGCTATTTAAAAGAAACCGTCTGGTGAGTGTTTCCCCCGAAGGGGACCCTATATCCCCCCCACGTGGTGATTGTCCTGTTTGGTGATTGGAGCACATATTCTGACTACATCTGATCTGGCCATTCTACACTAGCCATTTTCTCTATCAAACCAGGAGTTTGCAGCGCTGCTGCAGGACTATTGACAAGCTCTGTGCGGGCTGTTTTAATTATTCTGCTTTTACCAGGGACTGTGCGTTCGCTTCTGAGAGCGAGCTACCGGGGACAGGGGCATTTTAATTATTTAATTTTTTTACTTATTTATTTATTTTTTACACTTTTGTTTACATTTTTTTTTCCGATTGCTTTTATTCCTATTACAAAGAATGTAAACATCCCTTGTAATGGGAATAGTCTGTGACAGGTCCTCTTTAAGGAGAGATGCGGGGTCAATAAGACCCTACATCTCTCCTCCAGGCTGGAAAGAATGAGATCGTGAAATTTTTTTCACAGATCTCATTCTTACTAGCCGCAATTGCGGTTTGTTTACTTACGGGTACCCAGGCGTGACGTCATCACATCGCGCTCGGGCCTCCGAGGGTCATAGAGATGAATGGTGACCATCTGGTCACCAGTCATCTCTATGCCTCCCATCTGGCGCACGGCGATCATCTCTCCGGGCCCCGGATGGCACGGGAGAGCCCGGAGAAGCACCGGATGGTGGCGAGAGGGGGGATGTCCCCTCCCGCCGCCTATAAGAACGATCAAGCGGTGGAACCGCCACTATGATCATTCTTATGGTGCGCAGGATCGCCGCCGAAACAAAATTATATCTGAATGATGCCTCTAGGTGCAGGCATCATTCAGATATCACCGCACAAAATACAGGACGTCATATGACGTCCACCCGGGATAACCGATCCCCTTTTTGGACGTCATATTATGCCGTGCGGTTTTGAAGTGGTTAAATTACTATACTATATATCCTATTTTCTGTATAGAAATTTCCGGATGGTCAACTGACCACTGGTGACCCTATTATGGACACTTCGCTTTCCCTGGTTGGTCCACAATCTGCAACCCATTGTGCATCAGTATGGCCCCTTTAGCTCCTGTGGAGGACACCTTTGGGATGGCCTGTTTGCTTTGTGCTCATAACAGCAGCCGTGTTTGTGAGTAACACTAACCAATTCCGGACCTTTGCCTGTACAAGGGCAAATAAATTCTCTACTTTATGACTACTTAGAATACAGTGTTACTCATGCATATATAGATGTTATTTATAGATGGATGGTTGGTGCTTGATCCTGATGAGTGATGGTTCATGAAACGCGTCGAGCATGCTGTGAGGCAACCATATTATTGCTTTTTAACATCCACTATTATGTACTACATCATTCTTATCTTGATTGTTTTATGCTTAATTGCTGTATTGTTGCTTAAGCAACTGTTTCAATGTAACGCTTTGATCCTGCTGCAAAATGGTCACAACTGATGATAGATGTTTTAATAAAGTTTATTTTCTACATGTAAAAATCATAATTTTTTTTATATTTTTTGCTAGCAAATTACATAGAACCCCCAAATAATATATATGTTTTTTTAGCAGAGACCCTAGAGAATACAATGGTGGTCATTGCAACTTTTTTGTTTTGCACAGTATTTGCGCAGCAATTTTTCAAACGCGTTTTTTTGTTTCATGCTTTAAAAAAAAACAGTAAAGTTAGCCAAATTTTTTTGCATAATGTGAAAGATGAAGTTACGCCGAGTAAATAGATACCTAACATGTCACACTTCAAAATTGCAAACGTCAGTACCTAAAAATCCCCATAGGCAACGATTAAATTTTTTTTACTGGTTGCATGTTTTGAGTTACAGGTCTAGGGCTAGAATTATTGCTCTCGCTCTAACGTTCGCGGCGACACCTCAACTTAGAAGGCGTTTGAACTTTTAAAGCCCAAAGCCCTTCTGAGTGGAGGAACTGTACTAGAGTGAAATTAGGAAAGTCTCCTAGATCCCATATATGCAAAGGCTCAGAAAGGGGTTGTAAAGGTACAATTGTTTTCCTAAATAGCTTCCTTTACCTTAGTGCAGTCCTCCTTCACTTACCTCATCCTTTGATTTTGCTTTTAAATGTCCTTATTTCTTCTGAGAAATCCTCACTTCCTGTTCTTCTGTCTGTAACTACACACCGTAATGAGAGGCTTTCTCCTTGGTGTGGAGAAAGCCTCTTGAAGGGGGGAGGGGACGAGCAGAAAAAATCCACGTTTTTTTGTTTTTTTTATGTCTTCCAAATAAACTGCTCAAAAAAATTACATATAAGATCTCAATGAGCAAAAATCTCATGCTGGATATCTATACTGGTATGGACTGGGTAATGTGTTCGGAATGAAAGGATGGCACATCGTTTGATGAAAATGTATCCACCTACAGAGGGCTGAATTCAAAGACACCCTGAAAATCAAAGTGAAAAAATTATAAGTTATAATTTCATTGCAACAACTCAAAATGGTCCTCAATAATTTGTATGGCCCCCAAGTGCTTGTATGCATGCCTGACAACATCAGGGCATGCTCCAAATGAGACGACGGATGGTGTCCTGGGGTATTTACTCCCAGATCTGGACCAGAGCATCACTGAGCTCCTTAACAGGTGCAACCTGGCGGGACCGGATGGACCGAAACATAATGTCCCAGATGTGTTCTTTTGGATTTAGGTCAGGTGAGCGTGGGGGCCATTCAATGGTATCCATTTCCTTATCCTCCAGGAACTGGCTGCATGCTCTCGCCACATGAGGCTGGGCATTGTCATGCACCAGGAGGAACCCAGGACCCACTTCACCAGCATAGGGTCTGCCAATGGGTCTAAGGATTTCATCCCGATACCTAATGGCAGTCAGAGTGCCATTGTGTAGCCTGTAGAGGTCTGTGCGTCCATCCATGGATATGCTTCCCCAGACCATCACTGACCCACCACCAAACCTCTCATGCTGAATGATGTTAAAGGCAGCATAAAGTTCTCCACGGCTTCTTCAGACCCTTTCACGCCTGTCATATATGCTCAGGGTGAATCTGCTCTCATCTGTGAAAAGCATAGGGCACCAGTGGCGGACTTGCCAATTCTGGTGTTCAATAGGAAATGCCAATCAAGCTCCACAGTGTCCGGCAGTGAGCACAAAGCACACTAGAGGATGTTGGGCCCTCAGGCCACCCCCATGAAGTCTGTTTCTGATTGTTTGGTCAGAGACATTTACACCAGTGGCCTGCTGGAGGTCATTTTGTAGGGCTCTGGCAGTGCTCATTCTGTTCCTCCTTGCACAAAGGAGCAGATACCGGTCCTGCTGATAGGTTAAGGACCTTCTACGGCTCTGTCCAGCTCTCCTAGAGTAACTGCCTGTCTCCTGGAATCTCCTTCATGCTCTTGAGACTGTGCTGAGAGACACAGCAAACCTTCTGGCAATGACACGTATTGATGTGCCATCCTGGAGGAGTTGGACTGCCTGTGCAACCTTAATAGGGTCCAAGTATCGCCTAGTGCTACCAGTAGTGACACTGACCCTAGCCAAATGCAAAACTTGTGAAAAATAGTCAGAAAAGTTGAGTAGGGAAAAACATGTCAGACACCTCCACCTGAAAAAACATTCCTGTTTTGGAGGTTGTCTTATTGTTGCCCATCTAGTGCACCTGTTAATTTCAATTAATAGCAAAGCAGCTGAAACTGATTAACAACCCCCTCTGTATACACCCCTCCCCCTCTGCTACTTAACTGATCAGTTCAATATGCCAGTTCTGATTCAAAAAAGTGTTCCTTTGATTTTTTTGAGCAGTGTATATAGTATTTTCCCTACCCTAATTCATACTAGAATGCTGAGATTAACACAGGAAAATACTACACAGTTTTCAACCTCCAATGTAGTTTGTAATCCAAATCAGTTGAAGGGGGTCTTAAAAAATACACCCCCCAAAAAATTACAAATGCATCGCAAATGCACAAACATTAATTCATGCAATTACTAAAGTGTATAATGTAATTGAGCCCTTAGTGTCTCTGAATATGCTGAAAATAAAGCTCTATATGTTCATCTCTAATATTGGCACTAATGAGCTCTTTGGGGCACTGCGTCCTGATACAGACAATGTATTACACTTTAAAAAACACATTTAGCCTTTTACCATACTGTACTTTTCTTCTGAAAAAAATGTACGCTGGACACTAATTAAAAGAATGTTTTAAAGAAAATAATACCATTACAGGACACCTTACACTATTATAATCCCTTTCTGAAATGGTTACTAAAATGAGGTTTACCCATAGAGGATTAGAGCTCAGAAATAAAACAGTAACACAAATCTCTTCAAATATGTCCATCTGGAAAGATCCTAATGAATCTGCGCTGGGGTTTCTATTAACCAGATAACCATTTATTGTTCCCTGTGGACTAATTATACCTTAGTATCTGATAAGCAAGACACTAACATCCCTGCTGTAGATTTCACTGTGGTGGCTTCAGGACTCCAAGAGAAAATGTAGAAGAAAAGGAGCACATCTTTTTTTTCATGTTAGAATGTGCGCTATCTTGTTCCAGAAGGTTAAGATTGGCAAACCTGAATGAGTAAGGCTTGAGAAACAACCAGAAGCAGTTGTGAATATTTTTACATTTCCTAACTATAGTAAAATGATGGTGGAGCGGTGGGGCTCTTGTTTTTGGACAGCATCATATGACGGAGCCCAGTTAGACACGATTGCGCGCCTACGGGGGGGCGCGCAGAATGGTGATCACGGGCGTTCTGTGTTCCTGGGACACGCCATTACCCCAGTCTTGGCAAAGAGCCGCGGCTCTTTACCCATGTGATTGACTGTGTCCAATCACAGCCGATCACATGTAAACAGGAAGTGCCCTTTATGGGCTCCCCTTACCTCACACTGACAGTGTGAGGTGAGGAGAGCTAATCAGCGGTATCTTTTCACAGGGAAGACATGTAAAGGTAATCAGGGCTCTGATCATCAGGGCCCTTATTACAATGCAGCTCCAACAGTGCCCATCAGTGATGCCACTCTGTGCCCATTCGTGACACCAGTCTGTGCAGATCAGTTATACTAGTCTGTGCCCATTAGTGACACCAGTCTGTGCCCATCGGTGAGGCCAATCTGTGCCCATCAGTTATGCCAATCAGTGCTGCCTTTCAGTGCCCATTAGCACCTGCCCATCAGTGCCACCCATCATTGCCCATCAGTGCCACCCATCATTGCTCATAAGTGCCACATATCAGTGCCCATCAGTGCCGCCTATCAGTGCGCATTAGTGCTATATACCATTGTCACCTACAGCGGGGATCGAAAGTTTGGGCACCCCAGGTAAAAATTTGTATTAATGTGCATAACGAAGCCAAGGAAAGATGGAAAAATCTCCAAAAGGCATCAAATTACAGATTAGACATTCTTCCTTACAAAAGTCTTCCAGTTCTTTGAGATTTCTGGGCTGTCTGTCACGCACTGCTCTTTTAAGGCCTATCCATAGATTTTCAATTATGTTGAGGTCAGGAGATTGGGAAGGCCGTGGCAAAACCTTCAGTTTACGCCTCTTGATGTAATCCCCCGTGGATTTTGAGATGTGTTTAGGATCATTATCCATTTGTAGAAGCCATCCTCTCTTTAACTTCAGCTTTTTCACAGATGGCATCAAGTTACCATCCAAAAAGTTTCCAAAATGCCTCAGGCTTGTCTATATGTTCATTTGCAAAGTTCAAACGCTGATTTTTGTGGTGAGGACGTAGAAGAGGTTTTCTTCTCATGACTCTTCCATGAAGACCATATTTGTATAAGTATCTCTTTAAAGTGGAATAGTGTACCACAACTCCAGTGTCTGCCAGATCTTTCTGGAGGGATTGTGCAGTCAAACGTGGGTTTTGAATTGCTTTTCTCACAATCCTGCGAGCTGTTCTGTCTGATATTTTTCTTGGTCTTCCAGATCTTGCTTTAACTTCCACTGATCCTGATGACTGCCATTTCTTAATTACATTCCGAACAGAGGATATTGACATCTGAAAATGCTTTGCTATCTTCTTATAGCCTTCTCCAGCTTTGTGAGCGTCAACTATTTTCAGTTTCAGTTTTCTAGATAACTGCTTAGAAGAACCCATGGTGCTGATTGTTGGGGCAAGGTCAGATGAGTCTGGGCATTTAACACCTTTGAGATTGACATCACCTGGTCTTCCCAGATGATGATTGAGAACAATCCATGACACTGGCAGGTCTCAGCTTTGCAAAGGGGGCAGTGCATACTATAAATTCTGTAGGGTGCCCAAACTTTTGCAGACACCATTTTTTGGTTTTCTGTAATTTTGAAAGTGTAAATGATGGAAATAAAATCTAACTTTTTTTGACATATTATAAGAATGTCTCATCTGTAATTTGATGCCTTTTGGAGATTTTTCCATCTTTCCTTGGCTTCGTTATGCACATTAATACACATTTTTACCTGGGGTGCCCAAACTTTCGATCCCCACTGTATCAGTGCCCATCAATGCTGCATATTAGTGCCTCCTCATCAGTGCCCTTCAGTGCAAATTAGTGAAGGAGAAAAATTACTTATTTAAGAAAATTTTCAGACAGAAACTAAGAAAAACTAAATTTTTTTTTCAAAATAGTTTTTTTTTTTGCAAAAAAAAAAACCAGCAATGATTAAATACCACCAAAAGAAAGCCCTATTTGTGAGAAGAAAATGATAAAAAAATTATTTGGGTACAGTGTTGCATGACCGTGCAATTGTGATTTGAAGTGCCCTGTATTGAAGTGGTCAAAGTGATATTAACCACTTGCTTACTGGGCACATATACCCCCTTCCTGCCCAGGCAAAATTTCAGCTTTCAGCACTGTCACGCTTTGAATGACAATTTTACTATGGTTAAGAAATGTAAAAATATTCACAACTGAGGAATATTTGGAGCCGTGAAGAGGAATGTCTGCAGGTAAAGAATGCTTATTGTGAAAAAAAATGTTTTCCTTTACAACCCCTGTAATGTATTTAAAAATAGTTGTGCCAATTTTCCAAAATGTCTTTTTTTCCCCACAGCTAAAAAAGTAACTGCGTTCTTAATAATGTTTGCTAAATTAACCCTATTCATTCACCTTCACAACGGGCCAGGAGCAATGAAGCATATAATAGTTTATGGCTAAATATATGTGTGACGTGCTGGACGTGCTGTTTACCAGAAACCACAGACACAAGAATACAAAGGGAAAAGTGAATGTTTTCTGACTGATTCTATAAAATCAAGGTTTCAGACAATTACCAAGAAAGAGATCTGTAAAACCATTAAAACATATTGTACAAGAATGAATGACAACCAGAACCGGCGTGACAAAGGATTACAATGCATTGTTGTGCATTTTCTACTTTGATCAAACTCCATTTCACTCGTCCTTAAAAAGCTATACTCTGCTTGGGGGATTAAGTGGTGGCTTTCTGTTCTTACTTTATCCGTCTGCTCCGTATAATTGACTCTGTTTCCCGTGCGTATAAATAGATGTTTAGAGTTGGCTTAGAAAGATAAATAATGAGAAATCAACCATCCATTTTTTAATTAAGGACAAGTAACCAACAGACTAGAAAGAATGTTCTTTTTATTCTTCAATTAGATCAAAAGTTATGTTTAGAAAAAAAAAAACGAAAGCAGAAAACACATTAAACTGTATGGGTTTTAAATTTCATACTGTTTTGTGCACCATTACAGGCAAGCGTAATGTTTCAAGGCAAGACGTTGTAAAACAGAATTAAAAGTTCCAGTAAACTTTATATAGAATACAAAGAACTATCAATAATATGTATTTAACAATCTCCATGCTTGTACGGGCCATAACCGGGCCAGTTCCACAAATACTGCAGAGATCCTATGTTGAACCAAATCCTCTTCTGGGAGAAGCATTAGCCCTGCTTCATCAAGCTTAACAGCCGGTTCACACTGGGGCGACTTGGGATCCGACTTGAAGTCGCCTCAAGTCGTCCCAAGTCGCGCTGTCGAGAAAAACAATGCAAGTGAATGGGAGCTGTTTTAATACACACGACTCGAGGCGCTCCGACTTCAAAAGAAGTTCCTGTACTACTTCAATCCGACTTGTAGGCGATTTGTACCCATTAATTTCAATGGAGTCTGATCCAAGTCTGATCCAAGTCTGATCACTGTCTTAACTGAAGCGACTTTCCAGGAAGATAACATACATTTCTCAGGCAAACCCCTCCCTCCCCCTCCCTCCCCTAGAGCTGATTGTTGTTTGATTGGCCACTGGAAAGTCTCCTGTCCTGGAGACGACTTCAAGTCGTGTTGTAAATCGCCCCAGATCGCCCTGTGGTTCATGCTCAAGTCGTGTCGGAGTCGCCTCTGAAAGTCGCGCTGGAAGTCGTGTCGCCCCAGTGTGAACCGACTCTTAGAGTCGGTTCACACAGCAGCGGCACGACTTCAGAGGCGATTTGCAAAACGACTTCTGTATAGAAGTCAATGCAGGTCGCCCCGAGCCGCCCCCGATGTCGTACAGGAACCTTTTTCGCTTCTATTAGAATGGTTCCATTGCATGTGTCGCCCCAGTGTGAACCGGGTCTAAAAGTGTAACTAAAGGCAACATTTTATTTTTAGTTTTGGTTTGAGTGGAGAGGCATTAGAACGCTTGTCAGTTTTTAATGCTGTCTGTGCCCCCATTAAAATGATTGTAAAGTCTTGCTTTTTTGTTTGTTTTTTAAATAACAAACATGTTATACTTACATGCTCTATTGCAATAGATTTGCACAGAGTAGCCCTGATCCTGCTCTTCTCTGTTCCCTCTTCACTGCTCCTGGCCCCTCCCTCCTGTTGAGTGCCCCCACAGCAAGCAGCTCGCCATGGGGGAACTTGAAGCCGAACTGCAGCTCCATGTGTCCATTCAGACACTAAGCTGCCATTCGGCACCTATCCTAATTGGCTAACAGACTTTGATTGACAACCGCATGAGCCAATGGCGCCACTGCTATGTCTCAGCCAATCAGGAGGGAGAGTCTTGGATGGCCGAGGGACTCATGGACAACGCTGGAGAGAGATGGGGTTGAGGTAAGTATTAGGGGGTGCTGGGGGGGCTGCTGCACACAGAAGGCTTTTGCATAGAATGCATTTAGATTAAAAAAAACTTCTGACTTTACAACCCCTTTAAGAAGATTCACCCTCTCGATTTGTCCTGTTTACCATTATCATTAAATTAAAGTAATAGAAAATCGCCAATTTTGGGTTGTCTCCAGAAATTTTAGAATGGCGACACTAGTTTTGGTGACCTGGGCGCCACCATGAAATTCCCTTAATTTGCACAGTTTTGCTTTCACTTCCTGTTTGGCTATGGGACAGGAAGTGAATGGAAATCTCCTCAATGGGGCACAGATTATAACCGTCCCGTGCTCTATCCAAAATTAAAAAAAATTAAAATGTTCCTATAGTTCTACCTAACATTTAAAGTGAATGTTCAGCCAAACCCTTTTTTTTTTTAAATGTGGATACATCTGGAGAAGGACAAACCCATTTTAAAATGTTATTGTAATCCAAGCAAGAAGACTATTCACTTTGCAAGAGATTTAGATTGAATGAAGTGAAGCTCTGCTAACTTCCATCATCCAATCATGTGCAAGCCAAAATGGATTTTGTTTCCTTGAACATCATTGGTTATTCTTTTCAATGTGAAATTTCAACACATTCCCTAAACTCTCATGAACATTTTCATGCAAAATGAAACTTCCCTTGCAAAGTGAACAATCTATCTGCCTTTAGTAAATCAACCTCAATGGGTTAAACAGACAGAAAGGGAGGGTAAATCTCTAAAATGAACACAGACAGAAATAAAACCTTATTTATTTATTTTTTTTAAGTAGAGTAGGCTGAAACCTTATGCTTTTTAATTGCTGCCTGTATCCCTATCACAGATTCTCCATCATTTCCTTCACAGAGTGAGTAGAAATATCTCTAACAGGGCCTCATATAGCAGTAATAATCTGATGGTGGTTCAAAAGTTCCGTCACAAAAAAAAAGGTTTTCATAGGAATTGCCCTTTTATGCCGCATACACGCGATCGTAATTTCCGATCGGGTCCCACGGGCGCGGTCACAGAGTTTAGGACCCCACGGCTGGGCTTAAGTTCTACTTAAGCCCAGGTTAAGCCCAGGTTAAAAAAC
This sequence comes from Rana temporaria, assembly GCF_905171775.1. Classification (NCBI taxonomy): domain Eukaryota; kingdom Metazoa; phylum Chordata; class Amphibia; order Anura; family Ranidae; genus Rana; species Rana temporaria. The sequence goes on along the minus strand of NC_053493.1, from coordinate 378,729,081 downwards.
ATGTTCTATTTCTAAACACCAATGGAAAAAAGTCCGATGGGTCTCACACATGATCGGAATTTCCGATGAAAAAAGTCCATCAGACTTTTTTCATCGGAAATTCCGATCATGTGTGAACCCCATCGGACTTTTTTTTCCGTTGGTGTTTAAAAATAGAACATGTTTTTTATTTTTTTCGATGGAAAAAAAAAACGATAGGAAATACATAACGTCTGTGTGCAACTCCGACGGAGAAAAAACCCACGCATGCTCAGAATCAAGTCGACGCATGCTCGGAAGCATTGAACTTAATTTTTTCTCGAGTTGTCGTAGTGTTTTACGTCACCGAGTTTTGGACAGTCGGAATTTGGTCTGACAGTGTATATGCAAGACAGCTTGAACGGAATTCCGTTGAAAAATTCCATCGGATTTTAGGCCATCGGAAATTCCGATCGTGTGTACGGGACATATGGCATTAAAGAATGTACTTAAAGTGGTTGAAAGGGCTGAGTTTTTTTTAGTTTTGTGCATTCTATGCATAATGGCATTGTCTGTCTCTCTCCCACCTCATTGGCTGGGACAGCCCACTGGCTCCCTCTGCTGTCAATCACAGCAAGTGAGGCAATACTAGGGGGAGTACAACTGGGGGGATCTGTAGTGGAGAAGGATCTGGGGGTCTTGGTAGGTCATAAGCTCAATAATAACATGCAATGCCAAGCTGCAGTTTCCAAAGCGACCAAAGTCCTTTCTTGTATTAAGAGAGGTATGGACTCCAGAGACAGAGATATAATTTTGCCCCTGTACAAATCATTAGTAAGACCTCATCTGGAATATGCAGTTCAGTTTTGGGCAAAAGTTCTCAAAAAGGATATCGGAGAACTGGAGAAAGTGCAGCGAAGAGCAACCAAACTGATAAGAGGCATGGAGGAGCTCAGCTATGAGGAAAGATTAGAAGAACTAAATCTATTCACTCTTGAGAAGAGGAGAATTAGGGGGGATATGATCAACATGTACAAATATATAAGAGGTCCATACAGTGTACTTGGTGTTGAGTTATTCACTTTACGGTCAACACTGAGGACAAGGGGGCACTCTAGAGGAAAAGAGATTTCACCTCCAAATACGGAAAGGTTTTTTCACAGTAAGAGCTGTGAAAATGTGGAACAGACTCCCTCCAGAGGTGGTTCTGGCCAGCTCAGTAGATTGCTTTAAGAAAGGCCTGGATTCTTTCCTAAATGTACATAAAATAACTGAGTACTAAGATTTGTAGGTAAAGTTGATCCAGGGTAAATCCGATTGCCTCTCGGGGGATCAGGAAGGAATTTTTTCCCCTGCTGTAGCAAATTGGATCATGCTCTGCTGGGGTTTTTTGCCTTCCTCTGGATCAACTGTGGGTATGGAGTTGGGTGAATGGGATTGTATTGTGTTTTTTTATTTTGTTTGTTTATTTTTTTGTGGTTGAACTGGATGGACTTGTGTCTTTTTTCAACCTGACTAACTATGTAACTATGTAACTATGTAACTAAGAGCGGGGGAGGGGGGCGAGGCAGAGCTGCAGCTCTATGTGTCTTATGGACACCTAGAACAGCAACTCGGGAGCAAGCATGCAGCGGTGCCCCCCAGGGCAAGAGTCACTGCTCAAGGGGGAGGAGCCAGGAGCACTGGCGGGAGAACCCAAAAAGAAGAGGATCGAAAATGTTCTGTGCAAAACTACTGCACAGAGCAGGTAAGTATAACATGTTTCTTAATTTTTAACAATAAGAAACAAAGCTTTAATACCACTTTAACCACTTAAGGACCCCTTCACGCCGATATACGTTGGCAGAATGGCACGGCTGGGCACAATCACGTACCTGTACGTGTCTCTTTATGCCCAGCGGTGGGGTCCTAAGCTCCGTGACCACGCCCGTGGGACCCGTGGACCCGATCGCCGCTGGTGTCCTGTAATCGGTCACCGGAGCTGAAGAACGGGGAGAGGTGTGTATAAACACACCTTCTCTGTTCTTCACTGTGGCAGTCATCGATTGTCTGTTCCCTGATATAGGGATGATGTCACACATCCAGCCCCACCCCCTTACAGTTAGAAACACATATGAGGTCACACTTAACCCCTACAGTGCCCCCTAGTGGTTAACTCCTAAACTGCAATTGTCATTTTCACATTAAACAGTGCATTTTTATAGCACTTTTTTCTGTGAAAAAAAAAAATGTGTCAAAATTGTCCGATGTGTCCACCATAATGTCGCAGTCATGAAAAAAATCGCTAATCGTTGACATTAGTAGTAAAAAAAAAATATTAATAAAAATGCAATAAAACTATCCCCTATTTTGTAAACACTATGGGCCAGATTCACGTAGATCAGCGGATCTATAGATCCGCTCGATCTACGTGATTTAAGATCTAATTCACAAACCACTTACCTCCAAACTTGCGGCGGCGGATCCTAAATCCCCCGGCGGAATTCAAATTTCGCGGCTAGGGGGAGTGTACTATTTAACCACTTTAGCCCCGGGCCTGTTTTTTAGAGTCGGTGTTTACGAGACAAAACCATTTTTTTTTGCTAGAAAATTACTTAAAACCCCCAAACATTATATATTTTTTTTTTCTAACACCCTAGAGAATAAAATGGAAGTCATTGCAATACTTTTTGTCACACCGTATTTGCGCAGCGGTCTTACAAGCGCACTTTTTTTGGAAAAAATTCACTTTTTTAAATGAAAAAATAAGACAACAATAAATTTGGCCCAATTTTTTTATATATTGTGAAAGATAATGTTACGCCGAGTAAAATGATACCCAACATGTCACGCTTAAAAATTGCGCCCGCTCGTGGCATGGCGTCAAACTTTTACCCTTAAAAATCTTGATAGGCGACGTTTAAAAAATTCTACAGGTTGCATTTTTTGAGTTACAGAGTAGGCCTAAGGCTAAAATTAATGCTCTCGCTCTAACGATCGCGGCGATACCTCACTTGTGTGGTTTGAATACCGTTTTCATATGTCGGCGCTACTCGCGTATACGTTCGCTTCTACGCGCGAGCTCGTCGGGACGGGGCGCTTTAAAAAAATTTTTTTTTGCTTTTCGCATTTATTTTTATTTATTTTAGAATTTTTAACACTGAAAAAAAAAAAAAAAAAATAAATTATCACTTTTATTCCTATTACAAGGAATGTAAACATCCCTTGTAATAGAAAAAAGCATGACAGGTCCTCTTAAATATGAGATCTGGGGTCAAAAAGACCTCAGATCTCATATTTGGGCTTAAATGCAAAAAAAAAAAAAAAAAATTTGGAAATGTCATTTTTTCAAATGACAAAAAAAAAAATGTTTCTTTAAGACGCTGGGCGGGACTGACGTTTTGACGTCACTTCCGCCCAGCGGAGCTATGGGGACGGGCGAAGGAGATTTTTCCTTCAGTCTCGTCCCCGCTCAGCTGCCGGATGGTCGCGATCTCCTCCGCCGCTACCGACGGCTCCGGTAAGCGGCGGAGGGCGCGGGACAGCGGCGGGAGGGGGGGCCCCCTCTCCCGCCACCGATAACGGCGATCTCGCGGCGAATTCGCCGCGGAGACCGCCATTATCGTTAACACGGCCGCCCACAGAAGAGATGAATATCTCGATTGTGGCAGCAGCTGCTGCCGTTACCGAGATATTCATCTCTAAAGTGAGGACGTATAACGGCGGTGGGCGGTCGGCAAGTAGTTAAATCAGGCGCGTTCCCGCGCCGATTTAAATGCGCATGCGCCGTCCGGGGAATTTCCCGGCATGCATTGCTCCCACTGACGTCACTAGGACGTCAGTGGTTTCGACGTGAGCGTGACTTGCGACGCGCGTGTTTGTGAATCGGCGTACGCAAACGACGTTAGAAAATTCAAATTCGACGCGGGAACGCCGGCTATACTTAACATTGGCTGCGCCTGATAAAAGCAGGGGTAAGTATACGACGAGAAAGCCGCTACGGAAACGTCGTAAGAAGACTGCGTCGGGTCCGCGTACGTTCGTGAATTTGCGTATCTCGCTGATTTACATATTATTCAAGGTAAATCAGCGGGAACGCCCCTGGCGCCATTTTTAAATCGAAAATAAGATCCGACAGTGTAACACATTGTAACACTGTCGGATCTAAGCCCTATCTATGAATCAGGCGCATAGATAGGACCAGTGTAAGTCAGAGATACGATGGTGTATCTGTAGATACACCGTCGTATCTCTTTGTGAATCTGGCCCTATAAATTTTGCGCAAACCAATCGCTTATTGTGTTTTTTTTTTTACCAAAAATATGTAGAAGAATAGGTATCTGCCTAAACTGAGGGAAAAAAAGTTTTTATATATATTTTTGAGGGGTATTTATTATAGCAAAAGGTAAAAAATATTGCATTTTTTTCAAAATTGTCGCTCTATTTTTGTTTATAGCGCAAAAAATAAAAACCGCAGAGGTGATCAAATACCACCAAAAGAAAGCTTTATTTGTGGGAAAAAAAGGACGCCAATTTAGTTTGGGAGCCACTTCGCACGACTGCGCAATTGTCAGTTAAAGCGACTCAGTGCCGAATCGCAAAAAGGGGCAAGGTCCTTAACCTGCATAATGGTCCGGGTCTTAAGTGGTTAAAGCATCTATGTCACTACAATTTTTTTTTTAATTATTTCTCCAACAGAAGAGGAAGAACTTACCTTTCTGGTGAGCGACTCAGACCTATTTCAAGGGCTACAATGCTACAAAGAATCTGCATCTGACATACTTATGGGTATGATGGATTCCTGCATTCTCCAATGTTTTCTAAGGTTACATTTGATGGCCCCTACGTGTGGCTTCTATGTCTCCCCAAGAAATGATGGAGTACTTTCAGAGTGCCCCTAAATCAATGATCCAATCTGATCTTATTTTAGTGTTGGGGTTTTAAAGGTTAAAATCTTAGTGGGCTGCTGATTATTTTTTTATTTTTTTTGTACAAATCAGATTAATCCCCTTCCTAAAATAATTACTGAACAGCAACAGTTGTGTGGGTGTGAGAAAACCAATCCCATAAGACAGACAACGGGAGATCTGCAGTGAATACAGAATATATTACGAGACTGCTCGACATTGAAAGATTGATATGAAGTTGTTGCTCAAATGTTTCATCTCCATTATTACCCAGTACGAGGAAGTGTTTAATTAGGCACACCAGAAATCTATAAAAGAAAATGCCATCGCAGGCGAAGCGTTCTATCCAACGCTCTTCCACAGTTTACCGTTCATCTCTCCATTACGACACCATGACACCGCAAATATAACACATTATTTGCATCTCACCGGAAACATTTGTTGGAAAACATGGACGTGATTTATCGGTGATAACTTCATCTGCTACACAGACGCTGCCGTAAAAGGAAAATATTATTTATAACGGAAAATGCAGTGAAAACACGTTGCTTTCCTTGCCAGTCAGTTTGAAAAGGTCAGGACAATTCATCACTGTTTTTCAATACACAGAATAGACATGGAATTAATATTCCGTCTCTGCACTTCATTCTCTGACACATGTAAGAAGGAGAGAATATGAAATTAAATTAGCGCACACTGCAAGACAGCCCTTTCTATAGACTGTGCTATTATTATATAATCTCGAATCAAGGTACATTAATGATTTTGACTACAGTTTTCCTGAATAGCTGCATGAACACATTTCCATCTTAACCAGCAACAGAGGTCTGTAAAGCCTACTTAAACGTGTTCTAAATAAGGGTGCCCTGACTTCAGTTCAGAAATAACACTAATGCAGCATTGGGTATTTTGAACAAAAGCAGATGGTCTCCATTAGTAATGAAAAGCACTTCATCCTAACAGTTCTACAATTTGAAAACAAGAAAACCTTTTTTTTTTTCCCCGTAACGGTTTGAGATTATAATATTGGAATATCTTGTCTTGCAGTCCTAGGTTTGCTTCTCTTTCTGTAACTCTGTCAACTTATGATTTTTGGGTTTACCCATCTAGGTTTTTTGTTGATGGGTGGTCTAATTTCCTCCTACAACTCTAATGCCGCGTGCACAAGACCCTTTTTCAAGACAAGAAAAATGCAAATTTTTTTAATTGGTCGTGAAAAACGGTTGTGTGTAGGCTCCAGAGCATTTTTCTCGATGCGAAAAATGGCCGTTAAAAATTTAGAACCTGCTCTATTTTGTCTCGTAGTTTGTAGGCTTTAACGAGGAGGAAAAAACTGTGCATGCTCAGAAGCAAGTTTTGAGATTGGGAAATTAGCATAAGCAGCCCAAAGGGTGGCACCATTTCGAATGGAACTTCCCCTTTATAGTGCCGTTGTACGTGTTGTACGGCACCGCGCTTTGCTGGAGAATTTGTTTCACAATCGTGTGTATGCAAGGGAGCGCAAATGCTTATTGAGAGCGCAGTCATTACCCAAAGGCCTCGATGCGCTCATAGAACCGACATATACAAATACAACCAAAATCTCTTATTACTGTACGATAATGATATAAAACCACATACTAAACATTTAAAAACTGAAGTACTAATATCTTACCCTAATTAGGGCCATACACTTGAGAAAATAAAAAAGTTTTTAAAAACTTCCTAAATTTTAATAAATCCTTCTCACATCTTATATATAGAGGTAGAGAATTCCAAAATATTGATCCCTGCGCATCCAGTGTCCTCCCCCCACATCTAGTTCTTCTAAACCTGGGGACAGTCAAATTAGCCTGATTAGCAGATCTCAACGCTCTGTTGGGAACATAACAGGTAAATTTTTCTTGTAGATACCCTGGGCCTATCTTATGGATAGCTTTGTGGACGATGCAACCCACTTTGAACAAAACCCGTTCAGCAACCTGTAGCCAATGCAGGGTTTTCAGAGATGGTGTAATATGCTCCCGACGACCCACACCAGTTAATAACCTAGCTGCGGCATTTTGGATCAGCTGAAGCTTATCTAGAAGGGTTTTTGGACACCCCGTGTATAGCGCATTACAGTAGTCCAGCCGACTACCAATAAAAGCATTAATCACGTGGACTTTTTCCACCTCGTCAATAAAATGCAGTGTAGAACGCAGAAGTTTCAGTTGGTAATAGCATAAGCTCACCACCTGATTCACCTGCGACTTTAAAGCGGAGCTCCACCCTAAAGTGGAACTCACGCTGATCGGCACCCGCCCCCCCTCCGGTGTCACATTTGACACCTTTCAGGGGGGAGGGGGGTGCAGATACCTGTCTAAAGACAGGTATTTGCACCCACTTCCGGCCACACGCTACGGGCAAAAGACTGGTTTTTCTGACTTCCCGTCTGTCGCCCGTTTTGTGCTGGGAACACTCGGCTCCCAGCACACAGCGTGTGAGCCAATCGGCGGGCGCAGCGCGACTCGCGCATGCGCCGTAGGGAACCGGGTAGTGAAGCCGGAGCGCTTCACTTCCTGGTTCCCTCACTGAGGATGGCGGGGGGAGCAGCAGAGAGATGAGCGATCGCTCGTCCTCTGCTGCGGTCGGCGCTGGACTCCAGGACAGGTAAGTGTCCTAATATTAAAAGTCAGCAGCTGCAGTATTTGTAGCTGCTGGCTTTTAATATTTTTTTATACTGGCACATCCGCTTTAACCTCCCTGGCGGTATGATTCTGTCTGGAATTACGTACCAAAAGCGGTACAATTATTTGCAAGGAAATTTGGTGTTTTATACTGTAGGCCTGTAATTCTTAGGAATAACTCACTTAAATCTGACCAAACAAGAATCTAATGGGCATCCCGGGTATGACATTTTTAAAAAAACGAAATGATAAATTATAATATAATAAATAATTATAAATAATTATAACAAATAATAATATAATTCTAATAAAAATTATTCAATAATGTAATCAACTCAAAATCACTGAAATTTTCTCAGTTGCAGAATTGTCGCTGTCATTATTTTTTTTTTTTTTATGACGAATTTCCCAACAAATCGCTATCACACAATTTTGCAAGTGATTATAATTTATCATCGCTGTTTTTTAGCTGATCTAAAACCATTTTTGACATAAAGGGAAACTTTTGGTTGCTATGGACAATCTACAGTTTGCAGGCAGAAAAAAAGTTTTTTATTATATAAAATGACATGCAGGACACTGGGCAGACCACTAGGGACAAGGGGGGTGTGTTTTTTTACATACAGTACTGTAATCTATAAGATTACAGTATACTGTATGTAAGGTGTTTGTTTACGTTTTTGACGACGATCTCCGCTCCCGTGCGTCGTAACGTCGCAGGGAACGGAGATCGGCGGCACAGGAGGACGCTGTGTGAATCGAGCGAGGTCCCGCTCGCTCACACAGCGCGGTGACATTGCTGGATCCAGGAGAATGTAAGCCAGCGCACGCTGCAGGCTCTGCATATCTACCCCGAGCGTGACTCGGGGATACCGATCACAGCAGAAAAAATCCAACCCGAGTCACGCTCGGGAATACCGCCAGGAGAGTTAATGACAATTTGGAATCCAAAATGATTCCCAAGTGCCGAACCTGGGTAGCCGGGGTAGGGGATGGCATAAACGAAACCGGCCAGGAAGGAAAATCATTCAGACTGGTTTTGCTCTGATTGCTAATAACAATACACTCCGTTTTTGAGCCATTAAGCTTTAAATAATTGGCTCCCATCCAGGACTGTATCTCCTCCAGGCAGGATGCCAGATCGACCTGTACTTCCACCTTTTTAGGCAGCTTAAAATAAATCTGCGTATCATCTGCATAAACATGAAAGCTAAGATTATGGCGCCGAATAATATATATATAATAATATACAACAGCGGCCTTATGTAGATATTAAATAATATCGGCGATAACGCCGAACCCTGAGGAACCCCGCAGGACAAGGAACTGTTAGTTGAATAATACGTCCCTAGTCTTACCCTCTGAGTCCTATTCTGTAGGAATGAGGCCATCCATGTCAATGCCATGTCCTCAAACCCGGCCACAGACACCGCCTGCTTCAAAATACTTGGCACCGTTCCGATAGCAAAAGACATATTAACAATGTCTGCTATAAACGGTGCCAAGCTAACAGCAGAGTCTTTCACCAGCTGCGCAATGCAGGGGTCAAGCGCTGAAGACGAAGCTCTGAGTGACTTAAGAATAGTCAATATCTCTACACTCGTTACCGCCGAAAAACAGGTAAAACGTACCCCTTTGTATACAGGAGAACTTTCTGTATAACAAGAGTCAGGTATATTCTTTCTTATGTCTATAATTTTTTGCTTAAAATACTCTGCTAACTTCTCACTTAGTTCCGGAGAGAATTCTTCCTTGATGTCTAAGCAGATGGGATTTGCAAGAGTATTGGCCACTTTAAATAATTCTGCGGCCTTATTTTCCGCCAACCTAATTTTCTCTGTTAGGTATGTTTTTTTTTAGCTTTTTTTATTTCAGCTTTATATTTTTTCAAAGCCGATCTGTATGCCTCTCTAGTAAAGGAATTAGGGTCTTTCCTCCATATTTTTTCTGACGCTCTGCAGCTCCATTTTAAAGTGCGAGTATTTTGATTAAACCAGAGTGGGTTATTTGTTGGGGATCTTATATTTTTGGGGCCAGAAGATCTAAAGTTTTCAATATTGCTGAGTTAAATACTTCTATTTTATCCTCAATAGTATGTATTTTTTTAAATGCCCTAATATCTGAATTCTCTGGAAATATTCTAGAGAAAACATCTGCGGACACTTTCGAATAATTGCGTGTAAGAAATGGTTTAACAACTCTATTAGGTATATGAGGTTTTTTTTTTGTACATTACCCACTATTTTAAAACCTATAAAAAATGGTCACTCCAAGCCACCTCTAGCGGTGGATCAGTCCTGGTTACACAGCCATTATGCAATATCCAATCCAATGTATGCCCAGCCCTATGGGTGGGTTTACTTACTTCCTCTGTATAGCCCAGGCTATTAGCATAATGGAGAAGTTGCTGAACTTCTGTATTACGAATATCATCAGCCCACATATTAAAGTCTCCCACAACTAAAGACATGGGAAACTGCAACACTGAGGCCGATAACAATTCTGTAATATCCTTTAATATTTGATTTTCTATTTATATTAGGAGACTTTCCTAAAGCCTTAAGTAGTGCAATTGTCTTTCCGGCAACCACAAGTTGCAGGGAAAAAAATAGCTTGATTCCCCCATCAACACAGTCAGTGTTGATGAGGGAATCCCTCCCCTGCCTCCCGGGGGGGGGGGGGGCGTTGCCACCCCTCCAGGAGAACACGATAATTATTGCTAGTGTCTGTAATAGCTGCTAGCAATAATCACATGCACAATTCCACAGGCTGGTTGTTCCCAAGCTGATTGACCAATCAACTTGGGTACAATCAACCTGCACATACAAGGTTTGAATCTCAGCCGATCCCTTCTGGCCAGCTTGTTGTGGGCTGACACAGCATTTTTGAGTGGTGTAAGCCCTGCCCTATTTTATTGTATCTATTTAATCAAACCTTCCCCCTATCCCATTTTCTAAAACATAGACACTAATCAATCCCTTTAACCACTTGCCGACCAGCGTCAGGTCGGCTCGTTCCCGCAAATTGCCGTAGCTGTATGTTGGCTCCTTTAAGAGTCATAGCAGGCACGTGCATGCGCAGACTGCATGGCCGGGAACCCGATGCGTGTGGCCGGTGGCCACGATATCCGCTGGTCACCATTGACAGAGAGCCAGGCCGGGGATCTGTCAATGTAAACAGACAGACCCCCGTTCTGACAGAGGAGGAGAGAGAGAGAGATCTGCTGTTCCTTGTGATTAGCAAAAGCGATCTCTCTCCTCCTCAAGTCAGTCCCATCCCCCAAAGTTAGAAACTTCTCCCAGGGAGCATTTAACCCCTTGATTGTCCCCTAGTGTTAACCCCTTCCCTGGCAGTGACATTAACACTGTAATCAGTGCTATAAAAATAATTTGCACTGATCGCTATATAAATGTCAATGACCCCAAAAAAAATTCAAAAGTGTCTGATCTTACCGCTGCAATGTTGCAGTCCTGATAAAAATCGCAGATTGCCGCCATTACTAAAAAAAATAATAATAAAAATGACATAAATCTATCCCCAATTAAAGTGACACAGTACCATATCGCAAAAAATGGCCTGGTCATTAAGGGGGAAAATCTTCAGGTCTGTAAGTAGCTAATGAATTTAGATAATTTATTGATTTAACATTTAATCCAGTTATAGTTCAAGTAAAGAACTGAGAGGGCTAAATAGACTCTTTAGGATAACGCAGGACATGTACATATGACACAAGACAGCTCTGAAATCATAGCAATGGGAACAGGTGTTTTTTTTGCAATTAGTAAGCATATGCTGTATAAGAAAAATGTTCAATCGTATATTTAACAGTCCTAAGGGTAGCCAATAAGAAGTGTCCATTGGAAAACTCCAAAAATCCAGACGGCTGCACTTCAAAGGAAATATCCAGCTCTATTAGAACAATAGAATCCTATATGTTATTGCACTGGTAAATCAAAACAATAAGCAGCTGGCAACACCAGATGTGATTGAAAACAACAAGCAAAATACAAAATTGCTGCGCTACAACAAAATAGTGATAAATACAATATATGAAAAATCTAAATAAAATAATAATAAATAAAGTCCCATAAGTGATAAAAGTCCAACGATGAAACTTATAAATCACTCCAAAGTGATGAAAGAAATATGGAGCCAGATTCATAAAAGAGATACAACGGCGCATCTCCTGATACAACAATCGTATCTCAGAGATACGACGGCGTATCTATGCGCCTGATTCATAGAATCAGGTTACGCATAGATATCCCTAAGATCCGACAGGTGTAAGTGACTTACACCGTCGGATCTTAGGCTGCAATTCTAGGCCGGCCGCTAGGTGGCGATTCCAATGCGGTCGGCGTAGAATATGCAAATGACTTGTTACGCTGATTCACGAATGTACACTTTGCCCGTCGCTGTAAATTTACGTTGTTTCCGTAGAGATACGCGGCTTAAACTAAACCTGCCCTCTAGGTGGTCTAGCCAATGTTAAGTATGGCCGTCATTCCCGCGTCGAAATTTGAAATTTCACGTCGTTTGCGTAAGTCGTCCGTGAATGGCGCTGGTCGCCATTTACCTTAACGTCGAAACCAATGACGTCCTTGTGACGTCATTTAGCGCAATGCACGTCGGGAAATTTTAGGGACGGAGCATGCGCAGTACGTTCGGCGCGGTAACGCGCCTAATTTAAATGGTCCCCGCCCCATTTGAATTAGGCGGGCTTGCGCCGGGCGGATTTACGCTACATCGCCGCAAGTTTACAGGCAAGTGCTTTGTGAATCAAGCACTTACGCTGAAAACTTGCGGCGGTGTAACGTAAATGGGATACGTTACGCCGCCGCAGCGTAGGGCAATTCTATGTGAATCTGGCCCTAAGTGTTCAATATAAGTCAATACACACCTTTAATGTGAATATCAAATGAAAAAGGTGAATCAGCCAGGCGTGCCTCCACCATATGATAGGAAATGGCTGCATACCATAGAAAGTGGACTCTAAATTATAGTCATAAACGCAATATGAAAAGATGTCGCTTAAGGGCCGTTCCTTCCTATCAATGAGAACTCTCATATGGGAAATGGTAGGTAGTTCCCCAACAGGTCATACAAAACACTCACATGGAAATAAATCTAAATATTCCCATAGTATAAAACTGTATTTAAAATGTATTAAAGTACCAACTACTCAAAAAGAGTCAATTAAAAATGAGCATATAGGCAGCATATACCAGTCCCGGGAATCAATATACTGTATACAGTTTTACACTATGGAAATATTTCGATTTTTTCCATGTGAGCGTTTTCATTGATAAGGAGGAAAGGTGCTGAGAAGTTCCACCTTACGGGACTTTTCATATTGTGTTTATGACTCTTGTAATTTAGAGTCCACTTTCTTTGGTGGAGGCACACCTGGATGATTGACCTTTTTCCTTTGATATTCACATTGAGGCTGGGTTCACACTGATACGACACGACAGTCATCCAACTTTCATCCTACTTTGCTCTGCGACATCAGTCCTACATTGATCCTACATCCATCCAACTTTCATGAAGAGGATACTACTTTGATCCGACTTTGTAATAGTCTGACTTGTTCTTCGACCAGTGTGAGATAAATCATTTTTACTGCTGCTGTAATCACCATGTCGGATGTTACAAGTCGGATGGTTAGGACAAGGATCCTACTTTGATCTGACTTCAATGATATTCAATGGGCTGAAGTAGGATCAAAGTCAGACCAAAGTAGTACAGGGAGCATTTTCAAAGTTGGACCGACTTTTGTCAGACCAGTTAAGACAGCTCTCATAAGGAAACATTAAGCCTGGGTTCACACTTGTCCGACAAATGCTCCGACATTGGGAGCTCATGTCGCATGACGTGTGAAAATGAATGGTTCCCTTCTTAACTGGTCCGACACAAGTCGGTCCGACTTTGAAAATGCTCCCTGTACTACTTTGGTCCGACTTTGATCCCATTTCAGCCCATTGAATATCATTGAAGTCAGACCAAAGTAGGATCCTTGGGCCAAATTCTCAAAAAAGCTGCCTAACTTAACTTTTAGCAGTTAAGTTACACAGGCGTTAAATTTCTACCTAAGTGCCCGATCCACAAAGCACTTACCTAGAAATTACACGCCGTGTAACCTAAGTGCCTCCGTCGCAAGGCGTCGTCTGCTCAAGGGGGCGATTCCGATTCAAATGAGGCGCGCTCCCGCGCCGGACGTTCGGCGCATGCGTGTGACGTCATTTTTCCCGACGTGCATCGCGCGAACGTACTTTACGCCGGGCTTTGTGGATCGCGACGGGACAATAAAGTTGCGTCGGGTAAAAAAAAAAATACGCACCGGGAAAAAAAATTTGAAATTTTAAAAAAAACACGGCGATCGAAAAAAAGGTTTGTTTTTACAAGGTCTAAACAGTTTAGGCCTTGTAAAAGCATCCCTAATTTTACGTATGCAAAACGTAACTTATGCAGAAAACACAAAGCTAAAAAGCTTTGTGGATCTGCCTAAGTCCTCATTTGCATACGCAAAGCGGCATTTCGACTCGAAATGCCCCCAGCGGCGGATGCGGTACTGCATCCTAAGATCCGACAGTGTAAGTGTCTTACAGATGTCGGATCTTCTGACTATCTTTGGAAAAATCCTTCTGAGGATCGTTTCCAAAGATAGCCACAGGGATACGCAGGCTAAACAGCAGTTCCGCCTGCGTATCTCCTTTGAAGATTTGGCCCCCTGTCCTTACCATCCAACTTTTGACATCCGACATGGTGATTACAACAGCAGTAAAATGAATTTATCTCAAACTGGGATTGTTTTGATTGGTCAAAGAACAAGTCAGAATATCACAAAGTGGAATCAAAGTAGTATCCTATTCATGAAAGTTGGATGGATGTAGGACCGATGTAGGACCGATGTAGGACTGATGTCGCAGTGCAAAGTAGGAGGAAAGTCGGATAACTGTCGTGTCGTATCAGTGTGAACCCAGCCTCATTTTCACACGTCATGCGACATGAGTTCCCAATGTCGGAGCGTTTGTCGGACAAGTGTGAACCCGGTCTGAAGGTGTATATTGGACTTATGTTAAACACCAGATTTCATCCATTTGGAGTGATTTATCAGCTTCATCGTTAGACTGTTATGACTTATGGGACTTTCTTATTCTTTGAGGATTTTGTCATGTATTGTATTTGTCACTATTTTGTGTTAGGCCCCATACACACGAGAGGATTTATCCGCAGATACGGTCCAGCGGACCGTTTCCACGGATAAATCCTCTCAAAGATATCCGCTGATTTCGATGGGATGGAGTGTACACACCATCCCATTGAAATCCGCGCGGAAATCCTCTGCCGATGACGTGTCGCGCCGTCGCCGCGATTATGACGCGGCGACGGGCGCGACGCTGTCATATAAGGAATTCCACGCATGCGTCAAATCATTACGACGCGTGCGGGGAATCCCTTTGGACGAATGGATCCGGTAAGTCTGTACAGACGAGCGGATCCATCCGTTGGAATGGATTCCAGCAGATGGATATGTTGTGCAGCACAACAAATATTCGATCTGCTGGAATCCATCCCAGAGGAGATTTCTCCGCGGAAACAGATCCGCTGGCGTGTACACACCATAGAATCTATCCGCAGAAACCCATTTGCTGGGATTTATCTGCGGATGGATTCTATCGTGTGTACGGGGCCAAAGTGTGACACTTTTTTATTTTGCCTATCAGAACTATAAAATCACTTGTACATCACCTAAACAATGTGGGGATAGAGGAAAGGGTCAACGCATCAGAGCTTACTCATGACTTGTGTTGACCTTGTCCTCTGTCCCCACAGTGTGGGAAAAAAACCGCAGGCAATACCATCTTAAGAGCTGACAGCTCACACCCTGCCACTTTAGTTAAAAGTATACAGAAAAGAAAATCAGCAAATCAGTGCAAAACCAAATCATAACGATTGCAGCTGAACACTGGAGGTCAATATAAAAAAGCCCTTAGGCCTCGTACACACAATAGGTTAACCAGAGGACCGTTTTCATCTGTCAAAACCGATCGTGTGTGGGCCCCATAAGTTATTTAACCATCGGTTAAAAAAAGACAACTTGCTTGAAATTTAACCGATGGATTCCTAACCGATAGGTCAAAACCGATCGTTAGTAGGCACAACCGGTTAAAAATCCACGCCTGCTCAGAATCAAGTCGACGCATGCTTGGAAGCATTGAACTTTGTTTTTTTCAGCACGTCATTGTGTTTCACGTCACCGCGTTCTGACACGATCGTTTTTTGACAACGGTCCATCGGTCCTTTCTCATCGGATGGACTAATCGTGTGTACAAGGCTTTAGAAAAAACACATATAGAAAGCAGTGCAGTGCCTAAGAAGAAGACTCCTTAGGCAGTGAACAGAGTGCTAGGAACAATCACTGTATATCCATATCAGTGTCTCCTCCACCAGAGATACAGGCCGCTCACCTTAGCGAATAGACCTCTGAACAAACAGAGTGAAGGACTATATATGAAGACATCCCTCTCATCTTTACAATTACCCATATCAAGGGACTGCTTGAATGACCTTCTGTTTGTTCAGAGGTCTATTTGTTAAGGTGAGCGGCCTGTATCTCTGGTGGAGGAGACACTGATATGGATACACATTGATGGTTCCTAGCACTCTGTTCACTGCCTAAGGAGTCTTCTCCCTCTCTCTGCTGTTCTCTACTGTCAATATTTTTTGCCTCAGTACTCCATACGTTTGGACTGTTCATGTGTTTTTTTTTTTTTTGTTGTTTTTTTTAGCGCTGCACTGCTTTCTACTTAAAGCGGATCTCCACTCTAAAGTGGAGTCCCGCTGATCGGAACCCTCCCCCCCTCCGGTGTCACATTTGACACCTTTCAGGGGGGAGGGGGGTGCAGATACCTGTCTACAGACAGGTATCTGCACCCACTTCCGGCCCTACGATACGGGCAAAGGACGGGTTTTTTCCTTCCTTCCCGTCCGTCCCCCGTTGTATGCTGGGAACACTCGGCTCCCAGCACACAGCGGGAGCCAATCGGCGGGCGCAGCGCGACTCGCGCATGCGCCGTAGGGAACCGGGCAGTGAAGCCGGAGCGCTTCACTTCCTGGTTCCCTCACCGAGGATGGAGGGGGGAGCAGCAGGGTGACGAGCGATCGGCTCGTCATCTGCTGCGATCGGCGCTGGACTCCAGGACAGGTAAGTGTCCTTCCTTATATTAAAAGTCAGCAGCTGCAGTATTTGTAGCTGCTGGCTTTTAATATATTTTTCCCGTGGCACATCCGCTTTAAGAGTATCCCATACAGACAAGGAAATTAAATAAAATGTTATATTTGTTACTAAGGTGCTGTGCCTCATAAGTCTCAAACATTTTACTATAATTATAGTTTTGATGCATTCTTCTATTAAATCTGCATGTTTCTTCGGAGTGCAGCCATCCAGATTATTGGAGTTTTCCATGTACAGTTAAAGGAACTGGGCTTTCACCTGAACGTGTGATGGGTGTAGAGGAAAACAGTGTCAGACTTCCCTTGAGCAGTAGTTTATTGTTTATTACTCAAGAGAGGTTGAGTCTAATGCCACGAATACACGGTCAGAAATTCCAACAACAAATGTTCGATGGAAGCTTGTTGTCGGAAATTCCGACTGTGTGTAGGCTCCATCCGACATTTGCTGTCGGAATTTCCGACAACAAAAATTTGAGAGCTGGTTCTCAAATTTTCCGACAACAAAATCCGTTCTGGTAAATTCCGATCATGTGTGGGCAATTCCGAAGCACAAAATTCCAGGCATGCTCTGAATCAAGTACGAGACGAAAGCGATTGGTCTGGTAAAACTAGCGTTCGTAATGGAGATAGCACATTCATCACGCTGTAATGGACTGAAAAGCACGAGGCTGAAAAGCGTGAATCATTTCTCACCAAACTGCTACTAACACGACTGGTATTAAACTTCCCTTTCATAGTGCCGTCGTACGTCTTGTATGTTTTTGGCATTCATAATTTCTGACAACATTTGTGTGACCGTGTGTATGCAAGACAAGTTTAAGCCAACATCCGTCTGAAAAAAATCCACTGTTTTGCTGTCAGAATTTCCGATCGTCTGTACGCGGCATTAGGATTTACATGCACTAAAGCAAACTGAAAGTCCCAATAGAACATGGCAGATCGGTACCAGAATATAACAGTTGGTACAGTTGAAAATGACAGTGAAAAATTTCAGAGAGTTTCCCTGATCAAGAGCCCAGACCCACCCTGTATGCTCCTGTGTCTTATTATTGGACTATTCCGATGAAGAGTGTCCTTACTGGCAGAATAGAATAAAGTATAATAAAGAATAAAGAAGATGGGAGAAGTTCATAAATGAGTCCATATTTTTCATTCACAGAATAAAATGATTAAATGTGTTGTGTCTTACTGACCTGGAACAAGTCTAACCTAACGCGGAGTTCCAGGCTATTTTTAGTTTATTAAAAGTCAGCAGCTACAAAAAGTATAGCTGCTGACTTTTAATAAACAGTCACTCACCTGTCCCACAGCCCAGCGATGGAGGCCTGCTCCTCTTCCCCTCCTCTCCTCTGCACCTCCATTGGAACTGTGTGCGACCGGCCGTAACAGCTTGTAGCTTTTGCAGCCAGGTGTGCACTGCGATTGTGCTAGTGGCGCTGCGCTCTCAGAGTGGATAGGCGATCTTCTGCAAGCTGCCAAGTGTCCCAGGAGATCGCCTAGAGGGAGGGGCCACCTAGGGGAAGAGGAGGAGTCACCTAGGCGGCCCTCTAGGCAGAAGGAGGAAGTGGGACAGGAAGTCCCCTTCAAAACAAAGAACCCACTGCCCCTCCAAAAAATATTACATGCCAAATGTGCCATGTAAGGGGACAAGGAGTACTTAAAGTGGAGTTCCGCCCATAAATATAACATTACATCAGTAGTTTTAAAAAAATGTCATTAGTCCTTTAGGAATTTTTTTTTTTTTTTTTAGATGCCTTCAAAATGTTGTTGCTAGGCAGAATAGTTAATCTTCCCACTTCCTGCACCTAGGTGCTTAATGCACCGCACAGACTCCTGGGAATGTAGTGGGTGTAACTTTCCAGGAGTCTGTGCACTCCCCAGTCTCAAAGAATCATGTGACTTGGACAGCACAGGTGCTGAAACCTGATCTGACACTGCTTGTGCAGCACTGAGCATGTGCGAGATCTGCAAGGCTGAAATCCAGGAAGTCATACAGTCTGGCTTCATGATGCCCACACTTAAGATGACCCCAGTCAATTTTTATTGACTTCACGGCCGGGCATGCACTGCGCATTTGCAAGTCGCGCTGCGCTCTCAGAGTGGATAGGCAATCTTCTGGGACCTGTCAAGTGTCCCAGGAGATCGCCTAGAGGAAGGGGCCACCTAGGGGAAGAGGAGGAGTCACCTAGGCGACCCTCTAGGCGGAAGGAGGAAGTGGGACAGGAAGTCCCCTTCAAAACAAAGAACCCACTGCCCCTTCAAAAAATATTACAAGTTTGCCATGTAAGGGGGTGAGGAGTACTTAAAGCGGAAGTTCCACTTTTGGGTGGAACTCCACTTTAACTGAGTGCTTGCTTAATCAAGGATAAGGATGACAGCAGTCTAAGCCCAAAATCTTCTTAAACAAGTCATCAGTGGAAGTGTTCACATTCCTTTGTGAATAGGTACCCTTTAAACATGCCAATTCACAGTGAATGAAAGGGTCCACATAAACAAAATCTACAGTGCGATGGATCTTCTCCTTGGCGTGGTTAATCTGGGGGGGATGAAGGAAAACCTGAATTATTATGTACACACAGAGGATGAGTTATAATTATGGCTGACCGGAATGGATAGAATGTCAACTGTTCAATCTGTTTTGTTTGATAGTTATCACAGGGATGGCGATCATTCACACTGTACATCATTTTATTCATGAAGTTTGTAATCGCCAGGGAGTCCTTTTAAATGTGATTAATTCATAATGAACATCTGCTGTTTACTTTTTTCTTTAAAGAGCTATGAATAGATCATTGATCTGTCGTCCCCAGGGGTTTGTTTTCAATGGCATAAGCCTTAATTTAGTATTTTAACACTCTGATATATTATAGTTCCCATTTGCACATTAACTTAGCTGGATGTACTTTGCTAACATGCTTGCTATCTAGCAGTTTACACATTGTACATTAGTATTTTTGCGTAGTTCTTTTTTTTTTTTTTGTCCAAGTTATGATACGTGGAAATGATTGTTTACTGGGTGTCCTTGTTTTGTTAGTTCCAGGGTGAATGGAACTGAAAACTCAGAGAGTGTATATGGTAGATGCCGCCGGTGGGTGTCGGGAGGGGGGACATCCCCTCCCACTGCCCGTAAAGGAAATCCAGTGGCTAATCAGAAACTAGAATGGCTTTAACATGGTAGGGAATCACCAAAAAAAAAATATATACCAGGAGGATGCAGGTATCCTCCTAATATCTCTGCTTCAGTTTCAGGATGACCTATGGGCGGGAAGTGGTTAAGGACCATGATTCATTACACAATGATATAATTGTAATAATGTCATGTAAATAACCACCACTCAGAGATTGTATTATTAGCACAATAATTAAAAAGATGTTCTCTGCCCCCTTACTGCAGTAAAAAGTCAAGGTAGCTAATTGTGACCACAGTCCTGATCCATTTGTGCCCCATACATTGCTGCTCCCATCGAATGTTGCCTATTCCTTTTCCCCAAAAAATGTCTTCCCCCAGCAGCATGCAGTTTTGTCATAATCCTGTTCTTCAGTTCATACCACTCCTATCACCCTGCAGCCAAACAACCCTCTCAAAAACAGTCTGCCATCATTTTGTGCCTCTCAGGAAACACCAACACTGCATAGACATCTGCCGTCCTCTGAAATGGCCTGTATTTAATCTGCTGTTACACATGTGCTTCCTTTCTTCTCCAGTCTTTGTAAACACTTGGGGCCAGACTCACAAAGAGATACGACAGCGTACCTCCTGATACGCCGTCGTATCTCTGAGATCCGGCGGTCTGATCTATGCGACTGATTCATAAGAATCAGTTCCGCATAGATCTCCCTTAGACAGGTGTAAGTGACTTACACCGTCGGATCTTAGGCTGCAATCTCCCGCCGGCCGCTAAGGGGTCGCCTCGGTTTTTTACACGTCGGATATACAAATGAGGAGAACCGCCGATTCAGTAACGAACGCCCGCCCGTCGTTTTTTTTCACGTCATTTGCATTCGGCTTTTTCCGGCGGATAGTTACCCCTGCTATAGCAGGGATAACTGCGGCGTTTCCTATGTTTAGTATGGCCGTCGTTCCCGCGCCGAGTTTTAAATTATAACGTCGTTTGCGTACGTCGATTCAGAATTCGGCCTGACGCAGGTTACGCTCACGCCGAAACCATCGACGTCAGTGTGAGCAATGCACGCATGCGCATTTAAATCGACGCGGGGACGCGCCTGATTTAAATACTACACTCCCCCTAGCCGCGGAATTTGAATTCCGCCGGGGGAGTTACGATCCGCCGGTGCAAGTTTTGATGTAAGTGCTTTGTGAATACTGCACTAGCCTCTCAAAATTGCGCCGGCGGATCGTAAATCAGATAGATTACGCAGATCTAAGATCCGCTAATCTATCTGAATCTGGCCCCTGGTATGCAAATGGACTAGAATGGTTTAGGAAGGAGAAGCTGAACATCATGGATCAAGAAAAAAACTACTGGCTGTAGGCTGCAATACAGGGTTTGGAGTGCCTGCTTTTGATGCTGGACAGGACTGTTTCAGCAGCATGCAGATGGGGCAGTGGCATACACTAAGGGCCCTTTCACACGGGGCGGATCAGTAATGATCCGCCTCGTGAATCTCCGTTTGCTCAGCGGGGATCGCTCCGTTGATCCCCGCTGAGCCGGCAGATGACAGGGCGGACCCCCTATGGGGGGATTGGATGAACACGGACCGTCTGTCCGTGTTCATCCGATCCGATCCACAGATGGAAGGACAAATAGGGTATTTCTCCGTCTGCAGAATTGGAGGAATGCGGAGGCGGGTGAGATCGGGTGTCAGCGGGTGTCCCTTTTTTATCCGCACACAGATGGATGAAAAAGCGGACATACGGTCCGCAGGTGTGAAAGGGGCCTAAATTGGCAGTTTGAGCAGGTAGGTGGCAACTCTGTGTCTAGGCTGGTTGGAAGTCCTTACAGCTTAAACACCCAGTAATGTTTTTGATTACCTGGAGATACCATCCAAAATCTAGAGAGTTATCAGGTATGGATATCATCTTTACACTCCATAATGAGGGTATCAACAAATGTAAGCACACAATGGGGGTTATTTACGAAAGGCAAATCCACTTTGCACTACTAGTGCAAACTACAAGTGCACTTGAAATTGCACTGAAAGTGCACTTGGAATTGCAGTCGCTGTAAATCTGAGGGGTAGATCTGAAATGAGGGGAAGCTCTACTGATTTTATTATCCAATCATGTGCAAGCTAAAATGCTGTTTTTATTTTCCTTGCATGTCCCCCTCAGTGCAATTTCAAATGCACTTTGTACTTGTAGTTTGCAGTTGTAGTGCAAAGTGGATTTTCCTTTAGTAAATAACCCCCAATGTCTTTTTATTCTCTTGTGCGAATCCTTTATTCCTAGGGCAAGAGACAACATAGTCCTTCCACAAATCTAAGACTCCCTGTCATATTAATCAGGGTATCATAATGTTTTAAGATAATGGGGTTTTTTCAATTCTCTAAATAAACAGTAAGATGGGAGCAGAATAAAGAACTACTTTTTCGGCATACCTGTTTGGAATTGGTGACTTTGTACCAGTGTTGCCAACCGTCAGTATTTTGACTGGCAGCCAGTAAAAAATTGGCACTTTTCTCCTGCCAGTAAATGCCAGTGAGGCCCCGTACACACGACCGAGTTTCTCGGCAGAATTCAGCCAGAAACTCGATCGGAGCTGGATTCTGCCGAGAAACCCGGTCGT
Organism: Rana temporaria; assembly: GCF_905171775.1. Lineage (NCBI taxonomy): Eukaryota > Metazoa > Chordata > Amphibia > Anura > Ranidae > Rana > Rana temporaria. Next base: position 378,706,605 of record NC_053493.1, on the reverse strand, counting down.
GTGTACACTTTTCAGCGCGGAAGCCGATGAGGAACTCGTCGGGCCGAAAAGAGAACATGTTCTCTATTTCCTCGTTATTCAATGAGGAAAGTCGGCCCGCCGAGATCTCGGCGGCTTCCACACTGAACTCGACGAGGAACTCGATGTGTTTGGCACGTCGAGTTCCTCGGACGTGTGTACGGGGCCTCAAAGGAAAAAGTTACCAGTAAAAAATATGGCTGTGACAAGACAATCCAACCGTCTTATATTGTTTTTTTCTGCGGGGGGGTGGGTCTGGCAAAGGCGGTGCTTGAGCGTGTCAATTTATGTCATGGTGCAAGGGAGCCAAGCGGAGTGGCCAGAGCCTCATGTGCGGGTCTGTGGGAAAGGAACAAGGCAAGCCTGGAGTGGAACTGTCAGTGGCGTTTGGACTGAAAGGACCTCCTGGCATGGAGGGAGACTGTCACTGTGAATCAAGATGGGAATGTGTCATGTCACTGATGTCAGTGTCACTGTGAGAGTCATTTCATGTCTGTGTACCTGCCCATTCTGATTGTGTTGCCCTCCTGAGTAATGTCCCTGAGTTACTTACTATATTGAAAATAAAATTACTATTATTATTTTTTTTTTGCCTTAATATCTACCCTTAACCACTTAAGGACCGCCTCCTGCACATATACGTCGGCAGAATGGTACGACTGGGCACATCAACGTATATGTACGTTGATCTTTAAGCCTAACCGTGGCTCCCGCAACCCGGTCCGAAGCTCCGGGACCGCGGGACCAGTGGACCCGATCGCCGATGGAGTCCCGTGATCGGTCTCCGGAGCTGAAGAACGGGGAGAGCCGTGTGTAAACACGACTTCCCCGTTCTTCACTGTGGCGGTGTCATCGATCGTGTGATCTCTTTTATAGGGATCCACAATCGATGACATCACACCTACAGCCACCCCCCCTACAGTTGTAAACACACACTAGGTGACACATAACCCCTTCAGCGCCTCCTGTGGTTAACTCCTAAACTGTAACTGTCATTTTCACAGTAAACAATGCATTTTAAATGCATTTTTTGCTGTGAAAATGACAATGGTCCCAAAAATGTGTCAAAATTGTCCGAAGTGTCCGCCATAATGTCGCAGTCACGAAAAAAAATCGCTGATCGCCGCCATTAGTAGTAAAAAATAAATAATTATTAAAATGCAATAAAACTATCCCCTATTTTGTAAACGCTATAAATTTTGCGCAAACCAACCAATAAACGCTTATTGCGATTTTTTTTACCAAAAATAGGTAGAAGAATACGTATCGGCCTAAACTGAGGAAAAAAAATGTTTTTTTATATATTTTTGGGGGATATTTATTATAGCAAAAAGTAAAAAATATAGAATTTTTTTCAAAATTGACGCTCTATTTTTGTTTATAGCGCAAACAATAAAAACCGCAGAGGTGATCAAATACCACCAAAAGAAAGCTCTATTTGTGGGGAAAAAAAGGATGCCAATTGTGTTTGAGAGCCACGTCGTACGACCGCGCAATTGTCTGTTAAAGCGACGCAGTGCCGAATCGCAAAACCCGGCCTGATCCTTTAGCTGCATTTTGGTCCGGGTCTTAAGTGGTTAATCACATTGCTAATTGCATATTATACTTGTTTGTAGCCTAAATACTGAAAAGTATACATAAAACTGTAATTTTGTAACTTTTGGAAATGCCAGTAAAAACGTGTCCGTGCCAGTAAACTTGGGTGTCAGTAAATTTTATTTTGGTAGGTTGGCAGCGCTGCTTTGTACTGAGGCTGCTGGGTCAGCATGGCAGCCAATCAACTAGTATTTTCATGTAGAGTGCCCGTAGTCTGCCTTCCATATTTGTTTGTTACAGGTTTCCTTTACCAAAGTGGATAAAAATAAAAATAGACAGGAGTACAGCACTGCAGCACTATATGCTGACATTACATTTTAAGTGATGCCACCATTCTTTAGTCTAGCGTTTCTCAACCTTTTTTCAGTAAGGACACCCTTTAAAGTACTGCATATTCTTGAGGCACCCCATTGTAAAATGTGAAAAAACGAAACTAATATTTTTACATAATGCAGCAACATCCATGCATGTAGGACACCCACAATTAGAGGTGATTTACACTGGTACTGACTAGTATTCCAATGTCTCCCCTCTCTCAGTTTTTCTCCCTCACTCAGTAAATATAACCCTAGTGCTGACAGAGAGGGGCAGGGGAGGAGTAAGCAAAGATGCTGTGCAGGGGCTGATGTCCTCCATATGTTAATAATGGCAATGACATCATTGGTCATTAGGACACTGGCAGCTAGAAGGTTGTAATGGTGTACAATGAAAACCTGTGGCTTTGAGTAACTAAAAGGCAGGCTTGATCCACCAGCTGGCTTGTATACAATTGTTGGGCAATTTTTAGGCAGTTTGTCAGAGCACCAGTAAAAAGAAACCTTAAGTACCCCAGGGAGCCTGGGCACCCTGGTTGAAAAAGGTTGCTTTAGCCCATGGTCTATGGACACCATGGACTAAGCCTCAGCTACACCAAAATCTGCTTAGCTCTAATTTTTGGTCCCTAAGGGGGTCATAAGTAATTTTTTTTAGCAAAAAATACTAATTAAACCTGTAAACAAAAAGTGTCAGAAAAAGGCTTGTTCTTCAAGAGTATAGTTAAAAGAGAAGATTGGGGTTTGTGAAAAAAAGTAAATTATATTTACCTAAGTGGATGCAGCATTGGTCCAATTCTGCATTTGTCCCCCACCGGCGAAAGACCAAGAACTGAGCGATCATACACCACTGATTGGTCAGTTCTTACTCTCTTCCGGCGGCAGAGAGCTGGTGACTATGAGTCACCAGTTCTCTGCGGTGCCCCTCCAGTGCTCAATGGGGTGCTTGGCTGTGCAGGGGGTGGAAGCCGCTGGTTCAGGCTCTCAGCAGCTCATTGAGAGGCGAGCCAACCGATGAAAGAATAGCACAATGAAGGCCAAGGAACACACCAGACAAGTCAGGGATAAAGTTGTGGAGAAGTTTAAAGCAGGGTTAGGTTATAAAAAAATGAGGCCCACACACGATCAGACTTTTTTCATTGGAAATTCTGATCATGTGTATGCAGCATAAGTGTGGCGGAAAACTAACACTGCACATCACCCTGAACACACCATCCCCACTGGTGGCAGCATCATGTTGTGGGGATGCTTTTCTTCAGCAGGGACAGGGAAGCTGGTCAGAGTTGATGGAAAGTTGGATGGAGTCAAATACAGGGCAATCTTAGAATAAAACCTGTTATGCCCTGTACACATGATCGGTTCGTCTGATGAAAACGGACGATGGATTTTTTCATCAGATATCCAATGAAGCCGACTTTCATCAGTTTTGCCTACACACCATGGGTTAAAAATCTGATTGTGTTCAATGCGGTGACGTAAAACACAACGAGTTCAATGCTTCCGAACATGCGATGATTCTGAGCATGCGTGCGTTTTTGACCAATGGATTTCCCCACAGACGATCGTTTTTTTCTATCAGTTTTTTAACCATACGAAAATTTTAAAACAGGTTCTATTTTTTTTCACTGATGAGGCCCACACACGATCGGTTCGTCCGATGAAAACGGTCCATCGGTCCGCTTTCATCAAACGAACCGATCGTGTGTACAGGGCTTTAGAGTCTGCAAAAGACTTGAGACTGGGGTGGAGATTCACCTTTCAGCAGGACAACAACCCTAAACATACAGCCAGAGCCACAATGTAATGGTTTAGATCAAAGCATTTTCAAGTGTTAGAATGGCCCAGTCAAAATCCAGACCTAAATCCAATTGAGAATCTGTAGCAAGACTTGAAAATTGCTGTTCACAGACACTCTCCATACAATCTGACAGAGGTTGAGCTATGGGCAAAAGAATGGGCAAACATTTCACTCTCTAGATGTGCAAAGCTGGTAGAGACATCCCCAAAAAGACTTGCAGCTGTAATTGCAGCAAAAGGTGATTCTACAAGTATTGACTCAGGGGGGCTGAATACAAATGCACCACACACTTTTCAGATATTTATTTGTAAAAAAAAAAAATGAAAAGCATTTATAATTTTCCTTCTACTTCACAATTAGGTGCCACTTTTTTTGGTCTGTGACATAAAATCCCTATAAAATACATTTGGTTGTAACATGACAAAATGTGGAAAATTTAAATGGGGTATGAATACTTTTTCAAGGCACTGTAGTTCTCCTTTAACGTCTATTGAGAGAGTTTAGTTCCGCTTTAAATGACCGTGTTTGTTTCATCAATAGTGAATGTTTGCTTACATTTACTGCTTTATGGCCCTTTGGGTGCAATAATTTTTAATAGTTAACTTAACATGAGCACCTATTTATTTCAGGTTAGTTTAGGTTTATTTTGTATAAATTACCGCCTTTTTAAATGAATAATTTTTCTCCAACTGTGTAAATACTCTGTTTGTAGCTGCAAATTACAAAGCCCTCAAGACCTTTGTCTCATTCTTGGAAAATTAAAAGCTTTATTTATTCATTTTAATTGGGGGAATAAATCACTAAGGATTAAATATGAGGTTCTATGTCATCCTGAACACCTCAGCGGGATAGCTATCTCACTGTAGAAGCTCTTGTTACTAGGATGGTATATTGGTCTCAATGCAAGCAGCAAGTGTGCCTGGAACAAATGTTTTTGGATTGTTCCCTGAAAGTTGTTCCATATGGTGTCATGTATAAGCATGGATTCAGGGAATGAGGATTAGAGAACTCTAAATAGAACAGTAGTGAACCCCCTCCCAGCATCACCTATCAGTGTACAGTATAGGGAGTGGCAAGGGAGTAGACGACAAAAGACTTAATTTGTTCACCTGTTCTACAGATTTTGAGAGACATCGGAGATGGCCTGGAAAATTATTCCACAACATAAGAAAATTATGAATTCTTCAAATTCAATAACAGACACATATGGAGATTGTACAACCCTTGAAGAGACATTCAAGGGGTCAAATCAAAGTGGATAGAAAGCCAAAAAGTTTATTTTGGATAGTGTAGGGTTGGTTAGAACCATTCATGAATTCTACAGTTACATTGACTGAAATTGAGAAATAAAATTGAGTTCTCAGTGGCAGAGGTGGGGAGAAATTTTCCAATGGGTTAACTTATTCTGGTAATGACTTTCTAGAGAATATTGGGCTGTGTTTCTAGGACAGGAATTGTAAAGAAATCTTGCTGGCCAGTCACAGACGAAAAAAATGACAAGTCTTAACTCAATATCCACTAAACAAGTAAAAAAGGCGCAAAGCACAGGTACCTCAAGTAGTGGTACCCAATAGTCCAAGGGCAAAGGTAAAAAGGTGTGTATATACACATATATATGCACACATAGAACTATATGGCAGGGTATCAGTCAGGGCAGCCACCAAGAAATCCAAAAGCCGGTTCCGGTATACTAGGAAAAAAAAACAAGAAGAGGGGCGCCTATGAGTATGTATCATAAGAATAATTTAATAAACAACAACATCCACTCACATGGAGAACAGGTAAGTTGCATTCAAATCCGGTTGCTGGGCTGAAGAGATGAAAGTGGGACTGCAAGTCACAGCAAGTCCTGTAAAGCTGGCACCACATCAGATCCGTGCAGGTTGGAGTGGGATGGCTGAGCACAGCGTGGTTTTCTTCAGTGATCCAGGTTTGGGCATATCTTAGTCTATCCATCTGATAAGAATATGGGTTCCAGGTAAAAGGTGTAGTGGAGAGTGACAAAAGTCAGTGGTTATGGCAAGCCGTGCTGTGGCTTTGGTGTGCACTCTGTCTCTGTAGATTAAAAAGTAAACACGGCCGTGTATTAAGAGTGAAGCCTCGTACACACGACCGAGGAACTCGACGGGCGAAACACATCGTTTTCCTCATCGAGTTCCTTGTTAGGCTGTCGAGGATCTCGGCGAGCCAAATTTCCCCATTCCCGTAGAGGAAAAAAAAGACATGCTCTCTTTTTGGCTCGACAAGATCCTCTACAGTTTCCTCGTCGAAAAGTGTACACACGACCGGTTTCCTCTGCAAAAAAAAAATACCAGCTTCTTGCTGGTTTATGCCAAGAAACACGGTCGTGTGTACGAGGCCTGAGACTAGAGGAGCATCACAGCACGGCACCCGGCAATGAAATCACACACATGCACACTACTTTGGCCATGAATCCTGCTCGTTTTACAAACCAAAATAGGATTTTTTTAAATACAGTTCCCGTATTGTGAAACGCTCGTTAACCGCGTTACTTGCAATCCGAGGTTCCACTGTATATTGCCATTATGAGGTAGACCTATTCTTTTTTTGTAAGATTTAGTAATAATTCTTTGAGTTCAGGTCTGCATTTTTTGCTAAACAAAATTACTTATAAGGCCCAAACAGTATACATAAATATTATGTTTGCAGCTGCAAATTGCGAAGCCCTTAATACCTTAATATCTAATTTTCAGGTTTATAATTGTTATTATTGATATTATGTTTTCCACTACAATACACAGATACCGAGTGTGATACTAGATTTTATCATTGTTGCAATTAGAATAAGCTGAGCAACTTGTAAATGAGTAAAAATTCTTCCTTCCTGCTATGATAGCAGATGGTTTACAAATACAGTAAATATACTACTTGTGTACAATATTTCTGACATATACTGTATATTGGCATACTTCCAACCTGTTGGTAATATAAAAAATAAAAGCATAGTGTATAGACACATCACCTTTTCCTCTACAACCCCCCCGCCCCCATGTATCACACACGTCTACTTATTAATATTATTGTTGTTATAGGTTATTGGTTAGGTTAGGACAAGGATTCTACTTTGATGCAACTTCAATGATATTCAAAGGGCTGAAGTAGGACCAAAGTAGTGCAGGAACCTTTTTCAAAGTCCGACCGACTTGGGGAACTATTGATTTGCACACGTCATGTGACATGAGCTCCCAATGTCGGAGTGTTTGTCGTACCAGTGTAAACCCGGCCTTAGGCTCTATCCTCAATCCTGCAACACCGCCAGGATCCGGTCCACTGGAGACAGACAGGATGTCCACGCTAACCAGCATGGGATATTCCGGCCGGAGTAACGTCACCAGGAGAGGAGTAGGTAACAGGGATGTACAGGCTACACATTCAGAGCTCTCTGATTCTTCTGAAGGCTGAACACTCCCTGTTTGGTTCGCAGCAGAACTTCCGAACAGGGGAAAAGTTCTAACCTGAACTGTGAACCCCCTTGAAGTCTATGGGAGCCGAACAGAAAAAAAGTGCCTATTTTGAAAGCTTATATGTAAGTAATTGGCCTTCTAGAAACAGAAATGGAAGGCACGCACACCTAGTGCATTACCAGAGATAATTTAATAATAAAATTGTTTTGTATAAAAGTGGGTACTCACAAAATGCAACTGACAAAAGGCCATAAACACAGTGCATGGACATGCACAGAACACAGGGTACCACTAATGCGTTTTGGGGGTGCACCCCCTTCCTCAGAGCTAGCCTAGCTCTGAGGAAGGGGGTGCACCCACAAAATGCGTTAGGAATACCCTGTGTTCTGTGCATGTCCATGCACTGTGTTTATGGCCTTTTGTGAGTTGCATTGTGTGAGTACCCACTTTTATACATTTTTTTTTATTATTCAATTATCTCTGGTAATGCACTAGGTGTGCGCGCCTTCCATTTCTGTTTTTCTTGTAGTTCCTTCCGGATTACCCCATCTGAGGAAGGCCGCATCCACCTAGTTTTGGGATACCATATATACCTTTTACAGCACCATTTTATCTGATATATGTTACGTCACACCTTGGAAGACCTATTAGCGCTGGAAGTGACTGTGTTTTAAGTAATTGGTAGTAAAAGGTGTATGAGGACCCGGGGACTCGTATCAATGTAAAATGTTTTTAAAAATGCCTGTTTTTTTTTCAGGAGCAGTGATTTAATGAGGCATAAAGAGCAACAATAAGAATTGAAAATTCCTTTGAAAATAATACCTGGGGGGGGGGGTCCCTTTAGTCTGCCTGTAAAGTGGTGCATCTGCAGCATATATAAAACATGCTGTTGCAAAAATAAAATTTCTAAAGATAAAAAAACTAGTCAAATCACATTTAAATTGACTCCAATTGCCGGCACCCAGCTATTGAAAACATAACTGGTTATGTAGCTGCCCCCCCCCCCAACTGAATTCAGCAAGGAGTATGAGATTTGCTGATTTGAAAGCTGTAGCTGTAGCTGTGGCTTTACTGGAGGTGTTTAGGACCTTTGCGGACTGACCACTGATTCCAAAGAGAGCAAGTGTCCCATAGGCCTCCCAGCTGCAGTCAAATGTTCCCACAAAACCACTTTTCTTCTCCAGATGTGTGGAGGTCTTTCTTACCAACTTTAACTAGGAGCATTGCTGATTGGAAAGGTCTAGCTGTGACTCTACTGGGGGCATTTTGGACCTCTGTAGATTGACTGATGTTTTCAAAAAGAACAAGGGTCCTGCAGACTTACTTGCTGCAGATGAGTCACAAACATTCCCAATAAACCACTCCTCTTCTCCGGTTCTGTGGCTGCCCCCCCAACCAACTTCAGCAAAGAGCATGAGTTTTGCTGATTGGAAAGCTCTAGCTGTGACTTTACTGGAGGCGTTTAGGACCTTTACAGACTGACCACTGATTCCAAAGAGAGCAAGTGTCCCACAGGCTTCCTTGCTGCAGTCAAATGTTCCCACAAAACCACTTCTCATCTCCAGATGTGTGGACGTCATTCTTATCAACTTTAACAAGGAGCATAAGCTTTGCTGATCGGAAGGGTCTAGCTGTGACTCTACTGGGGGCATTTTGGACCTCTGTAGATTGACTGATGTTTCCAAAAAGAATAAGGGTCCTGCAGACTTACTCGCTGCAGTTGGGTCACAAACATTCCCACAAAACCACTTCTCTTTTCCAGATGTGTGGACGTCATTCTTATCAACTTCAACCAGGAGCATAAGCTTTGCTGATTGGAAAGGTCTACCTGTGACTCTTCTGGGGGCATTTTGGAACTCTACAGACTGATCACTGCATCCAAAGACATCAAGGGCCTTCTCTGCAGTACGCTGGCAGGGCACATACTTTTATCCTTGGGATTCAGCTCCTTTCTAAGGCCTATCTTATACATTGGGTTGGGGGGGGGAGTGGAAAAACAGGCAGTTAACCATGTTTTTAGTACCCCCAAACTGCAAAGGCCGCCATATGGGAGTATATGCATGTAAAAACTATCCTTCATCATGTTAAGAAGGCAGTACTGCTTGCTGAACACTACTTATTTAGATAAAGGGGCTATGATACCAGGGGGTGGACTAATGCAGGAGGTGGGTGGTGACATCACACCTTCTCACTGATTGGGTTTAGATTTAGTTTCATATGTAGCCAGTTAGTTATCCCACCAATAATCAGTTTTTTATTTTTCTTGCAATCTGTAGATGAGTTGAAATGCCCACAACCACTGACATTTACTTGTATGACATAGTTAATAAATATAAATCACAGCCTTACACTTACTAACATATCAAACATAATTTTCACATGTATCTGTCACACCTTGTAAATCTCATGCCAGTTAAGTCAGCCTTGAAATGAAATTTACGCTGTTTCAATTTTCTTTAAATTACCACAATGCTGGTTTCTTTTTTTATTGTTTGCTGTGAATATCCACAAATTATCAGCAAGTTATTATTATGTATATTAATCTGTCACTGCAAATCTATGTTTGCTCTTCTTTCTATACTTAATTGTAACATCTATATTATGTTTACTTCATATACTTTATAATTAGGAATTTAATATCGTATAATTGCTGTTAAGTTGTGATAGGCAACAAAAAAAAAAAGTTAATTAAATGATTTAATATGAAAGTACCAGTAAACAAAAAATATAAGACTGCAAATGGTAGTATTAATTTGAGGTTTGGTTGATAATTACTAATTATAATAATAATGCAGCTTTCAAGTAGTAGGTGCATAGCCTCCTATTGTACAACAATATAAATATAAATCTATATATAAATCTATATAAATCTTTATATACCGGTATATGTATATATATATATATATATATATATATATATATATATATATATATATATATATATATATATATATATATATATATATATATTTATAAAACACGGTATAAAACAGTTCAGTTTAGTTTAACCACTTAAGACCCGGACCAAAATGCAGGTAAAGGACCTGGCCCCTTTTTGCGATTCGGCACTGCGTTGCTTTAACTGACAATTGCGCGGTCGTGCGATGTGGCTCCCAAACAAAATTGGCGTCCTTTTTTTCTCACAAATAGAGCTTTCAACATTATAGAGAGAAAAGATTCGACATTATAGAGAGAAAAGATTCGACATAGAGAGAAAAGATTCAACATTATAGAGAGAATAGATTCGACAATATAGAGAGAAAAGTTTTGACATTATAGAGAGAAAAGATCGCTGCTGAAATTGGGTGGGGGAAGTAAAATAAAAATAATGAAGATGAATAATGTTATTGGCTGATTGTAACCAAAGAGGAGGAGCAGTAAAATAGCTAGAACTAACTTTACAATTCAACATGAACGCCGAAGATTCGACAAAGCATCAAAAAACATACAAACGTTGAATCTGTCATTGAAGTTTATGGTGTCTGTCGAATGTTCAAAGAAGATTCGACGGAGCAGCTAAACTGTACAACGCCGCAATCGTACATTTCTGGTCAAATGCTCGGCCCATAGGCTTTAAAAAAATTCTAACGTTGGTTGACTAGTAATAATAATTAATAAATATAATTATTACTAGTCATACAACATTAGAATTCTTCTATAGCTTGTAGGCGGAACATTCGACCAGAAATGTACGATTCGACGTACAGTTTCGCTGCTCTGTCGAATCTTCTTTGAACATTCGACAGACACCATGCGTATTCAATAGTGTTGCTCACGAATATTCGCATTGCGAATATTCGACTCGAATATAGCATATTCGAGAAATCGCGCTATATTTCGAAATTCGCGGTGAATATTCGCAATTCCGAATATTCGATTTTTTACAATTTTTTTTTTGAACCAGATCACATCCTAGATATCTCCATCGACGTCTAAAAGCATTGCTGGTATCATTAGAGACCCTGGGCCGAGTAGCTGAAGCGTTCATTGAATTTTCCAGAAAGATCGCAATGCGATTATTCGGCAAACGCAATATCGCGCGATTACTTTCCTCGCCCCGATCTTCCGCATCAGAGCGATTTTTACAGTTTCATTTGTAAAACAGATCACATCCTAGTGATCTCCATAGACGTCTGAAAGCATTGCTGGTATGATTAGAGCCATTGGGCCGAGTAGCTGAAGCGATCATTTTATATTGCCGAATATTCGCAATGCGAATATTCGGCAATAGGAATATTGCGCGATTATTTGCTCCGCCCTTTTGCATCAGAGCCAATCAGAGTTCTCCTTCCACACTCGTCACAGGTTAGCAACCAATAGGAACCTGCCTGCATGGACATTATATAAGCTCACTCCCAGCACCATTTCATTGCAGATTCAGAAGCTGGCTATAGAGTGTGGAGGCTGTTTCTGTGTTCCTGGTTTCCTGTGTCTTTGTTCTTGATTGATTTAGATCATCACCAGCATTGCTATTTAGTGATTCCAGTGGATCTTTTCCAGTATATCAACTGCTTTTTTCAAAGCAATAGACCCAAGAGCTTTTTTCAAAGCTACGTTTTGTGCTGTTTTGTGCTGTTTTTTTCATTTGTGTTACTGTTTGATCCTGCAATCCTCCCTGTTCAGTGATATTTGCAAGAGATTTCAGAACACATTTTGCTGAGCTTTATAAAAGAGCTTTTCTAAAAGCTAAGTTTTGTTCATCTTGTGTTACTGTTAGATCTTGCAGGTTCGCTGTTCAGTGATATTTGATAGGCATCTCAGTTCACATTTTGTTTAGTTTTCCCTAAAGAGCTTTTATAAAAGCTAAGTTTTGTGTTCAGTTTAGTTAAATTTTGTGTAGTAAGTGTACACACTGTTAGTGTACATTTATTTCATCTAGCTTAGCTTAGTGTGTGTTTAGTGTCTGTGTTTTGTGTTTAAAAAAAAAAAAAAAAAAAAAAGTTAGTGTTTGTTTAGTGCTTTTTTTTTTTTTCTTTAATTTTGTAGTCCTTGTCTGGTGTACTACTTTTCTTATAGTTTAGTAGCTGTCTGTGTACGTCTTTGTCTGCGTGCCTGTCTTGTAAAAAATACACAAAAACACATTTTGTTCACATTTACCCCCCCCAATAAAGTTTACCCCCCCCACACACATATCAGCAATAATGAGCGGCATCCGTGGCCGTGGCAGCAGGGGTAGGGGAGTTACTCCCAGTGCTGGATCGCTGCCAGCACGGGGTACCTCTCGTGCCCCTACTAGTGGTAGAGGATCGGGTGCAAGGGGAGTACGCCTGATCCGGGAGTTCTTCCCATCGGGCAGCCGCCCGATATTGCCATCTCAGGCTCAAGTAGTGGTGGACTACATGGGGCACAGCAGTGCCACTGAGTCGTCGGTCCCGACTCACAGTAGTACCACCATTACACCGGTGCCTGTACTACCCCCCCCCAGCCCCCAAGAGTCCAGCATCTTACTGTTCGACAGCGACAGTGAGAGGGATCTCTTGGGGGAGGCCATGCATTAGGCAGACCTCCAGCTCTGTCCTGATGGTCAGGACCTTTTTGAAGGGATGGATGAGGAGGATGGGATACCTGCTGGTAGTATCCCAGAGTCATCCCTTCAAACCGGTGCTGCTGTTTTGGTGCAGGAAACAGCAGCACCTAGTCAGACCCAGGCGTGGGTGAGGGGACAGCGGAGCCAGGCTAGAGGCTCCATGTCACGTGGTTCCCTCAGACCAACACATCTCAGCCCTTGGTCTGACATCTCTGGGGGCGAAGAGGGTGACCCATCATGGTTGCCATCTGACGCGTCGGCTCACTACGTCAGTGACGACGGGGAAGGTAGGCACCCTGGTGAAACGGTGCGCCAGGTCACCACCAGGGAGACCATCGTCAGGGTCTCCACTGGTGATGGCAGCAGGAGGTGTCAGGAGGAGGAGCAGCAGCAGCAGCAGCAGCAGCAGGCAGCTCCACCTGTGCGCACCGAGTCCCAGCAGGTGCAAGTAAGCGTCACCCCATCTGACAGGAGGGCGGTGCTGAAGTCACCTGTCTGGAATTTCTTTACCCTGGTGGCAGACAACCCTACCGTGGCCATCTGCCGGATTTGTAAAGTGAGGGTGAAGAGAGGGAAGTGTTTGGCTCGGGTGGGTACCACAGCCCTGAACCAGCACCTGAGGATAAACCACTGGGCGTTGTATGACGAGATGAAGCGTGGTGGTGGTAGCAGCGCCACCACCACAAGTGAGCAGGGTACAGCAGCCCCTGCCACATCTTCATCTCTTTCCAGCAGGTCATGCCCCCCCGCTCCCTCTAGTAGAGGTACTGGTACCGGCAGCCAGACCTCTACTTCCACAGCACCCTCCACGTCTGTGTCCCGCACTGCCGTCCGGCGCCAGGCGTCGATTTCAGACGCCTTTGACCGCACCACTCCCTTCCCCCCTGGAGACCGACGTGTGCGTTCCCTCAATGGGCTCCTGGCAAGGGTTATTGCCCAACATCTGCTGCCCTTCAACATAGTTGACAGCAACCCCTTCAGGCAGATGTTGGAGCAGGCCCAACCCCAATGGCGTGTCCCCAGCCGCCATTTCTTTGCCAGGACTGGTGTCCCTGCCCTACACCAGCACATTGTGCAGAATGTAACCCTGTCGCTGGATCACGCTGTCAGCGACAGGGTTCATCTGACAATGGATGGCTGGACCAGCAGGCATGGGCAGGGACGCTACATCAGCTTCACGGCCCATTGGGTTTCCCTCCGAGGCGTCGGTGAGGGATCGTCGGCAACCGATCTTGTGGTGCCGCCCCGGGGTGTCCAGGGGAGAACTGCTGGTCTCCCTCAAGCCACTGTCTCCGCAGCTGCTGAGCCTCCCAGCAAGCGCCCCCGTAGCTACTCAAGTGTGGGGCACGTGCGCTGTCAGGCCGTGCTCCAGCTTGTTAGTTTAGGGGACCGGAGACACACTGGAGAAGAAGTGCTGAAAGCACTTCAAGCTCAGGTCCAGAAGTGGCTGACACCCCGAAGGCTCCAGCCAGGTATGGTTGTCTGCGATAACGGCAGCAACCTACTCGCCGCCCTCCATGCTGGCAGTCTGACGCACGTGCCCTGTCTGGCACATGTCCTCAACCTGGTGGTGCAGAAGTTCCTGCGCACTTATCCAGGGTTGAGTGACATTGTGGCAAAGGCGCGTAGGATTGCCAGCCACTTCAGGCGCTCCCCAACCGCTACCGCGTCCCTGTCCAAATTGCAGCGGAAGTACAATCTGCCCCTTCACAGGCTGATTGTGGACAGTGTGACGCGGTGGAACTCCACCCTCCACATGCTGAAGAGGTTGTGGGAGCAGCAAAGGGCGGTGAGGGAGTACCTGATGGAACTAGGCACTGAGAGGGCTTCACCACAACTCCCTTTCATCGCCTGTGCGGAGTGGGGGCAGATAAACCAGGTCTGCCAAGTGTTGTCCTCCTTCGAGCAGGCGACCAAGATGGTCAGCAGTGAGCAAATTGGCCTCAATAGCGTGCTGCCAATACTGTTCATGCTGGAGAGGACACTAGATCGCCTGCTCGAGGCTGGGGAGAGTGCCTTGGTGGAGCAGGAGGAGTCAGCAATGCTCCACCGAGACCAGGGCCAGGACGAGGAGGAGGAGGAGGAGGATGATGATGAAGAGGAGGAGGAGGTGGTTGCTGGTGTCGTCCCGGAGTCAGGGCCTGGTCAGGAGGGAGAGCCGGTGTTGGGGGCACCGATAGTCCGGGGGTTGGGCATGTCTGAGTTTGACCAGCAGCGCCTCAGGGATGAAGAGTCGCACCTCATTCACCTGGCCAGCATTGAGGAGTCACAGCGGGCTGTGCTCTTCCCCATGGCTGCCCACATGCTGAGATGCCTCAGGAGGGACCCCCGGGTTAAGACCATCAAGACGAGGGATGATTTCTGGATGGCCACCCTTTTGGATCCCAGGTGCAAGGGGAAACTGGAGCAGTTCATCCCAGCCAGCCGGAGGCAGCACCGGATGGAGGAACTGCAGGCAGCCATTGTCAGACGGTTGGAGCAGGCAACTCCCCGGCCTCCAGTTGTCCCCCCTCATCTCACCCAGCAGGTGGCTGCACCCAGCTGCAGCCGAGCAGGGGACCTAATGGAAGAGATGAGGATGTTCTTCCAAACCGAGCGACCCAGTACCACCACCAGCAGCAGCAGCAGCAGTCACCACCAGCGGCTGGCCCACATGGTGGCAGACTACATGGCGTCCGTCGGTGCTTCTGACAGTATGAGCACCGACGACCCCATGGAGTACTGGGTTGCCAGATTGGACACCTGCCGCGAGCTCGCTCAGTATGCGCTGGAGTTATTGTCTTGCCCCCCCCTCCAGCGTACTATCTGAGCGGACATTCAGCGCGGCAGGTGGGGTGGTCACGGACAAGAGGACCCGTCTGTCCACAGACTCCGTGGACAGACTCACATTCATAAAGATGAATGAGTCCTGGATCGGCGGTGACTTTCTGGCACCCGTCGTCGGTTCAGGGCGCTGAAGGGTCCCTTGCCATGCATTCCCTGATGAAGCCCCGGACCTGATGTATTTACAGTGCTGAATATAACTATTTCAACATCAGAGAAAATCAATGTTAATATTTGGTACAGTAGGCTTTCTTTGCAATTACAGCGGTCAAACATTTCTTGTAGTTTTACACCAGCTTTGCACACACTGGAGGAGGGATTTTGGCCCACTCCTCCACACAGATCTTCTCTACATCAGTCATGTTTCTGGGCTATCGCTGAGAAACACGGAGTTTGAGCTCCCTCCAAAGATTCTCTATTGGGTTTAGGTCTGGAGACTGGCTAGGCCACGCCAGAACCTTGATATGCTCCTTACAGAGCCAATCCTTGGTTATCCTGGCTGTGTGCTTTGGGTCATTCTCATGTTGGAAGACCCAGCCTCGACCCATCTTCAAAGCTCTAACTCAGGGAAGGAGGTTGTTGCCCAAAATCTTGCAATACATGGCCCCGGTCATCCTCTCCTTAATACAGTGCAGTCACCCTGTCCCATGTGCAGAAAAACACCACCAAAGCATGATGCTACCACCCCCATGCTTCACATTAGGGATGGCGTTCTTGGCATGGTACTCATCATTATTCTTCCTCCGAACACGGTTAGTGAAATTATGATCAAAAAATTATATTATAGTCTCATCTGACCACATGATTTTCTCCCATGACTCCTTTGGATCAGTCAAGACAATTATGTCAGCAGTTATTTCACACCCTATATACTCTTATTAAGACTGCTGTACATCATGGCAACTCCTGCCCATGTGATATGACTCTGTATCAACTACTACTGTTAATACTACTACTGCTGCTTCAGCTGCTGCTGCCGCCCAGTCAATACACCTATGTCAGCAGTTGTTTAACACTCTATATACTCTTATTCCTACTGCTGTTCATCATGGCACCTCCTGCCCATGTGATATGACTCTGTATCAACTACTACTGTTAATACTACTACTGCTGCTTCTGCTGCTGCTGCTGCCGCCCAGTCAATACACCTATGTCAGCAGTTATTTCACACTCTATATACTCTTATTAAGACTGCTGTACATCATGGCAACTCCTGCCCATGTGATATGACTCTGTATCAACTACTACTGTTAATACTACTACTGCTGCTTCTGCTGCTGCTGCCGCCCAGTCAATACACCTATGTCAGCAGTTATTTCACACTCTATATACTCTTATTAAGACTGCTGTACATCATGGCAACTCCTGCCCATGTGATATGACTCTGTATCAACTACTACTGTTAATACTACTACTGCTGCTTCAGCTGCTGCTGCCGCCCAGTCAATACACCTATGTCAGCAGTTGTTTAACACTCTATATACTCTTATTCCTACTGCTGTTCATCATGGCACCTCCTGCCCATGTGATATGACTCTGTATCAACTACTACTGTTAATACTACTACTGCTGCTTCTGCTGCTGCTGCTGCCGCCCAGTCAATACACCTATGTCAGCAGTTATTTCACACTCTATATACTCTTATTAAGACTGCTGTACATCATGGCAACTCCTGCCCATGTGATATGACTCTGTATCAACTACTACTGTTAATACTACTACTGCTGCTTCTGCTGCTGCTGCCGCCCAGTCAATACACCTATGTCAGCAGTTATTTCACACTCTATATACTCTTATTAAGACTGCTGTACATCATGGCAACTCCTGCCCATGTGATATGACTCTGTATCAACTACTACTGTTAATACTACTACTGCTGCTTCAGCTGCTGCTGCCGCCCAGTCAATACACCTATGTCAGCAGTTGTTTAACACTCTATATACTCTTATTCCTACTGCTGTTCATCATGGCACCTCCTGCCCATGTGATATGACTCTGTATCAACTACTACTGTTAATACTACTACTGCTGCTTCTGCTGCTGCTGCTGCCGCCCAGTCAATACACCTATGTCAGCAGTTATTTCACACTCTATATACTCTTATTAAGACTGCTGTACATCATGGCAACTCCTGCCCATGTGATATGACTCTGTATCAACTACTACTGTTAATACTACTACTGCTGCTTCTGCTGCTGCTGCCGCCCAGTCAATACACCTATGTCAGCAGTTATTTCACACTCTATATACTCTTATTAAGACTGCTGTACATCATGGCAACTCCTGCCCATGTGATATGACTCTGTATCAACTACTACTGTTAATACTACTACTGCTGCTTCAGCTGCTGCTGCCGCCCAGTCAATACACCTATGTCAGCAGTTGTTTAACACTCTATATACTCTTATTCCTACTGCTGTTCATCATGGCACCTCCTGCCCATGTGATATGACTCTGTATCAACTACTACTGTTAATACTACTACTGCTGCTTCTCTTGCTGCTGCTGCCGCCCAGTCAATACACCTATGTCAGCAGTTATTTCACACTCTATATACTCCTATTCCTACTGCTGTTCATCATGGCACCTCCTGCCCATGTGATATGACTCTGTATCAACTACTACTGTTAATACTACTGCTGCTTCTGCTGCTGCCGCCCAGTCAATACACCTATGTCAGCAGTTATTTCACACTCTATATACTCTTATTAAGACTGCTGTACATCATGGCAACTCCTGCCCATGTGATATGACTCTGTATCAACTACTACTGTTAATACTACTACTGCTGCTTCTGCTGCTGCTGCTGCTGCCGCCCAGTCAATACACCTATGTCAGCAGTTATTTCACACTCTATATACTCTTATTAAGACTGCTGTACATCATGGCAACTCCTGCCCATGTGATATGACTCTGTATCAACTACTACTGTTAATACTACTACTGCTGCTTCAGCTGCTGCTGCCGCCCAGTCAATACACCTATGTCAGCAGTTGTTTAACACTCTATATACTCTTATTCCTACTGCTGTTCATCATGGCACCTCCTGCCCATGTGATATGACTCTGTATCAACTACTACTGTTAATACTACTGCTGCTGCTTCTGCTGCTGCTGCTGCCCAGTCAAGACACCTATGTCAGCAGTTATTTGACACTCTATATACTCCTATTCCTACTGCTGTTCATCATGGCACCTCCTGCCCATGTGATATGACTCTGTATCAACTACTACTGTTAATACTACTGCTGCTTCTGCTGCTGCTGCCCAGTCAAGACACCTATGTCAGCAGTTATTTGACACTCTATATACTCATATTCCTACTGCTGTTCATCATGGCACCTCCTGCCCATGTGATATGACTCTGTATCAACTACTACTGTTAATACTACTACTGCTGCTTCTGCTGCCCAGTCAAGACACCTATGTCAGCAGTTATTTCACACCCTATATACTCTTATTAAGACTGCTGTTCATCATGGCACCTCTTGCCCGAGTGATTTGACACTGTATTGTCAATGTCTACTACTACTATTACAGCTCAGTCAAGACACCTGTGTCCCAATTTTTTGGTACACTATTGACTACTATGACCACTACTGATGCTGTAAAGTATTCCCCAAGTGTTTTTATGCTATGTATTACTATTACCACTACTGCTTGTAAATCATGCCTGTGTGATACTTAGTGGGAATGCTTTAATAAGCATTCCTAGTATGGATACCCGTAAATGTATTAATCTTAATTAGTGTGAATGCTTTAATAAACATTTCCAGTATTGATATCCGTAAATTTAGTAATCTTATTATTCCTTACGTTTTTTGGTTCTGCGTAACTTCGGCATACTTTCAGCTATTGAGACCATTCAACTGTAAAAATGTTCGTCTCGTTCAGCTAATGATGGGACTTCTTCAAGTTTTTTTCTACTTTTTACACTTTTATAAATTTTAAGCTTTTAGACCCTTTTTTTAAACATTGAAGTCAATGAGAACATCCTTTTCCCCTTTGAATTCACATGCCATGCCAAAAGTTTCAGCTACTTCATACTTTCACTTACAGACACTGAAAAAACTTTAAAGCGGTCACAAAATATTTAGCTATCCGGCTATGACTTTTCAGATCGTTATCGTTTACAATTTTTTGGTGAAAACGCAATTTACGTTTTGCGAATTTTTCACAAAAATGCAATAGGTTATAATGTAATCCTATGGAGGGGATTTAGAGTCTGTCATGTGACCTTAACATTGGAGATCTTTGTAATTAAAAATATCTTTACAAAAAGGGGAAACAAATTGGTCTCACGCCCACAAGATCTACTTTTCATACACAATTTTTATATCAAAACGTAGCTATGCTTGTCTGGTTTATGGCAATGTGACCAATTCTGCGATACGTATTTTAGTTTTAATTATTGGAGCAACAGCCAGAAATTATGTCTCATAGACTCTCATGTGAAATTATCTAAAAAATGTTGCTGCAGAACTCACAAAGATGCTCTTTTCTAAATCGCAGACATGGCCACATTTTTAAGTTTATCTACATAAATTTCATATCGATGCGTTTACAAGGGCCGTGTATTTCAAACGGTGTAGTCGTTGTATCAATTGCATGTACGTTTGAGGATTTATTAAGCTTTGTTTGGAGGCTTAAATCATGTATTAGATCTGTGAATTAAAAGCGTTTGTAATGTTATTTCTTTCCATAAATAACTTTCCTGACCTCAGTGCAATATTCCTCCTCACTGACCTGGGGGGGAGGGGAAACCTATTGAGGGGGGAGGGGCGACCAGGAAGTCAGCATACTCTATACTTTGCAGATAGAGAAAGAAGCTGTGTGTCCTAAAGATAGTGTAGTGGTTATGGTGAATGTCTTTGGCAAGGGGCTCACCAATTAAGCTATTCAGCATTCCCACTCGCATTTTCCTCAGGAAATGCATTGTCTAGTTATATTATATTTTAATACTCCTGCTGCTGCCTCCATGCTGAGTAAAGCTTCATGACCTCTCTGGCACAGCGGATCCACCAACAGCCTCCGCTACAAGCTACCAGACCGGACTACCAGACCGGATCTAAACAGCAAGTGTAACTATAACAATGAACCTTATGTTAAACCCTGTTTTGCGGCATTTATACTGCAACCATTGGGCTGACTGCAAGAGCTCATCTGCATTCTCTCTCTTTCTTGCTCTCCCTCTCTCTCTCTTTGTATATATATATATATTGTTGCTTTTGTTATGTTCATTTTTCAACAGTTTATTTTGTGTTCGTCGTGTCTGTGTCGTGTGCTTTAGTTTGTCCTAGGTTAATGTTAAATAAAATAATAGTATAAAATGTTTTTGCTTATTATGAAGTTAAATGTGTTGATGTTGATTTGTTTGATGTGAAGTTAGATGTGTTGAAAAACCTACAACTCTATCTCAAAAAGAAATGAAACATTTCCAAAAAATAAGTTTTTTTAATACAAAAATAAATTTAAATATAGCTCTCAATCCGTTTCTGAATGCGGTGCATTTCCGCAATCTGACCCGATAGCTGCTGCTCTAGCAGAGCATTTTGTTGGGTGAGGTAGCTCATCTTCCGCTGGTTTTGAAGGATCTTCTGGTGCGTCTTTTCGATGAGTCTGTTTTGCCTCCTCATATCTCTTGATGCTTTTAGGATATAATAAAAAAACATTTGGATTTCAAATAACGTTACCAAATAAATAAATATTTTTTTTTGCTTATTAATCAATCATTATCATGTGTATACACTTGTTATGTGTCTAACACATCCCGGGAGTGCAGAATTATTAGGCAAATGAGTATTTGGACCACATCATCCTCTTTATGCATGTTGTCTTACTCCAAGCTGTATAGGCTCGAAAGCCTACTACAGATTAGGCATATTAGGTAATGTACATCTCTGTAATGAGAAGGTGTGTGGTCTAATGACATCAACACTCTATATCAGGTGTGCATAATTATTAGTCAATTTCCTTTTCTTTGGCAAAATTGGCCAAAAGAAGGATTTGACAGACTCTGAAAAGTCCAAAATAGAGAGATATCTAGCAGAGGGATGCAGCACTCTTAAAGTTGCAAAGCTTCTGAAGCGTGATCATCAAACAAAAGAAGCGTGTGGAAAAACAAAGGTGCAAAATAACTGCCCATGAACTGAGAAAAGTTAAGCGTGCAGCTGCCAAGATGCCACTTGCCACAAGATTGGCCATATTTCAGAGCTGCAACATCACTGGGGTGCCCAAAAGCACAAGGTGTGCAATACCCAGAGACATGGCCAAGGTAAGAAAGGCTGAAAGACGATGACCACTGAACAAGACACACAAGCTGCAACGTCAAGACTGTGCCAATAAATATCTCAAGAAAGATTTTTCTAAGGTTTTATGGACTGCTGAAATGAGAGTGAGTCTTGATGGGCCAGATGGAAGAGCCTGTGGCTGGATTGGTAAAGGGCAGGGAGCTCCAGTCCAACTCAGACGCCAGCAAGGTGGTGGTGGAGTACTGGTTTGGGCTGGTATCATCAAAGATGAGCTTGTGGGGCCTTTTCGGATTGAGGATGGAGTCAAGCTCAACTCCCAGTCCTACTGCCAGATTATGGAAGAGACCTTCTTCAAGCAGTGGTACAGGAAAAAGTCACCATCCTTCAAGAAAAACATGATTTTCATGCAGGACAATGCTCCATCACACGTGTCAAAGTACTCCACAGCGTGGCTGGCAAGAAAGGGTATTAAATAAAAAAAAGTAATGACATGGCCTCCTTGTTCACCTGATCTGAACCCCATTGAGAACCTGTGGTCCATCATCAAATGTGGGATTTACAAGGAGGGAAAACAGTACACCTCTCTGAACAGTGTCTGGGAGGCTGTGGTTGCTGCTGCACGCAATGTTGATGGTGAACAGATCAAAACACTGACAGAATCCATGGATGTCAGGCTTTTGAGTGTCCTTGCAAAGAAAGGTGGCTATATTGGTCACTGATTTGTTTTTGTTTTGTTTTTAAATGTCAGAAATGTGTATTTGTGAATGTTGAGATGTTATATTGGTTTCACTGTTAAAAATAAATCATTGAAATGGCTATCTATTTATTTTTTGGTTAAGTTGCCTAATAATTCTGCACAGTAATAGTAGTCACCTGCACACACAGATATCCCCCGAAAATAACTAACACTAAAAACAAACTAAAAACTACTTCCAAAAAAATTCAGCTTTGATATTAATGAGTTTTTGGGGTTCATTGAGAACATGGTTGTTGTTCAATAATAAAATGAATCCTCAAAAAATACAACTTGCCTAATAATTATGCACTACCTGTATACTTCTAGCATCAATACCATATTATGGTTCTACAATCTGACAGGTGCGCTTTATATGTTGTCCATTTTTATATCTACATTTTGTTGTTGAAATGTTATTAATCATTGTGCACATATTTACCTTCCTGAATGAGGCTCACAGGACCGCTCTCTTCCTCCTGCTCTTCTGCTTGAGAAGTTGGGGTGGTGGGGGGGGAAGCTCCTCAGCTTGCTCCTCAACAGGAGCTGGGGTTGGGGAGTGGGAGGGCCCTGGCTGCTCCTCCTCATGCATCTCCTCCTCTGCCGCATCCTCCTCTGCCGCATCCTCCTCCTCCTCCTCATCGGCCTGGCGCCTTCTGCGCTTGGCGCGGACAACTGGCATTGGAGCTCCTATAATAACACAATGTTCATATATTATAAAAATGTTTTCTAATGACGTATGCAAATTCTGTGTACTCTGCTGTATTGTATATGAATACAAATTGATTTATATAGACAGTTAACCAATGGGACAATGTTATATTAAAGGGTCTTGTGGGCACTACAGGGGACTGAGCGTGAGCTGGGATGCAACCATGTTAAAATGAGCTGTTTTTGTCTACTTTGTTTTGTTCAGACCATCTCATGTTAAAAAAAGGGCCTGATGGAGCACACGGGATTACTATAACAACCCCACTCCTAACACAGGAATTTAGTGGTAATCTATATATATAAAACTCAACGTGTGTGTGTGCATAAATGTATGTATGTATGTATGTATGTATGTATGTATGTATGTATGTTCCAGCATCACGTACAAACGGCTAAAGATATTTATATGAAACTTGGCACACAGGTTACTTATATGTCAGCCACAAACATAGGATAGGTGGTTTAAACCTTACCCACCCCCACTTGCCATGGTCGGGGTTTTTCTTTAAAGTCCCATGCAAAGCAATGGGAAAATGATGTTCCCACATAACTTCTGTGTTCCTGTCTGCTGTCCCATGTCTTTTTTCAACAGTACTATGAATACCTTGGCTGGTGGTGATATATGTTAGCACAACATGGCATCTTGGTTAACAACATCTGACCTTACATGAATTACATATGACCTTACATAACTGTCACCAAAGGAGCTGCGGTGGCTCCACGCGATTGCCACTGCACTGACAAGTGATTCACCTCTGCAGCTAGGGGTTCGGATCCCGCTCTCGGCTACCTGTGAATTGAGTTTGGTGGTCTCAGCCCCGCCCCTGGTGGGTGTGCTATGCGAGGTTGGGTTGGGAGGACCCCCTCACACCCGCCATTGCCAACCGGGGCATGGAGAAAGGTGGCAGATTGCCTCTGGGGGAGGCCTCCCAACTCCTGCAGGCCGGCTCCTCTCTCTTTCGAGTTCACGCACAAAATACACTTTTTAAAAAAAAAACATAACTGTCAACAATAACTTACCTGGATGATATTTAGCCCGAAGACGTCTGACCTGATCCATTTGGCGCCTCTTCAGGTCAGACCACTTCTTCACAATTGCATTGTGGTCGTGTTGGCCGCCAAAGTCAGCGATTAGGGCGCTGACCACAGCCCTTTTCTCTGGCTGCCTCCGCAGCTTATCGTATCCTGTTTCCAGGAACTTCTGCAAGATGAAGAACAAAGTATATTGTAATACTTCTGTTGACAGCCTTATGGATATATGACGTAAATGTATGCTATTCAACAATTGGAAGCATTCTCGCCTTATTAATCAATGACAGGGGTAACATGACAGATTTTATATCCTGCCATTTCGGTCGCCACCTTTTTTGCATAAATATAGCAGCCATTATCATTTGCATAATTATGAATATATTATTAACAACACAGGATACACGTATAGGGGAGATATGCGTTGCTAACTCTTTTCCCTGTCAGGAGCCTAACGCCCCGGGGGTCAGAGACGGGACCTTTTCGGAGGGCCACTGACGTATGTACCCGTCGCAGTTTTTTGTGATGTCACTCTTTAGGTGTGTGCACATTTTTCATTGCATCCGGGTGGAGTTTTTGGGTTGTGTTTTGCACGCCACAGGCTTTTCAACAGGAAAAAAACAGCTGGAGGCAGAATGGTTGCAAAACACTACGGGTTTGTTACCTAACTCTGGGTTTCAAGACCAGTCCACCTCCAGCTGTTGCAAAACTACTACTCCCATCAGCCACGGTCTGTCAGTGCATGCTAAGAATTTTACTTTTGCTGCATCTAGGGTGCCACAGTTTAGAGACCCGTGCATAAAGGCCTGAAAAACGGGGGCCTGCAGAACTTACAATACTAGAAGTGCCAGCATTCCCAGGCATGCTGGAAGTTGTAGTTCTGCAACATCTAAAGGGCAATATGTATTCGAACGTCCTTGGGCCTTGAGGACACTGAAGTCAGGACGTTCGCATACGTCCTATGTCCAAAAAAATGTTAAATTCATTATGCTAAATAACAAGGAAAAGTGCCTAAATACACATTTGCCAACCAGGGTGTCTGCAGCTGTCCAGGCATGCTGGGACTTGTAGTTTTGGAAAAGCAGGAGACACATTTTTTGTGAAATACTAATATCTGATCATATATACTAACTTTTAAACTAGACTGAAATGCAGTTGAAGATAATGAAATAACAGTGGTCGAAATACTTACACAAATCAGCAAATTTTCCTCAGATACAGTGAAATTACTTCCAACCATCTTGCTCTGCGATTGCGTTGCGATCAAAAAGTTGGAAACTGGCAAGGGTCCAGGAAATGGTCGCGTGTTGTTCGCGTGTTGATTGCGCTGCTTGGACCGAGATGGGTCCATATGGCTTCGGCTGTATGGACCACAGTAACTCTTTTCCCTGTCAGGAGCCTAACGCCCCGGGGGGTCAGAGACGGGACCTTTTCGGAGGACCACTGACGTATGCAACCGCCGCAGTTTTTTGTGATGTCAGTCTTTAGGTGTGTGCAAATTTTTTCTTGCACCGGGTGGAGTTTTTGGGTTGTGTTTTGCACGCCACAGGCTTTTCAACAGGAAAAAAACAGCTGGAGGCAGGATGGTTGCAAAACACTACGGGTTTGTTACCTAACTCTGGGTTTCAAGACCAGTCCACCTCCAGCTGTTGCAAAACTACTACTCCCATCAGCCACGGTCTGTCAGTGCATGCTAAGAATTTTACTTTTGCTGCATCTAGGGTGCCACAGTTTAGAGACCCGTGCATAAAGGCCTGAAAAACGGGGGCCTGCAGAACTTACAATACTAGAAGTGCCAGCATTCCCAGGCATGCTGGAAGTTGTAGTTCTGCAACATCTAAAGGGCAATATGTATTTGAACGTCCTTGGGCCTTGAGGACACTGAAGTCAGTACGTTCGCATACGTCCTATGTCCAATAAAATGTTAAATTCATTATGCTAAATAACAAGGAAAGGTGCCTAAATACACATTTGCCAACCAGGGTGTCTGCAGCTGTCCAGGCATGCTGGGACTTGTAGTTTTGTAAAAGCAGGAGACACATTTTTTGTGAAATACTAATATCTGATCATATATACTAACTTTTAAACTA
Source organism: Rana temporaria (assembly GCF_905171775.1). Classification (NCBI taxonomy): domain Eukaryota; kingdom Metazoa; phylum Chordata; class Amphibia; order Anura; family Ranidae; genus Rana; species Rana temporaria. The sequence continues at coordinate 378,680,294 of NC_053493.1, read as the reverse complement.
GACTAAAATGCAGTTGAAGATGATGAAATAACAGTGGTCAAAATACTTACACAAATCAGCAACTTTTCCTCAGACTTAGTGAAATTGCTTCCAACCATGTTGCTGTGTGATTGCGCTGCGATCATAAGTTGGAAACTGGCAAGGCTCCAGGAAACGGTCGCGTGTTGTTCGCGCAATTGCGCATGCGCGATCGAAAAATCGCAATCGCAATATGTTTTTTGGTTAAAATATCATACATATTCGATTTCAGAGTGCTGCTACAGCAGTTTTCGAAATATCTGCAATCAATTTCGCATTCGCATGTTGCGATATTTCGATAAAATATCAGGAATATTCTGAGCCAATCAGAGCGCTCCTCCAGCATATCTCGAAATTGCGCAATAAATATCGCATTCGCATGTTGCGATATTTCGATAAAATATCACGAATATTCTGAGCCAATCAGAGCGCTCCTCCAGCATATCTCGAAATTCCGCAATAAATATCGCATTCGCATGTTGCGATATTTCGATAAAATATCACGAATATTCTGAGCCAATCAGAGCGCTCCTCCAGCATATCTCGAAATTGCGCAATAAATATCGCATTCGCATGTTGCGATATTTCGATAAAATATCACGAATATTCTGAGCCAATCAGAGCGCTCCTCCAGCATATCTCGAAATTCCGCAATAAATATCGCATTCGCATGTTGCGATATTTCGATAAAATATCACGAATATTCTAAGCCAATCAGAGCGCTCCTACCGCAGTTATTAAAAAAATCGCAATTATTTTCGCATTCGCAATAGCGAAAAATCGCAATCAATTAATTTCGATAAAATATCACGAATATTCGAATTTAGCGAATATATCTCGAATATTCGAATATATATTCGAGATATATCGCGAAATCGAATATGGCATATTCTGCTCAACACTAGTATTCAATGGCAGATTCAACCTTAATTCATTCGGATTTTCGGACGAATACAATTTCTAACGAAAAACAAAATATATAAAAACGAATTTCGGCAGTAACTAAATACATATATTTTTCAGACGAAAACAAAATTCCGAAACAAAATATTTCAGTGTGCACATGTCTAATCTATATGTACAATATATCAATGCATCTCAACAGACATGGTGTGAAGGAGTCCTAACTGAAGTGAATTTATCTACCCATAAGTGATTAAGTGGGATGTGATCATCCATCATAAGTATCTAAGGGATCCATACTGTGTTTGCTGCAAAGGTTTTTGCAAAGTGTCTTTGGAAATGGGCTCATATTCACCTATCGATACATTTAGATATTTTCATAACTAGTCCCAAAGACCGGTCCACTGCTTTTATCAGGGCTGAGAGCTCTTAAAGTGATTGTAAACGATCACCTTGTAAACAACCCATTCCGTTTAGGCTGGGTTCACGCTATTGTGAATTGGATGTGGAATCACCGCATCCAATTCGCGATAGTAGGAGAATGTGACTGGCTCTCTATGGAGCCGGTTCACATATGTCCGATGCGGTTCCGGTGTGAACTTGCACAGGAGTGCTGTGCGTCTTGTGGTCAGTTTCAGGCTACAGTTTGGGCTACAATTGGTCCTGAAATGGTTAACCACGACGCACTGGACCCCCTGCTGTGAGCCGCATCGGCATTCAGTGTGAACCCAGTCTTAAAATAGAAAGTAAAGGCAAAACATTTGTGTAAAAATCTAAAAAAATGATAAATAATTTGTTTTATAAGTGATAATATTCCCTCTGTTGTCAGCTGCATAAAAGCTGGGGGAGGAGAATCAGCAGCACACTAATATTCCAAGTGAAAGGCTTTTTGGTGGAGGGGGGTGTCAAGACAAGTCTGATTAATGGAGGAGAGCAGGCTAAGTTCCCAGCACACCAAGAAAACTGTCAGTGGTGTGTTCTCATGCCTAGTGTGGTCAGTTTTTAATAGGAAAGCAGAGGGACTGGCAGGAACACCAGGGAAAGTAATACAAAGAGAACAGGATACTTTCATACAAGTATATGGTACAGCAGGCACATATCTGGAATATGAACTGTTGGGTTTACATTCTTTAAGAGGAGTACTGAAGCAAGTTGCTGTGATGTTTTCAGGAAGCTATGTACAGTGTCCCGCTAGCCCCTCCCACCAGTAACGGTCTGCCTGCATGTCATAGAGTAGCACAAAGATAGAATTTTCATGTAATGAAAATAGAAAGGTTTTATTTGAAGATCTCATTAACATGTTGATGAGGAACATGGAACGGCAAAAAAAAAAAAATCTGATTAAACTTAATTTTTAAAATAGCCCTAAATGAAGTTATTTTCATCTCCTGCGTTCTGAACATATTTTTGGTGTCATTAATGATTGATGGTGATCTAATGTTCCCAAGCTTTCTCACCTAATTCCAACAATTATCACTGCATGAGTCCTGAACACATCCACCTGTACCTGATGATAAGCATTCATTTTCCATGGAATAAGTGCTGTCTAAAATAATAATGGTAATAATAGCAAAAATAATAGCAATAGTAACAATAACGTCTTCTTTAAAAAGTGTTGAATTAAACAACTATTATATTGTGCTTCACTACCAATATTAGAATACAAATGCAATGTTATACAATAATAATATTAATAATTAAATGTACATATGTAATGTGTTTTAATGTATGATATACTATATTTTATGTAATTAACCACTTCCGTACCGTAGGGTGTCATATGACGTCCGGGACTTCAGTGGGGGATAACTGAATGATGGGTGCAGGCATCATTCAGATATCCTTTTTTTCAGCCGGCGATTCCGTGCACCATAAGAATGATCGTAGCGGCGGTTCCGCCACTTGATCGTTCTTACAGGCGGCGGGCGGGACATTCCCCTTCCCGCCGCCTTCCGGTGCTTCTTCCCATGCCATCGGAGGCCCGGAGAACGAATCGGCCACCAAATGAAGAGCATAGAGATTTACGGTGACCAGAGGTCACCGGTCATCTCAATGATCGTCGTCGTTATGACGTCACGCCCGGTACCTGGAAGGAAACAAAGCCGCAATCCCAGCTGAAAGCATGAGATCTGTGATTTGTTTTCCCCGATCTGATGCTTTCCAGTCTGGAGAAGAGATGTGGGGTCTTATTGACCCCGCATCTCTTCATAAAGAGGACCTGTCACACACTATTGCTATTACAAGGGATGTTTACATTCCTTGTAATATGAATAAAAGTGATCAAAAAAGAAAAAAGGTAAAAAAAAAGTTTAAAAATAAAAAAAATTAAGTAAAATAAAAAGTAAAATATATATAAAAAAAAAATGAAAATGCCCCTGTCCCCAGTAGCTCACGCTCAGAAGCGAACACACACATAAGTCCCACCCACATATGTAAACGCCATTCAAACCACACATGTGAGGTATCGTCGCATTGCGTTAGAGCGAGAACAATAATTCTAGCACTAGACCTCCTCTGTAACTCTAAACTGTTAACCTGTAATAAAATGTAAAGTGTCGCCTATGGAGATTTTTAAGTACCGAAGTTTGGCGCTATTCCATAAGTGTGCGCAATTTTAAAGAGTGACAAGTTAGGTATCTATTTACTTGGCGTAACATCATCTTTCACATTATACAAAAAAATTGGGCTAACTTTACTGTTTTGTTATTTTTTAATTTGTGAAACCGTTTTTTTCCCCCCCAAAAAAGGCGTTTGAAAAATGATTGCACAAATACCGTGTGAGATAAAAAGTTGCAATGACCGCCACTTTATTCCCTAGGGTGTCTGCTAAAAAATTATATATATATACAGTACAGACCAAAAGTTTGGACACACCTTCTCATTCAAAGAGTTTTCTTTATTTTCATGACTATGAAAATTGTAGATTCACACTGAAGGCATCACAACTATGAATGAACACATGTGGAATTATACATAACAAAAAAGTGTGAAACAACTGAAAATATATTTCATATTCTAGGTTCTTCAAAGTAGCCACCTTTTGCTTTGATTACTGCTTGGCACACTCTTGGCATTCTCTTGATGAGCTTCAAGAGGTAGTCACCTGGCACAGCACCCCATCACTCTCCTTCTTGGTCAAATAGCCCTTACACAGCCTGGAGGTGTGTTTGGGGTCATTGTCCTGTTGAAAAATAAATGATGGTCCAACTAAACGCAAACCGGATGGAATAGCATGCCGCTGCAAGATGCTGTGGTAGCCATGCTGGTTCAGTATGCCTTAAATTCTGCAACTCTGCATATATGGTGGGACTGTCCGAGAATACAGGAATATTGGAAAGAAATTTTGGAATATATTGTAGAAATAACAGGGGGAGAGGATTCCATGTAGCCCGCTGCCCTGTTTGTTTCATGGAACTGAAAAAACAAAAAAACAATATGGAACAACTTTGGTCCCAGTGCTGATAAACGCAGCAAAGGCTCTGATCCCAAAAAATTGGCTATGTCCAAAGAGGCCATCAATTAAAGAATAATGGATAGAAAGGGTGGAATATATAGAAGAGATGGAGTATCTTGCCTGTGGAGAGACAGGAGGAGAGGACAAATATAGGGTGGTTTGGGAAAAATGGAAATTGTTTAAATTTACAGAAAAGTTTGTCCAGGGAATGGCAGAAACAGATAGCTGAGAAACCAAAGAGAAGACTGCACGGCACACAGATCTAGGGACGGGGGGGGGAGGTGGGGAGGGGAAAAAAAAAAAAAGGGGGTTAGTTATGTTAAAACAGCAAGTAAGGCAGTTAGACTTGTTAGTCGGGAAAAGAATAATTAATGGCTTAAAAATGACAAATCTGTAATTGTATAAAAGAAAGGAAACCCAAACATATGATATGGAAAAGAAAAAACAAAAGAAAAGAGTATAAAATACCAACACGGAAAAAATTATTATAAGAAAAAAAAAAAAATAAAAAAAAAAAAAAATAAACATAAGGAGGAATAAAAAATAAAATAAAAACCCACGGATGATGCGAAGCCACAAGAGAGACTCTATGGGCGGTCGAACCGTGAGCTAGTCTCGCTGCTACATGTGAGCAGAGTCTGACGTAAAAAAAAAAAAAAAAAAAAAATCCCCAACAGTGTCACCAGCAAAGCACCCCCACACCATCACACCTCTCTCCTTCTCCATGCTTCACAGTGGGAACCAGGCATGTAGAGTCCATCCGTTCACCTTTTCTGCGTCGCACAAAGACACGGGGTTGGAACCAAAGATCTCAAGTTTGGACTCATCAGACCAAAGCACAGTTTTCCACTGGTCTAATGTCCATTCCTTGTGTTCTTTAGCCCAAACAAGTCTCTTCTGCTTGTTGCCTTTCTTTAGCAGTGGTTTCCTAGCAGATATTCTACCATGAAGGCCTGATTCACACAGTCTCCTCTTACCAGTTCTAGAGATGTGTCTGCTGCAAAAGGTGGCTACTTTGAAGAACCTAGAATATGAAATATATTTTCAGTTGTTTCACACTTTTTTGTTATGTATAATTCCACATGTGTTAATTCATAGTTTTGATGCCTTCAGTGTGAATCTACAATTTTCATAGTCATGAAAATAAAGAAAACTCTTTGAATGAGAAGGTGTGTCCAAACTTTTGGTCTGTACTGTATATATATATATATGTATATATATATATATATATATATATATATATATATATATATATATATATATATATATATATATATATATATAATGTTTTGGGGTTCTGAGTAATTTTCTAGCAAAAAAAATATGATTTTTACATGAAGGAGAGAAGTGCCAGAATAGGCGCGGTATGGAAGTAGTTAAACATAGGTTAAACTTAAAATAACTATTCTGATTAGTGCCACTACCAATAAAACAACGTTATTGTATTTTTTATTGATATTATTATAAATAATTAATAAATAGGACTCATGAAATTAAGCAAAACTTCTTATTGTATGGTTTGAATTTATTATATCATTGTATATGGTTTTACAATATATATTTAATGATAATATAAAAACATATAGTGTAAAAATATCTGTTTATTTTATTTTAAATATTTTAACCACTTAAGGACCAAGCCTCTTTCTGAGATTTGTTGTTTACAAGTTAAAATATATATTTTTTGCTAGAAAATTACTTAGAACCCCCAAACATTATATATATTTTTTTTCTAACACCCTAGAGAATAAAATGGTGGTGGTTGCAATACTTTCTGTCACACCATATTTGCGCAGCGGTCTTACAAGCGCACTTTGTTTGGAAAAAACAGTAAATTAGCCCATTTTTTGTTTTTATATTGTGAAGGATAATGTTATGCTAAGTAAATTAATATCTAACATGTCACACTTCAAAATTGCGTCCGTTCGTGGAATGGCGACAAACTTTTGTCCTTAAAAATCTAGGCAACGTTTAAAAAAATCTATAGGTTGCATGTTTTGAGTTACATAGGAGGTCTAGGGCTAGAATTATTGCTCTTGCGCTAAGGATCATGGTGATACCTCACTTGTGTAGTTTGAACACTGTTTTCATATGTAGGCGCTACTCACGTATGTGTTCGCTTCTGCACGCAAGCTCAGCGGGACGGGGCAACATTTTTAGTTAAAAATGTATTTTTTTTACTTTGGGGACCTGGTACACTTGTTTCCCCACTCTTCCTCTACAAGTGTGCAAAGTTTGTTGTCCGGGGGACCTACGGCCTGGGAGTACCGATTTTTCAAATCCGGGCACCCCTTCCATAGACTCCCATGTTAAATGGTAATTTCTCTGGTGAATTTGGGGACCTGGTATCAGCCAAATGTAGATCCCCTAGACCTGGAACTTGGCACACACGTAGCTCCATTTATCCTCTACGAGTGTGCAAAGTTTGTTGTCTGGGAGACCTACGGCTGGGGAGCACCGATTTTTCAAACCTGGGCACCCCTTCCATCGACTCCCATGTTAAACATCAGTCTAGTCATGGACACAGTGAGGCATGATCACAGTGAGACATGGGCACAGTGAGGCATGGGCACAGTAAGGCATGGGCACAGTGAGTCATGGACACAGTGAGGCATGGACACAGTGAGGCATGCACATGGACACAGTAAGGCCCCGTACACACGACCGAGTTTCTCGGCAGAATTCAGCCAGAAACTCGATCGGAGCCGTATTCTGCCGAGAAACCCAGTCGTATGTACACTTTTGGCCGAGGAAACCAACGAGGAACTCGTCGAGCCAAATAGAAAACATGTTCTCTATTTCCTCGTTAGTCAATGAGGAAACTTGGCTTGCCGAGATCCTCGGCGGCTTCACAAGGAACTCGACCAGCAAAACGATGTGTTTTGCCCGTCGAGTTTCTCGGACATGTACGGGGGCCTCAGGCAAAGTGAGGCACAGTGAGGCATGCAGATAGACACCCTAGGCTTATACTCGAGTCAATAAGTTTTCCCATTTTTTTATGGTAAAATTAGGTGCCTCGCCTTAAATTCGGGATGGTTTATACTCGAGTATATACGGTATATCTTTTTGTTTGTAAAATACTGCAATATAAAAAAATGTACGATTTTTAAATGAAAAAATAAAATTATTTAAAACAAACAATGTTCTCACGCAAATTTTATGTGTTATACAGGACTAATATTTATATTATAAATCCCTCTTCCCCCTTGTAACTACCCCCTTTTTCTTTCACCACTCCTGATATAATCCTTTGACTCTGGAAGTAGTCATGTTGCATGCAAAAAAAAAATTGCACCAAGTTGGCCAAGCGATAAATACTTTATGTGGGCAATTTCAGACTACTGATTAGATTTATTAATAATGTATGTAATGTTATTGTGGATGATTAGAGTTGTTTCATTTAATGGAATTCTCAAATCATCTCTAACACCTCAGTATGAATTCTTTATGATCACTGGTTTATGCATGCATTTCGGTAAAGCTAGCTGGGAGTTGTGTGTAATTACAATGGCAGAGGCTCACCTGGTGAGCATTCTTTCACACGCATCCAACCCACCTGTAGACCAGCTCGGCAAGTAAATCAAACTAAGTGAACAAAATCAAGAGCTTTATCTCGCCATGGCCTAATACATAATACATCAATAGGGTCATCACAGATCAAAAGGCATCTGGTGTATTGCTTGTAAATAAATACATTAATAAAATAAATACACTTGAGGATTCAAGGATCATGTGAAATGAATTTGATTTATTAATTATTATTCATGAAGATGTAGCAAAGAAGCTAACACAGAAGTCACGTCACAGATCGCGGCCTTTGCGTATTTACATTTTAACCGCATTGTTATTTATTAATTATATCTTGGCAGAAAGTGATTGATTTTCTTTATTTGTTGATATTCATAGCTCAATAAATCTGAAGTCGGTTCTTTATTCCAGGGATAAATTGTCAGTTATCCTTCATAAATACAAGAAACTTTGTACCGCATGTCTTGCAGTTTCTGTTCATTGAGGTTGTAGATATGTTTATTGTTTTATTTACTTATTTATTATTGTTTATTGCTTTATTTATTTGTTTTATTTGATATATATTGATTTATTTGTGTTTTTCTTTGCTCCCAATGACCTCCCGAACCTCCCTTTTGGTTCTTTATGCTGCGTACACATGGTCGGAATTTCCGACAACCAAACCGTGGATTTTTTTCCGGCTGAAAGTTTGCTCAAACTTGTGTTGCATACACGCGGTCACATAAATGTCGTCAGAAATTTCATACGTCAAGAACGCGGTCACGTACAACACTACGAAATTCCGACAGCAAATGTCTGATGGGGCCTACACACGGTCGGAATATCCGACCAAAAGCTCACATCGAACATTTGTTGTCGGAAATTCCAACCGTGTGTACGCGGCACTAGTCTGGAAACACATCTACACGTTGCAATAACATGCATATTACCATGCCTTATCTCAATGCACGGTCATTTTCACTCACCTTCATCTCGACTGGCATCCCAATGTATCTTACTAATACACTTCAACGCTCATGTGTTTCAGCACACCACAAGACATATCATCTAGAAAGGGTCCCTGGCTTATATTTAATTGGCACAACATCCCCAAGCTCAATAAATAATAAAACAATCCAAGATACTGGAATTTTTTGGTGCCATATATTACAACTATTACCATTTTTAAATAATAAAAAAAGATCATAACATACTCTATAAACTTCTCTTTATTTATGCTCAAGGCTTAGCTTTTGGATGACTTCAGATGGTTTACATCATGTAAATATGTGTTACAACCATAGGGCTGGCCCAAAAAATGGCAGCTCGAGGATAATACACACTACATTGGTAACTTTAAAATACAATGTCACCTAATGTAAAGGTCCAGTCGAGGGGTGAAAGAAGCACAGTTCTCAAACATACAGTAAGCACTAGTGAGAAAGATATTATCAACTTGTCGACCGTATATACTCGACTATAAGCTGACCCGAATACAAACCGGGGCACCTAATTTTACCACAAAATAGCTGGGAAAACTTTGTAACGGGAGGGCCCATGGAATCCAGAAGCGCTTAGAAAGTATGAGATACTCCTGTTTCAGCTTCCCCGATGCCTCTTATGTGTAGATCACCCTGTGTCTCTAATAGGGGCACAGGGTGAATGAGAACCCCACTATGGTCTGTGCTAGTCACATTTAATGAGGTTTAGATATTGTATATATTGTATATATATTGTGTGTTGGCTAATATGTACTGTAAAAGCTTGCTGTAGTAATTAAGTCTGCTACGGTAATGTAAATGAGTCTTAGTATGGCTCCTAAAGAACCTTTCATTGTGTTATGCTAATTGACACTGTATTGTGTGAAAGTTCTATTGATCTCAGTGTGTGTTAGAACGCAGGAGATGAACTTTAAGATTCTGTCGCAGTGGTACCGCACTCCAGCTGTTCTAAGTAGATGTTATGTGTATATGTGGTAAAAGAGGAGGGACGTTAATACATATATGTTGGAGATGTCCAGGAATACAAAGGTTCTGGGAGGAGGTGCGGGAAATTGTTAAAAAATTCAGGGAGGAAGAACTGCCGGAGGAGCTGACCTTCTTCCTGTTACAGGAATCAGATATGCCGGTTAAACGGTATAGGAGATCGGTTATCTGTCATCTCCTGAATGCAGCAAGAGCTTGTATTCCAGCTATGTGGAAGCAAACGCAGCCCCCTTCAGTATCAATGTGGCTCAAGCGAGTAGAAGATTTGAATAAGATGGAGAACTTAGTTTGGACCTCTAGGCAGAAACAGGGGGTTTATTTGGAGACCTGGGGGGCAGTGGAACCGCTTTAAATATTCTGAGGAGGGGAAAACACTTATAGATGTAAACTGAATGGATGCTAATGGAATGAGACATGGAGAGGGGAGAGAGGGGACATGGGGTTATTCTTTGTTTTTTTTGTTTTTTTGGGGGGTGGGGGGTGGTTGGCAAAACAGGACAATTAGAGGCAAGGAGAGGGGTAATAAGATAGGGATAGGAAGCCCCCCTCCAGCTTGGGGACAAGAGGTGTGGGCCGTGAGGGGAGGGGGATTAAATGCTCAACTGGGTGATGATGAAGAGTTAAGGTGTGTGAATTGAGGGAATAGGAGTGAGAGGAAGGCAAATGTGGTTATCAAAATGAACTATTATGTTGAGAAATAGGAAGTATAATATACATAGCAGATAGGGGAAGGTGCAGGAAATAAGATAGGTGTAAAATGCACAGATGTAAAATGTCCCTTTTCTTTATTTATTTTTTATCATTGATGGTTATACTTGCGATGTCTTGTTGACCCTGTTTTTCTTTGGTATCTTGTTGTCGAAAATCAAATGAAAGATTAAATTAAAAAAATTAAAAGAAAGTTCTATTGATGATAGATTAGTGTTGTGAGTTAGCACAGCTTAAGGTCTGGTTCACATTGGGTACAATTTGGTATGATTTGAGATGCGATTTGACATGTCAAATCGCATCTCAAATTGGCGGCATTTGCCGGCAATTGTCGGCAATGGCACCGTCCTAATCTGTGCGATGCCACATCTGCGGCGCTGCACCGAATTCAAAAAGTAGTTCCTGTACTACTTTTTGCGATTTCGGGCTGTGAAATATGTGCTGAAAAACTCGGCTTATACTTGAGTATATACAGTAACTTAGATCAGTGTTTCTCAACTCCAGTCCTAAAGGCGCCCCAACAGGTCATGTTTTAAGGAATTCCCTCGGATGAAACGGCTGTGATAATTACTAATGGCCCGTACACACGATCCGAATATCGGACGAAAACGATTGTCCGATGAAGGATCGTACGATTTTCGGATCGTGTGTACACTACTTTCGAGAGCCGATGACGACAGTTCATCCGATATTATTCGATCGGACATGCACGAAAATTTTCCTCGTACGATGTCAGATCGTACGATTTTTGTTTAGTCAGTACAGTCGTCGTCCGAAAATACAATACAAATACATTACAACACATGACATCACTTCCGATTATTTTTTCCGGTCGTACGAGAATTTTCGTGACTTTAATAACCTATTTCATTTTACTTGCGACTATTAAGCGAAAAAAGTTGTACGATCCGTCGTACGATATTCGGATCGTGTGTACGGGCCATAAGGGAGTGAAACTGATCAAATCACCTGTGCAAAATAATGGAAAGCCTGAAAACATGACCTGTTGGGGTACTTGAGGACTGGAGTTGAGAAACACTGATTTAGATATATGGAGACAAAGTGGCATCTGGTGTATTGCTTGTAAATGAATACAATAAATAGACTTGAGGATTCAAGGATCATGTGAAACGAATGTGATTTATTAATTATTATACATGAAGATGTAGCAAAGAAACTAACACAGAAGTCACGTCACAGATCGCGGCCTTTGTGTATTTACATTTTAACCGCATTGTTATTTATTAATTATATCTTGGCAGAAAGTGATTGATTTTCTTTATTTGTTGATATTCATAGCTCAATAAATCTGAGCTGAAACAGCTGTGATAATTACTAAGGGAGTGAAACTCATCAAATCACTTGTACAAAATAATGGAAAGACTGAAAACATGACCTGTTGGGGTGTATGATGGCTGGAGTTGAAAAACACTGATTTCGATATATGGCGACAAAGTGGCATGGCTGCATCGGACCACATACCTAGAACGTCATCCAACACTTCCGGGTCTTGAATGTGCATGCACGCCACCGGCGGCTCACTCCTACTGTGATCATACACAGAAAGAGCCCAGCCGTGGGTACCGCAGATTCGATGTCCGCTGTCACCCACTGATTGTTCAGTACACAGGCAGAACGTTGATCTGCCTATGTAAACAAGGCAGATCGCCGTTCTGTCAGTAGGGAAGGCATTGATCCTGTGTTCCTATGCCTTCCTTTAGTAAAAGCCCCTTCCCCAGTACACAAACACTGGCTAGGATCCCTGGAGTCAATGCGACATGAACAAACTGTCAAGTTCTAAAACTGGCACCCCTTTCCCCACTCCCTTTTCTACCTTTCTTACCCTCTCCCCCTTCCTTTTTATGGTACTATGTTGAAGTTTGAGATAGTAAGGCCCCTTTCACACCAAGGAGTTTTCAGTCTTCAGTGTGAAAGCCTGAAGGCTTTCACACTGAAGCGGTGTGCAAGCAGGACCGCTCCAAAAGTCCTGCTAGCCGCATCTTTGGAGCGGTGAAGGAGCGGTGTCTTTACCACTCCTTTACCACTGCTGCCTATTGAAATCAATGAGACAGCACGGCTTTACCGCCCACAAACCGCTGCTGTAGCAATATGCGGGTGGTTTTAACCCTTTCTAGGCCGCTAGCGGAGGTTAAAACCGCACCGCTAGAGGCCGAATATCGCGGCAAAAACGACAGTATAGCGGCGCTAAAAATAGCACCGCTATACTGCCAGCGCACCTCCTGCGCCCAGTGTGAAAGGGCCCTAAGAGTGTTTTCTCGAACTGCTTTAAGGAGCTCACAAGCAGTCGAGATAATCCCTCAAGGAAACTCTTTGTTTAGACGAGCCTTGAGAGGACATTTCCCTGTTACTCACCTTCGGACTCTCACGCAGCTCTGCAAACTGCTGTTATTTCGGAGCTGTGGGACCGGTTCTGTCCTTCTATGAGCACTACTCATATCTATCGAGCCAGTCGGTCCCTGACACAGTGTGTACCTATATGATATAGCTCTTTATTTAGGATACGTAGGAAACCTCTGTATGGCGGGGATTTTATAATTAGTGTTGAGCAGAATACGCCATATTCGATTTCGCGATATATCTCGAATATATAGTAGAATATTCGAGATATATTCGCTAAATTCGAATATTCGTGATATTTTATCGAAATGAAATGATTGCGAATTTTCGCTATTGCGAATGCGAAAATAATTGCGAAATTTCGATAACTGCGGTAGGAGCACTCTGATTGGCTCAGAATATTCTTGATATTTTTTCGAAATTTCGCAAAATGCGAATGCGATATTTACTGCGCAATTTCGACAAATGCTGTAGGAGCACTCTGATTGGCTCAGAATATTCGTGATATTTTACAATACAAAATAATTGAGAATATTCGGCAAATGCGGAAGGAGCACTCTGATTGGCTCAGAATATTCTTGATATTTTACAATACAAAATAATTGCGAATATTCGGCAAATGCGGAAGGAGCACTCTGATTGGCTCAGAATATTCTTGATATTTTACAATACAAAATAATTGCGAATATTCGGCAAATGCGGAAGGAGCACTCTGATTGGCTCAGAATATTCTTGATATTTTACAATAGAAAATAAAAAGTGTTTTGCATTGGTGGTGATTCTTTACTCTATCCATCTGTCACAGCCGTTTGTCAATCAAACACCTTGAAGATTGAACACGTTCATGCTGCATGCTTTGGACTTTTTTTCACTTCACATATCAAAGACATTTTTATGAAAGATTATTTTTCTATTATTGGGACTATATTTCTTTATATATTTGTTTCACTGTGTATTTCACAAGTTATTTGCGCTTGCTTATTTTATAATTTGCCCACATGTCTTGTCACTAGACATATTTTTTATTCTTGTAGAGCGACTCCATTTTCTGTCTTGTATTAATTTATGTTGTATAACATTTTTGAGTTGCTGCTGTATTCTCCCCTTTTTTTAAGGTATGCGCAATTTTTTCCTTCTTACAAAAAAAAATAATATCTTACAAAAAAAAATATAATTGCATCAGAGACAATCAGAGTTCTCCTACCACAGTTATCGAAAATTCGCAATCATTTTCGCATTCGCATTAGCGAAAATTCGCAATTTTTTTTTTTCAATTCGGCAACATAAAAGGATCGCCTCAGCTTAGCTACTCGGCCCAGGGTCTCTAATCATACCAGCAATGCTTTTAGACGTCGATAGGATGTGATCTGTTTTAAAAATAAAATAAAAAAAATGTGAATATTCGGAATTGCGAATATTCACCGCGAAATTCGAAATATATCGCGAATACTCGAATATGCCATATTCGAGCCGAATATTCGCAATACGAATATTCGTGAGCAACACTATTTATAATGTCGATTGATAACTGTTGTCTCAATTGTCGAACTTTATTTGTATTATGCTCTGCCCCACAGTGAAATGGTGGCATGAAGTTGTAATGTACTACTTTTCAATAATTATTTTATTGAAATGTTTATTTATTACAAATCATTCATGAAAAAGACTAGGTCAGGCATGAAATACTTTTATAAAAGTGAATGTGATTTAAAAACATGTCTCAGTGGCCAAACAAACAGTCCAGGATGGACTGGGTCGGTAGGTTGACAAAGGTTCTAATGGCTTGGCAAATAAGCCCCTAAAGGATAACACATGTATATACACATTGGCCCGGATTCACATACATTGGCGCATATTTATGCCGGCGTAGCGTATCTTTTTTAGGCTACGCCGGCACATCGCAGAGCGACAAGCACAGTATTCACAAAGCACTCGCTCCCACTCGCTGTTAAAGATACGCTGGGTTTCCTCGGCGTAAGCCAGCGTAGGTGGAAGTGGGCGTGAGCCATGCTAATGAGGCGTGACCCCATGCAAATGATGGGCCAAGCGTCATAGAAGTACTTAAAACAAACGGTGCATGCGCCGTCCCGTGGACGTATCCCAGTGCGCATGCTCAGAATCACGTTGAATCTACTCCCTAAGATACGACGGATCACTGCCTGCGAGGTGAACGTAACCTACGCCCAGCCCTAGTCACGTACTACTACGTAAACGACGTAAAATACGACGGCTGTTCCCTGGTCCATACCTTTGCATGAGTTGTGCCTCATAGATGGGGAATAACTATACGCCGGACGTAAGTCTTACGCAAACCGCGTATATTATGTGCCGGGCGCAACTACGTTTATGAATCAACGTATCTCCCTCATTTGTATATTTGCAATGAGGCGGCCAGCGTAAATATGCGCCCACGATACGCCGGCGTAGGAAAGTTACGTTGGTCGGATGAAGCCTATTTTCAGGCGTATCTAGTTCTGTGGGCATGGCGCACAGATACGACGGCGCATAGTTACACTTACGCGGCGTATATCGAGATACGCCAGCGTAAGTGCTTTGTGAATCCGGGCCATTATCTATTCATTTGCCATAACATGATTATATATAGATGGGTTGATAGGGCCAAACCAGAATAGATCAATTCTGCTTCAATATTCAAAGGGTGCAGGAACACAGTTAATCATAAGATTGCCCTGAGGTTAGCCCCTTCCCAGCCAGTATCATTAGTACAGTGACAGTGCCTATTTTTTTAGCACTGATCACTGTATTAGTGTCACTGATCCCCAAAAATGTCAAAAGTGTCAATTAGTGTCTGATTTGTCTGCTGCAATATCAGTCCCACTATAAGTCACTGATCGCCGACATTACTAGTACAAATTATAAAGTACAATTTAAAAAAATAAAAAAAAAATATCCCATAGTTGCAATAAACCAATAAATATACGCTTATTGCGATTTTTTTTACAAAAATATGTAGCAGAATACATATTGGCCTAAATGGAATTATTGAATAAATTGTTAAAACGGAATTAGACTAAGTGCAGTCTCTCTTCTTATGCTCCTGGATGTCTTATGCCGCGTACACACGATCAGAATTTCCGATGAAAAAAGTCCGTCTGTGTTTAGAAATAGAACATGTTTTCATTTTTGTCCGATGAAAAAAAAAAAAACGATAGGAAATTCCTATCGTCTGTGTGCAACTCCGATGGAGAAAAAACCCATGCAAGCTCAGAATCAAGTCGACGCATGCTCGGAAGCATTGAACTTCATTTTTCTTGGCTCGTCGTAGTGATTTATGTCACTGCGTTTTGGACAGTCAGAATTTAGTCTGACAGTGTGTATGCAAGCCTGATGTCAGCTTCATCGGAATTCCGATGGAAAATTCCATTGGATTTTACTCGATCGGAAATTCCGATCGTGAGCATGCGGCATTCAGACTGAGCACATGGCAGGATATCCATTAAATGGGTTGTAAAGATACATTTTTTTTTCCAAAATAGCTTCCTTTACCTTAGTGCAGTTTTTCTGTCTGTAACTCCACACAGTAATGCAAGGCTTTCTCCCTGGTGTGAAGTGTCATGCTCGTCCCATTCCTGTGAACTACAGGAGAGTCAGGACGCTCTCTACGTTGCAGATAGAGAAAGGAGCTGTGTGGAGCTGTGAGTGGGCGTCCTGACTCTCCTGTAGTCCAAGGGAGGGGGCGAGCACGACACTCCATACCAGGGTGAAAGCCTTGCATTACTGTGTGGAGTTGCAGACAGAAGAACAGGAAGTGAGGATTTCTCAGAAGAAATAAGGACATTTAAAAGCAAAATGGAAGGATGAGGTAAGTGAAGGAGGACTGCACTAAGGTAATGGAAGCTATTTAGGAAAAAAATGGACCTTTACAACCCCTTTAAGGCATTATATGTCATTTGGTCTGGTGAGTTTAAACCCCAGAGGGGTGTGTTGAGCATGTGGTGGAGGAACTATTAGTGAAAGGTGCACACATCAGTAATCATCTCCAAACACCATCTGTGCCTATTAGGCCTTGTACACACGACCGAGTCTCTCGGCAAAAACCAGCAAGAAACTTGCTGGGATTTTTTTTTGCCGAGGAAACCGGTCGTGTGTACATTTTTCGACCAGGAAACGGCCGAGGATCCCGTCGAGCCAAAAAGAGAGCATGTCTTATTTTTCCTCGACGGGAATGGAGAAACTTACCTTGTCGAGTTCCTCGACAGCCTAACAAGGAACTCGACGAGGAAAACGATGTGTTTCGCCCGTCGAGTTCCTCGGTCGTGTGTACGAGGCTTTAGAGACGTTGGGCTCTTTCACACAGGCAGCCTGTTTAGGTCTGCCTGACAGTTTTTTAGGCGGACCTGAACGGGCGCTCCGTGCTCCTCTATGGAGCCGTGGATGTCAGCGGTGACATGCCCGCTGACATCCGACCAGCTCCGATCCGCCAGTGTGACGGAGGAAAAACCTACTTTTCCATTCGTCTGGCGGATCGGGTGAACGCGGACAGATGGTCCATGTTCATCCGATCCCCCCATAGGGGAGAGCGGAGAAAAGACAGGGCGGTCCCTGCACAGTGTGCGGGGACTGCCCTGTCATCCGCCGGCTCAGCGGGGATCAACGGAGCGATCCCCGCTGAGCAAGCGGAGGTTCACGGGGCGGATCATTACTGATACGCCCCGTGTGAAAGGGGCCTTTCTCCTAACAAGCATCTATTTATCTATCTGTTTTAACTATTTTTATTCATATATGTTGATGTACATATACTACCCAGACAGTTTTTTTTCTACTGACTGGAGCGACGCTTTGATGTATATTTGCTACTGGTTAACAGTTTGAAGTATTCATCTTTGTGTTTATATGTATGACTTATTTTTTAAGTGGCTGCTTTTATTTATTTTTATTTTGTTTTGTGGATCTATCATTACCTGTGTTTTAGTTATCTGTTACTCCATAGCGCTGAGATAGGAAGAGTTGGGCAGGGCTTTTTTTTCTTCCTTTTTTAGCATTAATCTTATAAGTTTGACCATCTTATGATAAGTTTGAATTGGCCAATTGCATTACAGTTTTAGTTTAATAAATGGCTACAAATACACGTGAAGCATGAAGACCTCAAATAACTGCATAGTACTGAATGAATTATAAGCCTGAAGAGTCCAAATGTCAAAAGAGAACATTTTATTGAAATGATGATTTCCAATGCGTTTTGAAGGTACATTTCATTCTTCATAAGGACTTATAAGCAGAAATAGAATACGAATGGTCTGTGGGGATATGTAATGGTGTGATCTACATCCCTTTTAGTGATCCCCACAGACCATTCTGATTTTCTTTCTGCTTATAAGCCCTGATGAAGAAGTCATTGTGACCTTCCAAGCTTTCGTCTTTCTGATAAAATTCCTTCTTCTGACATGTAGACTCTTTTCATCTGTTCAGCATATCTTAAAGCGGAGGTTCACCCTAAAAACTATTTTCTAACATTACATTGAGCTGACTCTCGACAATGACAGTATGCCGTTTTTTTGTTTTTTTTGCTGTACATACCTCGTACAGCTATTTTCTTCCCTGGCTTCCGGGTAGTGTCTCCCGCGGGAGTGGGCGTTCCTATCCAGCAGAAGGAGCGTCCGAGTTGCCGAAAGAAGCCGAACGGCGAGTCGGCGCTATACGGCGCCTGCGCACCGCCGTTCGGCTTATTTCGGCAACTCGTGATGCTCCTTATGCAACGGTGGGGGAGGTAGCTTTTGTCATCACGTCAATCACCTGCTGGATAGGAACGCCCACTCCCGCGTGATTCACTATCCGGAAGTCGTGGGGAAAAATAAGGTATGTACAGCGAACAAAAAAAACCCGCATACTGTCATTGTTGCAAGCGAGCACAATGTAAAGGTAGAAAAATGTTTTAGGGTGAACCCCCGCTTTAAGGTGAATCGAAAAATGTGATCACTGCAGTGAAGATAAAGTTGTTGGCATGTGCATATTTGTGCTCTTTTATCTATATGCCATGTGCCCTTACCTTTGAGTAGTGAAGCCCTGTACACACGGGCCAGAATCTCGTCAGGAAAAAAACATTGTTTTTCCTGACGAGATTCTTGGCAAGAATCTCTTGCCGCCTGAGTGTACAGACACTCCATTCTAAAGAACCGTGGTTCTTTTGAATGGCAAGAATGTGGTGACGTCATTGCGTCACATTCGATGCTGTCGCCGTCACCTTGCTGCACCCTACCTATGCCTAGGAAGCTACCGCGCATGTGTCAAAGTCATTTCGAGCATGCGCAGGTTTCCACGGCGACAGATAAGTATACACACGCTCGGGTTTCTCTGCAGGAAAACACTGCCGAGAATCACAACGAGAAAATAGAGAGCAGGTTCTCTCTTTTTCTCATCAAGATTTTAGGCAGTTTTCTTAACGAGAAACCTGAAAGCCTCCTACACACGCTCCGTATACTAGGCAAGAAAGCTCTGCCAGCAGTTTTCTTGCTGGTTCTTGTCGAGTAAACCGAGCGTGTGTACAAGGCTTTAAACGTATTTGAGTTTTCACTGGCATCCAGGATTCTGTTAGCGAGATTTCCCCATATATACTTCACTGTTGACAATGGCCCAGATTCACAGAGAGCAAGGCTCACATTACGCCGCCGTAGAGTAACCAATGTACGATACGCCAACGCAGCGCAGAGAGGCAAGCAATGCATTCAGCAAGCCAGTGCTCCCAACGCTGCACCAGCGTGGCGTGGGTTTCGAAGGTGTACGCCGGCATAGGTGGAAGTGGGCGTGACCCATGCAAATGGAGCGTGACCCCATGCAAATGATGGGCCGAGCGCCAGACAGATATGTATCACAACATGGGCATGTGCCGTGACGTGGACGCATCCCCCTGCGCCTGCTCACAACCACGTCGGAACAACTGCCTAAACTACGCCGGATCACTGCGTACGGCGTGAACGTAACCTAAACCCAGACAGACACACGTCCAACGTAAAATACGCCGGCTTGTGTTCCCTGGTGCAGACCTGAGCATGTCTACTGCTGGGTTGCACCTCCTTTATGGGGAATAACTTAACGCCGGACGTACAACTTACGCGCACCTCGCGTAGCATGCGCCGGGCAAACGCAGGTTTGTGAATCGCCGTATTTCCCTCATTTGCATGTTTGAATGGCTAATCAATGGGAGCGGCACTATGGGCCAAGCCTAAATGTGCGCCCACCCTACGCTGGCGTAAGCAAGTTACGTCGGCAGGGTGTAGCCTGTTTTTAGGCGCGTATCTGTTTGTGGGTCTGGCGCACAGATACGACGGCGCACATTTGCACTTACGTCGGCGTAACTTGTTATACGTCGGTGTAAGTGATTTGTGAATCTGGGCCAATGACTTCACCTGGCAGGAAACAACGGAAATTATGCAACAGGGATGCACAGTTAGAAGCTGACAGATCCTCTGGCCTTCCCTACTTTACCTTACTCTACTCTGCGCTACTCTAAAAAAATATATGTGGCTGTCCCTGTTGAAGATTTTCCCATTTTTAGTAATGTCCAGGGATAGGTGGGGATTGAATGGACACTAATCCTTGAACTGTCACTCCTCTGATGCCTTGTACACACGAGTGCAATTTCCGATTGGAAAAAGTCAGACGGGAGCTTTTCATCGGATATCCTGTCCGTGTGTATGCCCCATTGGACTTTTTCCATCAAAAATTCAGCTGGAATTAGATAGTGGACATGTTCTCAATTTTTCCATTGGAATTTCCGATCGTCTGTATGCTTTTCTGACAAAATAAACACCACACATGCTCGGAAACAATTTGACACATGCTCGGAAGCATACAATTTAATTTTATCGTCTCGTCATAGTGTTTTACATCACTGCGTCCTTGACTGTTGGAATTTAGTGTGACCGTGTATATGCAAGACAGCTTGAGCTGTCGGAACTCCGTCGGAAAAACCTTTCGGAGTTTAGTCCGACGGAAAAACTGTTGTGTGTACAAGGCATTAGCCTGGGATTATTCTTCATTATCTGTGCTGCAGAGCCGCACTGATTTACTAAGTCTATAAAAATTGGTGCTGTCAGAAATTAAAAGAGTAAATTCAGATTACAATACAACCAATAGATCACGGGATAAAAGAGCAGTTGCAGTGCTACTGTATGTAGGTCGGGGTTCCAGTGCAGACCATGAATCAAGGTGCTCAACTTGCTCTTTGTCTTCATTCAGCCTGCAGTGTATGATACTTACGAATTTGCAGAGGTGGAGCAAGTGAAAATGCACAAATAGTCTAAGCCCAGAGCAGTGACACTTCTCAGTGCAACCTCTGTACTTTGTTCTGTTATAAAATATGCCATGACCAAGTAAAAAAAAAAACATAAAGGACCTGAAGCTTAGTTGCATATTACAGCAAAGGAGAGGGGGGAAGGACACACCAAGTAAGTGTAGTATCCCAATAGGTTTAATAAATAAAAACAGGATTATGGACACTTACACGATGTACATAGATAATGGGCTCATCTGTGTTTAGATGTGTGCGGTCCGTGGGTACAGTAAAGGCCTCAGAGATCACAAGGTACAAAGCAGCTCTGGCTGGCTCTGTACATCATGAGGATTATTCTGTTCACAGCTGTCAACAGCTGCAGTGGCCTGCTGATGGTCATTTCTGCAGTGCCATTTATAAACAGCCACTTCACCTTTTAAAGATTCAAGGCAGTAAATAAGTGTTTAACCACTTCCAATCCCAGTAATGGTAATATGAACCACAGTGATTCTGCCATCCCAGGGGCCGTCATATGACGTCCTCGACTTCCAGGCCATCTAGGGGACACGCCTGCTGCGTCATTCGGGAGCCAATGTCCGCTAGGCACCCACGATTGCTTGTCACAGAGCAAGGACGTGGATCTGTGTGTGCAAACAGATCCATGTCCTGTCAGAGGAGAGGAGACAGATCATGTGTTCCTTGTATATAGGAACACCATTCGGTCACCTCCCCCAGTCAGTCCTCTCCCCCCACAGTTAGATTCACTCCATCCCTGTGGGGAGTGTGAATGTTCACAGCGTCTTCCAGCAGGGATGTAGTCCCAAGGAAGGGGGCGAGCACGCTGACTAACCCCCAGTCAGAACGGCTCGGATGATGGGGGCAAGCTTACCGAGGAGGAGTAGGAAGTGAGAAATTCAGACAAAGAAAAAAAAACATTTAGGGAAATTGAAGGAAAAAGGTAAGTGAACCAGCAATGCACTAGCCTAAAGGAACCTATTTAAAAAATAAAAAACAAACCTTTACAACCAACCACTTGGTTACTGGCCCATAGTCAAAAGACGTCCTGTTTTTAAAGATGCCACAACCGAGGTATCCATCTTTAGTGCCAACGGTCCTGTAAACGATAACGGCGGTCTCCGCGGCGGATTCGCAGCAAGATCGCCGTTATCGGTGGCGGGAGAGGGCCCCCCCCCTCCCGCGCCCTCCGCCGCTTACCGGAGCCGTCGGTAGCGGCGGAGGCGATCGGGACTGTTCGGCTGTTGACTGGGGTTGCGAGTGAGGGAAAAATCTCCTTCACCCGTCCCCATAGCTCTGCTGGGCGGAAGTGACGTCAAAACGTCAGTCCCGCCCAGCGTCTTAAAGCAACATTTTTTTTTTGTCATTTGAAAAAATTACAGTTTCAATTTTTTTTTTCTTGCATTTAAGTCTAAATATAAGATCTGAGGTATTTTTGACCCCAGATCTCATATTTAAGAGGACCTGTCATGCTTTTTTCTATTATAAGGGATGTTTACATTCCTTGTAATAGGAATAAAAGTGATATTTTTTTTTTTATTTCAGTGTAAAAAAATTATAAACTAAATAAAAATAAATAAGAAAACCCAAAAAAAAAATTTTTAAACGCCCCGTCCCGACGAGCTCGTGCACAGAAGCGAACGCATACGCGAGTAGTGCCCGCATATGAAAACGGTGTTCAAACCACACAAGTGAGGTATCGCCGCGATCGTTAGAGCGAGAGCAATAATTCTAGCCCTAGACCTAATCTGTCACTCAAAAAATGCAACCTGTAGAATTTTTTAAACATCGCCTATTGAGATTTTTAAGGGTAAAGGTTTGACGCCATGCCACGAGCGGGTGCAATTTTTAAGCATGACATGTTGGGTATCATTTTACTCTGCGTAACATTGTCTTTCACAATATATAAAAAAATTGGGAAAAATTTACTGTTGTCTTATTTTTTAATTCAAAAAAGTGTTTTTTTTTTTCAAAAAAAGTGCGCTTGTAAGACCATTGCGCAAATACGGTGTGACAAAAAGTATTGCAATGACTGCCATTTTATTCTCTAGGGTATTAGAAAAAAATATATATAATGTTTGGGGGTTTTAAGTAATTTTCTAGCAAAAAAAACTGTTTTAGTCTCGTAAACACCGAATCTGAAAAACAGGCTCGGTAATCAAGTGGTTAAAGGGTCAAATCCTTCCCGGGCTAAAGTGGTTAAAAAACTGAAGTTTGGAAACAACTGTTTTAGACAAAAGTTCCGAAACACGTATCTGCAAATGCAGGCACATTTCCCGACTCCCCAATTAGATATATTTTTTCCGTTGTAATAAATGTTATCAGCATATCTAAACTTGTTCTAGAATGCACATGACTAAACAGAGAGAAAGAAATGGTGTGAAAGGGAGAGACAGAGTTTTTTTCTTTTCGCTCCTGTTTGATGCGCACATTAAATATATTGCATTAGAAAAAAAAAATGAAAAACAGAGCTGAACCTGCATATGAGAAGCCTGTTACCATTCTGTGCCCTCCTGAGACACATCAAATGTCAAATGCAAAGACAAACTAAGTGAATGGAGGTATTTTGGTCCTGATGGGTCTGCCAACTTTCCTCTACCTTCTGACAGAATTCCTGACCAAGAGTTGAACTGCCTTTAATTAGCTCAGACGCTCATACCCTGGGAAGCTGTGTCTGCGTGCTGCCAGGACTGCTGCAGGCGAAATCTCTCTGTTTAAACCCTTATTACGGGTTGGGTTCATTTCTTTACATGTACAGTTTCCTCATAGACTGCTAGTAGCATACACAGTATGCCATAAAATTGCATGTTATGGATCCGGGAGTGAGATTCAACAATAATTGCATGCCAAAATAACAACCACTTACAATACATACGGCGTATTTATTGTTTAGTCAAAGGGGCCCAGATTCACAAAGAGATACAACGGCGTTTCTCCTGATACGCCGTCGTATCTCTGTTTTAGGGTCTTCCTAACTATGCGACTGATTCATAGAATCAGTTACGCATAGTTAGCCCTAAGATCCGACAGGTGTAATTGAATTACACTGTCGGATCTTAGGATGCAATACCTCGGCCGCTGCTGGGGGGAGTTTGCGTCGTAAACCAGCGTCGGGTATGCAAATTAGTAGTTACGGCGATCCACGACGGTTTTTCGCGTTCGCTACGTCGCTGCTAGTCTAGTTTCCCGTCGCAAAGTTAGTCATCGTTTTTGCTGCCTTAACTTTACACAGCCCACGTATGCGCGGAAGCGCGCCTAATTTAAATGGCACACGACCCCTTTGAATTACGCGGGCTTACGCCGGAGGCCACCAGCGTAAGTTTTCATGCAAGTGCTTTGAGAATCAGGCACTTGCGATGAAAACTTGTGGCGGTGTAACGTATCTACGATACGTTACGCCGCCGCGATTCTACGTGAATCTGGGCCTTGGTGTCTTATCGCTGAGGAAAAGTTTCTCCATGAGTTTTCAAAGGAAGTGTAACAGCAAGCTGCCAAAAAAGTATCTAATGCAAAACATGTAAACATGTAACATGGCTGGGCAAAAAAGAGGCAAATTTTAGGCCGGCTATACACGGTACAAATTCACACGATTCCCAATCAACACAGACAGAGGAATCAACAATTGTCTTTTCCTGGCAGGTGGGGGAGACAGTGTGCCAGATTCAGAAACGAGATACGACCGCGTATCTCCTGATACGCCGTCGTATCTCTGAGTGCGGGCGGTCGTATCTATGCGCCTGATTCAGAGAATCAGTTACGCATAGATTTTCCTAAGATCCGACTGGCGTAAGTGTCTTACCCCGTCGTATCTTAGGCTGCATATTTACGCTGGCCGCTAGGTGGTGCTTCCGTATAGTTCCGCGAGGAATATGCTAATTAAGTATTTACGCCGATTCAGAAACGTACGTCCCGCCGGCGCGTTTACGTTAGGCTTTTTTCGGCGTATAGTTACCCCTGCTATATGAGGCGTAGCTAATGTTAAGTATGGCCGTCGCTCCCGCGCCAAGTTTTGAAAATTTTACGTCGTTTGCGTAAGTCATTCGCGAATAGGGCTGTACGTCATTTACGTTCACGTCTAATCCAATACGTCCTTGCGGCGTACTTTGGAGCAATGCACACTGGGATATTTTACGGACGGCGCATGCGCCGTTCAAAAAAAACGTCAAAAATGCGGGGTCAAGTAAAATTTAAATAAAACACGCCCCCAACATCCCCATTTGAATTAGGCGGGCTTACGCCACCACACATACGTTACGCGGCCGTAACTAAGGGCGCAAGTTCTTTCTGAATATAGAACTTGCGCCCAAAGTTACAGCGGCGTAACGTATCGGAGATACGTTACGCCCGCAGAAAGATGCGCTCATCTTTCTGAATCCGGGCCAGTGATTATTGCTAGTGGCTATAGGAGCCGCTAGTGATAATCACAGGAGAATCCAGCAGGCTGATCAATCAATCACCTTGGTTCATTCAGGCTGCCAATTAACAGTTCGAATCTCGCCCAGTTCAGTAGGCATTCGAACCGTGTATGGCCAGCCTTAAAGTCTCAAGCTTAAAGGGGTTGTAAAGGTTTGTTTTTTATTTTCTAAATTGGTTCCTTTAAGCTAGTGCATTGTTGGTTCACTTACCTTTTCCTTCGATTTACCTTCTAAATGTTTTTTTTCTTTGTTTTCTGAATTGTCACTTCCTGTTCCTCCTCAGTAAGGTGTTTAGTAAGCTGTTCTAAATGACTTTCCACCGCTCGGATGATGGTGGAAAGTTTACTGAGGAGAAACAGGAAGTGAGAAATTCAAAAAAACATTTAGAAGGAAAATAGAAGGAAAAGGTAAGTGAACCAACAATGCACTAGCTTAAAAGAACCAATTTAGAAAATAAAAGACGAACCTTTACAACCCCTTTAAGCCCCAGATCATGAGATCCTGGCATTTTGGTGTGGACAAAAGGCAGGGTCGCACCATCCAGCCCTGCTGCCAGCAGCCTATTGCGGCTGGATGGTGCACTGAGCAGTACTAACACTTGGGGCCAGTATGTTCCCAGTGACACATGCCCAGAACACTGGGTCTTCTTGTGTACCCGGGCATTTTTCCCCTGGTTCATGCTTGTGCGCTTGTGGGCAGTACCTGGGCTGCCACACACATGGCCATCATGAGCAACTGAGTACCACCCCTTAGCACACAGGTTCCAGGGCTCTCTGAGTTTCTCAGCCGAACCTTTCACTGTCCTGTGCACAGGGGGTGGTCAGAGGCCTGCATTCCCCATCCTCCCTACCATGCATGGTTAACCTCTTCTCTCCCTGGAGCACCCACACATTAAGTCAAAGCATCATCTTCCAACACTCTGTGGCCAGGATTTGCAGCACTAGCTCTTACTCCTCTGACCTCACCCTTCAGACATTGGCTATAACAATTGGCACATATCTCCTAAATATTTACACACAGGCAAGACAATAAACTTCCTTTAGGGTCCTTTCACACTAGCGGACCATTCGTCCGCTTATTACAAGTCCGTTAACGGACTTGTAATGAATCCCTATGGGAACGCGTCCGTTAGCGGATGGAGCATCCGCTAGCGTCCGTGTCAGTCGGGATCCGCTTTTCCGAACGGAAGAAACCCTATTTTTCTTCTGTTCGGCGGAACGGACCGGATGCAGACGGACAGACGGTCCGTGCGGGGACCGCCCTATCCGCCGACAGCTGAGCGGGGATCCCCGCTGAGCTTTGGCGGACACACGGAGCGGACCCAGAAACGGTCCGCTCCGTGTGAAAGAGCCCCTACTGTTTTAAAGCAGTTGATACAGAGTTCAGGGAGAGAGGAGAGGGAGAGAGCAACACGGCTGCTCTCAGGCACAGTGCTGGTCTGAGATTAGGCTCAGGTAAGTTTTTAGTGGGGGCTGGGGGTTGCACCTGTAGCACTACCCCCGTACGAGCTGCTGGTTTAGATTTGGGCCTTGCACGTTACCTCGTTCTCCGTGGTCTAGGGGATGAGAGAGAAAAAGTCTGTAGAAAGTTCAATGTCCACACAAGTTATAAATCCTTTTTCTTTTTGCTTTTATTTTCCAAACAACTTGCATAGATAGAGGGATGAAGGATCAGGGGACGGTTCAGGCGCACAAGGTAGATCACTGGAGAAAGGTTAAAGGAGTTGTAAAGGAAAACATTTTTTTAGCTGAAATTACTTTTTACAGGGTCTAGAGACATAATAGTTAACTGATTCCTTTTAAAATTGATTAAAAATAGATAAAAATCAATCATATAATGTACCTCTACTTTCGTTTTTGCATTTAGTTTTGTTTTTGCATGTTATCCTGCCTGTGTGCATGTACAGAGCCATAGAGCAGTGATGGTTTGGAAAATGAAACTAGAATTTCCCAGTACTGTGGTCATCAGGAAACAGACAACCAGGAAGTGCCCAGAACAGAGAAGAATTACAGCATCATTAACATCAGAGCAAAAACGAACAATGAGGACATGAAACCAGGACTGCAGTAAGGTAAAAGAAGCTATTTAGCTAAAAAAAAAGTTCCTTTAGTGACCCTTTAAGTTTTAAGATTACTCTCACCTCTTTCCTTTGAGTGGGTATTTCTCACCCGGATAGGCCCCACTCACCTGGCCTAGCAGCCAGAATGAAGCATGGACAAAAATAGTACCAGTCTCTGCCACAGACTGGTCGCAAGAATAATGGAAACAAAAAAAAACTGAATTTTTTTGAGCTGTCTACAAAAGGTGCGCAGCTACAAAACCAATAGGCAAATGGAAAAACAGTATACAAAATATATAAATGTAGCGCTGTGGTGCAACTAATAAAGAGTACACCAAACTAAATATAATGTACATATATAGGTGATTAAATATTAAAAAAGTGCACCAAACTATAAATAAATTAGTGAATATATATCTCAAAAAATTTGTATAGAAACAGTCTTTTGTGACAAATGATATTCAAAATAACGAGTGAGAAGTGCTCCCTTGATCCAATCGTTAAAACACCAGGATAGGAAAAAGCCGTCACCAAATGAAGAGAGGCTTACCGGACAGACCAATCAGAGAATAACCAGAAGAGAAAAAAGAAAAAAAAAACATAGCGTAATACTGTATTACGAATGTATTTAATGTAGGTTGGAAACACTTACATTATAAGTAGAAATACGCGCTGATCAGATAAAAAATGGTACCCTACTGCCCCATCGGCCACAAACCCAATCAGCACAACCCACTGCATACTCGGGAGGTATACCCGACTTGTGTGTCCAATGGCACGCATTGTTTGCGCTCCAAGGCGAGGAGGAAGTCACAGCTTATGTGATGAGCTATGTGACCTCGCCATGGCGCACGGCGATGCGCGATTGTGACGTTGTGACGTTGCCATGGCGTCACAACGGGAATGGTATCCCACGTGACCTGTGACGTGCTTCTGCTGTAGTATATGGTGATGTGTGATAGGAAGAGGCCTCAGGATGTGATGTCATGCAGTTTTGTATAGGTATATTACAAGTTTTTTTTATGCTTGTCACTGCTGGACTTCACCATTGTACAAACAGAATTAATCTTTTATTTATTCTCCTTTCCCTATGACCATATTATACCATTATAACCATATTATACGGTTTTTTTGTACCAGGGATTCATACAGTTTCAGTCCATTTGGTCTGTTAACCCGGAAGTTGTCTCTGATTGGACGAGCTCCCGGGGGTGTTCCTGTGTTCAGGGTCAGATTGCACATTTAAGAGAGAGCAGCATCAGTCATGCCCCAGACGAAGCAAGTTTTTGTGAAACGCGTCGGGTGACTCCAGTGCTGCCACGTACATATTGATCGATATGCCTTTTTTCTTCACTTCCATGTAAGTGTTTCTAACCATTATAAAAAGCTCAGTGCCTACGTTATTACGCTATGTGTTTCTTCTGTTTCGCTTTTCCTTTATACATCTGTGTTTTGGTATGACCGTTTGGGAGACACCATCTTTAAGTCTTGGACATCTTCCTCTTGTTTGGTGGTGTTGCCATATGAAGATCGGATCCTGCATTGTCACAGCCTTTGTATATATTCAGCTTTATTGACCCTTTGGGCGTAAGCTCACTAGGGTTCAACACATTTGGTAAGCCTCTGTTTTATTGGTGGCGGGTATACCACTAGTGTGCATCACGGTCAAGAGTGAATCACCGTTGGTCTGTGATTATTTACCCTGCTCATACATCAATCAAGTTTTTTCCCCATATTATGGGGCAGATCCACAGAGCGAGTACGCCGGTGTATCTACTGATAAATTACCCGCGTCGTATCTTTGGTTTGAATCCTCAAACCAAGATACGCCGGCATCTGGGTTAGATCCGACAGGTGTACGTCCTCGTACGCCTTTGGATCTAAGATGCAATACTTCGGCGTCCGCTGGGTGGCGTTCACGTCGTTTTCCGCGTCGGGTATGCAAATTAGCTATTTCCGACGATCCACGAACATACGCGCGGCCGTCACCTTCTCTTACGTCGTCTCTAGTCGGCTTTTCCGGCGTATAGTTAAAGCTGCTGTTTTGCGGCGTATAGTTAGACTTGCCATGTTAAGTATGGCGGTCGTTCCCGCGTCGAAATTTGAATTTATTTATTTTTTGCGTAAGTCGTCCGTGAATCGGGATAGACGTAATTCACGTCTATGTTCCTTGCGACGTCATTTAGCGAAATGCACGGCGGGAAATTTAGGGACGGCGCATGCGCAATTCATTCGGCGCGGGGACGCGCTTCATTTAAATTAAACACGCCCCCTAATCGCCGATTTGAATTCCGCCGCCAGAGATACACTACGCCGCCGTAACTTACGGCGCAAATTCTTTCGGGATTCGAAGCAACAAAAAGTAAGTTACAACGGCGTAGCGTATCTCCCATACGCTGCGCCAGTGCAGATCTCTGTGGATCTGCCCCATTATTTGGACTTTTTATTGTATTTGTCCCTTTTTTGTTCACATATTCACTTGATTTTTTTTCACTATTATTATGACTTAGCGCTACTATTTGTATGTTTTGTTTGCTGTTTGCCATTGTTCACTGTTTTTTTGTAGCTGCTCACTTATTTGATAGCGCGGATTTATTTTGTTTAAAGCGGGAGTTCACCCTAAAAAAAAAATCTTACATTACAATGAGCTGACCTCTGACACGGACATTATGCTGGTCTTTTTTTTTATTGTTTTCGTACATACCGTTTTATCTGTATTTTCTCCCCGGATTCCCCGCGGGAGTGGGCGTTCCTATTCACAGGGTAAGTGATTGACGTTCTTCCGACCGGCGCATATGGCGCGTCACGAGTTGCCGAAAGAAGCCGAACGTCGGCTTCTTTCGGTAACTCGTGACGCGCTGTATGCGCCGGTCGGAAGAACGTCAATCACTTTCCCTGTGAATAGGAACGCCCACTCCCGTGGGAAATCGGGGGAGAAAATACAGATAAAACGGTATGTACGAAGAAAAAAAAAAGACCAGCATAATGTCTGTGTCACAGGTCAGCTCATTGTAATGTTAGAATTTTTTTTTAGGGTGAACCCCGCTTTAAGTATTTCATAATGAGCTAGTATGCGATGCATACTAGCTCATTATGCCTTTGTCTTACAGGTTTCTTTTTTTTTTCAGGTTTACAACCACTTTAAAGTTTTTTGCTACTTGTTAAGAATATGTAAAATGTTTAATATCCACAGTCTGGGCACTGATGCATGTTAAATTGGCAGTTGCTTAAAAGAAAATAATTTTCAGTCTCACCAGAGTCTGTATTTAACTTTACCTGTTTATCTTACAACCATATAATTCAGCTCGTCATAATTTTAAATAAACTTTATCACACTCTTCAGTGGCCAAGCTTAGCATTCATCAGCAGTCAATGAATCCAGCTCATTTTCAGTTGTAACGATAATACAGGCATCTTTACATGACCACAATACTGGAATGAGTAGATTATATAGAATTATGCTTCCTGGCTTTTGTACACATAGAGCAGTAAAATACCTGTATGAATGGTGCCAAATCTTTCTTTGTAAGAATGTTTGTACTTTATGAGAGGAAAAGAGTACAATTATTATTATTATACAGGATTTATAGAATGCCAACAATTTGTGCAGCGCATTGCAAGATAAAGGGAGACAGCACACTTATAATACAATTCAAGACAAGAGGCTTAGGAAGTTGCTTCTCATGAGAGCTTACAATCTAAAAATGAATGGCAATTGAAACAAAAGGTAATACCTGTGTGAGCATTAAAGTGGATGTAAAGCCACTCTCATCCTTAATAAACTACTGCCATAGTGCTGATCTATAAGGATATAGATGCATCCTGCATGTATCCTTACCCAGGGCTGGACTGGGACAAAAATTTGGCCCTGGACTTCATCCAGACCGGCCCACTTTAATTCAATAAAATAAAAATCCCAAAAGGCCCCTACATCCATTATTGTATATCATGAGAGGGTGAGAGAGAGAGAGAGAGAGAGAGAGAGAGAGGGGGGGTGAGTGTAAGAAAAAGAGAGTGAGTGTAAAAGAGAGGGGGTAAGTGTAGCACCCCGTTTTACACTGGGGCATTTTTTAGGCGCTTTTGGGCCTAAAAATAGCGCCTGTAAAGCGACTGAAAAACGCTTCCGCTGCAGTCCCAGTGTGAAAGCCTGAGTGCTTTCACACTGGGGTGCTGCCAGGGCGTTACAAAAAGTCCTCCAAGCAGCATCTCTGTTTTAAAAAAACGGCCCACTGAGCCATCGGCCCACCGGGAAACTCCCTGTAGTCCCTATGGCCAGTCCATCCCTGCCCTTACCTGTCAAATGTCTCCCCTCTGTCTGTTATAAGAACTGAAAAACTGCAGATTCTGTGGGGGGGTCTGTTGTCTTTGAGCTCGGTGGGTGGAGTTGTGATGTCAGTAGACTCCCCGCCCTCCTCTACACTCCCCTTGTCAACATGCATTTTTTCCTATGTATTCCTTACACTAAATTCTGCTATAATGACTATCTCTACCTAATTTTAAAACGTATTATCAAGCAGTCATACTTTCACGTATAACGGACTGGAAGTATGCTTCTACCTCCAAATTATGGGTCCAACTGGAGCATTCCCTGAGCGATTCTGATCTCTCTGCGACACATTGGATTCCACGCTCTTTTAGAAATCTTTCCCCTAATACCTCGCCTCTTACTCTAATCTCCTTACAAGTATGGGACGGTCTTCATAAGAAATTCACATGGTCATACGATTCTCCACTAACCCCATTAGTATTTCATAAATACTTTGCACCAGGTTCCATTGACCCAGGTTTTCAAGCATGGTCACCAGGTGGCCCTCTCCTCCTACATCATGTTGTCTCTACCAATTGCCTTAGACCACTGCCCGAGATTTTGGGTCATGGTTCACCCTCATTCTTGGACAGATGGAGATACAACCAATTGAGTTGTTTTAGCCGATCTCTTCCACATCCATTACGGAGTATTCAGGATCTCAATGGTATAGAACAGGTCTTTCTTCATAAAGACCCCCCTATACATAGTATTTCCCAATTTTACAGGGCCCTTATTGATTTGCAATACCCTATATACCCAGGATACTTATCCAAATGGGAGGGAGACTTGGGAGCTAATATCTCAGATAAAGGAAAAGACTTGGGGCCAGATTCACAGAACAGATACGACGGCATATCTCCTGATACGCCGTCGTATCTGTTGTTCTATCTATGCGACTGATTCAT
Organism: Rana temporaria; assembly: GCF_905171775.1. NCBI lineage: Eukaryota > Metazoa > Chordata > Amphibia > Anura > Ranidae > Rana > Rana temporaria. Next base: position 378,647,428 of record NC_053493.1, on the reverse strand, counting down.
AGAAACAGTTACGCATAGATAGCCCTAAGATCCGACAGGTGTAATTGAATTACACCATCGGATCTTAGGATGCAATACTTCGGCCGCCGCTGGGGGGAGTTCGCGTCGTAAACCAGCGTCGGGTATGCAAATTAGCAGTTACGGCGATCCACAAAGATTTTTCCCATCGTTACGACGGCGCAAGTCGTAGATTCCCATCGCAAAGTTAAGCAATGTTTTTCATTGTTTAACTTTACACCAGCCATGTTAAAGTATGGCCGTCGTTCCCGCCTCGCTTTTGAATTTTTTTTTTCCCGGCTTAAGTACGTTACGGACGTCTTGATTCACAAACACGTTGCGCCGCCGTAATTTCGCGCAAAGCACGTCGGGAAAAAAGCGAACGGAGCATGCGCAGTACGTCCGGCGCGGGAGTGCGCCTAATTTAAATGGTACCCGCCCCATTTGAATTGGGCCGCCTTGCGCCGGACGTGTTTACGATACACCGCCGCAAGTTTCCAGGTAAGTGCTTTGTGGATCGGGCACTTAGACAGAAAACTTGCAGCGGTGTAACGTAAATGGGGTATGTTGCGCCGCCGCAATTGTACCTGAATCTGGCCCAAAGTGCTTAAACTTACACATGTCTCCTCCTTGGCTTCTTCCATGGCTGAATCTAACTTCAAGCTCCTAACTAGATGGCACTACACACCTGTTAAACTTTATCACATGTTCCCTAATAACTCCCCACTCTGTTGGAGGAACTGCGGTCAGAATGCTACCCATGCCCACATCTGGTGGCTCTGCCCTTCCATTCAGCCTTACTGGGTGGAAATATTAAACCTGATACACCAGATCACCGAAGTGAAATTGCCCCTGGATTTAATGCCACTTCAAGACCCATAGGTAAATATAAACGTTCACTTGTCCCACACCTCCTTAATGCAGCTAAAGCTGTCATCCCCCGTCTCTGGGGCCAACCCACAATCCCCACCATCAAATCATGGTTACAAAGAGTCTCCGAGGTTAGTCTCATGGAAGAACTCACCCATATTGCCAGAGACACTAGTGAGCAATACTCCAAAACCTGGGCCCCCTGGTCCTTATTTATTTCTACTCAACGTTATAAAGATATCATTTCCTCACCCCCTCATGATTCTCAAACTTCATAAAACCTCCTATCACTGACTTGGGGTCCCTGCTTGTACTAAATGTAGTGGCCCTATCTTCTCACTGAGGTCTTACTGAAGATAATGATTTTGCCAGGTGTCCATTACTATTGCCATGTGTGCCGGCTTCACCCCCCCCCCTAATATCTCTCTCTACATCTCTCTCTTTTACCTCCCTCCTTTTTTCTCTCTCTTGCTCTGAATTTATTTTTATTTTACTTTACTTTATTTTTTTTTTATTTTTTTTATATAGACTTAAGCTGCCTTGGTTCCTTATAATAGTATGTTGGTTGCATTTATCAGTATACAATTTTTATGCTATATTTCTCTTGTATTTTACTTTGTTGTGGTATTTGAATGTACCTTTCTTTTTCTTTCAATAAGAACATATTAAACAAACAAAAAAAAAATGCTGCTATGATCACGAAAATCCAGTCAAAATCCAGAAAAGTAACCACATGACTTCAGAAAAGGAGTGGGGGTGGGAATTAAAAAATAATGCCTGTCTCCAGGCTAGTGCATGATATATGTAAATAACCTGTCATTCATAGCAAGGGGGCGGAACGGACTAAGGTTTTTCTCTGTAATTCTGTTTTATTTCACTGAACACTAAAAGAGGATTGCTCAGAGCTGGATTAAGTCTGTGTGGCAAGACTGGGCACAGATGATAGGAAATCGTATACTCTACATTGTGACATAAAAAAAAAAATGTCGGGTTTACATCCACTTTAAAGGTCCAATTGGTAGCTAAAGGCGGGACAGGCTTTTCTGATGAGATGGATTTTCAGGGATCGAGGAACACACGTTCAGGCACATTTCTGCAAGCCTAGAAAATGGACTGCACATACAGTACATCATCGCCCATATGTACAAGCACATGCACTTGCACACACACACCCACTTAGTTATGTCACTAATTTTGTTGATTCGTTTTAGAATTTGTTTAGTTTTGTTTTATTTTGTTTCATTTCATTTAGTTTATGAATTTTCTAAAGAATTCCAAAGTTTTGGAAATTATTCAAATTCAGATTGGTTGAAAAATGATTGATCAATTAAAATTCTGTGTAAAGAATAGCTGGTTTTCTTTTTTAAGTTTGGTGTGGAGTTCCCCTTAAAATTCATGCCAGACCCGAAGGGCCTGGTGTGGATTGGGAGGTGGGGGGCGCACTGTTTTTTTTTCTGAATTTTATATCGCCGGCATTGTTTTGTTTACATTTCAGGCCACACCTGAGAAGCCCGCTGACAGCTGATGAGTCATCGGTTGTTAAGGATGTGGAGGCCAGCTTCCCGGCCTGCTCCTTAACTATCAGCTATTCTTTACACAGAATTCAAATTGATCGATCATTTTTCAACCAATGCGATTTCAAATTTTTCCGAAAACTTGGAATTCGTTAGAAAATGTATGAATTAAACTAAATAAAATTTCAACTAAATTTGTTACTATTTCATTCAGAGATTTGGATACATCCGATTCTCTGTGTAGCGACCTGCTACTTTCATAGCTGGCACTGCCTTAAATTTAGAGGGTGATCAGAGATTTAACTACCTCTGACTGTATTGTTTTACCAAATTTGGGCCTCTGTTCCAGCCGGGGCTGTACTGTGAGTGACCACTATTGTTGTCTGGGGTGTTGGTACCACCCCAGGCCAAGGTTGGCAGCAGTCAAGTCAGGGTGTATTGGGTGTTTTTCCTCGGCAGCCAATCAGTGGGGGTTGATCGCCTCGCTGTGCATGCTGGGGGAGAGTACTTAAGGGACAGACATCATTAGTTCTGGGTCGTTGTCGCCGTGGTAGCAGATCCTGGCTGTCGTCCCACCACCCCCCATGAGTGGCCCTCATGGCCGGGGGTGTGTGTTCAAGTGTTCCTGGCTCTGGGACCACATTGGTGCAGGGTTGTGATCTACTATGTAGGCCTGGCAGTCAGACTGGGTCTAAGTTCGCCACCCGATGAAAAACCTGTCTTGGAGAGCACCGAGCATGAGGCTGGTATCTCAGGAGAGGCCTAGAACTTCATCGAAGGACGCACTATTGCTGAAAGTGATGGTCGCCTGTCAGTTCTAAGTTCACCAAAGTTTATTCAAGAGAGATTCAGGTGCTTAACCCTGTGTTGAGAAGGATTCTGGACCAAATACATCTCCACCCTTTGGGACTTTTGAGACTTTGCTAAAGTTTCTGTGTGACACCCTGACTGCTAGGCTAGGGAGAGAGGCCTATCCAGGTGCACAATACCCACTCTGGCTAGAGAGGCGACAAAAGCTACATTGCTGGAAGCAGTAGTGTTTCCGAACAAAGTTAAACACCTGAACCTACTACCTATTACCACCTCCTAAACTACTACATTTATTCTTTTACCCCGTTGGGTAATAAAGCACAGGAAAAAAAACTTAAACTGTGTGGACATTGAAGTTTTTCTCAACTCTCACTGTATACCCTAGACGGCAAAGGAATAGAGGTGACATGCCACCCAAAACAAACCAGCAGCTCCTTCGGGGGTAGTGCTACATCTGAATAACCAAAAATGTGTCCGAAATTACATTCAGACCGAAACAATTTGCACGCGTCTAGAAAACCAGTAGTCACACACAGAGGCGTATCTAGTGAAAATGGCGCCTATGGCAAGCACTGAAACTGTGCCCCTGTCAAAACATTTGAAACCTTTCAGATAACCAGAGATAGGGAGGGACGCAGTGCGACGAGGACATAGATGGACACTGGGGACCACTGGGGCTGGTACTGAAAATTTTCGGGGGGGGGGGGGGCGCAAACTGAAAAAAAAAACACCACTGGTCACACAACACCATTTCACTGCATACTTGTTGCACACTTCTTGCCCATTCAGTAATTTGAATCATACAGTAGTGGCACACAAACCTGACATGGCCGATTGTTTTTCTTATTTGAAAAAAAATTATCAAATGCATTCTACATGGAACTTTCTGGTAGTTTACAGATTCAACTAAATTATTGAAAAATTGAGTGAAACTTTTTTTTTCTATTAATGTATGTTTAGCCACTTAAAATGACTTCCTATTTGAGATGAGCAAACAAAAATTCACTACTGATTTGGATTTTTTTGCTCTCCCAGACAAATCATCAATTTTGCCAGGAATGTTAAACATGTAGGGCCAGATCCTCAAAAGGGATACGCCGGCGTAACTGCTGTTACGCTGTCGTATCCCTGTTTCTAACTATGGAACTGATCCACAGAATCAGTTTTCCATAGTTAGGCAGAAGATCCGACATGTGTAAGGGACTTACACTGCCGGATCTTAGGATGCAGTACCGCATCCGCCGCTGGGGGCATTTCGTGTCGAAATGCCGCCTCGGGTATGCAAATTAGCACTTACGGAGATCCACAAAGCTTTTCAGCTTCGTTTTTTCTCCGTAAGTTTTAGTTTGCATACGCAAAATTAGGGCTGCTTTTACAAAGTGTAAACTGTTTACACCTTGTAAAAACAGACCCTTCTGTCCAGCGACGCGATTTTTTTTTTGTTTTGAATTTTTTTTTCGCACTGTATCTTTTTTTTTTCCCGACGCAACTTTATTGACCCGTCGCAATCCACAAAGCTCGGCGTAACGTAATTTCGCGCTATGCACGTCGGGGAAATGACGTCACGAGCATGCGCAGTACGGCCGGCGTGGGAGCGTGCCTAATTTAAATGGGAATCGCCCCCATGAAAATAGGAACGCCTTGCGCCGGCGGAATTTAAGTTACACAGCCAAAAATTTCTAGGTAAGTGCTTTGTGGATCGGGCACTTAGGTAGAAATTTTAAGGCAGTGTAACTTAAATGGAAAAAATTAAGTTACGCCGGATCTTTGTGGATTACCCCCGTAGTAGTTCTAAAAAGGCCCCAGGAGACCATATGTGCAGCAAAGGATGAAAAAATATGAAAACAGTGGGCCAGATTCACAGATGAAATACGCCGGCGTATCTACTGATACTCCGGCGTATTTTCAAATTTGCTGCGTCGTATCTTTAGTTTAGAATCCTCAAACCAAGATACGACGGCTTCTGGCTTCGATCCGACAGGCGTACGGCTTCGTACGCCTTCGGATCGTAGGTGTAATACTTTGGCGCCCGCTGGGTGGAGTTTGCGTCGTTTTCCGCGTCAGGTATGCTAATTAGCTGTTTACGGCGATCCACGAAGGTACGTGCGTTCGTGGCATTCTCTTACGTCGTCGCTAGTCGGCTTTTTCCGGCGTATAGTTACGGCTGCTATTTCTTGGCTTATATTTAGACTTGCCATGTTAAAGTATGGCTGTCGTTCCCGCATCAAATTTTAATTTTTTTTTTTGCGTAAGTCGTCCGTGAATAGGAAAGGACGTAACGCACGTCGCCGTTCAAAAAATTACGTCAGTGCAACGTCATTTCGCGCAAAGCACGGCGGGAAATTTCAAAACAGAGCATGCGCAGTACGTTCGGCGCGGGAACGCGCCTAATTTAAATGATACATGCCCCATTTGAATTAGGCGGGCTTGCGCCGGACGGATTTACGCTACGCCGCCGCAAGTTTACAGGCAAGTGCTTTGTGAATCAAGAACTTGCCCATAAAACTTGCGGCGGTGTAACGTAAATGCAATACGTTACGCCACGGGAATTCTATGTGAATCTGGCCCAGTATTTATTTATTTATTTTTACTGAAAATTATTTGATACACATTAATTTACTAAATTTAAATCAGATTATATTTACATACATTTTCAGGTTATTACATCAATTCTGCTTTTTTTCGATGACTGAAAAATCTTTTACACCTTCAATCCTCAATATTTATAATAATATACATGGTTAAAATCTTTAAAATTGTGCTTTGATCGTTTTGAAAGGGCAATTGTGCTTTAATTTCAGCAGGTGTACTTACACGTTTCAGATTGACTGTGACATTCAAATCAGTATGCCTTAGTGGTCACAAAAATTGATTTAGTGACATTTTCACCATTCATTCTCCATACAAGAGAAGAAGATAAAAGCAAAAAAAAAATGGAATTTAAAGAAGGATCTGAAAACAATGACCTGTGATTCGTTTCACTTGAATGATTACATTTAATATGTATCCTTTATCCATGTCTTAATTGGGAGCAGCTATGGAATGGCTTGAATAGAATATGAATACTTAATATATATTGTGAGGGGAAAAGCTCAACTGGTTGACATGAAAAAAAAAGAAAAAACTTGGACACCTAGGAACAACCCAAAGGTTTGTCCTGCACTTTTATTTTGCAAGGTAGCAAACAGATTCAATGCAGGAGGCCCATTGTAAGTGCAGGAGGTGCTGAAAGTAAGGGGTTAGGTGGGAAGAGAAGGGGATAAGAGGGGCTGAAAAGCAGAGGTTGAGGAGGGTGGGGGGAGGTGCTCGCCACCTGTCAACTGGTGGCAAGATATGTGATAGAGGATCGCTGTGACTTGGGAAAGAAGTGGGGGCACTGTGATCTAGGGGAACTAGGTGGGAAGGAGTGGCATTGTGATGAAGGGATGGGGCATTGTGACAATCAGGGGTGAGGTAACGTGTTGTGATGAAAGGGGGTGAAAGTGGGGGGCACTGCAATGGAGTGAGGTGAGTTTGTTAAAGGGAAGCACTGTGACAGAGAGAGGGGAGCCGAGGTGGGCTGACAGAGGGTACTGTGTCCAGGAAAGGCAAGCTGGGTGGGCCTGGCATTGTGGTGGAAGGAGGCAAGGTGAACATAAGAGGGTGTTGAGACAGAGGGGGTGAGTGTGAAGGGGGCACTGTAATGGAGGATAATGAGGAGGGATGGCCCTGGGATGGAAGGAGGTAAGGTGGGTGGTCATAGTTGCACTGTGACAGAGGGGGGCTAAATGTGAGGGGGAGGCTGTGAAAAATGAGGTAAGGTGGGTTTGAGGGGGATGTTGTGATGGAGGGGGCAAGGTGGGTGTAAGAGGAGAGAAGAGACAAGGAGAGAGGCGCCTCTAAGTGTAGATATTTAAAGGGTTACTAAAGGAATTTTTTTTTTTTGCTGAAATGACTGTTTATTGGGTATAGAGACATAAAAGTTAACTGATTGCTTTTAAAAATGATTAAAAATTGAATTTAATCTATCATATAATGTGCCTCTAGTTTCACTTTCGGTTTTAAAGGTACATACATGAAGTTCCGGGTGAGAGGTGAGTCGGGAAGACTCACAGAACAAAAACAAACAAATCCAGGGCAGTGTTTTGTTTTTAAAATGAATCTGATTGGTTCTGAGGAGTTTTAGACACACAGTAATGACAGCTTAGACCACCGTGAAAATCTCCCAGTACAATGGTTATAAGGAAACAGGCAACCAGGAAGTGTGGAGATCACAGCAGAATTACAGCTACTTCAAAGCAAAAACGAACAATGAGGACATGAAACCAGTACTGCAGTAGGGTAAAGGAAGCTATTTAGCTAAAAATTCCTTTAGTGACCCTTTAATGACACATATTTTTGAAAAACATAGAGAGTGGCTGATCCCAGTGACGGATGAGTCAAGGCGGTGACGTGTCCTGCTTCCTCGATCCTGCACGGGCCGACGCTGTCTGCACTGTAAACACAGCTAGTGTAGAGAAGCTGGCTGCAGTGGGGAGATATAATGTTCCCGCCACCCCCATGAGTCACCCCACAGCAGGCGGCTGTGGAGTGACTGACCTGCCTGGTTCTTATCTCATGGGGGTGGCGGGAACATTATATCTCCCCACCGCAGCTCTACACTAGCGGTGTTTACAGTGCAGACAGTGTCGGCCTGTGTAGGATCGAGGAAGCAGGACACATCACCGTCTTGACTCATCTATCGCTGGGATCACATACCGATGTGGCCTAATTTATCTACCCAAATGTGAGTTTCCATGTTTTTCAAGAATATGTGCCATTAAATGTTTACACTAAAGCCGCGTACACATGACTATTTTTAATGTCATGGGAAAAATGTTGTTTTTCTTGACGTGATTCTTGTCAATCCTGCCTTGCATACACACGATCGTGAAAGCGCGGTGACATACAACATGTACGACAGCACTATAAAGGGGAAGTTCCATTCAGATAGCGCCACCCTTTGGGCTGCTTTTGCCGATTTTGTGTTAGTAAAAGTTTGGTGAGAGACGATTCGCGCTTTTCAGTCTTTGTGCTTTTTAGTCTGTTACAGCGTGACGAATGTGCTATCTCCATTATAAACGCTAGTTTTACCAGAACGAGTGCTCCCGTCTCATAACTTGCTTCTGAGCATGCACGTTTTTTTCCCATCGTTACAGCCTACACACGACCGTTTTTCACATGACAAGAAAAATTAGAGCATGTTCTAAATTTTTAATGCCCATTTTTCACGACGAGAAAAATGCTCTGGAGCCTACACAGAGTCGTTTTTAATGACCAATTTAAAAAATTGCATGTTTCTCGTCATGAAAAACGGTCGTGTGTATGCGGCATTAAAGGGGCCTCTCTCCTTGTCTTTTTTTTTGCAGTTTTGGAACTTGGTTTCTGATCCTATACGATGGCAGCCCTAAGTGTTATGGACTTTTTACCTCCTATCTATTATTAATTACTACATGGACTAATACAGACTGTGTGCTTTTAACAGATTTTAAATTGTATATGGGATATTTATGGTGTGGAGTTTTTTGCGCCTATACTTGTGTTTTTTGGGCATAAGATGTGATGTGGCTACAGAGGGATGTGCCATGAGTGGAGGTTGAGGAACGGAAGGATGTGATGCAATGGGGTTGAGGAGGGGGTGAGGTGGCTACCGAGGGATGTGCAATGAGTGAAGGTTGAGGTGCAGAGGGATTTATTGTGGAAAAGGGGGGTGCAAAATGATGTGCTGTGAAGGAGGGGTGAGGTGTCCATGGCAAGATGTATGGAGATGGGGCAGAATAAGGTGGGTGTGAGAGATGTGCTGTGCTGGCTCCGGATGGATGTGTTGTGATTGAATGAAAGTGGTATGGGCTGCAGTGGCTGTGGGGTGGGATATGATTACAGAGTGATGTGCTGCAATGGGAATTGAGGTGCCATGGAGAGATGTTGTGATGGTTTTATGGGGAGGGTGCAAACTGCAAGGGGAATCTCTGTGATGGAGGTTGCAGAGGGATGCACTGCAATAGTGGAGGTGAGGCAGCCACAGAGGGATGTGCTGTGACAGAGGGAGGTGAGATAGGTATAAGGTGTGTGCTGTTACCAATAGGCGGCAAGGTGGAAGGGGGTGGCACTGTGATGGAAGGGAAGATGGGTGCGAGGAAAGTGTTGTTACAGAAGCAGATTAATTTAAAGTGGGCACTGTAACAGAGGGGGTGGGGGGGCCGTGCTGTGATTGAGGGAGAAGGTGGTTTGAGGGGGGGGTGCAGTGACAGATAGGTTAGGGTAGGTATAAGTGAAGCTGTGATGGAGGGAGGCAAGGCAGGTGTGAGTGGGGGCAGGTTTGTTGTGGTGGAACTGTCATGGAGCAGCTTAAAGCGGAGTTCCACCCTATTTGTGATTTTCGGCCCCCGGCATTGCTAATCACAGTTAATAGTCAATAAATAGCTCCACTTCCGCTGTACCTCGCCACGAGGTACAGCTCATATCCAGCTGCCCATTGGCTCCTAGGATATAAGTGTCATCAATCCCAGGAGTCAATAGATATCATCCACTTCAATGAGTGTTCCGCACTTTGTACGCACTGCGCATGCACGAGAGTGGGAGGTGCATGCTGAGTAGCCAAAAGCACCATATCCCAGAAGAAGCTAAAAGTGGGCTTCAGATGCCCACACTGAAGATGGGAGCATTCTTGTCGCAGGGGTTACTGTAAGTACATTACATAACTACCGGTATATAACAACAAAAGACTACATTTACAACATGCCCGAATAGGATTAGATAACCTAAGACTATTGCAGCAGTGTGTTTTAGGTAGGGTTGTCCCGATACCACTTTTTTAGGACCGAGTACAAGTACCGATACTTTTTTTCAAGTAGTCGCCGATACCGAATACCGATACTTTTTTTAAATGTGTCCCCAAATGCAGCCATGTCCCCCACATATGCAGCAATGTCCCTCTAGCCATGTCCCTCACATATGCAGCCATGTCCCTCACATATGCAGCCATGTCCCTCCAGCCATGTCCCTCCAGCCATGTCCCTCCATACCTTTGCCGTCGAAAGCCGCCGCATGGAGAAAATCACAGCATTCATTTGAATAGCTGTTTTGCCCGCGTGTATAGACACTCCCCCTTGCTCGGGATTGGACAGATCACGATCACCCATCCAATCCCGAGCAAGGGGGAGTGTCTATACGCGCGGGAACACTACAGCTATTCAAATGAAAGCTGTGATGTTCCCGCACAGCGTTTAACCCATGCGACGGCTTTCGATGCGGCGGTGCGATGCGGCGGCTTTTGATGCGGTGGGGGGGGGGGGGGGTATTCTATTTAGGTATCGGGGGTATTTGCGCGAGTACGAGTACTCCCGCAAATACTCGGTATCGGTCCCGATACCGATACTGGTATCGGTATCTGGACAACCCTAGTTTTAGGAACAAAAAAAAAAAACTGACCAGAACTCCGGTATAAGGTGGGTGTGACAGGGGAGCTGTCTTGAAGGAGGGTGGGTGTGAGAGAAGCGTAGTCAGAGAGGAGATGACTACTACGGGGGTGCTGTATAAGAGGAGAGCCAGGTGAGGGTATCATGATGGGTTCAGGATGACAAACTGCCTGACAACCAGGGCTCAAGTCCTGCGGGAATGTGTGGGAACGGAGTTCCTGCACTTTTTTCACAGCAGGAACGCAGTTCCCTTTGCAGGACTAGAGCAGCCGAGAGCAGCCGAGCCGCCGGAGCCAATCCTTCACTAAGCGGCAATGCCCAGCTCGAGTCACTGTCAGGGGCAGGCGAACCTTAGTAATCCTTTATGTTACTGGCTGCTTAATGTATATGGATTCATCAGGTAGTGTGCGGGTATTCCGTCACTTCCTCAATGTCGCAATGTCTCCTGGGAGCTTTTGTCATTGTTCCCAGGAGACATTGCGGAGGTCTGCCGCGAGTTATCGCGGGATTTAGAAAGAACTTGCAGTTTATTTATTATGCATATGAGCGTATAATTTTTTATTTTTTTTTGGTGGCAGAGTGGATCTTGGGTGGGAGTTCCCACACTTTTTTCCCCAGGACTTGACCCCTGCTGACAACTTTACTCCCATGCATATTCTCCTTGGCCGGCTTTGGCTCTTTTTGCAGCAATCCTCTTTCTCGAGAAGCTGGTATGCGAGAGCTTAGGAAGCATGGCAGGGATTTGCACAGTACAACACGTGCCTGAAAGCAGGCTGAGGAGACATGTTGTTGGACTACGATGTTCATTTGTATTTTATGCTATCTACTGGTTGATATATTTATCAGTTTGAAGCTGCATCTGTGGTTAAACTCTATGACTTTTCTCTGTGTAATAAAGGTATACTAGATTATATCTGCTATACAACAAAAGTGAAATACAAGAGAAACTTGAACAGCATTTGGCTCAAGTAAGCAACAAATTTGGCAAAATGCTGAGTGTATTGCGCACAGAAAGCATGGCATAATATTTCAAACTACTGCACCATACAACCCAGAACAAAATGTGATTGCAGAAAGAATGAACTGTACTTTATAAGAGTCAAAGAACCATGCAAACCACATACCGGGGGAGCAATTAAAATCTCCAAAATCGACTACCAGGAAAAATCAACTGAGAAATCTTCATATGAACTGTAGAATGGAAAAGCCCCTAATTAGAATAATTTAAAACCTTTTGGAAGCAAAGCCCATGTGCACATCCCAAAGGAAAACCGTACAAAATGGGATGCTTGCACAAAGGAAGGTGTACTTGTGCAGTGCAGTATATATTGTGCATTTGTTTTCGTCCAAATGCATTTTCGTCCGAATTTCAGGTATTTTCGTTATCATTTTAACAAACGATAACGAAAGCACAGAAAACGAAAACCGAAAGATCCGACATAAACAAATGCTTTATTTTCGTTTTCATTGCGGTCGAATGTGCCTAACCTTAACTCTATTAGTCCAATATTATTCTACATAAAGAGAAAAGATTCGACATTATAGAGACATGAAGAGTCGACATAGAGAGAAAAGATTCGACATAGAGAGAAAAGATTTGACATTATAGAGACATGAAGAAGAGTCGACATAGAGAGAAAAGATTCGACATAGAGAGAAAAGATTCGACATTATAGAGACATGAAGAAGAGTCGACATAGAGAGAAAAGATTCGACATAGAGAGAAAATATTCGACATTATAGAGACATGAAGAAGAGTCGACATAGAGAGAAAAGATTCGACATAGAGAGAAAAGATTCGACATTATAGAGACATGAAGAAGAGTCGACATAGAGAGAAAAGATTCGACATAGAGAGACATGAAGATTCGACATAGAGAGACATGAAGATTTGACATAGAGTGACATGAAGATTCGACATAGAGAGACATGAAGAGTCCAATTTTTTTAATTTTTTTTTTAAAGATTCTGTCGAATCTCCTTTTTTTTTTTTTCTTAGAACATTTGACAGACACCATAAGCCTTCAATGACAGATTCAACCTTAATTTGGATTTTCGGACGAATGCAAAAAAGGCCAGTGGTTTACAATCACTTTAAATCATGACCCTAGTGCTGCCAGGCAGAAGTGCTAACCCCCTACCAACTGTGCTGCACACATTTTCATGTCTTCCTCCTCCCCTTCTAGTCCAATGTGACAGTGCTAGGCCCTGGCAACCTTCTACCTGGCAATGGGCTGTCAGTCATTTCATTCTGGACGCACAGGCAGCCTGTCATGTAACCAGCAGTACCAGAAGTTTTTAACGAGGGGTAGCAGGGATTAGGAGGGAACAATAGGGGTGTTCCTTTATGTTAACCGCTTGCTGACTGCCGCACAAACTTATACTAAAGAATGGCACGGACACGCAAATGGGCGTACGTGTACGTCTCTTTAAATTTGCCACCGTGTGGACGTGACCCTGCCACAAGCTCTGTGATCATGCCTGTGGGACCCACGGACTTGATATCCACCGGGTCACCTAGCTGAAAAACGGGGAGATGTCAGTGTAAACACAACATCTCCTCGTTCTTCCTTGTGACAGATCACTGATCAGTGACATGTCATTAGTAGCCATGCCCCCTAAAAGTTAGAATCACTCCCTAGGACACACTTAACCCTTTCCTAGCCCCCTAGTGGTTAACCCCTTCACTGCCAGTCACATTTACACAGTAATCAGTGCATTTTTATAGCACTGATCACTATATAAATGTGAATAGTCCCAAAATAGCGCCAAAAGTGTCCGATGTGTCTTCTTTTATGTTGCAGTCACAATAAAAATCGCTGATCACCGTCATTACTAGTAAAACATTTTTTTTATAAAAATGCCATAAAACTATCCCCTATTTTGTAGACGCTATAACTTTTGCGCAAACCAATCAATAAACATGTATTGTGATTTTTCTTACCAAAAATAGGTAGAAGAATACGTATCGGCCTAAACTGAGTAAAACATTTGTTTTTTTATATATTTTTGGGGGATATTTATTATAGCAAAAAGTAAAAAATAATGCATTTTTTTTCAAAATTGTCGCTCTATTTTTGTTTATAGCACAAAAAATAGAGACCGCAGAGGTGATCAAATACCACCAAAAGAAAGCTCTATTTGTTGGAAAAAAGGACGTACATTTTATTTGGGAGCCATGTCGCACGGGCGCGCAATTTTCAGTTACAGTAAAGCGACGCAGTGCCGAATCACAAAAAGTGCTCCGGTCTTTGGCCAGCCAAATGGTCCGGGGCTGAAGTGGTTAAGAGGGCATGACATTTAGGACATCTATTGTTTCCGTAAAATTATCCTGGCTATACTTTGTTCACCTTTACCTGAACTTGGATTGTAAAAAAAAAAAAAACACATTCAGAAGAATTTTATGTAAACTGAAAATCAGTAGATTGCATCGTTCATAAAGGCTTTCAGCTATTGACGTATTGAAATTGCGCATGGGACCAAGGTTATAAAAAGTACCATTGAAATCGTTTACACAAAGAACATTTCATTCTCTGTCTTTTAGTTTCCAGATTTGAAGATACTGCATTTGTATGTCAGAGAGAATGCACATACCTCCTATAGCATATAAGGTAAAATTACTGAATTGTTCATACAAAACACTCAATATTTTACTACAAAGGATATTTACTCAATATATCTCTAAAATATATCCTAGCAACAAAAACCATGGTATATGTGTATATGAAAGAGGAAAATCTGTAATTATACAATGCAAAATCATCATTATTAACAGAGTACATTTTAAAAATAAATTTAAACATTAAAACAATTCCTTTGCTAGCATTGATTCTTCTAATCTGCTACAAAATATATTACCAATAATTGAATATATAAAAAAGAAGTACCATTGCAAATACTTTAATTATTAAATGTCAGCACTATTCTATGAATGTTCATAATTGGTAAGTCTATCCAGAAATGTAATCATCTTAGTCACCCAATGGAGTGCCAAAAAGTTTCTCCAAATAATGACTGTTAAGTTCCAAAGTGGGTCCCATTTGGCAGGAACTCACCTTTTCCCAAAGGAGTCTGCTGAAAGTATGGCATTGTAAGTTTCAGCACAAGTCCATGACATATATTTCATGTTTTAGTATATTTGACATCTATATGAAAGCATTGGTGTAAATCCATTCATATGATCAAATGTGATATTGCTCAGTACAGTATGTCAAACGATTGCCATTAAACTTCAAATGCAGAAAATCCCATATGGAAGTCACTCCCTCCTAGATGGGAGTCTGATGAAAGTATAATATGAAAGCAGATCACATGAAACATCTATAAACTATCATGATCCCTTAGGGGGTCCATATTTATTTACCTCTCAACAGCAGGTGGCTATGAGTCAAAAACAGATTGCCTTGATGTTGAATTGCTTTTGGCACATAGCTCTCTGCTAAATATATGTATTTATTTATTTAAAGTGGTTGTAAACCTTTTACATGAAATATGAACAAAGCTTATATGCCTCTGTAGGAGACGTCATTCAATGGCAGTCCACGTTCCGAACACAGACCGAGCGACGTTACTGTCAGTCAATCAGTCTAACATGCCAAATCCCCTCCGCTCAGCAGTCATTGGTTGCTGGGACAGTGGGGGTCCCAGCAACCAAGGATGTTGCGCGTGTGCCTGCCCCCCCACACTTAGTTGTCTCTCCCGGCTTTCACTCCCTGCTTGTTTGAAGTTTTTAGCTCGTTCTTGGAGTGGGTGGTGAAGGACGTGTCGGGTTGAGGTCGGTCATTCACTACTTGGACGATTTTTTGGTGGTCGGCCCTTCCGCGGGTGGGGTGTGTCACACGCTGTTGGCGACGTTGCAGCACGTCTTTGAGTTGTTCGGTGTGCCACTGGCGGCGGAGAAGACAGAGGGGCCGGTCACATCGCTGAAATTCCTGGGGATCGTGATTGACACGGTGTCCATGGAATGCCGGCTCCCGAGCGATAAGGTGGAGGACTTGCGGTTGGTCGTGTCCGGGGCCCTCGGCAGCAGGAAGATTCAGTTGCGTTCGCTGCAGTCCTTGCTGGGCAAGCTGAATTTTGCTTGCCGCATCATGCCTATGGGTAGGATCTTCGGCAGGCGGTTGGCCACCGCCACGTCTGGTGTCAAGGTGCTGCATCATTACGTTAGTTTGACGGCGGAGCACAAGGACGATTTGAGGGTGTGGCAGGTTTTCCTGGAGCAGTACAATGGCTGGTCGTTGTGGATGGACGGTTTGGTTTCTGACTGCGATCTGAATCTGTTCACTGATGCGGCTGGTGCAGTGGGGTACGGGGCGATCCTCGGGTGCCAGTGGAGTGCGGGCGTTTGGCCGGACTCGTGGCGCGAGGCCGTTTTTTTTAGCAACCTGGTGCTCTTGGAGCTTTTTCCCATTGTGCTGACGGTGGACATTTGGGGTGGCGAATTTCAGAACAAGCGGGTGCGTTTTCATTGTGACAATTTGGGTGTGGTTCAGGCCATTAACAAAGTGTCGGCGTCTTCGCCCCCGGTGGTGCGCTTGCTTAGGTATCTGGTACTGCTGTGTTTGTGTCTCAATTGTTTTGTGTGTGCGGTGCATGTGCCGGGTGTACAGAACAATGTGGCTGATGCCTTGTCTCGTTTGCAGTGGGACAGGTTCCGTGCCTTGGCGCCGGGAGCGGAGCAGCATGGGATTCAGTGCCCGGACCGTTTGTGGGACATCGCCTTCCCTCGGTAGCGCGGCTCATTCGTGATTCGGTGTGTCCGGCCACCTGGAGTTCTTACGAAAAGGTATGGGTGGAATGGCATGCTTTGGTGGGTGACGTCGGCGGTGTAATGGGTGAGGATCAGAGGCTGTGCATGGTGCTGGAGTTCATTAGTAGGAATGTGGAGGCGGGGTTGGCGTTTTATTTTCAGGTGTCGGGGGTTGGTGATGTCACAAAACATGTTTTGGTCAGAAGGGTCTTGTGGGGGTACCGGAGAGGCAGAACTGTGCCCGACGCTTGCCACCCAGTTTCCTTCCCGATGCTGGGTGCCCTCTTGGGCGCCTTGAGTGGTATTTGTATGTCGGCATACGAGGTGGCGCTCTTTAAGACGGCTTTCGTTTTGGTATTTTTTGGTGCGTTGCAGATTGGCGAGTTGGTGTGTAAGTCCAAGCGCGGTGGCGGTGGTTTGGGAGTGGGCGAGGTTGTGTTGGGGGTCAGCGTGGTTTCGCTATTTATCAGCAGGTCCAAAACGGACCAGCAGGGGAGGGGGGCATGGGTCAATTTGGGTGGCATCCCCGGCTCTCCCGCTTGCCTGGTTGTTGCAGTGCGGGACTGGCTGGCGCTCAGGGGGGAAGAACCTGGGCCGTTTCTTGTGCACCGGGACGGGTCCGCTTTGTCCAGGTACCAATTTGGGGCTGTTTTCCGAAAATGTCTCCTGGCCACGGGTTTCCCTGAGCGGGGTTATTCCTCCCATTCGTTCAGGATCGGGGCTGCCACAGAGGCTGCTCGTTGGGGACTGGAGGACAGGTTGGTGCGCCAGCTCGGTCGCTGGGAGTCGCACCGTTTTAAGTTGTATATTCGGCCCCATCTGTTGTAGGGTCCCGTTTTTGGAGTGCTTTGTTGGGGAATTTCGGGTGGTTGGGGGGCTATGTCCTCTGTTCCTGTCTCTTTGTCTGCTGGTGCGTGGTATGTCTTTCTGTGTTGGTTTGTTGTTTCTATGTTTGTCGTGGTTCTTGTGGGTTAGTGTTGTTTCTCTGTTTTGGTCTTTTTGCAGGTTCCGAATGCTTGGTGTGGATCATGGGCCATTCCTATGTTTTTTGGGGGGCCAGGAGGGCCGAGGTTAGGCCTGAGGGGCGACAGTTGGGTTTCCCCAGGGATCAAGTCAGGATTCGGTGGATCGGGGTCCCGGGCATGCTTTGGTCTGGGGTCCTCCCTGAGGTTCATCGCTACTCAAGGCTAGACAGGCCCCCGGACGTGCTCCTACATGTTGGGGGTAATGATCTGGGGCTTCGGGCTTCCCGGGAGTTGTGCAGGGATATTAAATACGATTTCCTGCATTTAAAATCTCTGTTCCCCGACACTGTGGTGGTTTGGTCCGACATGGTTGCGCGGACGTCCTGGTGTCTGGCATTGTCAGTAAGCGGGGTCAATAAGGCCAGGATCAAAGTTAATAAAGCGGTGGCCAGGTTCTTTGTGTGCAACGGGGGTTTGGCGATCCGACACCGGGATCTAGAGGAAGACCCTTGGTTGTTTTTGACAGGGGATGGCGTTCATTTGAACGCGGTGGGGTTGGATATTTGGTCTTTGGGTCTGCAGGACGACATTTTGCGCACCCTGCGGGTGTGGCGGGCCACCGAAGCGTAAGTTTTTCACGCTGGGCGTCGTTGGCAGAGGTCGTAGGGTTTTTGAAGGCGGGGATGGTTTTGTTCTTTAGAGAACGATGGTTTTTGGGCCCATCTATGGTATGGGTGTAACAGGAGTTGGGAGGGTAAAGGAATGGGTTATCACCTTATTGGTTAATAATAGGGTGGGGTAGGGTGTGTACAGGGCGGTCCTAAAGGTTTGTATAGGGGGAGGTGGCACCCTAGTAACAGTCTGACCAGGGGACAGCTAAGGAACAGATTCTCCCGCCCTCCCGCCCTGTGGTTTGTGTTTTTTACCGGGGTTTCCTTGGGTGTTTTTGGCTCTGCGTGGTGGGGGTGTGTGCAGTGTCGTAGCAGCAGGCAGAGGTCGTAGGGTTTTTGAAGGCGGGATGGTTTCGTTCTTTAGAGAACAATGGTTTTTGGGCCCATCTATGGTATGGGTGTACCTGCCTTAAGAAGGGCGGAAGTAACACATGTGGGGTAGTAGGCTGTATCGGCTGGTGAGTTGGCCAAGCCATTGTCCCTGAGCTGGCGTAAGTTGCGGCGGGGGGCCCCTTAAAAAGGCAAGGTGGTCACAGATACAGCTAGTGGTCAGTAAAGGGTGCCTTCAAAATCCTAAGACATAAAAACAGGCAGTTACTTACAGTTAGAGATTTTATGGGATGTTTTTTCTTGAATTATGTATTAAAGGTATTTGTTTTTTATTTGTTTGTTTATTGTAATAAAGGCTGCTATGGCCATTTAAACCCAATAAAGTGTTCAGTCTGTTTTATTGGGGGGGGTTTAATTAAGGTAATAGTTGGGTTATTGGCATAACAGCCGGGACTTGGACAATACCCCAGGCATGGCAACACGATCTTTCCTCTATTTGCACATATGTATTTTAAGGTTGATATGCTATTTTGAAGATATAGTATTGTCATCTTTTGATCACGATAATCACCCCTGGCAACACAGCCCTTTTTCCAAATTTGTATCCTTTTTTTCTTTATTCATCTTTATCTTTTACGTTTGTAGTATTTGAGCCAGGTTTACCACAGTTAGCCTCTAGGTAACAGATTGCTGTGGGAAATCCATAGGGCTAACCATTTATTACCACCTCACATTTATCTGGGTCAACACCTCACCACCCTTATGCCGAGTACACACCATCACTGTATGTGATGAAAAAAACGTAATTTTTTGTGAAGTAAAAAAAACACATTTTTGAAACTTCATTTTCAAAAACGACGTTGCCTACACACCAACGTTTTTTCAAAATGCTCTAGCAAAGCGAGGTTACGTTCAGCACTCTTTTCCATTGAAGCTCGCTTCATAACTTGCTTCTGAGCATGCGCAGGTTTAAAAACGTCGTTTTAAACGTCATTTTGCCCACACACTATCGTTTTAAATGACACATAAAACAACGTTTTGAAAAACGGCACAAAAATTTTAAATGACGTTTTTAAAAATGTTTTTTTTTTTTTATCACATAAAGTGATGGTGTGTACGCAGCATTAGAATTTAATCTAGGAAACTCTAGGGTCAATAACAGGGAGCACCTCCAGAAGATTTGTAGGGTGGCTCTCTTTGCATATGAGCACACTCATCAGGGGTCACCCGACATCTGTTATCATACACTAAGCACTGTGCACACTATCAGAGGTGGTTTAGGGGAAACACCCAATTGATTATTGGATTCACACACGAAAAGCTCATTAGGCAGCGCCAATACCCCATTATTATACCTATATTTATACCTACCCCTCCAAGGGGGGTCTGTTAGGGGGGCAGCAGCCATTTTACCTCACCTCAGCGCGGAATTATTTGTTATAGTTAGCATATCCAAAAAAGCCAGAAGTGCGATAATATTTATGTGAAAATGAGGAAAAAACTGCGCTAAACCCACATGTGAAAAATAATGAAATAAAAATAAATACATTTGTTTTTATTCTTGGGACAATATTTATCCTGTATGAACAGGACAAGGATCTGTACACGTGGAAGATGCTGTTGCAGCTATAAGGCAATGGCAGGAGGTGGAGGATTATGCTTGACTTCATTAAACCCAGAAGATGGCTGGTTCTGGATTGCAGAGTCTTGAGTCTATGAAAAATATAGGGTGGGGAAGAGCTGCGTATTACAGTGAAAGTTTTTTTTTTTTTTTTAAATTGGCTCTTATGCCGCGTACACACCATCACTTTATGTGATGAAAAAAAACGACACTTTCTGTGAAGTAAAAAATGACGTTTTTGAAACTTCAATTTTCAAAGACGAAGTTGCCTACACACCATCGTTTTTCTCACAATGTTCTTGCAAAGTGAGGTTACGTTCCACCACGTTTTACCATTGAAGCTTGCTTCATAAGTAGCTTCTGGGCATGCGTGGATGAAAAAACGTCTTAGAAAACGACGTTTTTTGCTACACACGGTCAATTTCTGTGAAGTAAAAAGTGCACTTTTGAAAAACGACACATAAAATTGAAGCATGCTTACATTTTTTTTGGTCGTTTTTTACAAGACATAAAACAATGTTTTCCCCCACACACAGTCAATTAAAGTGACGTTTTTAAAAACGTCATTTTTTTTCATCACATAAAGTGATGGTGTGTACGCGGCATAAGGCAGAAGAATGTATTTAGGTAAAAAAAACTTCTAGGTGCAGTTCCCCTTATACTTACCTAAGACTGATCTTGATCCAGCAATGTGCATGAGAGTAGTGGCTTTTCCGAGTCTCCCTCTCTCCTCATTGGCTCAAACAGCAGTGGGAGAGCAGTGGGAGAGCAGAGAGCCAATGAGGGAAGAGTGGGGGCGAGGCTGAGCCAGGCTCTGCGTGTGAATGGACAATGTCCACTCACAGAAGCATGGCTCGGGAGTGAGTGTGCTTGAGAGCCCCTATAGGAAGAGGCTGGCTATTGGGGGCACCCAGCAGGGAGGAGGAGCCAGGACCGCCAAGGGCTGACCCAAAAAGAAGTGCATCAGGCTTCTCTGTGCAAAACCATTGCACAGAGCAGGTAAGTATAACATGTTATAAAAAATTTAAAATAAAAGAATTGCAACCTTTACAATAACTGTAATGCCTGCAGGAAATGTATTTATAATATATATGTAAACAATGGTGTAATTATGTTTTAAAAAGTGTATTTAAATCCAAAACTTTTCATTTATTATTATTTATTTTTGACTGCTGGTGTCCTGCTGAGCAGATTTCCCTTTGCTTCATATCCTGGAGATGCAACAGGAAATGTCTATATTGTGAAGGTAATTACCATCTTAAACAGTTGAACAGTCACCAGAATATTTGTCTCCATTGGATAATTTATTTTCCTTCACCACTCTAACATTTTAGAGATGGGTGAATCTCCCCAACAAGGGCATGGGAAGCAATAAAATCTGTGCAGAATGTCTAACCCCTCCGCTTCATCCAAGTCTAAAACTAAAAATTGCCTTCATATACAACATGACTAGGGTAGTTCAGATAACTTACCGTCCCAACTCAAGTGTGTACTTACCACACACACCCTTTTTCCCCCCAGTGAGGACACTGTGTTGGATTTACATGGCTGCTTGGCCTTTTATTACCGTAACTCAAAAACATCTTTAACATATTTAAACATAAACCTTTTAAATGCTCCATCTGTAATATGAATAAATGATTGCAGATCCTTGACCTTACCCTCTTTCAAACTTTTGGAATCTGTGGTACCTCTAAGTTAGATTCTGTCCCCAGCCGCAACACCGCCTCAAGGACTACTAACTGGCCACAGACCCCTACCACCTTACTAACCGGTAGTCTAGACTGAACTAGACAAACCAGGAGGACTCCATACCTGATACGGATCCCCCATCGTTTTACCAAACACCTAAAATTTGTAACCCTCGTCAAGGGCCCAACCGCCAACTTGCGCCACAAAGCACCTCCAATTTTTTGTACTAGGACAGGAGGGTAGGACGTTCCACCACCCACTTTTCTCCTGCAACTTATACCTCCTCGTTCCTCCCTTCACTAATTATTCTGCACCTCCCTATCCTGCACTTAACTCCACCAATCAGGTAAGGGGCAGTTTATTTTATCTAACCAGACCCAGTCTCCTCTTTAATCACTTAAGACCCGGACCAATATGCAGGTTAAGGACCTGGCCCCTTTTTGAGATTCGGCACTGCGTCGCTTTAACTGACAAGTGCACGGTCGTCCTTTTTTGCCCACAAATAGAGCTTTCTTTTGGCGGTATTTGATCACTGGCAGTGAAGGGGTTAACCAGGAGGGGGCGCTGTAGGGGTTAAGTGTGTTCTAAGGGAGTGTTCTTAATGTGGGGGGGCGTGGCTGTGCGTGTGACGTCACTGATAATCGTTCCCTAACACAGGCAACAGACGTTTACTGACAGCCGCACTAGGAAGAACAGTTTGTTTACACTCACCCCTCCCCGTTCTTCCTCTCTGTGACCCGATCGCGGGACACCAGCGGCGATCAGGTCCGCGGTCCCGTGGGCGCAGTCACGGAGGTCAGGACCGGGTCAGGAGCGTGCTGCCGCCGGCGCGCTCGCAGCCCACGGCTGGGCATCTTAAAGGGGATGTACCTGTTTGTCCATGTGCCCAGCCGTGCCATTCTGCCAACGTAAATAGTCATGCGGCGGTCCTTAAGCAGTTAACCTATTACCCTCTGGTAGTTCCTTCCACCCTGTCATGTATGCCCTGCGCTTACATTCCTTTTCAGCTCCGTACATGTCTTGTTTTATTTAGCTTTGGATTACTATAATTCCCTTTCCTTATAAATGAAAGGGAACACAGTGAAAAGCGGTGAAATTCCACAGACCAATCAGATCTAATCTGGGTCATTTACGAACACCCCTCTGTTACTGGACTTACTACTTACTTTCCACCAAGCGAGACAAAATAGAGTCTGATATATGCCAAGGTGTCACGTCCCGAATGGATACATTTAGAACAAAAACAAGCACAGACTGGGATTTTTTAAGGCACCACATTAAAGAACACTAATGAGAAAAAACAAATGAAGTTAATTAGGAATTAAATAAAAATGAACTTCCATAAAACAACAAGGCTGATAATATAAATGCCCAAAATTTGCCAAAAAGCCCCATTATATCAGAACCAGCATTGTGTATGCCACAGCATTTGTATTACAGCCAAACTTAGATCTTCGTTAAATGTGGAACCCAAAGTGTTTAGATTTCAAGATTGACTTGAAATTGAAATGTGTTGGGCTTCACAAAGTTTGAATGGCTGTAATATACATTTTGTGACATGGGCAATACTAGGTGGTTCTAATGTAATGGGGATTTTTGGCTAATTCTGGCTATTTTATTACCAGCCTTGATGTTTTATGGAAGTTTTTTTTCTGTAATTCCTAAGAAACTTCACTTGTTTTATCATTGGTGTTTTTTTATGTGGGAGCTGAAAAATCAAAGTCTTCGCTTATTATGTTCTAAATCTTTCCATTAAACAGACAAAAGCCTTAACGTTTGCTTCAGGGTTATGAAGTGGGAATTAGAGTAATTCTTTAAATAATTGCATTCATTTATCTACAGTCAGCCTTCAATGATCTTTCAGGATGCCTCAAGGATGAGTCAATGAGTAATGCTAGCTAGAGTAGATGGAATAATCTGCACTGCCAGCTATTGTATTCAGGTATCATCAGATAATATCTAGTCATTTGCTCAATTATTTTCCACCCATCTCAGTAGATTTTTTAATTGACTTTTGTTGAGCCAGGTGGTGCTTTCAGCGCCACCTAGGGCTCGAATTGTGCCCAATTCAGCAGGAATCAGCTACAGTTTGAGACATCTTTGGCCAGCCTTAGCTTTTAGGGTGCTTGAGAGCTTTACTGGATATTCCCATAGAAACCATTGGGAGCAAAAACACAATCACCACTTCAGCACACTCTAATGCCTCGTACACACGGCCGGACTTTCCCGAGAAAAAAGTCCTCCATCTGACTTTTTTGTCGGAAGTCCGACGAACCTTAGATAGAGAACCTGTTCTCCATCTTTCCGTCGGACTCACGGCGGACTTTTGCATGGTCAAAAGTCCAACTGTGTGTACAAGGCATTAGCCATGTTCACTAAAGGGTGAAATGAGTTTACAGGTCTTCAGCCTTTTTAGCCAACTTTTTTAATAGAACCTGATTTCCTAAAATATTAGCAGTCCATTGACGCCAACAAAGCTGATTTTGTGTGGACGACATGAATGCAAACAAGTATGTGCTTGTGAATTAGCGTGCACTCAGTAAGCTATGTGTCATCAAAGTATAAATGTATATATACATTACGGCTTTGGAGTGGTTTACCAGGGTTACATTTTTTTTTAAACATTATTAAAGGGGAGTTCCACCCACAATTTCACTTTTTAAATATAAATACCCCTGTAATACACAAGCATAATGTATTCTAGTAAAGTTAGTCTGTAAACTAAGGTCCGTTTTGTTAGGTTGTTACAGCATATAGATAGTTTATAATCTAGAAATAGACCGTGGCCATCTTAAGTGTGGGCATCATGAAGCCAGACTGTATGACTTCCTGGATTTCAGCTTTGCATATCTCGCACATGCTCAGTGCACACGCAATGTAATAGGTTTCAGTCAGGTTTGCAAGGACTACTGGGAAACATGATGCCTATCCCAGAAACCCTTGCAAATAGCCTAGGCTAATAAGGAGGAGGAAGTAATGAAGGACTACAAAATAAAGGTATTTACAAGCAACAAATTAAATAAAAATTGTCCATTCTGAACACTATGAGATTAGAGCATGCAGCACAGACAAACATAAAAAAATGGGTGGAACTCCACTTTAACCATTTCAGCCCCGGAGGATTTGGCTGCACAATAACCGGGCCATTTTCTGCGATTCTGAACTGCGTCGCTTTAACTTACAAATGCGCGGTCGTGTGACGTGGCTCCCAAACAAAATTGACATACTTTTTTTCCCACAAATAGAGCTTTCTTTTGGTGGTATTTGATCACCTCTGCAGTTTTTATTTTTTGCACTATAAACAAAAAAAGATTGACGATTTAGAAAAAAAACATAAGGAGCCAGATTCTCGTAAAGTGGCGTAACTTTGCCCGGGCGTAACGTATCCGATTTACGTTACGCCTCCGCAACTTAGACGGGCAAGTGCTGTATCCTCAAAGCACTTGCTCCGTAAGTTGCGGCGGCGTAGCGTAAATCGACCAGGGTAAGCCTGCCTAATTCAAATTTGGATCAGGGGGCGTGTTTTATGTAAATCTACTTTGACCCGACGTGATTGACGTTTTTCCAGAACGGCGCATGCGCCGTCCGTGGAATTTCCCAGTGTGCATTGCTCCAAAGTACGCCGCAAGGACGTCATTGGTTTCGACGTGAATGTAAATGACGTCCAGCCCCATTCACGGACGACTTACGCAAACGACGTAACTTGTTCAAATTTTGACGCGGGAACGACGGCCATACTTAACATTGGTACACCGCACTTATGCCTCATATAGCAGGGGCAACTATACGCCGGGAAAAGCCTAACGTACATTCGTGAATTTGCGTATCTAGCTGATTTACATATTTTGACGCGTAAATCAGCTTACACGCCCCTAGCGGCCAGTGGAAAAATGCAGTTGCGATCCGACGCCGTAAGAGACTTACGCCTGTCAGATCTAATGGATATCTATGCGTAACTGATTCTAAGAATCAGGCGCATAGATACGACGGCTCGGATTAGGACTTACGACAGCGTACATGGCGCTGCGCCGGCGTAAGTCCTTTAAGAATCTGGGCCAATATTTTTAACTTTTTGCTATAATAAATATCCCCCAAAAAAATAAATATATATATATATATATATATAATATATTTTTTAAAGGCGGCGATCTGCGATTTTTATGACTGCTACATTATGGAGGACACATTGGACACTTTTGACGCTATTTTGGGACCATTGTCATTTGTACAGTGATCAGTTCTATAAAAATGCACCGATTACTGTGTAAATGACACTGGCAGTTAAGGGGTTAAGTGTGTCCAAGGGAGTGATTCTAACTGTGGGGGGGGGCTGGGATACCAGTAACACGACATTGATCACTGCTCCCAATGATAGGGAGCAGTAGATCAGTGTCCTGTCACTAGGCAGAACAGGGAAATGCCTTGTTTACACAGGCATCTCCCTGTTCTGCAGCTCCGTGACATGATCACGGGACACCGGCGGACATCAAGTCCGGCGGGGTCCCGCGGGCAAGGTCACGGAGCTCGCATCAGGGGCGTGCATGCCCGAATGGCGTCAAATTCAAAGCAACGTACCTGTACATTGCTTTGCGCAGCCTTGCCATTCTGCCAACGTATATCTGCAGAAGGCGGTCAGCAAGCGGTCAAAGTGTCAAAAAAGGACATTTAATACCAAGTGCGTGCAATTAACTTTGTGGTCACACATGGTGCTGTGCATTATGCTGCATTTTTTTGCAGCACACCAACCCTTATTGCAGTGTTATATTGTAAACGGGGCACAGAGAAAGACAATAGTTTTCTATGTGCACTTGTGTTGAGCACTCATTGATTTATGGAGATCAGCATAGCTCAACAGATATGGTGTGAACAAGCTCTTAAACATTTTACAATGGATGAAATGTGAAATTCAATAAAATCTATCTTATATCCGTGTCTCTTTCCTTAATCAGACACAAGGTTCTCTCTCTCTCTCTCTCTCTCTCTCTCTCTCTCTCTCTCTCTCTCTCTCAGCATTTATTGATTGGTTTGCGCAAAAGTTATAGCGTTTACAAAATAGGGGATAGTTTTATGGCATTTTTATTAATATTTTTTTTTTACTAGTAATGGCGGCGAAACAGCGATTTTTTTTGTGACTGCGACATTATGGCGGACACATCGGACCATTTTGACATATTTTTGGGAGCATTGTCATTTTCACAGTGAAAAGTGCTATAAAAATGCACTGATTACTGTGAAAATGACACTGGCAGTGAAGGGGTTAACCAGGAGGGGGCGCTAAAGGGGTTAAATGTGTTCTAAGTGAGTGTTCTTACTGTGGCGGGGGGGGGGGGTGGCTGTGCATGTGACGTCACTGATCGTCATTCCCTAACACTCACCTCTCCCTGTTCTTTCTCTCTGTGACCCGATCGCAGGACACCGGCGGCGATCGGGTCTGTGGGTCCGCGCGGTCACGGCTGGGCATCTTAAAGGGGGCGTACCTGTATGTCCATGTGCCCAGCCGTGCCATTCTGTTGACGTTCTCTCTCTCTCTCTCTCTCCTCAAGATAAATGGTACCATCTATGCAATGCAGTAGCATATGTGCATAGATGGGTGCTTGCATGTGCGTATTATTTGTATTGCATATTCTCTTATGACCCATACACACGATCAGAAATTCTGACAGCAAACGTCCGATGTGAGCTTTTGAACGGAAATTGCAACCGTGTGTAGGCTCCATCGGACTTTTGCTGTCGGAATTTCCGCCAACAAAAGATTGAGAGCAGGTTCTCAAATTTTCAGACGGAAAAAATTCCTATCGTCTGTAGCAATTCCGACGCGCAAAATTCCGACGCATTCTCGGAAACAATTTGACGCATGCTCAGAAGCATTGCATTTAATTTTCTAAGCTCGTCATAGTGTTGTACATCACCGCGTTCTTGACAGAACTTTTGTGTGACCGTGTGTATACAAGCGAAGCTTGAGCGGAATTCCGTCTGAAAAAACATCCAAGGTTTTTTCGACAGAAAATCCGATCATGTGTATGCGGCATAAGTGTTATGATGAATGGTCAAGGTATCTAATGGACCCTTTTCCAGGACAAATAGAGCTTTCTTTTTGTGGTATTTGATCACCACTGTTTTTTTTTTTTTCAAGAAATTAAAAAAGACAGAACATTTTGAAAAAGAAAACAATATTTTCTACTTTTTGTTATAAAACATATCCAATACAATCAAATTTCTTCCTAAACGTAGGCCAAAATGTATTCTGCCACAATCCCAATAAGTGTATATTGCCAATAGGACAAATAGGGTCTCTTCTGTCATAAAAACCCTACCTGTCAGCACATTTTTAAAAAGTGGGTTTACTACCACTTCACCTTTGATGACCCTAGGATTAACAGCTCTATAGATGATATGTAACCACTTAAGGACCGAGCCTCTTTTTCAGATGCGTTGTTTACAAGTTAAAAACATTTCTTTTGCTAGAAAATTACTTAGAACCCCCAAACATTATACATTTTTTTTTCTAACGCCCTAGAGAATTAAATGGTGGTCATTGCAATATTTTTTGTCACAACGTATTTGCGCAGCGGTCTTACAAGAGCACTTTTTTGAATAAAAAAATAAGACAACAGTAAAGTTAGCCCATTTTTTTTTATATTGTGAAAAATAATGTTACACAGAGTAAATTGATACCCAACATGTCACGCTTCAAAATTGCGCCCGCTTGTGGCAACAAACTTTTGGCAACAAAGTTTTACCCTTAAAAATCTCCATAGGCAACGTTGAAAAAATTCTACAGGTTGCAGGTTTTTAGTTACAGAGGACGTCTAGAGGTAGAATTATTGCTCTCACTCTAACGATCGCGGCGATACCTGAGGCCCAATACACACAAGAGGATTTATCCGCAGATACGGTCCAGCGGACCGTATCCGCGGATAAATCCTCTCGAGGATTTCAGAGGATTTCTATGCGATGGCGTGTACACACCATCGCATTGAAATCCGCGCTGAAATCCTCTGCCGATGACGTGTCGCGCCGTCGCCGCTATTATTATTCCAGCAGATGGATTTGTTGTGCATGTCAGCAAATATCCATCTGCTGGAAATCCATCCCAGGGGAGATTTCTCTGCGGATAAATATCCGTTGGCGTGTACACACCATAGGATCTATCCGCAGAAACCCATTTGATGGGATTTATCTGCGGATAGATTCTATGGTGTGTATGGGGCCTCACATGTGTGGTTTGAACACCGTTTTCATATGCGGGCGCTGCTCATGTATACGTTTGCTTCTGCGCTCGAGCTTGTCGGGACGGGGCACTTTAAAAATATATATTTTTTTCTTATTATTTTTTTTTTATTATTATTATTATTATTTTTTACACTGTTTAAAAAAAAAATCGGGGCACTTTCATTCCTTTTACAAGAAATTTAAACATCCCTTGTAATAGAAAAAAGCATGACAGGTCCTCTTAAATATGAGATCTGGGGTCAAAAAGACCTCAGATCTCATATTTACACTAAAATGCAATAAAAAAATGTCATTAAAAAAATAAATTAAAAAAATGGCCCTTTAAGAGCTACTGTATGGGCGGAAGTGACGTTTTGACGTCGCTTCTGCCCTGCTACGGTATGGAGACGGGTGGGGGCTATCTTTCCCTCACTCATCTCCATACACAGCCACGGACAGGACCCGATTGCCTCCACCGCTACCGACGACTCCTGTAAGCGGCGGGAAAGCAGCGGGAGGCCCTCTCCTGCCATCGATAACGGTGATCTTGTGGTGAATCTGCCGCAGAGACCACCATTATAGTAAACCGGACAGCCACCAGCCACCTGAAGATGAGTAGATCTGGGTTATGGCAGCTAGCTGCTGCCATAACAGAGATATCCCGCTTCAAAGAGAGGATGTATATAGTCGTGCAGCGGTCTGGAAGTGGTTAAAGCAGAAGCTTAATACCTGTCTTAATACCACTTTAAATAGTGTCCGTTTTCAAGTGTATCTAAAGCCAAAGGTTTTTTTTTCATATTGGATATAGTAGAAAATACTTTTTTAGCCATACGTGTCCTTTTCGAGAGATTTCCCCTAACTATTTGTCCTGACACTACTGGGAGTGAGGACAAATCATTCCAAAGTGAGTGACAGTTGTCACTGGATGAGACGTCCTTATTCGAAGATTTTTCCCACTGATCTGTGCCGGTGGCAACTCAAACATTTTACATTTTTACTCACTTTCAGTCCCAGTAACATTGTTCATGGGTATAGAGCAGTGACGGCAGCAGCTCAAAATTTTGGGGGTGGCAAAAACTAATATAACCCCCCCATGGCTGCACTGCATCCCCCCACCCAATCAACAACCTCCCTCAGGAGACGGACGGCGGCGGTCCCTAGCCAATGAGGGAGACAATAGTGAATATAGTGAATATTTATTTGCTATTGTCACACAAGTGGATGAGCTCAGGGCACACTGCTCTGCGCCCCGAGCCCACCCTTTTTTGAAGCCTATTAAAGCCTCTGACTCACGTGCGTAAAAAAAAAAAAACAACCTTGGAATACATATGTCCGGCGCCCCACGTGAATAGCTGGACACATGGATGGGGGGGTGGCGCCCTTTCACCCCTAATGGACGGGAAAGGTGACCACATTAGCAAAAAACTACCATTCAGGGACACCCTCCCTTCCCAAAAATCAGCTTGTGCTGTAATGAACCACAACAGCGTGATTGGACACAAGAGGCAAGATTTATGATTTCTCCAATCACAATCAGGGGGCAGGATTGTGCTCCTCCAGGCATTCCCAGGAAGGACAAGTACTGTCAGTGAGTAAAATGGTGATGTGGCGTCCCCTTTTTTGGGGGTATCAGATTGTCCCGGGACACGTGGTCACCCTATGGACGGGCCGCCACTGATCCCGTTATATAGCTAGATTCACATAGAGTTAGGCCGGCGTATATACGCCGACCTAACTCGGAATCTGCGCCGTCCTAAGTTTAAGTGTATTCTCAAACAGAGATACACTTAAACCTATCTAAGATACTACGGCTTGCGCCGTCGTATCTTAGGGTGCAATATTTAGGCTGACCGCTAGGTGGCGCTTCCATTGCGCTCGGCGTAGAATATGTAAATCACTAGATACGCCTATTCATGAACGTACGCGCGCCCGACGCAGTAAAGATACACCGTTTACGTAAGGCATTTTCAGGCGTAAAGTTATTCCATTAAATAGCTGGACTAGTAATGTTAAGTATGGCCCTCGTTCCCGCATCGAAATTTGAAAATGTTACGCCGTTTGCGTAAGTCGTCCGTGAATAGGGCTGGACGTCATTTACGTCCACGTCGAAACCAATACGTACTTGCGGCGTACTTTGCCGCAATGCACACTGGGATATGTACACGGACGGCGCATGCGCCGTTCGGAAAAAACGTCACTCACGTCAGGTCACCCCCCATTAACATAAAACACGCCCCCTCAGCATAATTTGAATTAGGCGCGCTTACGCCGGCCGCATTTACGCTACGCCGCCGTAACTTAGCAGGCAAGTACTTTGGGCCAGATTCACAAAAGAGATACGAAGGCGTATCTCCTGATACGACGTTGTATCTCTGTTTCTATCTATGCGACTGATTCATAGAATCAGTTACGCATAGATATCCATAAGATCCGACAGGTGTAATTGTTTTACACTGTCGGATCTTAGGATGCAGTACCGCGGCCGCCGCTGGGGGGAGTTTGCGTCGTAAACCAGCGTCGGGTATGCAAATTAGGAGTTACGGCGATCCACGACGGATTTTCGCGTTCGCTACGTCGCCGCTAGTCTAGTTTCTCGTTGCAAAGTTAGTCGTTGTTTTTGGTGCCTTAACTTCACACAGCAATCGTATTGCTGTATAAAGTATAGCCGTCGTTCCCGCGTCGAAATTTAAAAATGAACGTCGTTTGCGTAAGCCGTCCGGGAATACGGAATTATGCTACGTGCGTCGCCATTCGAAAAAATGACGTCACTGCGCGCAAAGCACGACGGGAATTGCGAAACGGAGCATGCGCAGTAGGTCCGGCGCGGGAGCGCGCCTAATTTAAATGGCACACGCCCATTTGAATTGGCCCGCCTTGCGCCGGACGTATTTAAGATACACCGCCGCAAGTTTCCAGGTAAGTGCTTTGTGGATCGGGCATTAAAACTGGAAACTTGCGGCAGTGTAACGCAAACGGGTTACGTTACACGGCCGCAAATGTATGTGAATCTGGCCCTTTGTGAATACAGTACTTGCCTAGCTAACTTACGGCAGCGTAGTGTAAATACGATGCACTATGCCGCCGCAAAGATGCGCCGGTCTATTTGAATCCACCTAATACTCTATTCTTTCTAATTTCAGGTGATCATTGGGGGAGGTCTCCGTTTTTTTCAGATTTTCCACCAGGACAAATAGAGAGAGGGACATTGTGTAGCAGGGGTAAATACAGCAAAGAAAAACCAAGCAGGGGTTCTAAACATCCATCTAAAACTATTTAAAACAATTATATTTTTCCTTTAGATATACTTTACCTGCCTGCCGTTTGGCTTTAAGAATTAAGAAAAAAGAAAATAAAATACTAAAGAAAATTACTCAGGGCTGACACGTTTCTCTCCTTGGCGAATCAAGCATTAACATCACACACTTCAGCAGCTGATTATAATACTTGAATTGGCACATGCGTGGCTTGTGTCACCGCCGCTTTATACATCGAGCCCTATAGCTGCTGTAAGAGCACAAAACAAAGGATCATTATTTAAACCGCGCACGCTACATACCAACTTATGTGAACCAATTTCATTTGCCCTACATATAAGATGTCTTGTTCAGGTTGAAAGTAGTAGAAAGCCACTGATTATTTTATGCCTGGCTGCATCCTGATGCAAATGCAATTAGAAAAACAAGGTCTGCTTCTATTATTCCATGTGTCTCAGTCAAGACCTGTTTGCCATGTCAATGTGTGACGTTTTAGATAAACTGAATATTTAATCAAATGTCTTTGTAGAATTGGCTGGGGAAAATGTACAGGAACAGAATATATTACATTAAGAACATGTAATGTCACTGGCCTTTTTAGGAAGCATTTAGAAGACACTGATGACTCCCGTGGTTTTAAAATCCCAAGCATTTTATGGGTCTTTAAATATAGAATCACATTAGACACAGCTATTATACTTGTTATAATTGAGTAAAATGCATGTGTGTATGCAAGAACAAGTACAAAAAAAGCAGTGAAATCAAGGCAATCAAGTGCTGTAAAATTAACAATTTATCACATGGTAGACTGTATATTTTAATGTGTGTAGTCTGCTCTCCCTGACGGACTCTTTTGTATCAGCTTAGCCTTGATGCTGAACTACAGGCAGATATAAAAGGCTCACATTAATGCGGCTCTGTATTAATTAATCACCGAACACGTTTTTTAAAGGCAGCTAATGTACAGTAAGTACCCCAATTTTTTTTTTTCTCTCTTTTTTTTTCTTTTTTTTTTCCTATACTCTGAGGCCCAGATTCTCGTAGAACGGCGTAACTTAAGGCGGGCGTAACGTATCTCATTATTTCAGGCAAGTGCTTTATTCACAAAGAACTTGCCTGTAAAGTTGCGGTGGCGTAACGTAAATCACCCGGCGCAAGCCCGCCTAATTCAAATTAGGCGGGTAGGGGGCGTGTAGCATTTAAATTAAGCTCGTTCCCAGGCCGAACGTACTACACATGTGCCGTCCGTAAAATATCCCAGGGTGCATTGCTCCAAATGATGTCGCAAGGACGTCATTGGTTTCGACGTGAACGTAAATGGCGTCCAGCCCCATTCACGTAAATTTATAAATTTTGACGCGGGAACGACAGCCATACTTAACATTGGTTGCCCCTCATATAGCAGTGGCAACTTTACGCCGGAAAAACCTAACGTAAACGTCGTAACTTTACTGCGTCGGCCGCGCGTACGTTGGGGAATTCGCGTATCTAGCTAATTTGCATACTCGACGGGGAAAACGACGGAGGCGACACCTAGCGGACAAAAAAAAATGCATTTAAGATCCGACGGCGTAAGAGCCTTACACCTGTCGGATCTAATGGATATCTATGCGTAACTGATTCTAAGAATCAGTCGCATAGATACGACGGCCCAGATTAGGACTTACGACGGCGTACATGGCGTTGCGCCATCGTAAGCCCTTTGAGAATCTGGGCCTGAATGAGCTCCCACCTACGATCTTCCCACCTAGAAAGATGACCAAGTCATCAAATGGTGGCAGCACCTGCACAGAGCAGCACTGCCAGCAGGAGTCCTAACGAGACAAGAACCCTAAAATTCATCATTGGGAAAGGTGAGTTTGGACACTTTCGAGCACATTTTTCCCTTTGAATCCCTTTGAATTCTACAGAAATGATCCCTGAAAGTATAGTCCTACCCAAAATGTTTTTAATAACAAATAGGGTTATGCTTACCTGCTCTGTGCAATGGAATTACACAGAGCTGCCCCAAACCTCCTGTTCTTGGGTCCCCCTCTGTCGCTTCTGGCTCCTTCTCTCTGGGGCGCTTCATATAGGGGCACTTTTGCAAACTCCCAGACTATGGACACAGACAGTGGTGCTCGGCCCCACCCCCTCCTCCCTCATAACTAGCTTTGATTGACAGCAGTGGTAGCCAATGACTCCCTCTGTCTCAGCAAAGCCTGTGAGACCAAGAAGTTAAAGGGGTTGTAAAGATTTGTTTTTTATTTTCTAAATAGGTTCCTTTAAGCTAGTGCATTGTTGGTTCACTTACCTTTTCCTTCAATTTCCCTTCTAAATGTTTTTTTCTTTGTTTTCTGTGTCTGAATTTCTCACTTCCTGTTCCTCCTCAGTAAGGTGTTCAGTAAGCTGTTCTAAATGACTTTCCGCCGCTCGGATGATGGTGGAAAGCTTACCGAGGAGAAACAGGAAGTGAGAAATTCAAACAAAGAAAAAAATCATTTAGAAGGGAAATTGAAGGAAAAGGTAGGTGATCCAACAATGCACTAGCTTAAAGGAACCTATTTAGAAAATAAAAGACGAACCTTTACAACCCTTTTAAAGAGAGAAGAAATGCAGACGGGGAAAACCGTCCTGGATTGAATGAGGGCTCAGGTAAGTAAAAGGGGAAGTGAGGGGGAATACTGATACCTAAACATGTTTACCTTAATGCAAGGACTGCATTAAGGTAAAAAATGTTAAGGCTTTCTAACCACTTTAATATATTTTCCTGTAAATATACTCAGACTGGCAGAGGAAGGGCTGTACTGACAGTCAATCAGATGAATTGCATAACAATATGTTGATAAAGAACATATGAGGAGAGAGGGTAATGAGCAGATGGGTGACCTCATCTGTCTGCTGCTTGTCCTTCACTGTCCAGTCTCAAACTGGGGGCAGGGAAGAGTCAGTATTGCATTTCCTAATTTTAAGACAGTGCTGTCATCCATCTGGTTGTGCTGCATGACAGTGATGTACAAACACAAGACTAAATGGATGGGAAGGATGTGTA
The DNA here is from genome assembly GCF_905171775.1 of Rana temporaria. Taxonomy (NCBI): domain Eukaryota; kingdom Metazoa; phylum Chordata; class Amphibia; order Anura; family Ranidae; genus Rana; species Rana temporaria. The sequence goes on along the minus strand of NC_053493.1, from coordinate 378,612,276 downwards.
AAGATTCAAATTAACATTTTTCTCTGTATACTGTGTAAAACCGAATGCTAGGTATGCCACATAGTACATGATAGGGATGAGACAGATTTTCCTGTATATGCTTTAAGCAGGGTTCACTCAACTTCCAAGAAGTTTGGGTGCCAAACCTAAACTTCACTAAAATCAATGGGAGCTGAGTCTGTCAAATCCAAAAAGCCAATTTTTTATGCTAATAGGCAAAGAGTTGGCAAAAATAGCTATAGGGGGGTGGATGGAAGGTGAGCAATGCTCTAGGGCAGGGGTCTCCAACCCTCGGGGCGTGGACCACTACCAGGCCGCAGCCTGTTTATCGGCAGGCCATGAAGTCTGCGCTATCTGAGGTGCGGCGATGGCGAGCAAGCAGAGAGATCGCCGCCATCACTGCACTTCCGCCCACACAGCCCTGCCGCACTTTCGCCCACACAGCCCTGCTGTACTTCCAACCAAACACAGCCCCACTGCTACACTGTTAGGGGTGAAGCAGGAGAGCAGAGAGATGACATTATTGAACATCACCCGCCTGCATCACCGCTGTTCCACCCACACAGCCCGGCCGGTATAATGTTGTGGGTGAAGCAGGCAAGCAGAGAGATGACATCTCCCACCTCCCGCCCCGCATCACCACTGTTCTCTCTCACGCGGAACTCACTGTATTTAGTGACAATTTGCATCTAGGAGGCAGGAGATAGTAGCATGTGCAATCTGCATCTGGTGATATGTGCAATCTGAATCTGGTGGCATGTACAATCTGCATCTGGTGGCATGTGCAATCTGAATCTGGTGGCATGTGGCAATCTGCATCTGGTGGCATGTGGCAAGTGACTGTGGCAATCTACATCTGGTGGCATGTGGCAAGTGACTGTGGCAATCTACATCTGGTGGCATGTGACAAGTGACTGTTGCAATCTACATCTGGTGGCATGTGGCAAGTAACTGTGGCAATCTGCATCTGGTGGCATGTGGCAATCTGCATCTAGTGGCACGTGGCAATCTGCATCTGGTGGCAGATTTTGCACGCTGCCTAGGAAGTTGACCTGGTCGGATCACAGGTTTAATTCCTTTAGCCTAGCCCTACCGGAAGCGAAACCTCCACATATCCCAGATCGCTCTGGCCCCAAGGTTTTCTCAAGAAATCTATCAAAATTCTGCCCAGACAGATTTGGAAACCTTGTGGCTAAGGGTATTAACAAGTCAATCTTTTTCGAGCTGGGCGACCCCGTAGAGAAGCTGAGTATTTTTCAAGTGGCCCTTGATGTGGTAGCACCCTGTAGGATGAGATCTAATCCCTGACCCCTGGGCAGGAGCCCGCAATTATTTACCGAGGAGCTTAGGATCCTCAAAAGGCATATTCGGTCCAGGGAGAGACGCTGGCGGAAGTTCCTTCTGCCAGCTGACAAAGTGCTGCATCTGGTGGCCCTATATTTTTATAAGAGGACTATTAGAGGGGCTAAAAAGACCTACTTCCGTGAGCGAGTGAGGAAGGCAGCCAACAGCACGGCCAAACTTTTCAAGATCTCTTCAGAGTTAACCCGAAGCTACCAGCTCTGCTTCCAAGGAGTCACAGGACTGGTGCCAGGAGCTCACTGACTTTTGTCTCTAAGGTTAAAACCATTAGAGACAGCATTCCCAGGCCAAAGACCGTGCAAGAGGACATCAGCCACACAGTGATGGCCCCTGGATTGCCTGTTTTTTCCAACCGATTGCGGTTATACAGGTGGTTGAGGTAATTGCCTCTTTGAAACCATCTTTATCTCCATTAGATGTATGTCCTGCTGGGCTGGTTAAAAAATCTGCTGCTCTTTTGGCCCCCTTTATTGGGGAGATAATATACTGCTGTTTCAGGACAGGTATCGTCCTGGGGCGCTCTGAAGCGGGCCGTGGTCTTGGTCCTGCTGAAGAAACAGACCTTGGATCCGGACATATTGGGCAACTACAGGCCTATTTCCATCTTGCCTTTTGTGGCAAAGGTGATGGAGCACCTGGCGGTTATCCAGCTACAGGCTTACCTTGAGTCTTTCCATCTTTTGGACGAATTCCAGTCTGGATTTTGGCCTGGACATGGAACAGAGACAAGCCTCATCTGTGTTTATGATGATGTTCTTCACAGCTTTGACAGGGGTGACTCAGTAGCTCTGGTTCTCTTGGATCTGTCAGCCACATTTGATACAATAAATCATGGAACCTCACTGGAGCACATGAGATCTGTTTTTGGTAGGAGTGGGTCGGCTTTGGCATGGGTGGCCTCTTTTTTAGAGGGTAGAGTTCGGGGAGTCAAGACTGGCCCCTTTTACTCTAAGTACACCACCCTGGACTGCAGAGTGCCACAGGGCTCTGACTTGTCACCCCTGTTGTTTCATATCTATATGAGGCCCCTTGCCAACCTGCTAAAGTCCAACGCCATCCAGTATCATGTTTATGCGGACGACACCCAGGTCTACCTCAAGATTCCTAGGAACCAGACGGCTGATGCCACCCTTGCCAGTTGTTTGGAGGCTATCAATACATGGATGTCTGTCAACTTCCTGAAACTCAATGGGGGAAAAACTGAGGTGATCATCTTCAGCGATCTGGCCACCCCCCAGATATCCTACCTTGGCCTCCCACATTTGGTCCTGCTCTGAAGGTGGCCCCCAGGTCCGTGTTCTGGGATTCATCCTAGATCCAGGTTTAACCCTGGCTCCTCAGGTAAAAAAGGTCATCAGTGCATGTGCATCACTGGCAGCTAAAACTCCTGAGGGGGTTGTTTAAATATCTGGATATCTCGGACAGAAAAACTGTCATCTGTGCCACGATAGGTAGCTGCATAGACTACTGCAACTCTCTTTATCTGGGATTGCCAAAGAGGTTAGTGCAGAAGCTTCAACTTATAAAAAAATTGCTGCAGCAAGGTTACTCATGGATGTCCTGTTGAGGGATTATATCACCCCTGTCCACAATTCTTGTATCTGAGGAACCAGTTGTGTATAGTACCCCAGCCACAATACACCACCCGGGAATGGTATAAATTAATCAGACACATCCTGATCTGTACATGCCCATTTACTATAAGTTGACCTAACTAAATAGAGGATGCTACACTGAACTGGCAATTTCATAATACCACTATATTGACCACCTTCAAAGATCTTAGATCACTTGTAATTTAATTTGACTTCATCATGTTGATCTAAAATCATAATATAGGGTGGGTGGATGGGAAGCATTTTCTGCATTTGAAGATCTCTGACTGAACTCTGCCTCACTCCATCCTACAGAATACCACTGGAGCCCCCCCCCCCCCCCCAGCCAGCCAGCCTGCCTTATGGGTATACTATAACCACAAGTATATAAAATAGGCCCTGACGGGAGATTTGCATCATGGATGTACAGCCGACAAATCTGCAGTAACTGCATGATGCTATCATGTCAATATGGACCAAAATCTCTGAGGAATGTTTCCAACACCTTGTTGATTCTAGGTAGTCATACAGCAAATATATCCAATATATCAAGAGTAAGCCCATATCGTAAGACAACACAGATCATGAAACAATTGAAAAAGCAATAAATATTATACCAGATCTGAAAAATAGCATTATTTTGAGGTGGGTTTGTCGATAAAATAGACATGGATCCCATTTAGCAGGGTTAAGAATCATCATTTATGTGAAATATCTGTTTCTCATGCATAATTGCATCCATCCTAGATGCTATCTGTGGGAAAGGGGCAATCTCAGACTTACAGTAAAAGGTAATGACCCAGTGCGATGGACTGTTTTCATCTGTCAAACGTGTGTGGGCCCCATCGGTTTGTTTGTTATCGGTGGAAAAAAATAGAACATGTTTTAAATTTTTCCTATGGATAAAAAAACAATAGAAAACAATCATCGTCTGTGTGGAAGTCCATCGGTCAAAAGTCCACGCATGCTCAAAATTTAAGTTGACGCATGCTCGGAAGCATTGAATTTAATTTTCCTCAGCACGTCGTAGTGTTTTACGTCACCGCGTTTGAACACGGTCAGATTTTTGACGGATGGTGTGTAGGCAAGACTGAAGAGTCAGCTTCATCGGATATCCGACGAAAAAATCCATCGGATTAGATTCCATCAGATATCCGATCGTGTGCATAGGGCATAAGATGGAAGGGTTCCTGCCAGACAGGGGCCTTTTTTCTCATTCCTGGAAGGTATGTTTATAAGCAGCTGCTTGACGACAACCCCAAAAACAACGTGGCGAGACCTGGGGGTATAGTACCATCTAGTAAATAATTTTAGTGCTGCATCACAGACCGCCAAAGATCTGGTACATTTTTTCAGATTAGTTCACATGGAGTCACACTCCTGTTCTGTAAATTGTTCTCCAAACTCTGGTTCCCAAGCAGCCATACAGGAAAGCTTTTCTACTCTGAGACAGGTATAGAGATTTGGTATTAACCCTCTCCCGCAAGGGCATCTATGACATATACCCTCATATGCAGTATAGGAGTAAGGGGGAGATAATACATAATGTGTAGCAAAAAAGTATCTAATTTTTAAATAATGGTAGAATTCAGACTGAGGAATTGATTGCTTTTTGGGAGATGGTTGAATGAATAAAAGAACATCCCTCCTGGAAATGAAAAAAAGGAAATTAGTCAATGAGATTTCCACCAACAAAAATAATCGGATCTGTAAAATGCTGTGACAAACCTAGGGTCACTCAAAAATGAGGACACCTTAGATCTCAAATTGTACTTGTCTTTCTATCTTTGCCAAAGCATGAGAGACTGGGCCACTAATAGGTATTGTTTAGAAAGGTCATTTGCAGAGGCTTCACCAGACCACAGCAGTCTTAGAAGAAAGTATGGTGAAATGGAGCTGCTTTTAAATTTAAGTCATGGTACCTTAGAATTAGACATGTGCATTCGTTTTCGTCCGAATCCATTTTCGTACGAATTTCAGCGATTTTCACATTTGTTTAACAAACGATAACGACGTGCAGAATTCGAAAGATCCGACATAAAAAATGCTTTATTTTTGTTTCCTTGCCACAACAGTTCGATATATATAGAAGATTCGACATGACGGTGACAATAGCAATCTGTGTCTATCGAATCTGCAGTCAAATGTGCCTAACCTTAACTCTATTAATCCGAGATTTATTCAACATTATAGAGACATGAAGATCCGACGAAACAGCTAAAAACATATGATCGCCACAAACGGACATTTATTGTCAAATACTCCGCCCATAGGCTATAGAAGAATTCTAATGTAGGTAGTAATAATAATTGATAAATATGATTATTACTAGTCATACAACATTAGAATTCTAGTATAGCTTGTGGTTGGGGCATTCAACCAAAAATGTACGATTGCGGCATCATACAGTTTAGCTGCTTCTTTGAAATCTTCTTAGAACATTCGACGGACACCATGAGCCTTCAATGACAGATTCAACCTTAATTTGGATTTTCGGACGAATGCATTTTTTAACAAAATAAATAAAAACGAATTTCGGGAGTAACTAAATAAATGTATTTTTCGGACGAAATTGAAATTCCGAAACAAAATATTTCAGTGTGCACATGTCTACTTAGAATCTGAAATATCTGATATATATATATATCACCAGCGTAGGATGCGCGTCCACGTGAGGACGTGATGACGCGAGTCGTTCACAGGTGGGGGAGAGAAGAGCGATGGGACCGCTAGGAGGTAGGACGGCCCGGGTCTGAGAGAGAGAGGGAGAGAGAGGCTCCCTTAGGCTGCCGTTGCACGCGCTGCCCATCGGCTACATTGACCCTGCAGACCCGCTCGGTGCTGGCGGTGTGGAGAGCGGTGGACGGCGAAGTTCTGGGGCCGTTCGTGGTACTGGGAAACGGACACAGGATGCGGGGTAAGTAGCGGGAGGACGGGACCCGCCGACTGCAGTGGCTTCAGCCGGGACCTTAGCATACACTGAGGTGAGCATGTCGAGACAGCGTGCTCGCTGAACCCAGAGGGACTCCATCCGCACTCCTCCTCTCAGCTGATCCAGACCCAGAGGTACATTTGCTGCTAAATGATTAACTTGTAGAAGACAAATCAACGTTTAAAAAACAGCAACTTAATGCAGATCTATGGTGAAGAGAGAGGTATTCCTACAGTGAGAAGTTAAATTAGAACTGCATCAGAACTGCATTACATGGTTATGAACGTTTTAATATATCCTGATCACATGTGAATAAAAGATCAGTAAGGGAATAAGGGAAGTTAACGGGAACCCAGAGATAACCAGCTGTGAACTTGTATAAAGAGGTGGATATGATGTGGCTCTATGATTGACTGATTGCTGTAGCACTTTCCTATACTACTGGATTGGAGGAGACTATTTAAGCTGGATATGAAAAGCCTAAAATAGGTAAAAGCCGACATATACACTCGGTATCTAAAAACTTTATCTGCATGGTCTGTTTGGAGCCCGGCCACTTGTGTTTTATTAATTATTTATTTATTTGGCTTGGTTTTCTTTTCTTTGACGGGGGGGAACCTATATGCTCCCTTGCCCTCGGGGAGCTCCTAGGCGCCCCTGGTTTCGGAACCTTGGCCCTTTTGGGTATCTTCTAAAAAAAAAAGGAAAAGAAAAAAAAAAAAAAAAGGGGACCCTGGGTTAAAATCTACCCATAAAGGTACGATATGATCGGTGCAATTCAAAGCGGGGACACTGGAATCAATATTGAATTTATTTCTCTGAATTGAGGAGACCATATACTTAGGAAGTTCTCTGGTACCCCTGGGCTCCGAAAAGGGGTCAAAGCTACGCGCACCCCGAGAGCATTTTTTTTTATCCAGGGCCTCAACACTCAGACGACCAGAAGAACCGACTATCTATATGACTCCCCTGGACTGAAAAGGGTAGGGAATAGAGGATTAAGAGGAGATAGAACCCGGGGTAAATCGGAAGCTCAGATCCCGTTTTCCCCTGACACCTCCTTAGATAGAGGAGTATAGGGAGACCCTCTTATCCTCTCTACCTTATTCTTGCCCTCCGTGCACACAAATACTGGATATATGGGTATACTTATAAACGTTTAAATTAACAGAACAGCCGAAATAATATTAGTCGGGTAGGAGCCAAAAAGGGAGCAGAGGGGGAGAAAATAAAACAAAAATAGTTAATCCCTTCAAAGAAAACCTCTGGCCCAACCCAGTATAGTACTTGTTATCGGTTAGCTCCCTCTATATATTGATTTCTTTATCAATCGGGGAAACAAGAGGTCAAGCTGGGGAAGAGAATCAGAAAGAGGGAGACTAATATGAGTAGAATGACGAGTAGATCAATAAAAAAGGGACCCCCAACTACTCCAAGTAACACAACAGCAACAAGCTCAATAAGACCATTTGTAACTAGAGGGGAAAGTCCGCGTGTCCCTGGAACCCAGGGAGCAATAAAGCAACAACAAGGGAATAAAGCAAAAAAGGCTGAAAATAAGAAACCCCAAAGTGATAATTCCAGAGAAACATCTATAGAACTAAGAGAGGAGGGGCCCACTGGAAACGTATTAGAAAGCAGCAGGATGGATGAACGTAGTACAGACTCTCGATCCCCCTCAAAGGGAGAAATGGCGGAGATGCTCTTGAGATTGGAAAATGTGATAAAAAGTGAAATACAGAACTTAAGGACCGACTTTGGTCACATGCTCTCCAGATTAGAAACAGTAGAGGAACAAATAGAAAAACAAGAGCAGGAATCAAATACACTAAAAACCCAGATGGATCAGATCCAACTGCAACAGAGACATATTCTCTACAAACTGGAGGACCAGGAAAACAGAAGCCGGAGACAAAACTTAAGGATAAGGTTCATACCGGAGAAGAGGGGCGAGGACCTCAGGACAATAACACAGATGATATTTAACCCACTACTGGAAAGAACAATAGACAATCCAATTAGGATCGAAAGGGTACACCGAGTGGGAAATTCGAAAAGAGTGACCACCGAGCGAACAAGAGATGTCATAATAAGGTTCGGACTCTATGAAGACAAAGAAGCAATTTGGAAGAAGCTGAGGGGACAACCCCCGATAGAGTTCGAAGGGGCGGAGCTACAGATTTTCACCGACGTGGCCCCCGAAACCCTGGCAAGGAGATGGTTGTTAAAACCACTCTTAAAACAAATGACAGACCTGAATATTAAGTATAACTGGGGTTTTCCTGCCTGCCTAATTGGGACAAAAGAGGGGAGATCTGCGACACTAAGATTCCCCGAAGACCTAAATGAATTCTGCCGGAAATTGGACATTCAGGTCCCTAACCTACCAGGCTGGGGGTAGGAGGGGAGGTGGAGATGGGAGGAGGAGGAGGGGAAAAAATGAAACCCCCCCCCCGTCCTTTCATCCTCAGCCCTGCCCCTAGGTGCACCCCTTTTTTCCTTCTTTTTTTTTTTTTTTTCGCTTTGTATTTTTTCTCTTGGGCCAGGCCTGAGATTCTTTTTGTGTCTCTCCTCAGAATTCGGGCTGGGTCCCCCCCCCCCCCCTTTCCGGCTGAAAAACCGGGGAGGGGGGTGGTCCCAGACCCCACCTGGAATGATCTGAACCATGATATGGAGGATGGTTCAGAGGTCTTTAATAGACCAGATTGGGGGGGATGGAGGGGGGAGGGAGGGAAGGGGGAAGGTTGGGTGGGTTGGGGGGAGGGGACGGGAAGGAGGGGGGAGAGTTGGGGGGGGTTGGGGGGAGGACCCCGTTTCACCCAGACAACTAGAAGAAAGTGTAACTAACAGAAAAGAAAATTGTAGACTCAGTTCTTGGGACATTGGAAGGAGATATCATAACCCACGAAGATGCCAGTAATAAAATGCCTTTCATACAATGTAAAAGGTTTAAATAACCCTTCCAAGAGACATAAAGTGTTAAAGGAGTTAAAATACTATAAGACAGATATTGCTTTCCTACAAGAAACCCATCTTACATTGGGATCTAATGTAAGAATATACTCACCTGACTTCCCCATCTGGTTCTATGGAGATACCATATCCAAAAGGGCTAGAGGAGTAGCAATCGGGCTAGCTAAAGGAACCAGATTCGTACCAACAGATAGACTAACAGATCCGGATGGGAGATTCCTCTTCTTGAGGGGGAAGTTAGAGGAGGAAGAGTATACCCTCGCAAACGTTTATGCGCCTAACACTTCCCCGTTGAAATACTTTTTGGGAATATTGGAGAAACTAAAGGATTTCGGTAGGGGAAAGATAATAGTAGGAGGAGACCTAAATTTTGGCATGGATCCGAAAGTCGATAAGTCGCATATAACATTAGAAACGCAGGGCACACAATTAAGAAAAGTTAAAGAAAGTCTACATAGAAGTCAGTTAGTAGACACATGGAGGATCTTCAATCCAAACCAGCGAGACTACACCTTTTTTTCCCAGGTACATGGCAGCTATTCCCGAATCGACCACATCTTGGTTGACCATAGAATGCTAGAGGATGTGGTCGAGACGAGAATAGAACCCTTGACGATCTCTGACCACGCGCCCATTAGTATATCAATAAACATAGCATGCAATCATAGGCCCTACCAAAATTGGAGATTAAATGAAGATCTGCTGATGGAAGAGGAAAGCATAACTAAGGTTAAAAAAGAACTTGAAGAATATTTTAAGATAAATGAGACAGAAGAAATCTCAGCAGCAACCCTATGGGATGCCCACAAGGCAGTGATTAGAGGGATTTTGATTTCGGAAGGAGCAAGGAGAAAAAAGGAAGCGATTAGCAAAAAAGTAAAACTAATAGATGAGATCTTTAACTTAGAGCAGAAGCATAAGAAAGATGGAAAGCAACAAGACCTATACCTGTGCCTGGTCAATAAACGAAATGAACTTAAAGATCTCATAGATCAAGAAACAAGAAAGGAATTCAATTTAATAGCAAGGGAGAGATACAGATGGGGAAATAAAACGAGCAAACATCTGGCTCGGATGGTAAAAAAAAAAAAATCAAGGAACTATATTGACAAAATTAAAAATGATAAAGGGGAGGTATTACATACAACAAAAGAAATCGCCGAAACATTTAGACTATATTACGAAAAACTATACTCAGTAAAACAAAAGAACTGGCAGAAAGGAGAGAAAGAAAAAAAGATTGAAACTTTTTTAAAAGAGGCAAAACTTCCAAAAATAAGTCAATTAGAGGCCGAACAGATAGATAGACCATTCACGGAAAACGAAATTAAAAGAGCATTGACAAGCTCAGCCTCAGGCAAAAGCCCAGGCCCAGATGGCTTTACAATAATGTATTACAAAAAATATAAGGAGATATTACTACCAAGGATATGCCAGTACTTCAATGGCCTGGGGAAAAAATACAAACTAAGTAAGGAGGCCTCCGAGGCAACGATCACTGTGATCCCAAAAGAAGGCAAGGACATCGAGAGCTGCTCGGGCTACCGACCGATATCCTTGCTTAATACGGACATAAAATTGTTTGCTAGGGTACTGGCCGGGAGAGTCAGGGAGGTTATGACTAAACTGGTACACCCAGATCAGACGGGTTTTGTTCAAGGGCGAGAGGGGAGAGACAATGGAGTAAGAACACTTTTGATAATCCGGAGACTGAGAGAAATGAGATCCCCAGGTCTACTCCTGTCGATAGACGCAGAGAAAGCGTTCGACAGGGTAGACTGGGGATTTATGCTAGCTACCCTAAAGGACATGGGGTTTGGCCAGGGGATGAGGAACTGGGTGGATACCCTATATCAGTCCCCTAGGGCCAAAATAAAAATAAACGGTAGCCTTTCGCAAGCATTCCAAATGAGAAATGGAACGAGGCAGGGGTGTCCCTTGTCACCACTACTGTTCGTGATTTCAATGGAACCATTTCTAGCAAAGGTCCGAAACTGCCAAAAAATAAAAGGGACTAAAATAGGAGAGGAGGAACATAAGCTCGCTGCCTTCGCGGACGATGTCCTCTTCTATCTAACTGAACCCAAAACATCAATCCCTAACCTATTAAATTTATGTAATGAATACGGAGAATTCTCAAACTTTAAATTAAATATCACCAAAACAGAGATCATGAGTATAAACATAAGAAAGACAGAAGAAAAACTCTTGAAAGAGAACTATCGCTTTGCTTGGGTAAGGAAACTGAAGTATCTGGGGATTCTACTAGCTAAATCAATTAAAAAAACTTATGCGATAAACTTTATCCCATTGTTAAATGAAGTTAAGAAAGAAACAAAAAGGGTGGAAAACAGAGCAATATCGTGGATAGGACGAATTAATTACTGTAAAATGGTTATCATGCCCAAGATCCTATACAAATTTCAGATGATCCCTATAGCTCTACCAAGAACGCTGCTGTCAGCCCTCAATAAATTAATTATGAATTATATATGGAAAAATAGGAAACATAGGATCTCACTCCAGACATTAAGACAACCAAAAAGGAAGGGAGGACTCGCTGTTCCGGATGTTAGGAGATACTACGAGGCGGTTATGTTAACAAGAGTGGTGGAGTGGGCCAGAGTCAACACAGAAAAGAGGTGGGTAAGCTTAGAAAACGAAATAACACAGGTAAGGTTGGATAAGATTATATGGAACCCTCCCCAATTTAGGACACTAGATATTAATGCACATGAGATAACAAAAAATGCACTTAAAATATGGGATATAGTCTATAAAAAAACGGTGAAGGAATATAATTCACCCCTTTTAGCACTGAAAGATAACGATTACTTTGCACCGGGTAAGACACAAATAGGGGGGCACTGGATCAAAAAAGACACGGCACAACTAAGGGATATAATGAATGGGGATCACATTAAAACACTGCAGGAGTTAAAATTCAATAAAAATTTAATGGAAATCAATGAATGGAGGTATCAGCAGCTGAACCATTTCATCCAAGATCTCCCACATCCATTAAGGTCAGAGGATCAGTTGTCGGAATTGGAAAAAATCTGTACGACAGAAAGAACTAAAGGAACCATCTCTACAGTATACAAGATCCTACTGAAAATAGGAGAGCGGAGTATACCTCCTTTCATTGAAAAGTGGGAAAGGGAATTAGGCTCACAGAGAGATAAGGCTACAATAGAGAGAATGTTGACTCTGACACACTCCTCCGCGGTAGATAGCCGCACGGCTGAAATGAGTTTTAAATGCATCGCGGGGTGGTACATGACACCAGACAAATTAAAAAAATTTGATGAAGAGCAGACAGGGGAATGCTGGAGGGGGTGTGGATCACCAGGAAATATGGCTCACCTTTGGTGGGAGTGCCCAAAGATAAAAAAGTACTGGGAAAACATACTGGGTTGTGTGGAAGAGATTACAATGAAAAAGATAAAGATAGACCCATGGGTGGTCCTATTCCATGGGGGAGAAGAAGGCATAAAAAGGTATAGGGAAACACTTACACCGCATCTCTTAAACGCCGCCAAGAGATTAATTCCAAGGAGATGGCAGGATACAGAGGGTAAAAATCGAGAAGGATATACTTTGCGAGGTCTTCCTTATTCTCTTATGTCAAGCAGATAGTGGAAACATACCCGTATATATTTACACTTATATATACAAAAAAAAAAAAAAAAAAAAAAAAACACATGTAGAAAAGCGACACTGATGATGCAAAACCAAATTAGAGATGCAATGGGCTGGCACGCAGATCATGAGCATTAAAGAAGCACTCTATGAGGTAGAGTCTGAAGTGGAAAAAAAAAAAAAAAAAAAAAAAAAAAGAATCTGAAATATTTTATTGAGCAAGTTGCGCCAGTCGAGAGGGCAAATGATAAAGCCAAATCTAAGGCAATCTGAGGTAATCCTAAAAACCCCCTTGTTTATGAGTGTGACATAGGATAGATTTTTACTCTTTGAAAACAGATACATAATTAAGAATAACTCAGGGATTGGTTTCCTTCTGTTGCATTGCAATTTTAGAGCAGCAGAGGAAGATATTATGACTTAAGCTATAGCCTTGAAATATATCTGTTGCATAATCCATCTCACTGTTAAGTATTTGCCTGCTGTGCAACAGAATGAATAAATGCCCTGCCCCCCATTGTCTGTAACTGTGAGAGCAAGAAATGTATCTCATCTACATACCTGGATTTGATATTTGTTATAAAACAATGGAAAGCCTCTGAACATGCATTAATGTGCTCTGAAACATGTACATAAAAGCACGAAGGGCCTTAATATTTGTACTGCCAGTATGCTGCTCAGATCTTCAGGTTCCCCATGGGAGGACCCAACCCTAACCAGCTTGCAGGAATCGTCCCACAATCCTTCAGACACTAGTAACTCGGGGCCAGGGAAACCAAGGGAATCAATAGCCAAAAGCCTGGCAGCTCTCATCACTCCAGAAGGAATTTCCTATGAGGCTACATTGTCCCAAGATACGCAGAAGTCTCAGGAAAGCATTACAGGGCCTACACTGCACCCAAGGCATTATCACTGGTGTAACCTGGTTGTAGGCAAGACGCAAAGGACTCACTAACCCCATGACTGCACAATGCTAGGTTTTCTTCCTTGGCACAAATCTATGTCCCATATCTAGAGTAGTTCCACAAGTGAAAGGCACTGCACATGGCTTCACTTTCTTCTTAGAAGGCTTTTTCCAGGCTAGCCAGAAAAACAATCGCAACCACAATCCAGCATTAGCTCACATCGTTATCGTAGCGAGATTTTGCCTTTTTTGCACTTTTTGCAACTCCATCGTGAATGACCATTCAACAAGCCTTACCATCATCGATCAGGTAGCATGATCCTGCCAAGGTTGTTAAAAGGTGTAGCACTCCTAGAAGCAGTTGATAAGCCAGTTCCTACCCCAGGAGGCCTACATCATAGAACACAGGAGGTTAAGCTACCAGAAATTGCTAGAGGCAGGAAGCAGACAGAGTAGCATATAGAGCTCTGGTTTGAGTTAAAGTGGATGTAAACCCGATTTTTTTTTTTTTTTTTATGTTAAAATATACAGTATAAGATTTCCTGTTATCTGCGCCCAGTCTTGCCACACAGAGTTAATCCAGCTCTGAGCAATCCTTTTTTATTGTTCAGTGAAATAAAACTGACTTACAGAGCAAAACCTTAGTCCGTTCTGCCCCCTTGCTGTGAGTGACATGTTATTTACATATCTCATGCACTAGCCTGGAGACAGGCATTATTTTTAAATTCCCACCCCACTCCTTTTCTGAGGTCATGTGGTTACTTTTCTGGATTTTGACTGGATGTTAGTGATCATAGCAGAATTTAGTGTAAGGAATACACAGGAAAAAATGCATGTTGACAAGGGGAGTGTAGAGGAGGGCGGGTAGTCTACTGACATCACGACTCCACCCACAGAGCTCCAGACAACAGACCCACCCACAGAATCTGCAGTTTTTCAGTTCTTATAACAGACAGAGGGGAAACATTTGACAGGTAAGGATACATGCAGGAGGCATGTATATCCTTATAGATCAGCACTATGGCAGTAGTTTAGAAATGATGACAGTGGGTTTACATCCACTTTAATGTTTTTACTGCCAGTAGCTATAACAGTTTTTCCATGCTGCAATGCAGGGCTTTTTTTCAGCAGGAACGCTGGGGAACGCAGTTCCGGCACCTCCTGGACTGACTATATGTAATGGCAAGGGGTGCTGGGGTGTGCTGCAGGGTATTGATGCTCACTGCTGGGGATCTATTTTTGCAGGGGTGGGTTTGTTGTTGCTGAGGATGTCTATTGTTGCTGGTGGGGGACCTATTGATGATGGGGGGTCTTATGTTGCTGAAAGAGATCTACTGTTGGGGGAGGGGTCTATTGTTGATGGCTTCCAGAGAGTCTATTAATGCTGGCTATGCAGAGATCTGTTGATGCTGCCGGAAGTCTATTGTTGCTAGGGGGGAAATGTTGTTGTGGGTGGTCCATTGTTGTTAGGTGGATCTATTGTTACTGGCTGCAAGGGATCTATTTTACTGATTTTCTTGATATCATTACCAAATTCCATACAAATTACTTAGCACCACAAAATTATACTTGGTTCTATATTGTCTAAACAGGGCGGTTCTGGGAGGTGGGTAGGGGCGGAGAAAAGGGGTGACTCGGAAACAGTGAGTTCCTGCACCTATTGTCTGAGAAAAAAAGCACTGCTGCAATGTATGCATGCAATCACTGGAGAACACAAACTGCTAGAAGCCGGAAAAGCAGCACAGATGCATGAATAGCAAATAAAAATACAAAAGAGCAGCACAACAAAGCATCTATGGTATAGCATTTATTGATCAATTTATTAAAGATAAAATAAGTAAAATCACATTCACAATGGTAATGGCACAGGGGGCAGGGAGAATGTAGATTGGGGGACCAAGGTGTTGCGAGTTTTCTCAAGCGCTGAGCATGGGCAGCAATAGTGTGCCTCACAAGAAGTTTGATCAAATAAACCCCACCCCCAATGATGATGTCACAGTGACACAGGAATGTGTTTTTGAGGGGCTTTCCCTTGTCACATGTATTTGTATTTATTTTCAAATATAGTATGTCATGCATATGATAGTTCAGCATCCTGCTTTTCCATGTCAGCAATGATCCTGGTAACAAATTATATTTCACTGCAACAAGGCTCTAAAGCTGGTTATGTCTTGATGTACCGGTTTCTGTATTTTTATATAAATCTAAACCCGAATGTATTAAAAATAATCTAATTTGCGCCAATAAAGGCACCGTTTGATCATTTGATTTCTGTTTTCATGCAGCCTAAATCTAAATATTGTAAACACACAAGGTGTGAATGTAAATATGCACAATATTGTTTGCTAGGTACACAAGCTTTGCTGTACCAATTATTTTACACTTTCCTTTTTGCATGTTAATGAACATCTAATAGGAAAACTGTCTGCATGTGAGTCAGGGAGGAATTAGTTATAAGCCATAAACAAACACTAATGTATAATATTTCCAGATAATGTCAGCACTTTTCCTCCGTGCAGCCGAGTTATGTCTCATAATAATGGAAAGTTTACCAATGTCCACTGCACAATGAAAATAAGTTATTTCTTTCTATTCAGTAGCCAGCTTTCAGAGTTGTTACTATTCAGCATCCGGTAATGAGGCCACATGACATTTTGCATTATAAAATGATATAAAAATAAAACCTCTAATGCGATTCTTCCTAATAAACTTTCTGTAAACAGTAGATACATTAACAGTGCAACAGCTAGGGAATGCAGGCTGAGCCTGAAATAATGAACAAAGTTTGAAGTTAATGTGCAACTTCATGCAAACAGCTAAATATTAAGATGAAACTGATATAAAGGAACTGCTTTGGCTGCCAGAAGTTTTGTAAAGTAATTGAATATATTCTTGTGTTTTTCTCACCTCTGCCAAGGTCGATTCTAGTAATTTCACTGTCTGTAGCAAATTGTATTGTGACACCCAGCCCCCCCCCCCCCCCAAAAAAAAATGTTTTAAAGTGACTTTGCATTATCTATATAGGCATACAAAGGAAGAGAAAATTCCCACAGGAAAAAAAAAAATACTATATTTTACTTACACGTTGTAATGAAAGCAGCTTTGCCTTCACTGTTTTTGGGGTAGGTAGCACCAAATGGGGGTGGGGGGGGGTCATAAAGGTAGGTGAAAGTTTACACACCAGGTTGGGTTTCATATCAGCTGAAAGCATAGACTAAGGCCCCATACACACGAGAGGATTTATCCGCGAAAACGGTCCAGCGGACCGTTTCCGCGGATAAATCCTCTCGAGGATTTGTGCGGATTTCCATGCGATGGAGTGTACTCACCATCGCATTGAAATCCGCGCCGAAATCCTCTGGCGATGATGTGTCGCGCCGTCGCCGCGATTATGACGCGGCGACGTGCCCAACGCTGTCATATAAGGAATTCCACGCATGCGTCGAATCATTACGACGCATGCGGGGGATCCCTTCGGACGGATGGATCCGGTGAGTCTACAGTATACAGACCAGCGGATCCATCCGTTGGGATGGATTCCAGCGGATAGATTTGTTTAGCATGTCAGCAAATATTTATCTGCTGGAATCCATCCCAGGGGATAAATATCCGCGGAAACAGATCCGCTGGAGTGTACACACCATAGGATCTATCCGCTGAAACCCATTCGCTGGGATTTTTCAGCGAATGGATTCTATCGTGTGTATGGGGCATATTTTCTCAATCCATGATCTGACTATCCAGCCCATCAAGTCCCTATGGGCCAGATTCACGTAGAATCGCCGCAAGTTTTCAGCGTAAGTGCTTGATTCACAAAGCACTTGCCTGTAAACTTGTGGCGGCGTAGCGTAAATCTGCCCGGCGCAACCCCGCCTAATTCAAATGGGGCGGGGACCATTTAAATTAGGCGCGTTCCCGCCCTGAACATACTGCGCATGCTCCGTCCCTAAAATTTCCAGACGTGCATTGCGCTAAATGACGTCGCAAGGACGTCATTGGTTTCGACGTTAACGTAAATGGCATCCAGCGCCATTCACGAACGACTTACGCAAACAACGTGAAATTTTAAATTTCGACGCAGGAACGACGGCCATACTTAACATTGGCTAGACCACCTAGAGGGCAGCTTTAGTTTTACGTGGCGTATCTCTACGGAAACAACGTAAATTTACAGCGACGGGCAAAGCGGACAATCGTGAATCGGCGTAACTAGTCATTTGCATATTCTACGCCGACCGCAATGGAATCGCCACCTAGCGGCCGGCCTAGAATTGCAGCCTAAGCTCCGACGGTGTAAGTCACTTACACCTGTCGGATCTTAGGGCTATCTATGCGTAACCTGATTCTATGAATCAGGCACATAGATACGACAATCGTATCTCAGAGATACGACGGCGTATCAGGAGATACGCCGTCGTATCTCTTTTGTGAATCTGGCTCTATGGGCCAGATCCACAAAGAGCCGGTGTAACGTAAAAATTCCCATTTAAGTTACACTGCCTTAAAATTTCTACCTAAGTGCCCGATCCACAAAGCACTTACCTAGAAATTTTCGGCTGTGTAACTTAAATTCCGCCGGTGCAAGGCGTTCCTCTTCAAATGGGGGCAATTCCCATTTAAATTAGGCGCGCTCCCGCGCCGGCCGTACTGCGCATGCTCGTGACGTCATTTTCCCTGACGTGCATAGCGCGAAATTACGTTACGCCGAGCTTTGTGGATCGCGCCGGGTCAATAAAGTTGCGTCGGGGAAAAAAAAGATACGGCGGAAAAAAAAAATTTAAAACAAAAAAAAAACACGTCGCTGGACAGAAGGGTCTGCTTTTACAAGGTGTAAACAGTTTACACTTTGGAAAAGCAGCCCTAATTTTACGATTGCAAACTAAAACTTACGGAGAAAAAACGAAGCTGAAAAGCTTTGTGTATCTCCGTAAGTGCTAATTTGCATACCCGAGGCGGCATTTCGACGCAAAATGCCCCCAGCGGCGGATGCGGTACTGCATCCTAAGATCCGGCAGTGTAAGTCCCTTACACATGCCGGATCTTCTGTCTATCTCTTGGAAACTGATTCTGTGGATCAGTTCCAAAGATAGGAACAGGGATACGACGGCGTATCAGTAGATACGCCGGCGTATCCCTTTTGAGGATCTGGCCCTATGTTCTTAGAAATATGGCCACAGCTTCACCTTGTCTGAGGAATGTCCCCTACAGGTGCATCTTATTGGCTGGCAGAAGCAGATCTCATTGGATGGTAGCGCTAAGCATTAGCATTTACTTGGCTGTTGGGTTTTCTCTGTGACTGAAAGCACCTCAATGGGCTGGTATGGAGTTTAACCCTGTGTCCAGATTCTAAAAAAACAGCAGTTCTTATTTGTCAAAAACTGCTAACACGCGGTATCATTTTATAAAGCCAGATGCTCAGACTTTCCCAAGGTTAGCACAACCCCTGTAATAGCAACTACTTTCTTTAGTGGCTGATTGTAGGCAGATTTGTGTCCACCTGTACCTGCCCACATAGGTCAGAAAAATTAGACCTTGACGTACACTTTTTGCATAGCGCCCAACTGGCGCTGATTTCCTCCTCATTTGTCCCTCATTTTGGTCTGATCTATATAGTTATATACAGTATAAAATGCACTATTTTTTCTTTCAAACAGTGTTTCCCAGTGCTAAGCCTTTCACCTGATTTCTAAATGGCTGCATTTGTAAATGTCAAAAGCCAGTATAAAGGAATATAAATTAATAAAAAAAAAAAAAAAATTTGTATAATTCTCCCTTTAAGGCCTCGTACACACGACCGGACAGTCCGCTGAAAACAGTCCACCGGACCGTTTTCAGCGGACATGTCCGGTCGGAGATTTCTGTCTGATGGTTGTACACACCATCAGACAGAAATGAGAGACAATCCGCGCGGACAGACAGCGCGGTGACGTGCGCGACGCTGAAAGGTCAATGCTTCCACGCATGGGTCAAAGTCATTCGACGCATGCGAGGGATGGCGGCCGGTCGGACATGTACGGTGAGTCTGTACAGACGACCGAACATGTCCGACGGACAGGATTCCAGCGGGCATGTTTCTTAGCATGCTAAGAAACATTTGTCCGCTCGAAAACGGTCGGGCGGACAAATATACGCTGGAAACCTGTCCGATCGGCCGTACACACGACCGAACATGTCTGCTGAAACTGGTCCACGGACCAGTTTCAGCAGACATGTTCGGTCGTGTGTACGGGGCCTAAGGGGGAGTAGCAAGGAGTGGATGCTATGCCTACATACTTTTGTTAAAAGGAGTTAGTTGTTCCCATCTCAAACAGTTGAGAGGTATGCTCAGTGGCGTATCAAGGGTATGGCAGCCATGGCAAGTGCCATGGGCGCCATATGAAGGGGGCGCTGTTGAGTGGCTGGGCAGCAAGGCACTTACCAGGGTCTGAGGGTCTCTTCTTCCCTCCTCCCGAGCATAGGCAGGATCTCCTTTTCAGCACCTTTGCTAATGGACAATGGCAGCGCTATTCCTGCTGCGTTCAGCCTCAGCCCTCCCCTGTTCTCCCAGGCTCTCCCATTCCATCTGGTCGGGCTGGCAGCGCACGAAGAAGGAGGAGGAACATCAGTTTCTCCCTCTCCTCTGTGAAAACTGAGGCCTTAAAGGGTCACTAAAGGAAAACCTTTTTTTTGCTGAAATGACTGTTTACAGGGTATAGAGACATAAAAGTTAACTGATTCCTTTTAAAAATGATTAACATTGAATTGAATCTATCATATAATGTGCCTCTAGTTTCACGTTCGGTTTTAAAGTTACATACATGAATTTCCGGGTGAGAGGTGAGTCGGGAAGACTCACAGAACAAAAACAACAAATCCAGGGCAGTGTTTTGTTTTTAAAATTAATCTGATTGGTTCTGAGGAGTTTTAGACACACAGTAATGACAGCTTAGACCACCTTGAAAATCTCCCAGTATGATGGTTATAAGGAAACAGGCAACCAGGAAGTGTGGAGATCACAGCAGAATTACAGCAACTTCAAAGCAAAAACGAACAATGAGGACATGAAACCAGGACTGCAGTAAGGTAAAGGAAGCTATTTAGCTAAAAAAAAAAATTCCTTTAGTGACCCTTTAAGTGATGAAGATTTCATCACTTCCAGTATTGGTTCTGCATTTACCTGGCCTTGGAGGGCAGTGGAGGGATCAGGGGTCTAATAAACCCCAGATTTCTCCATAAAGAGGATATGTCACTACCCAAGGGATGATAAATATCACTAGTTTTGTTAGCTGTTTTTTTTTTTTTAAGGTTATCTGAAAGATGGGTTTCAAATGTTTCCACAGGGGCGCAGTTTCAGCGCTTGCCATATGTGCTATTTTCACTAGATACGCCTCTGGGTATGCTTCTTGTGCTTGAATGGACTTGAATATGGGCAAGCTTATGAATTACATTCTTTAAAATCTGCAGTTATGTATCTTTTTCAGTAGATCTCTTTATTTATGTTAATCTGCCTTTTTATACAGCTCAGGATACACCCATATGAATGTGTTCAATGTCTGCGTTTCCTTCTATTACAGTGGGTACAAAAGCTCTACTCAGAGCATCTGAAATTAATAAATCCTTCCCTGGATAGTAGCTAATGCCAAAGTCACACATTTGAAGGAAAAGCACACACTGCAGTGATTTTTATATATTTAGTAGAGTCTTCTTTTATGATTCTCTCCTGGGGTTTATGAACTGGATGCACATGTCATCTATGTATTGGTGGAATTTTTTCATCCTAGCTAGTAGTTTCTTCTAAATCTAAACATAACCCTGTTATATGGGTGTAAGAGCTTCTAATTGCAAATGTGAAAGACTGTTTACTTTTCGTTAATGTTGCTCGAAGGCCTGTTTCTGAAGCATCACATTGTACTACTGCTGCTTCATCTGGGTTACAATATTTGAAGGTGGCTATGTCTGCAAAAGCTGTTTTCACTGCCTGAAATGCTGTGTATTGTATGTGGGTCCTTTGCCAGTGCACATCTTTATGTGTTGTCCCAATGATTGTATCAAAGGTTTGCACATATCAGATGCTTACACAATTTTTTTAAATAATTACCATCCCCAGGAATCTCATAACTCCCCATACATCTGTAGGCATTCTTGTACAGTTCTCACTTTTTATGATTCCACATTCAAACCATTTGAAGTTAACAGATGTCCAATGTATGGATCCTGAGTCATTTTAATTTGAAATGTATCCATGTTTAGTTTGATTTGCTTTTCCTTGCAATTGTCCACAACTGTTTTATCTTCATATCACGATCTTCTGTTGCAGAATATATGGGCCGCATTCACATACATCGGCGCGTAGTTATACCGGCATAGCGTATTGAATATAAGCTACGCCGACATAGCGCAGAGCGGCGAGCACGGTATCCACAAAGCACTTGCTCCCAACGTTGTGCCGGCGTAACGTAAATTCGTAGGCATAAGCCAGCCTAATTCAAAGTAGGTGGAAGTGGGCGTGATCCATTTCAATGAAGCGTGACCCCATGCAAATGATGTGCAAATGATCTCAGTGTGCATGCTCAGAATCACGTCGAAAATACTCCCTAAGATACGTCGAATCACTGCCTACGACGTGAACGTAACCTACGCCCATCCATATTCATGTAATACTACGTAAACGATGTAAAATACGACAGCTGTTCCCTGGTCCATACCTTTGCATGAGTTGCGCCTCATAGATGGGGAATAACTATACGCCGAACGTAAGCCTTACGTAAACCGCGTATATTAATGCACCGGGCGCACATTAACACTTACGCGGTGTATCTCGAGATACGCTGGCGTAAGTGCTACGTGAATCCGGGCCTATGTCAACACCATCTCCAACAAATGATAACGAATGTGCAGAATCCAAAATCCGAAAGATCCGACATAAAAAAAAATATTTATTTTTGTTTCATGGTGAGAACAGTTAAGATATAGATAGAAGATTCAACATGATGGTGGCAACAGCGATCTGTGTCTATCGGACCTGCGGTTGAATGTGCCTAACCTAACTCTATTAGTCCAAGATTATTCGACATAGAGAGAAAATATTCCACATATAGAGAAAAAATTCGATGTTATAGAGACATGAAGATTCGACAAAGCAGCTAAAAACATAAGATTGCCACGAGCGGACATTTATGGTTAAATGCTCCGACCATAAGCTATAGAAGAATTCTAATGGCGCCGCACAGTTTAGTTGCTTCGTCGAATCTTCTTAGAACATTCGACAGACACCATAAACCTTCAAATGACAGATTCGACCTTAATTCAGGTTTTCGGACTACTGCATTTTTTAACTAAACAAAATAAATAAAAACAAATTTCGGGAGTAACTAAATCAATTTATTTTTCGGACGAAAACAAAATTCCGAAACAAAATTTTTCAGTGTGCACATGTCTATCATCTGCTATACTTTTTATTCCAGGGAGTTCTTCTAAGGCTTGATTTAGCTTTTGTTGACAAACTTCTGTCCTGGTCCCTTGGGTAGCCTGAGTCAATGTCTTCCAAATAAAAGTCAAAATGTTGCCAAGGCTCTTGATTGCTCATCTAGTTTCACACAGAGAATCCATCTTTGACATCATCTACTAAAAAGATTCTAGCTTTTGATAAATCTGGTTGTGACAGACCCAACCAGGAGAGAGACTTCTGGAGAGGCTCTTTCACTTGGGACAGAAATATTTATCAACAATATCCCTTAAGAAATCTATGACAATAAAAGAATTCTACTTTTGATTTCATTGATTGTATTTCATACATTTTTGGCTGTTATGGGTTTTTTATTTTAATATGTGATGTGTATGCTTTCTAGATTGTATATTAGCAATATCCAGGGTAGTTCTAATTTATTTATGTGAGCCCTTAACCCAGGATTGGCCAACCGGTGGCCCGGGGGCCACATGTAGCCCACGGAGCCCTCTGATGTGGCCCGCGACCTCCTGCTCTGGAATGATGGGTTGGCAAGCCCAGATCGCAGGTTGCTGACCCGCCATACCACAGCATCAGTGTTCTGAATGAATCTGGTGGTAGAGGAAGAAAGCGGCTGTGGAGCAGAGCCCCATAAGCCGATGCTTCCTCTACAGCGCTGGCTTTTACACAGGTGGAGTCTATAGCAAAGTTCAGCTAACCCGCAGGATAGATACAGGTGCACTACGCTGTACCCGGGGTGTGGGTAAACCACAGAACATCAGTGTGAAAGCAGTCTTGGGCCCTTTTCACACGATCAGCCCGACCAAATGGGGCCCTCAATTCACCTCTATAGAGCGACAGATGTCCGTTTACGCCCACCTACCTCCAATGCGAAAAACAGTAGAGTAGGATCCTGCTCTATTTGGTGTTCTGTTGTCCATAGGAAGTGAGCGTATGATTCTGACAGCTGAGGAGTAGCTTTTTTGGTCTCCATAATATTAAGGGATATAAGGGCTTGGGCAAGAGGGCTGTCCTATCCTACTGAAGAAGCCAATGAGGGGGTGACATGCGTATAGGAGGGAGGAGCCTGTCCCATTGAGCCATGAAGACACCAATAATTCTCCCCGAGTGGTGAGCTTCCTGACACACACTGACATATGTCGATACCGCTTGTTTTTATGTATATCTTGTAAGTGGAACTTTAGAAGGGGGCATTTTTAATAAAAAAAAATATACAGAGTACAATATGGAGATGCCCTTTTTATTACATGTTGTGAAATACATGGATAATGAGCGATCTAATTGACTTGAAGAAGGAACTGTGTCTATGAGAGCAGCAAGTAAGGGAGTATACAGCCCGTTGAGGAGAGATTCATCCCAGGAGGAGGAGATCTATCTTGTGAGGCCAGCAGGATAGACAGCATATGTGCTCTGACTATTCAATATGAGGTGAGTGGGCATTTCACCCGGTACAGTGATTGCACTTTGATTTTATAAAGAAGATTGAAGATCACTGTGGTGAAGAATGTACATTTATTCAACATATATTTATGGACTTTCGTCTGTGTTTAGATTTGCACATTATCATTTAGATAAATGATGTATTAATATCACTTTTTTTGATCAGTAACGCTGCACTGTATGAAATATTATAATTATACTTGTTACCAAATTATTGTGGGATGTTTGTTGATTAACTTACTGTTTAATTATTTTATTGTTGAATTAAGATCATTGTTAGCCTGTTTACAGTTTGTGTTGTTAGGGTAATATGATCAGGAAGGGAATGTTCTTCTGTGTGGTATAAAGTATGTTTATGAGTTTCAATAAACCATCATTCCTTTTGTTCTATCCCCACATCTTGTCTGTGTACAATGATTGGGGTAAAAAGGGCTGGTATTAGCTCTCAGTCGGCTTGGGAGGGCGGAGATTCGGAGGGCATGAGGCACCGTTTGGCGGAAGGAAGCACCTAATCGTGGGTGCCAAGCGGTTCCGTTACAATGGCAAAATAATTTCTATTGGAATCATAGTGTAATAGTTCTCAGAGCTTTTTTTCAGTGGTTTGGGATCTGTGCACATTCTCAATTTGCTTGATGGTTTGTTTACTATAACCTTTTTACTATAAACTGCTTACTCAGTCTGTGCTTTTGTTGTTTGTTCTGATGCTATAAAACATCTGGCCTGTAAATCCATTAGTTTTTCTTTTAGTGGTTGCATTAAAGATATGGGCACTCTCCTTGTTGGTAATCTAGCGGGCTCTTGTTGAATCAATTTAAAGTCTTTATACGCCTTCCAGGCACCCATCTCCGTCAAAGTGGTCTGCATAATGGGCTTGTAGAGTCTGTAAATCCTATGCCATCTGCCTTTTGTTCCAAAGCTTTAGTTCTCTGGGAGATAAAAAACAGCCAACATATTGTGAGACTTTTATCGAGTCCAAGTGGAATGTGATTGCCATTGCTTACCACAGTAAATTCAAGTCAATACCTTTATTACAAGGGTTTTTCAACCTCAGTCTGCATGTACCCAAAGGGATTCAGAGGGGTTTTCTTGTACATCATTAGCACTTTATTTTTTTTTAATGCAATCGTTATTTATATTTTAATAAGCATACAAAAACAGCAAAAAGAACAAAAAAAAAGGGGGAGCCGTATAGACACCGGTCGTAATGCACATGAACATTGACAACAACTTGCAGTGGGATTCAATAGGCCAGTCTGCTTTTGAAATAATGACAGGAAATCAGAATATTTACAACTGCAACAGTTTAAATATGTGAGCAGAGAGCTAAACAAATCTGTGCTAGAGGTTCATAGGCAAATGACAATTTGGTGCCGATGGAGTATACACAAAAGAAAGGCATCCGAATAAAAAGCGCAGCAGAAAGGGGGAGGAGGAAGGGAAGAGAATAGACATGCGCATTCATTTTGGTCCGAATGCATTTTCGCCCGAATTTCTGAGATTTTCGCATTCGTTTTAACAAACGATAACGAATGTGCAGAATCCGAAATCCAAACGATCCGACATAAAAAATGCTTTATTTTCATTCTGTTGCAACAACAGTTGGATATAGATAGAAGAATCGGCATGACGGTGACAATAGCGATCTGTGTCTATCGAACCTGCTGTTGAATTTGCCTAACCTAACTCTATTAGTCCAAGATTTTTCGATAGAAGATTCGACAAAGCATCTAAAAACATACGATCGCCGTGAGTGGATATTTATGGTCAAATGCTCTGCCCATAGGCTATAGAAGAATTCTAATGTTGGTTGACTAGTAATAATAATTAATAAATAAAATTATTACTAGTCATACAACATTAGAATTCTACTTTAGCTTGTGGGTGGAGCATTCAACCGGAAATGTACGATTGCGGCGTCGTACTGTTTAGCTGCTTCGTCAAATCTTCTTAGAACTTTCGACAAACACCATAAACCTTCAATTGACAGATTCGACTTTAATTCGGATTTTCGGATAAATGCATTTTTTAACGAAACAAAATAAATAAAAACGAATTTCGGGAGTAACTAAATAAATGTATTTTTCCTACGAAACCAAAATTCTGAAACAAAATAGTTCTGTGTGCACATGTCTAGAAGAGAATGAGGGTAGAAGGGAGGGGAAGGGGTGTTGTGGGACAAGATTAATTCCCAGTGGATGAGGGCAATCTGCCAAAACAATTACAAAGTGCACTAATGTGATGCAATGACCTCTAAAACATGTATAAACCTCCGCCAGAGTATCAGGTACATCTCTATAGACCGCTAATAGGGAAGTACAGCCAGCCACCAGCTCCACAGGGGGGCTCGGGCAACTTTACAGTTAATTTATGCATGTTAAAATTTCGAAACCATACCTGCTACTATTTGCTTAGAGAAGGTTAGGGTGTTGTAATTACATTATCCCGGGCCCCATCTGGTCTACAGATGAGCGCAGCATTCGGACTATTTTTCCTTTTCCCGGTGCATGTACAAAAAGCCGCCCCGCACATTGCTCTGCTAGTTAATTGTTCTCCCCAGCTGCCTTCCCTGGCGGAGTGATACTACGAGGCTCCGCTTAGCCCTGCCTCCCGTGATCAGGTGCCGACTGCCGAGACTCAGGCGAGGAGACAAGCGTCTCAGTGGATGAAAGGGAACAAGAACTTGGAGGACAGCTATGCGTGACTGCACTTGCACTGCACACACAGTGAGTGGAGAACAGAAGATAGAATCCTTCACTGTGTCTCACTTAGGCTAACATACAGCATAGCAGGTTATGATTATCAGCACAGTCAGCATATGTTCTGTCATGGATCTGTTACAGTGTGTCCTATTGCTCTTTGGTGTTTACTTTGTTATGGCTGTACTGGGTTATAGTTTGTAACACACAGTACAGCCATAAGTTAACAAAGTCAGCACCCAAAAGCCATGTGACACTGAGTTCCATGACAGAGCACATGCTGACTGTGCTGCCTGCGCAATTTTCATAATGCCGATAATCATAAGACGCAGTGAGATGCTACTCTACACTTGCATTTGGGAGGGGGGCAGTAAACATGTGCCCCCCAACCACCCCCTTTAACTGCTTCCTGTTCAGCAACATACTGGTACATTGCTGGATTGGAAGGGAGATATCTTGGTCATCGCTGCAGCATTGATCAAGTTATCATTTTCTAGCCTCAATGAGTCTGCACAAAGTAAAATTAATCCTAGTGGTTAAGAAGCCCCTGAACTACTTTTACAGGCAGTAGAGGGGGGTTCCACCACCGTCCCTCCTTCACCTTTACTGGGCCCTCCCATGCAATCAGGGGTCCCATTAAAGATGTGAGCAGCAACATCTAGTTCCTGGGACACAGTATTCATGCATATGTAAACGGTGACAAATCTGCTGAGGTTGGGTCAGGGGTGGAGCCTGGGGTGGGGTCGAGGGCGGGGTTAAAGGGGGCCCCCAAACCCCCCCCCCCCACCATTTTAATAGATGTTAGTGTAGTTATATTCCCTGTGTTGTTTGCCTTACCTTGTAGTGATGGGCTCACACGTTGTGGCTGCTGTTTGCAGTGTCATGGCTGATCGATTCCTCTATGTTCATGTATTCATTCATCTTGCTTGTCCTTAGGGAGAGGCAACTTCTTGTTGTGGGTCTCCCAGCATCTAGTGCATGCTTTACCATTTCCTCAAGTGCTAATATTATGAAACATTGCATAGTGAACTCTTGATTAATTGTGTTACATATCTGTGTCTGTGTCAAATATAATTACAGTTCAGCTCTTACCTACAGAACACTAGACTGGGAGACTCAGGAATTGTGGAATATGTTGTTTCTTCACAGGAAATGTTAGTTTTTATGTTGCAGCCATAGCTATAAGTTCTTACACTGGTGGTAGCAAGTAGGCATGTGCAATTTTTTAAGTTACGAATACGTTTTCCATCAATTTTTGTTATTTTAGTTGATTCGTTAACATACGAATGAACGAACGGTTTAGCGCAATTAATAACGAATAACGATATTTTCAAAATAACGAATATGAAAAACAACGAAGATACGAAAGATGAAAGAAACAACATAGAAACAACGAAAATACCGAACCCAAAAAAATATATAATTACGAAAAACAAAATGAACGAAAATGCAAACTTACTAATATTCGAAGACCGAAAAGAAAACAACCGAAATGCCGAACAAAGAATAAAAAACGAAAACAAAACTAACGAAAAATAAATTACGAATCTTCGGAAAACGGAAATGAAAACAACGAAAATACGAAATAATGTAAATTAGCTTTCGTTAGTGCTGAAATATTTCTGGACATTGACCAATAGCCACTGAGCGCTGTCCCTTTCCTCTGAAGAGGTTTGTTCCTTCCCCCAATGAGCTTCTTTCTCATTACCTCCTGGCTCCTTGTGTCTTTTTCTGTGTTAGACTGCAGTGCATCTAATTTCTAGATTTGTATTTGTAATATCTGACATATTTTAGTTTGCTTCTACGTCAGACTTCATTCTAGACAGGGTGTGTGTGCTAACTAAGACAGTCAAGTCAATCACAAATACGAATCTCGATTCAACGAAAAATAAACTAACAGAAAAAAAACGGAAAAGGAAAAAAGAGTGTTACGAAAATACTAAAGAGTACGAATACGATAACTAACGTCTTACGAAATTACGACTCGTTACGAATCACGATAAACGAACAGAAACGAAACAGAAATAAACGAAAATTTTTGCTGTGCACATGTCTAGTAGCAAGAACTTCCTGAATTTGTTGCAAGTGTCAGGCTGTTACTAAAACTGTTTCAAAGGAGAGGTGTAGGGACCAACTGCCAGAAAAGTTTATTACATTTGCCAGCATATGTCTTCTGCACACCTAGAACTTTTTCTGTCAAATGTTAGCTTGTCTTTGCTGCTGTTTCATGTTGCAATGAGATTAAAAACAATCCCTCTTGCCATAGACCCTGCTTATCTGACCATTTCTGTACATTTCTCCTTGTCTGGCTCAAATTTTTATTGTACTGAAGTTGCAGGAAGCTTTTATTGTATGTGTCCTTTAATAGATGTTGTATGCACATTTCAATCAGTTGAACCTTCATGTATTTATAGGCTTTCTTTTGTCAGTTAGGAAAAGTCTGCATATCTGAATGTATTTCTCTAGACCCAGATTTTCCTCTCTTAGTAGTCTCTCTCTTGGATTTCGCACGCTATTCCGTCTCTGAAGAAGGAGTCTCTGATATCAAACTCACAGCCTGCTGCTAGCTATTTTAAACCTGTGACATAGCTGTCCAAAGTTTCCCCAGTTTCTTGATTTCTGTAAAAAAAAAAATGTAGTGCTTCTACGTTTCAGACAAAATAGGAGAAGTCACATCTAGTCTCCCAGGAGGTTTCAGTCCATCGTGCTTTTTTATATGTATAGTGATACTTGACTTACAGTGGCTGCAGAATCGTCTTCAACTACATTCTTTGCTGTCCCTCTAGTTGATTTCAGCAAGGCCCCTTTTTGTCCAGTATAAAGCTGCCACCATGTTTAAATAGTTACTCTTGTTGATGATCTCTGACACACAGGGTCATTCATAAACGAATAGGCGTTTTTTTTTGGGGGGGGGGGGGGGGTTTAAGCTGTTCATTCATCAAGATTGCATGTCATTTATTTTTTCTGTGTGAATGTGGCAAAAACCAAAATGATCAAATTATGGTCACTAGATGGCACTATCATCAGGAATAATTATGATCATCAGTGCTCTCTAGTGGCCATAATGTGGTATTTTTCATTCATTGTTTGCCCTGTTTTAACAGGACAAATTTACATGCAGTTTTGATGGATGAGAAGCTATGCCAATACATCCCTAAGTGTTTTATTAATGCACTGACTATCTGCACATTGCATGTATCTAAAAATAAATAAATAATAAACCAACACATTCACATACAGCCCTGGCATCACAGTAGTGAGACACCTACATTATAACATATTGCTACACCCAGGGCAGGACTTAGGGTGGTGGAGGCCCCTGGGCTTGAGTGTTGAAGGGGCCCCCTGGAGCCGAGAATTGGAGGGGGATCGAAGATGTTGAGCGAGGGGGGGTCATAGTTGTTGAGCGGGGGGGTGCGCATTAAAGTTGTGTTAAGCGGGGGGGCGAATTTAAGTTGTTGAGCGGGGGGGCGCATTAAAGTTGTTCAGCAGACATCCACACACCACTCCGGTTCCTCCTGGGGGGGTTTTGCAGTTGTTGAACGGGGGGGGAGTGCCTTTCACCTGCCGGGGCCACAGACTGTCATTAGCCTGGCTGTCGGCTTTCTTCCCTTCAGCAGCCACAGTCCTCCACACACCGCTCCGGTTTCTCCTGCTTCCGTGCTGCCTCCTCTTGCAGTGCGGGAAAATTAACCCTTTTGCGGGACTGCGGGAAGAAGCTGTCTGTGCGTGTTGGGAGGTATGCGCAGGACCGCCATCAGGAATTTTGGGGCCCCTTACACAGCTTAAGGCATGGGCCCCCTGGAGCAGAGAACCAGGGGGGGGGGTGCTGCCACCTGAAATTGAGAAGCGGGGGGGCTGCCGCAAATTGAGAATCGGGGGGGCCTTTACAAAAAAAAGAAGAAATAAAGAAATAAATATATATATATATATATATATATATATATATATATATATATATATATATATAAAGGGGGGTAGGCCCTTTAATAAAAAAAAATAAACATTTATAAACAATACATAAAAAAGGGAGGTTGCCATCTGGGGCCCTAGGTACCTCTGGGCCTTTTAATAAAAAAATAAACAAAAATAAAAAAATAAACATTTATAAAAAAAAAAGGAGGGGTTGCCACATGGGGCCCTGGGGACCTTTGAGCCCTTTAATAAAAAACAAATATATAAAAAAAAAAAAAAAAAAATTATAAAAAAAAAAAGGGGGGGTAGTCATCCGGGGGCCCTGGGAACCTCTGGGCCCTTTAATAATAATAATAATAATAATAATAATAATAATAATTATATATATATATATATATATATATATAAATGAAAAAAAATATAAAAAAAACTTTTTTTTAATAAAAAAAAAAAAAAAAGGGGGGGTTGCCGTCTGGGCCCTGGGGGCCCCTGGAGACCTCCGGATCCCTAAAAAAAAGGGGGACCCCTATTGGGAGGGGCCCATGGGCTTGAGCCCAGTCAAGCCCAATGGTAAGTCCGGCCCTGGCTACACCTCTATATATTGCTACACCTCTACTGGCTGGTAAGGGTCCATTCACTTAGTGGTCTAAGCTCACTGACCTCTGTTATGTCTAAATGTACTGCCACCTTCTGCCTTCTTTAATAATCATCATCAAAAATGACACCATTATTTTAATCACACAACATAATATGATAGTATTTTCACCACTAATGTAATGGTTTATTATTTAATGACATAATAATATACATGCTGCTTAAACCATACCTCCCAATTGTCCCTGATTTTGGAGGTTATGTCCCTGATTTCGAGCAATGTCCCTCTGTCCCCCATTCCTCCTCATTTGTCCCTCATTTTGGTCTGATCTATATAGATGTATATAAAATGCACTTTTTATCTATCAAAAAGTGTTTCCCAATGCTAAATGTCTGCATTTATAATTTCCAAAAGCCAATATAATGAAATAGTTGAGGTAAAAAAATCACTTGTGTGTTTAACCAATCTTATTTTTTGTACAATTCTCCTTTAAGGGGGGTGACAAGGGGTGTGTCCTATGCCTGCATACTTTTGCTGATAGGTGTCCCTCATTCCCATCTCAGAAAGTTGGGAGGTATGCTTAAACTATTATTCAACCCAGAACCCCCACAGAACTTAGAAATGCAATTATTTTAGTAAAAATAAACTGCTAAATACCTTTTCTCATCAGCAGTATATAGCAGTCATATGACTAGTGTCTGGTTAAAGCTTGTAGGAGGAGTTTTCATTATATTCTAACTGTCCTATGATCCCTGACCCTCTGTCTGGACAGTGCTGATTGGCCCTGTGCTGATCACATGCACCCTCTCTAAAAAAAACTAAAACTC
The DNA here is from genome assembly GCF_905171775.1 of Rana temporaria. Classification (NCBI taxonomy): domain Eukaryota; kingdom Metazoa; phylum Chordata; class Amphibia; order Anura; family Ranidae; genus Rana; species Rana temporaria. The sequence goes on along the minus strand of NC_053493.1, from coordinate 378,579,950 downwards.
TCTAGCAATACACACCAATGTGAGCATGTGCAGACTGCCTCTAAGGCTCTGTACTATCAGAACATGGATTGGGGATTGTGGAAGAAGGGGAGGATCAGAGAAGACAGAATCAAGACTGCACAGGACCACCAGGGATGGGTTTCCACACTGGACCACCAGGTATGCCCCCTAGACCACCAGGGAATGCCAATCTTTGCCAAGGCAACTGCCAAATGCCCAGGCAGCTGCCAACCAGTGCCCTCTCAAAATCCCTGCCAGTGCCAACAGGGATACCCATCAGTGCTGCATATCAGTGCTGCATGTCAGTGCCCATTAGTACAATGTATCGATGCCCATCAGTGCCGTCTATCAGTGCCCAGCAGTGCCCGTCTATCAGTGCCCATCGGTGCCACCTATCAATGCCAGTCACTAAGTACCCACCATTGCAGCCTTTCAATGCCCATCAGTGTTGCCTATCAGTGCCAATCAGTGCCCACCAGTGCCACCCATGAGTGCCGCCTATCAATGCCAATCAGTGCTGCATATCAGTGCCGCCTACCAGTGCAGCATATCGGCGCCGCCTTATCAGTGCCCATCAGTGAAGGAGAAAACTTACTTTTTTACAAAATTTTATAACAGAAAAAAAACGTTTTTTTTTTCAAATTTTTCGTTTTTTTTTTTATTTGCATAGCAAAAAATAAAAACCCCAGGAGGCGATCAAATACCACCAAAAGAAATCTCTATTTGTGGGAACAAAATGATAAAAATTCTGTTTGGGTACAGTGTAGCACGACCGCACAATTGTCATTTAAACAGCGACAGTACAGAAAAAAGTTGAAAATTGACTTATGCAGGAAGGGGCGCAAGTGCATGGTATTGAAGTGGTTAACAAGCATGCTTTACTGCATATACAGACTGATTTAACTGTTGTGGGTTTAGTAACACTTTAAGGTTCTGTGTTAATTTACAGGGTTAGTTTAAAGGTCTACTCTAAGCGGCGATGTCTCTTGGTACACACACAAGGTCCCAGAAAACACCGCTCCCCATTTCCCAGGAGGCAGAGCGAGGAGGAGAAGAAAGAAGACCACCACGGACAAGGACGTGGCAGATTAGGAGATCTGCCTAGTAACAGCCACTTCTGGTAAGTATAAAGTATTTAGGGCAGACCTCCGCTTTAATCACTTCCGTAACCTAGGGTGTCATATGATGTCCTGGACTTTAGTGGGGGATATCTGAATGATGCCTCCAGCTACAGGCATCATTCAGATATCATTCTCTTCAGGCGGCAATTCTGTGCAACATAAGAATGATCATAGAGACAGTTCCGCCGCTTGATCGTTCTTATAGGCGATGGGAGGAGACATCCTCCTCCGGCCGCCATCCAGTGCTTCTCCAGGCTCTCCCGTGCCATCGGAGGCCCGGAGAACGAATCGGCCGCCGCCGGCTGGTGTGGGGGCGACATTATGACGTCACGCCCGGGTACCTTGAAGTAAACAAAGCCGCAATTGCGGCTGAAAGGATGAGATCTGGATTTTTTTTTCCCAATCTCATGCTTTCCAGTCTGGAGGAGAGATGTGGGGTCTTATTGACCCCCGCAACTCTCCATAAAGAGGACCTGTCACACACTATTCCTATTATAAGGGATGTTTACATTTCTTGTAATAGGAATAAAAGTGATAAAAAAAAAGTAAAACAATAAATAAAAATAAAATAATAATAAAAAAAAATGTAAACGTCCCTGTCCCCAGTAGCTTGCGCTCAGAAGCGAATGCTCACGTAAGTCCTGCCCACATATGTAAACGCAGTTCAAACCACACATGTGAGGTATTGCCGTGTGCGTTAGAGCGAGAGCAATAATTCTAGCACTAGACCTCCTCTGTAACTCTAAACTGGTATCCTGTAAAAAAAATAAAGCTTCGCCTTTGGAAATTTAAAGTTCCCGAAGTTCAGCGCCATTCCATGAGTGTGCGCAATTTTAAAGCGTGACAAGTTAGGTACCGTATTTATCGGTGTATATCGCGCACTATTTTCCCCTTAAAATAAGGGGAAAATCGTGGGTGCGCGATATACGCCGATAGCTGCTTCTCGCGCTCAGTTTGAAATCCTGCGCCGACATATACCGAGTGCAGTACACTCGGGTACATTCGGCCAGGCTCGGCTTCGTTCGTGCTCACGCATAAACGTCACAGAGCGTGGGCGCGAGCGACGCCGAGCCTTGCCGAATGTACCTGAGTGTACTGCACTTGGTATATGTCGGCGGAGGCGTTCGAACTGAGCGCGGGAAGCGGGGACTCGACTTGAGGCGCGCGCTGGAGAAGCCAGGAGGACACCCCCGAGGCCGCAGACGGACGCCGGACCGGACGATGGATGCTGGGAAGACACCAAAACTGTAAGTAATGAAATCATATAATGGAAAAATGGATATTACCGCGCTTATCAAAGGAGGGGAAACAGAGAGGGGAAGAAAGGGGGAGGGGAAATGAAAGTGATGAGAAGTGGAGGTACAGCTGCGGCACTGGAAGGTGTATCAAACCATAAGCAATTGAAAATGGGGAGGGTAGTGCTGCGCTAATCAGTGGTGAATGGATAAGTGAATAAACAGGTGGGGGAGGGGAATGAAAGTAGGTGTAATTGAAATGAGGAGCAATATAGCCCAAATGGCATCAGCATAAAAATAAATATAAATGATCAGTGAACAATAACAGTAATGGTGCAAATCATATAACTACACAGGTTCCTCTTAATGTGATGAAATACACTATAAGTAATGGTGCAAAAAAAATCCCAGGTAACTGTGCTAAGTGACACACCTATACTGGTGATAAACAGTCCATCAACAGAGTTTGAAAAATATTAGCAAAAAATATAAGTAAAATTTCAAAAGTCCAAGAAAGCAAAAGTGCAAGTGTAGGTCCGCAATATGGAGTGAGAGGAAAATGGGTATCCAGTGATCCTTTTAGGGTAAGTAAGGATGTCCCCTTACCTTACTGCTGTAAGGTAACAGCATATAGATCCAACCACATTAGATGGTTCACTCGATGGGCTCTGATCCAACAACGGCAGGTCCTCCTTGGAGTTCTCGTCCCAGATTGGTCAGTTTCTCGCCCCAAAGAAATAAAGCATCGATGGTGTGATACCGTTTTAAAAATTTTAATTCTCAAAGAAAATAGACAGGGGTACTCACATAATCCAAAATACAATTGAGCATGTAAAAAAAGAGGGGCAATCTGTCGCCAACGTCACCTCCGATACCTCTCAGTGGACTCATGCGCATTCGTCACTATCATGTGACTTCCTCAGGAGAAATCATATAACATTTTTTTTTACAGGAATTTCGGGGGCAACTTTAGGGGTGCGCGGTATACGCGGGAGCGCGTTATACCGCAATAAATACGGTATCTATTTACTCGGTGTAACATCATCTTTCACATTATACAAAAAAATTGGGCTAACTTTACTGTTTTGTTATTTTTAGTAATACCTGAGAAAGGAAGGCCCAATAGATAATGTAATGGGTCAAGCGGTTCCCATCCGGTAGTTACTTCCACCCCGTCTTGCGCTTACATTTCTTTCCAGCTGCGCACGTGTCTTACTGACATTGCTCCTTCTGAGCAGACCAGTTAGTGCTGTTGTTTGAAAATGGAAAAGCAAAACATATCAAGCCAACCAAACACAAAGACCTATTAATTAGATATGTGATGATTAATAAATGCTGTCACTATATCCTTGTCCCCATTTTGGTGTTCATCTATCGGCTACATTTTTTCCCTCTCGCTCTCCCTTTCTCTGCAGCTGTCTATTCTGATATACTGTTGAGTACCAGGGACATATCTCTATTTTTACATTCCTCTCATGATCTTCCAGACAACTTGGAGGAGTGCTATAAATTGCAAATATCATCCTGGAGTTCTTTCGACAAAATCCATTTGAATTCTTTTGTGTGGTGTTGTTGTGTGCCCTGTCCAAGGTATATGGCAAGGAAATGAGCCAATCTATAATTTTCTAAAATCATGATGCTTTAAAGAGGAAATAGATATGGCTGACTGTGGGCATTAGATCTATAGAAGCTGCAGAACAATGGTCAGAATCAGAAGCATTAATTAAGGGATAGGAGAAGACTTGAGCTGCAAGGAGTTTGGTGGAGGAACAGCGCTCCCTGGTGATAAAAGATGGTACTGTCACTCAAATAAACGTCTTCCTTGAATATTATTTACATCGGCTTAAGCAGTATTTTCATGGAGACAATTTTACAGGCTTGTTTAAAATATGATGACAGCTCTGTGCTATTCTTTTTAATTACGGACATAAAATTCACTGACACCGAAACCAAATACAGCTTGTAAAGCGGCGAGTTCTGGGAGCACCGCATCCTAATCTGAAAGGGGCATGTCGTCGCGAAGTGCAGCTTGTGTCGCGCATGCTTAAACATCCACATTTTCTAGCACTGACTGCCAATCTTGGCAGAGGGTATTTTGGTACGTTTGGCATGGCTGAAATATATTTTGGACAATGAAAGAAAGAGCATTGAATGCAGCTGAGTTTTATACAAATCTAGATTTTGTAGAAGAAGTCCTGCCTGGCTTTGCCTCCTTTCACCTTCCAGCTTGTCATTGGATAATTGAGGACGTCCATCATACACATACCTCCCAACTTTTCAACTTCAGAATGAGGGACAAATGAGCATACCCCCCAAACGGGGTGCCGCAAAATCGCGGGACAATAGCACTGCTCGCGGGACCGCGGGAATTACCGTGAATCAGGGCTGGACTGGGACAAACATTTGGCCCTGGACTTCATCTAGACTGGCCCACTTTGACAGGTCGCTCCCATGGCGGCCGGACAACTCCCGCACCCCCCCCCCGCCCGGCCACCCAAGCCCCCTCTCACCCTTCACTATCCACTAGCCATTCTACTTTATTAGAGTAGAACGGCTGGTACTCTTATAGGCAGTACCAGTGGGGAAGCTAGACATTATTTTAAGAAAAGAAAAAAAGCAAAGAATCCGTTGGGTGCCCCCCTTATGGGACAAGATTAGGCAGAAGTGAGAAAGTCCCAGGCCATAGCTGTCTGTCCCCTCCCCCATGCTCCTCTGACGCCCCCTGCTTTTCTGTCCCCCCCCCCCAGGTGAGCGCTGCAGGCAGGGAGAGGAGGTGAGTGCTGCAGGAAGGGAGAGACAGAGGAGCGGAGGGGGGCGCAGGTCCGCTGTCACTGAAGCTGGCCCACTGAGCCATCGGCCCACCGGGAAACTCCCTGTAGTCCCAATGGCCAGTCCATCCCTGCCGTGAATCGCGGGACATTCCCGTGAAATCCGGGACGGTTGGGAGGTATGCATACAGTATATTATAATGGAGCAATAGGAGGGCAGAAGTTGGGTGGGGCTAGGACCCAGATCATCTTTTACAGGAAATTGTGATTTGAAGGGTAACTAAACTTTCATGGAATCAAAAAGAGAAAATAAAAAAAATGACTAATAAATCAATTATAATAAACACACTATATTGCCAAACAGACTGTACCGCTATTGTTTTGTACCCAGGGCCGATCCACCCTATAGGCTCACTATGCAAGCCGCTTAGAGCCCCGCAAAGCTGCAGGGGGCCCCCCAAATTACTAGAGGCCCCGCCTGGTGAGAAGTCATTTTTGGCCCCTCACCCCGCTTCTCAACTCGCTGGATGCATGGGAGAAGAGGTAAGAAGTCAGCACCTCCTGCCTTCTCACTTTAATGAAAGATGTCAGTTCCGATAGCAGAACACCCCCTCCCCCTGCTTCTCAACTGTAATATTTAATGTGACATGTCACTGTCGGCAGTGCCCCCCCCACCCCCACTTCTCAATTTTAATGTGACATGTCATTTTGCTTAGGGCCCCAGGGAGGTCAGGATCGGCACTGTTTGTACCTTTATAAAACTCAATAAAAAACTATTGAAAGAAAAAAACACTATTAGCTAGATTCAGAAAGACCGCCTTAACTTTGCGGCGGCGTAGTGTATTGTGTTTACACTATGCCGCCGTAAGTTAGCGAGGCAAGTACATGATTCACAAAGTACTTGCCTGCTAAGTTACGGCGGCATAGCGTAAATCGGGCCGGCGTAAGTGCGCCTAATTCAAATTCGGCTGAGGGGGCGTGTTTTATGTTAATGGGGGTGACCTGACGTGATTGACGTATTTTACGAACGGCGCATGCGCCGTCTGTGTACATATCTCAGTGTGCATTGTGGCAAAGTACGCCGCACGGTCCTATTGGTTTCGACGTAGACGTAAATTACGTCCAGCCCTAATTACGGACGACTTACGCAGACGACGTAAAATTTTCAAATTTCGACGCGGGAACGACGGCCATACTTAACATTACAATTCCAGCTATTTGATGGAATAACTTTAGGCCTGAAAATGCGTTACGTAAACGGCGAATCTTTACTGCGTCGGGCAAGCGTACGTTCGTGAATCGGCGTATCTACTCATTTACATATTCCAAGCCGAGCGCAATGGAAGCGCCACCTAGCATTCAGCCTAAAAATTACACTTTAGGATACGACGGTGTAAGACACTTACGCCGCTCGTATCTGAGCCTAATTTAAGCGTATCTTGTTTCCAGAATACGTTTAAATTTGCGTTGGCGCAGATTCTGACTTAGGCCGGCGTATCTACTGATACGCCAGCCTTAATCTTTCTGAATCTGCCTATATATTGCCAAAAGTATTGGGACACATGCCTCTTTTTTTTTTTGTTTCATAAAACACCTGCCTTTCAACGCTGTATCCTGGCCTAGGCCAACAAGGCCCAGGCCTAGGGCAGCACTTTACAGGGGGGCGGCACGGAAAGTGTCCCCACTGGCTTGTGCTACACTGTTGGTGTATAACGCAAGCTGTTTCTAATTTTGACTGTCCTATCATCCTGGACCACAAACCTTCCTGACTGTGCTATATGTTTTCTGCTGCACCATTGGCATGGTTATATCTTCTTAGTCCTCTCCATAAAATTATCAGAAATTTGTGCTTGAAGTAGAACTATAGGCAACACTTTTTAGCCCCTGTCAGTTTTTTTTTTTTACCATCCCTGTCCCATTGCAGAGATTTCCCTTCACTTTCTGCCCCATAGCTAAACAGGAAGTGATAGGAAATCTATGAAAATTAAGGGAATCCATTCCCCCCACCCAGGCATTGAGAACTAGTGTCCCCACTCGTAAATGCCGTTGTGGGTCTTAAATAGAAAGGGGTGTGGCCTTGACAGGAAGGGGGTGGGTCATATTTAAATTAGGAGGTGCACAAGTTTAGTTAGGCCTAGGGCAGCACAAACCCTAAATACACCACTGCTGCCTTTACACCTGAACTATGATGGCACCCCAGTCTTAGTCCGTAGGGTTCAATATTGAGTTGGCCCCCCCTTTGCAGCTATAAAAGCTTCAACTCTTCTGGGAAGGCTGCCCACAATGTTTAGGAGTGTAGCCCTGTACACACGGCCCAGAAACTTGTCAGGAAAAAAAACAACGTTTTTCCTGACAAGATTCTTGGCAAGATTCTCTTGCCGCCCGAGTGTACACACGGGCCATTCAAAAGAACTGCCGTTCTTTTGAATGGCACGAACGCGGTGACGTCATCGACTATGATGAGCATGCGCTTGTCACATTCGATGCCGTCGCCGCCATCTTGCTACACCCTACCTATGCCTTGAAAGCTACCGCGCATGAGTCAAAGTCATTTCGAGCATGCGCAGGTTTCCACGGCGACTGGAAAGTATTCAGACGCTCGGGTTTCTCGGCAGGAAAACACTGCCGAGAATCACAACGAGAAAATATAGAACATGTTCTCTATTTTTCTCGTCTAGATTCTGGGCAGTTTTCTTGATGTGAAACCTCAAAGTCTCGTACAGACGCTCGGTATACTCTGCAAGAAACCTCTGCCAGCAGCTTTCTTGCAGAAAAAAACGTGCGTGTGTACAAGGCTTGTGTCTATGGAAATGCTTGACAATTCTTCTAGAAACTTACAGTATTTGTGATGTCATGGCACTGATGTGGACGAGAAGGCCAGGAATGTAGTTTCTGTTCTAATTCATCCCAAAGGTGTTTTATTGGGTTGAGGTCAGGACTCTGTGCAGGCCAGTCAAGTTCCTCCACCCCAAACTTGCTCATCCATGTCTTTATGGACCTTGCTTAGACATTAAATTGACACTAAAGGTTCATTTATTTTTATTTTTTAAATAACAAACATCTCATACTTACCTCCCCTGTGCAGTTCGTTTTGCACACAGTGGCCCCAATCCTCCTCTTCTGGGGTTCCACGGCGGCTCTCGCGGCTCCTCTCCTCAATAGATAACCCCCTCTGGGAAGCTATCTGCCAAAAGGGGTTACCTTGCGGGCGCGCTCCCTGTGTCATACACTCAGCGTCCATAGCTGCATAGTGTATAACTCGGTCCCTGCCCCCGGCGCCCATGTTATTGGATTTGATTGACAGCAGCGGGAACCAATGGCTGTACTGCTATCAATCAATCCAATGAAGAGCCGAGAAGCCGTGGATCATGCACACGGAAATTCGGGGGATAAGGTAAGTAAAACAGGAGGGGGGGGCTGAGGGGCCGGACACTGCATAGGATGCATTAAGGTGAAAAAACACTAGCCTTTACAACCCCTTTAATAATGTTCTGCAGTCGCTGTCATTATACGGCGGCAGGTCGGCTCTCCTGCACAAATCGACTCAATGTCCACCGGCGACCCGCGATCGCCTAGTACAGAGGCAGAATGGGGATCCGCCTTTGTAAAGATGATATGACAGAGATCTACTGTTCCCAGTGATTGGGAACAGTGATCTCTGTCATGTCCCTGGCAGCCCACAGCGCAGCACAAATAATAAAAACCACAGAGGTCATCAAATACCACAAAAGAAAGCTCTATTTGTGGGGAGAAAAGGACGCCAATTTTGTTTGGGTACAACGTCGCACGACCGCGCAATTATCGTATAACAAAAAATGGCCAGGTCATTAACCACTTGCCGCCCGCCACATAGCCAAATGACGTCGGCAAAGTGGTTTCAATATCCTGACTTCATATGACGTCCCTTAGGATATTGAGCCACATCGCGGCGATCGTTGTTGCAGGGTGTCAGTCTGACACCCTGCAACACCGATCTTGGTAAAGAGTCTGTGACGGAAACTCTTTTCCACGTGATCAGCCGTGTCCAATCACGGTTGATCACGATGTAAACAGGAAAATCCGGTTAGACGCGAGTAGAGGAGAGCCGATCGGCTGCTCCTCTGACAGGGGGGTTTGTGCTGATCGATTATCAGCGCAACCCCCCGAGGATGCCCACACTGGACCACTCGGAATGCCACTAGACCACCAGGGATGCCCACCACAGGTATGCCACCCTAGACCACCAGGGATGACGATCAGAAATGAATAATGGATGCCAATCAGTGCCCACAATGGATGCCAATCAGTGCCCACAATGGGCATCACTGATTGGCAGGGATTATTGTTTGGCACTGATTGGCATCCATTAGTACAACACATTGCAGTACATTAGTGCCACCTATCAGTGCCCATCTATGTCCATCCGTGCCACCTATCAGTGCCCATCCATGCCGCCTATCAGTGCCCATCCATGCCGCCTATCAGTGCCCATCCATGCCGCCTATCCGTGCCCATCCGTATCGCCTATCCGTGCCCATCCATGCCGCCTATCAGTGCCCATCCGTGCCGCCTATCAGTGCCCATCCGTGCCGCCTATCAGTGCAACCTATCAGCGCTGAAAGCTGAAAATTGGTCTGGGCAGGAAGGTGTATAAGTGCCCTGTATGGAAGTGGTTAAGGGGGCAAATCCTTCCGGGGCTGAAGTGGTTAAGGTAAAAAAAAAACATTAGCCATCAGAACCACTTTATTTGTTATTTAAATTTACCTTTCCTTTCAATCTGCAACTGCTGTGATTTTCAGCAAAATGACAAAAAGTGACATCATCGTCACTCATACAGCCTGAGTCGGCGATCCCGGAAGGAAGACTGGGGGGAAGATGGAATCCCAGTCAGCGGTAACAGCGCACTCCTGTAGGGTTTCGTCATAGGTCAGAATTTCATAATGTGCTAGTATGCAATGCAGTGTACTGATCCCTTTCCCATCCCCCCTCCTGGCACAAATGCCCTACCCCCCCAAACACACTTCTTCAACCTCCCAGCACAAATCCTCTCCCACCCAAAACCACCCCCTAGAATTAATCACCCTCCCATCCCCCCTCCTGGCACAAATACCCTACCCCCCATAAAACCTTCAGCCTCCACAGCACAAATCCTCCCCCACCCAAAGCTACTTTCTAGAATTAATCATCCTCTCCCTCCCCCGAACACAAACCTCCCCAACACAAATCCTCTTGCCCCCAATTCCACTTCCCATCACTCATTTTCTCTACTCCAAATCCCACCTCCAGCACAAATCCCCCCCACGCCCCCCCTCCCCCCCCCCACACACACACAGTTCACTCTTGTAGCACAAATCCTCTCCTCTTCCTCAAACCCCCCCTTATCACAATGCCACTGTCAATCCAAAAATACCCTACCCCACAAAAAACTTCAACCTCCTAGCACAAATCCTCTCCACCCCCAAATTCCACCCCCCCAGCACAAATCCTCTCCCACCCAAAGCCACCTTCTAGAATTAATCGTCCTCTCCCTCCCCAGTATGAACATATTCGCCAGCACACCACGGATTGTATGAAACGTCCAAAAGTTTTAATGCAATGAAAACATCACAAGGATTGCAACGTTTCGAGGCCACGCAGGACCTCTTCGTCAGGCAAGTGACGAACACAAACCTCCCCAACACAAATCCTCTTGCCCCCCCCCCCCAATCTCCCTTTCCCATCACAAATTTTCTCCACTCCAAATCCCACCTCCAGCACAATCACACCCCCCTCCCACCACACACACACACACACATACAGTTCACCCTTTTAGCACAAATCCTATCCTCTTCCTCAAATTCCCCCTTATCACGAATACTACCGTCAAGCCCAAACCCTCTCACCCCCCAAATTCCAATTCCCAAAACTGATACTTTAATCCCTAAATCCCCCCTGTTAGCACCAATCTCCTCCCCCATTAGTCTGTCCCTAAGTACAATCCCCCCCCCCTGAATTTACACACCACAGACACAGTACAGAATATCAGATCTCCTTCTCAGGTTCCTCGTCAAGTGTGTCATGTAACAGTTTGGAATGAGGAGGAGACTAATGGAATGCTGCAGCTGGCAAAGAGCCATGAATGATGCAGCAGTAGCTGGGGATCATGCTGCCACAGACCCGGGGAACCCCCGCCGGAGATGTGGTACATGTGCCCTGGGTGCCAGATACTAGTAATGCCTTTGGACACCAAGATTCAAGTTGAAATATATGACTTGTATTATTAGATTTACCTATTTATCTGTACAATAGGGGTTACAAAAATAATAAAATCATATATAAAATGACCCCTTTGTGAACTTTTCTCCTAAAAGTAGGTGTTGCTAAACACAGTCCCAAGTACACATATGGCCAGGAGAAGAAGCATTTGACAAATTTATTAATTCTGAAATTTCAAATTTCAGAATTTCAGAATTCTGAATTTGAAAATTCGAAAAGCAGGAATTAGAAATTTCGAAATTCCAAAATCCAGAAATTTGAAATTCAAAAATTCAGAATTGGAAAATCCGAAAATCGAAAATTTTAAAATTAAGATTTAGGAATATCAAAATTTTGGAAGTCCGGAAATTCTAAAATTCGAAGTTTGGAAATTCAAAAATTCAAAAATTCGAAAATTCGAAGTTCGGAAATGTGAAAATTCAAAATTCAGAAGTTCGGAAATAATTCAGAATTAAAAATGCTAAAACCGGAAATGTAATTTATATTTATTATAGCAAAAAGTAAAAAATATTGAATTTTTTTCAAAATTGTCGCTCTATTTTTGTTTATAGCACAAAAAATAAAAATCGCATAGGTGATCAAATACCACCAAAAGAAAGCTATATTTGTGGGAAAAAAAGGACGTCAATTTTGTTTGGGAGCCACGTTGCAGGACCGCGCAATTGTCAGTTAAAGCGACGCAGTCCCGAATCGCAAAAAGGGGCCTGGTCCTTTACCTGCATTTTGGTCCGGGGCTTAAGTGGTTAAAAAAAAAGATTCGACGGAGCAACGAAATGTCGAATCTTCATGTCTCTCTATGTCGAATATTTTCTCTCTATGTCGAATATTTTCTCTCTATGTCGAATCTTTTCTCTCTATGTCGAATCTTCTTCATGTCTCTATAATGTCGAATCTTTTCTCTTTATGTAGAATAATATTGGACTAATAGAGTTAAAGGGTCACTAAAGGATTTTTTTTTTTTTAGCTAAATAGCTTCCTTTACCTTACTGCAGTCCTGGTTTCATGTCCTCATTGTTCGTTTTTGCTTTGATGTTGCTGTAATTGTTCTCTGTTCTGGACACTTCCTGGTTGTCTGTTTCCTGATCACCACAGTACTGGGAGATTTCTCACTGTGGTGACTAATCAAGGAGGTGTGATTACTGTGTGTCAGCACCAATCCAGTTTGGTTTTGCAAAGCATCACTGCCCTCTATTGGCTCCTTGTCTCTGTACATCAGAGAACCAGGAAACAACAGCAAAAACGAAACTAAACTGTAGGTACATTATATGATTGATTTTTATCTTTTTTTAATCATTTTTAAAAGGAATCAGTTAAAGGGGTTGTAAAGGTAGAAGTTTTTTTAACTTAATGCATCCTATGCATTAAGGTAAAAAAACATCTGACAGCACCGCCCCCCCCCCCCCGTTTTACTTACCTCACCGTTTGAAAGTCCCGGGCGCGTGCTTGTCATCTTGTTTGGGTCCCAGCCTGGCCATTGATTGGCTAGGCTGGGCGGATTGATAGCAGCGCAGCCATTGGCTGGCGCTGATGTCATATATATATATATAATGGATAGATTAAATAGATTCAAAAGATTAGATATATAGGTACAATAGATAGATAGATAGATAGATAGATAGATAGATAGATAGATAGATAGATAGATAGATAGATAGATAGATAGATAGATAGATAGATAGATAGATATTGGATTTTTCATTATTAGCATTACATGTCAGAGAGTCAGACTCCTCCATATTAGTCACGAGTTCACCTCCCCCTCACCTTGAGAGTTTGAATGCTTGTTAGAAAGCTATTTACCAACCATAAAGACTTCCTGTATCATGAATAGAAACAGAATGTAAGCTCATTGTGCTAGTGAATAAGGACTGAATAAGAAAGCAACCTTGGTGCTGCCTTCATAGAAGGATTTCAGTTTTACATAAGCAATTTCCTTTTATTCAGATGTAGAATAACATAGAGCATAAAGCCATGTAAGTATACTACTAAAACTGGTATTAACATAACAATCATGATTTTCTACATAGCATTTCTAAAGAGTATCTGAATCCAAAGATTTTTATTTCAGTTATGGATAGAATAGGGAAAGGTTAGAACCCTTGTCATGTGTTTACTGCTATCCGGGGCTCTCTTTTAAGCCGGCCACAGATTGATTGGTTCAGTAACCATTGATCGGCTAGGGTACAACCAGCCTGTCAGATTTTTTACATATGGTTACTGATAGTGGCTCTGGCCGAGAGCAGTAATCATTGTATTCTGCTGGCTGGGAAGGCTCCCCGCTGGCAGAACATAATAGAGCTACAGGAGCAATTCCCCCATGAACCCATGATGGAAGTAAAGACAATCACATAATCTGTGGTTTGCTTTGGAGAGATCTCCCTTCATTTTCTTTTTTGGGGAGGACTGAATGCTAGCCTCTTGCCTTCTGAATTTGCGCGCTGGATTTTAAGGGAACAATACTCTTTGCGAGGTGTGTGCCTGGGACCTTGAAGTGATGTTACTTTGGATTCAAGTCCATGTCCCCCCAAAACACAAAACTCTGGGAACCCTGTATATGCCATATTATAGTGATGGCTTCATAATGTTGGGGTTCATAGAAGATGCTGATGCCATCAACTGCAGCCACCTGTCTGTCTGTTGTCTGCTAGACATGTGCACTGCCGGAAAATTCTTTTTTTTTTTTCATTTTTGTTTCATTCGTTTTTTTTTCTTTTTTTGCAAATTTGTAAATTCTAGAAATTCGAAAAATTAGTTTTTTCTGTTTTATTCATTTTTTTGCTTTTTTCCTAAAATCAGGAAATTCGAAAATTCGGAAAATTGGAAATTCGAAAATTCTGAATTTCCAAATTCTGAATTTTCGTATTTCCAAAAAAGCAAAAAGCGAATAAAACGGAAAGAACTAATTTTAGAATTTTTGAATTTTAGAATTTTCGAAATTCCGAATTTTTTCTTTAATTTCTGAATTTCCGTATTTCCGAATTTTTCCATTTCCGAATTTTCGAAATTAGAAAATTTGGAATTTCGGAATTTCGAAGTGTAAGTGTGAAATCCCAAAAATAATTTGAAAATTAGAAAATTCGAAAATTTGGAATTTTGAAATTGCAAAATTCCGATTTTTTCATTTCCGAATTTTTGTATTTGCGAATTTTTGTATTTCCGAATTTCTGAAATCCCGAATGTCTGAAATTCCGAATTTTCAAATGAAAAAATTTGAAAATTTAAAATTAAAAAATTTGAAATAAGAAAATTCGGAATTTCGAAATTGCAAACTTCAAAAATCTAAAATTCGAAAATCTAAAATTCGAAGATCCGAATTTCCAAAATAAAAAAAATTCGGAATTTCGAAAATTCGGAATTTCGAAAATTCGGAATTTCGAAAATTCGGAATTTCGAATATTTGAAAATTTAAAAATTTGAAATTTCGAAAATTCGAAAATTCGGAAATTCTAAATTTTGGAAATCCGAAAATTCGGAAATTCTAAATTTTCGGAAATACGAAAATTCGGAAATACGAAAATTCGGAAATACGAAAATTCAGAATTAACAAATTTCTCAAAATTCATTAAAAAACAAATTAAAAACTAAACTAAAGTCTTTCACCCATTGTTGTTGGATTTAATTAATTCTGCTATTGTGAGAAGTTTTTCTGTGTTTCTATTTATGATAATGTTGATTGTGTCTTCTGAGCTAAAAGACGGCAAGTCTGTCCTAAAGGTCATGTCTCTGAGTCACCTAGGCTGTCTAAACGATTGGTAATTAGCTTCTGTTATTTAGGTTTCTGGTTACAGTTTGTATAGTCATCCTTGTGTATATATTTGTGTGAGATCTCAAATAAAAGGCTTTTCCTGATGTACTCCAAGACTGGTGTGGTCTGGTGACTGGGTGGGTTAAAGAGTCTTTGATAGTGCTGGTTCTGGACAAAAGAAAGCATTGATGGCAGACATAGTCCTGGGTAGTGTTGAGCAGAATACGCCATATTCGATTTCGCGATATATCTCGAATATATAGTCGAATATTCGAGATATATTCGCTAAATTCGAATATTCGTGATATTTTATCGAAATGAAATGATTGCGAATTTTCGCTATTGCGAATGCGAAAATAATTGCGAATTTTCGATAACTGCGGTAGGAGCACTCTGATTGGCTCAGAATATTCGTGATATTTTACAATACAAAATAATTGTGAATATTCGGCAAATGCGGAAGGAGCACTCTGATTGGCTCAGAATATTCGTGATATTTTACAATACAAAATAATTGCGAATATTCGGCAAATGCGGAAGGAGCACTCTGATTGGCTCAGAATATTCTTGATATTTTACAAAACAAAATAATTGCGAATATTCGGCAAATGCGGAAGGAGCATTCTGATTGGCTCAGAATATTCTTGATATTTTACAATACAAAATAATTGCGAATATTCGGCAAATGCGGAAGGAGCACTCTGATTGGCTCAGAATATTCGTGATATTTTACAATAGAAAATAAAAAGTGTTTTGCATTGGTGGTGATTCTTTACTCTATCCATCTGTCACAGCCGTTTGTCAATCAAACACCTTGAAGATTGAACACGTTCATGCTGCATGCTTTGGACTTTTTTTCACTTCACATATCAAAGACATTTTTATGAAAGATTATTTTTCTATTATTGGGACTATATTTCTTTATATATTTGTTTCACTGTGTATTTCACAAGTTATTTGCGCTTGCTTATTTTATAATTTGCCCACATGTCTTGTCACTAGACATATTTTTTATTCTTGTAGAGCGACTCCATTTTCTGTCTTGTATTAATTTATGTTGTATAACATTTTTGAGTTGCTGCTGTATTCTCCCCTTTTTTTAAGGTATGAGCAATTTTTTCCTTCTTACAAAAAAAAAGTAATATCAAACATACAAATATTCATAACAGAAACATACACAAAGCCCCCCCCTTTTGCATCAGAGACAATCAGAGTTCTCCTACCACAGTTATCGAAAATTCGCAATCATTTTCGCATTCGCATTAGCGAAAATTCGCAATTTTTTTTTTTTATATTCGGCAACATAAAATGATCGCCTCAGCTTAGCTACTCGGCCCAGGGTCTCTAATCATACCAGCAATGCTTTTAGACGTCGATAGGATGTGATCTGTTTTAAAAATAAAATTGAAAAAATGCGAATATTCGGAATTGCGAATATTCACCGCGAAATTCGAAATATATCGCGAATACTCGAATATGCCATATTGGAGCCGAATATTCGCAATACGAATATTCATGAGCAACACTAGTCCTGGGCAGGGCCGGCCCTACCATGGGACCCGATGGTACCATTGTACCAGGCAGCACTTTCAGGGGGGCAGCAAATTGCCTACCGCACGCCATACCATTCCACCAGCTCCGCTCTACACTCCACTGTGGGGCTAATTTTCCGCCCGTCCGCCCCTCCCATTACGCTCTACGCTCCACTGTGGGGTTAATTGCATGAATAGAGCCATAACAGGTCCTTTTTATACTCCTATATACATGTATAGAGCCATGATAGGTCCACTTTAGTTATCATAATATAAAATAATGGATGTGGGGGCATTTTGGTGGGCGTAATTTTTTTTTGGGGGGGGCAGCATTTCATTCTTGGTACCAGGCAGCACAATGTCTTGGGCCGGCACTGGTCCTGGGTTCGTCACAGGGACAATCCTTATTCCAGAAAGTATAGGATGTAATCTATTAAGTGGAGCCCTATTAAGACTGCAACCTGTCAGGAGTTTCTAAACCTTTCCCACTATTCAAAACAAAAAGAAAGTGCATTGGCTATAGATACTGTAGCCCCTGGTACACGCCACAACTCTGTCTGACAACAGACTCTGTCTGCTGCTGTCCTGCACGCTCTTTCTCCCTCCACCCGGGATCACAGAGAAGAAGAGGAAACTGAGGTGCTGTGGAATGTGGGAAGGACAGAACCTGCTGGGTGCAACTATATTCCCAGGCTCAAAAGAGATGGTGATGAGCAGAACATTTCTCCATTGCACCAGGGTCATAGAGAGAGGACATACATGATAACACCACTGTTGCCCTCTGATCGTTGGAGAGAATGCCACTGTTGCAGACTGCTGTTGTCTGATTGTTAGGGAGAATGCTGCTGCCAATGACTTCACTGATCCACTGAATTACTCTTATTGCGCGTATACACGATCAGTTTTCTCTTCAGGAAAACTGTCTCTTGGATGAGAAAACCGGCCGAGTGTAGGCTCTCCAGCAGTTTTCCCGACGAGAAAACCGCAGAGAATCACAACGGGAAAATTTAGAACATCTAAATTTTGCTCGGCAGTTTTCCCATAGGTAAACACTGCAGTGGAGCATACAACTGGAAAAACCGGCCGTGTGTACACGGGGAAAAGGGACCGAGCCAGTCCTCAGTTTTCCCGTCGGGTTTCTCGGGTAGTGTTTTCACCTTCGAGAAAGCCGATCGTGTGTACGCGGCATAGGATAAAATAGCTGCCCAAAATACCAAGCCATTGACTTTGATTTAAAGCACCTGTGCAAGGTAAAGGAAAACCTGCAAACATGGCCTGTTGGAGGTACTTGAGGACAGGGTTGAGAACCACTGCATTAGATGCTACATATGCACAAGTGAATGAGGCCTAATGAAGTACAGGCAAAGAGCACAGTGACAAGATTTATTTGCACTTGTTAAACATAAGAATATAACAAAAGACTTTCAGTGGTATATTTAACTGCTTGCCGACCAGCCGCCATAGTTATATGGTGGCAGGTCGGCTCTGCTGGGCGAGAGCACATAGCTATACGTCACCTCGCCCAGCAGGCAATAGGGGCACGCGTGCCCCCGACTCCCGTGCGCGTGCCCCGGCAGGCGCGATCACCGACGGGCACCCGCGATCGCTCATTACAGAGCGGGGTCCGGGAGTTGTGTGTGTAAACACACAGCTCCCGGTCCTGTCAGGGGAGAAATGCCTGATCATCTGTTCATACAATGTATGAACAGCAATCAGTCATTTCCCCTAGTAAGTCCACCCCCCCTACAGTTAGAACACACCCAGGGAACATACTTAACCCCTTCCCCGCCCCTAGTGTTAACCCCTTCCCTGCCAGCGGCATTTTTATAGTAATCCAATGCATTTTTATAGCACTGATCGCTATAAAAATGCCAATGGTCCCAAAAATGTGTCAAAAGTGTCCGAAGTGTCCACCATAATGTAGCAGTACCGAAAAAAATCGCTGATTGTCGCCATCACTAGTAAAAAAATATATATTAATAAAAAAGCCATAAACTACCCTCTAATTTGTAAAAGCTATAACTTTTGCGCAAACCAATCAATAAATGTTTATTGCGATTTTTTTTAATGAGAAATATGTAGAAGAATACGTATCGGCTTAAACTGAGGACATTTTTTATATATATATATATATATATTTTTTTTTTTTTTTTGGGGGATATTTATTATAGCAAAAAGTTAAAAATATTCATTTTTTTCAAATCTTTTGTTTATAGCGCAAAAACTAAAAACCGCAGAGGTGATGAAATACCACTAAAAGAAAGCTCTATTTGTGGGGGAAAAAAAGGACGCCAATTTTGTTTGGGAGCCACGTTGCACGACCGCGCAATTGTCAGTTAAAGCGACGCAGTGCCGAATCGCAAAAAGGGGCCTGGTCCTTTACCTGCATATTGGTCCGGGTCTTAAGTGGTTAAAAGACTAAAAAGAACAAATAAAAAAAGCTCATTGCAAGCCTTGGGGGGGGGGGGGTAAAAAATAGGGGGTTGAACTGATTTTTATCAGCCCCCACCCCCTCTTTGCTTCAAAGGCAGCTGGACGTGGTTGTACAATGACTCGCCTGTGATAGGCTTGGCAAATAATGATCCTTCCTGTCCCATTCAGGATTACCACAACTGAATACAACATATGCAAGTGAATGTCGCTCCACCACAACCACAAGGCAAGTGAAAGTCTCCTTTGAAGTACAGTATTGATTTCAAACAGCCTGTTCAGCTGTCAAAAAAAACGAAAAAAAAACAGACAGACACTCAGTAGGTGGCATCATTGCCGAAGAAAAGCAATCTATACCCATTTAAAAATGAATCCAAATCCATTTGTTTCCCTTTAAATGCAGTTTCCTATTTAACCACTAGATGGGGATAATAAATACATTTGTCCAAGCTCATCACACAGTGTTGTGTTATACATTCTTTGCATTCAGCTCTCGTTAAATCTCCAGCAGTACCTGGATTCTTCCTCTATTTTTTTTTTTTTAACTTGACAGCTGTTCTCTTAAATCTCACTAAACCTAATAAGTTCACTTGTATACTAATGACGCCTCTCAAAGGAATCATTTAGGATCGGAGCCATGTCTGATGTCGTCCTATTGATTCTATATCGATGTCTTAATTGTTAATGTTAAATTATTTGTCCTAAATTAATCTTCGCTTTATTTTTGTCAACAGCTCTGTCGGCCCTGTTACTCATTCCCTCCCTTTTCTGATTAATGTGGCAATGTTATGAACATCTCGAAAGCCTGTTCCGTTAATGCATCACCAGGCCGCCATTCCACTGACTGTTCAAGATGACATGATACATAGAGTACTGGCACAAATTGGATCGGCAGCTGTGTCCTTGTTTCCTATTGATTTATTCCTTGAATATTCCTGCTCCCTAATCTACATCATGTGTTGCAAGTTATGTTCATTTATCACTTGTTGTTACCGTCTGCTATGACATGAGTTTTATGCTCAACAAAATATTTTTTCAGTACAGAACATCTAATAATGCTAAGGCCAAAAAAAAAAAAAAAAAAAAAGTTTAATATAATGTCATTTCAAAGATATTGTAAATATTTTAAATTTAATTATTAAATCATAATTAAATCAATATATAAAGTTGTGCTCCTAAGTTTGCACACCCTGGTAGAATTAATGATTTCTTGGCCATTTTTCAGAAAATATGAATGATAACACAAAAACTTTTCTTTTACTCATGGTTAGTGTTTGTCTGAAGCCATTTATTATCATTCAACTGTGTTTACTCTTTTTAAATCATAATGGCAACATAAACTACCCAAATTACCCTGATCAAAAGTTTACATACCCCAGTTCTTAATACCGTGTATTGCCCCCTTTAACATCAATGACCGCTTGAAGTCTTTTGTGGTATTTGTGGATGAGGCTCTTTATGTTCTCAGATGGTAAAGTTGGCCATTTCTCTTGGCAAAAAGCCTCCAGTTCCTGTAAATTCTTGGGCTGTCTTGCATGAACTGCATGTTTGAGATCTTCCCAGAGTGGCTCCATGATATTGAGGTCAGGAGACTGAGATGGCCACTCCAGAACCTTCACTTTTTTCTGCCGTAGCCAATGACAGGTTGACTTACCCTATTGTTTTGGGTCATTGTCATGTTGGAATGTCCAAGTACGTTCCATGCGCAGCTTCCTAAATGACAAATGCAAATGTTCCTCCAGTATATTTTGATAACATACTGCATTCATCTTGTCATCCATTTTGACCAAATTTCCTGTGCCTTTGTAGCTCAAAACATCAGTGATCCACCTCCATGTAGGAATGGTGTACCTTTCATCATAGGCCTTGTTGACTCCTCTCCAGATTGTGGCCAAAAAGCTCAATTTTGGTCTCATCACTCCAAATGACTTTGTGCCAGAAGGTTTGAAGCTTGTCTCTGTGCCATTTGGTGTATTGTAAGCGGGTTACTTTGTAGCATTTGCATAGTAATGGCTTTCTTCTGGCGACTCGAACATGCAGCCGATCTTTCTTCAAGTGCCTCCTTATTGTGCATCTTGAAACAGCCACACCACATGTTTTCAGAGAGTATTACTTTTGGCTCTGAGGAAGAGGATTCGCCCTCGCAACGCATATGTGGGTAATCTATGTCGTCTGGATCCGATTTTGCATGCAATTTGACATGTCAACTCACATGCCAAATTGGCCCAATGTGAACGTGGGCAGATGTTGATCGTTGTATATTTACAACTTATTTCTCTACCCCTATATTTAATGAGCATTTAAAGTGGTTGTATACCCTGTACAACCACTTTTACATACAGGTAAGCCTATATTAGGGCTTACCTGTAGGTGTTGGAAATATCTCCTAAACCTGCACGGTGCATAGTAGCACATTATGCTTTACCTTTGTAGGGAAATAAAGAGGAAGTAAACCCCTTGCACTGACTGTTGAGGTATAAAGGACTGGGGAGAGGGAGCACTACAAGGGTAATTTTCTGTGGCTATGTGGAGTGAGGTTTTAATTAGAGCTGTGATGTGACAGATGTCACCGGTAACACAATACTGAACTGAATAATGGGGGAAACTAATGCGCAAAACCACACTAACTAGAGCAATATCAATAATAAACTACAAATAAAAAGTATAAAATTACACTAAGCAGCAGCCACGCCAATAAGTGCTCACACACTGATCCTATGATTAAGCGGCGTGCACAGCCGTGTAACGTGTAAGGAGGAAGAGCCGGTGGTGACGTCATCTCTGCTCGCGGCCGAGAGCAGAGACTTTCCTAACTACACGCTACATGCTGTCTGTAAACTAGCCTGCTGTAAGTGTATTTGCTTGTATATATTAAATCTTTTTACCAGTTTTACACTATGGAGCTTTTATTTGTTTAATTGAGAGCCATCCCACCTGTGTACTTGTTGCTGGGGCCTG
Organism: Rana temporaria; assembly: GCF_905171775.1. Taxonomy (NCBI): domain Eukaryota; kingdom Metazoa; phylum Chordata; class Amphibia; order Anura; family Ranidae; genus Rana; species Rana temporaria. Next base: position 378,557,927 of record NC_053493.1, on the reverse strand, counting down.
GGGACCTGGGGATCACTGACCAGAGGGATTGGGGCGACAAGGGCTAACGGGCTGGCCGGGAGCTTCCTATCACAGGCTTATTTGCGATTAAGCCAGCAGCATTTGGAGATCTATAGGCTTTTTACAAGCCTTCCTGAGGTGAGAGGCTTGGGGAAACAGATCATTTGTCTTGCATGTTATGCACTGTGGGACCTATTGTGAAGTCAAGCACTTGTATTGCAACACTTATGCACTTTGGAAAAGTATTGTCGATTGAAGCACCTTGCTGTGATTTATCTTGGACACTGAATTGATACGTTTTTTATTTTTGCACATATCTTGGAGTGTGGAGTGTGCACAGACACTCACGTTTTTATCTTTTAATCATTTGCATGTCTCTTATTTATCAATTCACTTGTTTACTATTATGTTATATGGTTGTCATCATTATATATTTATTTAATATTTAGTAATTTCAACATATTCTCACATATATTGATTTTTATCATCACTTATTTGGTGATATCTTTTATACCACCAAGTGGTTCACATTTACAACAACATCACTCAAGTTTCCCCCCCCCCCCCCGCCCCCTTTTCATCCTGTTGATTGATGGTGGGTGATATTGATCAGGAGTGACACAAATTTTCTGGCTCAATTGATTGAACATTTAGCTTGTGACCACAGCAGGATTCTAGAAGTTATTTTGTTTTTTTTGCATTGTTATGGTATTATGTTGATTATTAGCATGCGCCATTGCCCTCCCCCTTATTTAACAATTCTGTACTGATGCTTGAGTATGTGTTAATATAAATTTTAACCAAAGTCTGTCATAACAAATGTTAATTTCCCTGTGGTATTTTACCACCGAAAACATTTAAATAGGGAATGTAACTCGAACTGTTACACGAAGAATTGTTTAAATGTTACAGAACATGGCATTTGCAGATGAAAGTAATTGACAGAAAAAAGAATTTTCAGCCTATTTAGAGATCATAAATGCAAAAATAATAATTCTTCTAACTTATACGAGGGGGTGCTGATAATTACAGAGCCTTGCCCATAGAAAAATTGAGCAAGGAAGCTGTAAAGTGCAGGGTGTACTGGCCAAGCTGTCTATATACAATGGTGCAAAAATCAACTGCAGTACCTGTGTTTCCAGCACGACGGCATCGCGCTGATTCTCTGCGACATGGTGCCGACATCTCGCACTCGCTGGAATAGGAAAAGCACATTCCAGCGAGCGAGTCATACAAGCGACGGGGATCCGACTTGGATTCCCGCCAATTCTAGCCGCGGCGTTTGGTATGAATCATGAGGGGGAACTCCACGCCAAATTTTAAATAAAAAAATGGCATGGGTTCCCCCACAATCCATACCAGACCCGTATACAAGCACGCCGCCTGGCCGGTCAGCAAAGGAGTGGGGACGAGTGAGCGCCCCCCCTCCTGAGCCGTACCAGGTCGCATGCCCTCAACATGGGGGCTTGGGTGCTCATGTTGATAAGGACAGGGCCTCATCCCGACAACCCTGGCCGTTGGTTGTCGGGGTCTGCGGGCGGGGAGCTTTAATAAGGGGGCCCCCAGATACTGCCCCCCCACCCTAGGTGAATGAATATGGGGTACATCGTACCCCTACCCATTCACCTGGAGGCAAAGTGTCAATAAAATAAACACACAACACAGGGTTTTAAAATAATTTATTAGTCAGCTCCGGGGGGTCTTCTCCGCTCTCCGGGGGGTCTTCTCCACTCTCTGGGGGTCTTCTTCCATCTTCTCCGCTGTCGTCTCGGCGCTCCCCGGTTCTTCTCCCGCTCGCTTTTCGGTACCTTCTTCGGGGCTGGCCGCCGCTATCGCAGCCTGCCTCCATTCACCTGGATACCTAAGGGCCTGGTATGCCCCTGTACACTGAGCGTGTGTACAAGGCTTGTCTTATCTTTCTTTCAAAGTGAACATGGCAGCACCTCCAGAAAAATTCAATGTGGAAGCGCATAGGCCCATAATCAAGTTCCTGTTTATGATCCAGAAGTAATGCTGTGTCTTGGCCCAGGCCAACAAGGCCCAGGCCTAGGGTAGCACTTTGCAGGGGGGCAGCAAAAAAGCTGCCCCCCGCATAAAAAAACAGCATTCTCCCGTCTCCCGCATGAAAAGAGTCCCCACCGGCTTAGGCTACACTTTTAGTGTACTTTTTTCACTCATGGTTTTTGCAACCTGCTGATTTGTCTTTTTGTTTTTCTCTAGAGGAACATCATTTTGCCAGTTACTTCTGTTTTATTTAGCAAATTGTATTGTAATAAAGCATACACAGGTTAAAGATCTTTCAGTTTGTGTGTTGACATATTTTGGGGTTATTTTTGGCCTAATTGAGTCCTAATTCTTTGACTATGAAACCAGTTTGTGAATTTTACATGACCACCATCAAATGGAACATTAGTTGGGCAGGTCCCCATCCCCAGTGTTCCTCCTGGGATTGGTGGCACCGACAGCCAAGAGCAGCACCTGTGTGGTCAGATCAGCATTGTATGTCCAATAATCCACAAATATGGATTTAGCCCAACCCTATCTGCTGGCCCAATGTGATATCCTTTAAGGGTATTTTAGCGCATTTTAGCGAATATGAGCACTTTCACCACTAGAAGTGCCGTTGTTGTCACTTAGCACTAGCATTTGTTCTGACATCAGTTTTAGATGTTTCCATGATCATTCAGAATCCTTTGACAGGTGCACTTGACCTCCTTCTGACCTGCATTTACCTGTGCTTCATGCAGAGTTTATATTTCAATAGAATGGAGGTGGCGCTCTAATGCTGCGTACACACAATCGGAATTTCCGATGGAAAAAGTCAGACGGACTTTTTCCATAGAAAAATTCCGGCCGTGTGTATACACCATCGGAGTTTAAATAAAGAACATGTTCTATTTTACTCCAATGGAATTCTGTTGGAATTTCGATGTGTTTTTGGTCGGGGAAAAGCCAGATCGTGTGTACGCGGCATTAGAGGAAAAGGTGTGGCTTTGGCAGGAAGGTGTGTGCTATATTTAAATTGGAGGGTGCACGAGTTTAGTCAGGCCTAGGGCAACATAAAACCTAAATACACCACTGTCCAGGAGCTGCCAATGTTAACCTCCTGAAAACAATACTAGTCGACTGTGTTTTGCTTAAAGTGTATGTAAACCTAAAGCACCTGGTTATCCAACAGATCTTCCTGAGAACTAAACATTTCGGGGCAGATCCACATACATCTGCGCCGGGCGCAGCTTATGTAAGATACGCTACGCCGCTGTAACTTACTTTGAGTTGGTTTGAATCCTCAACGAATTTGTGCCGTACGTTACGGCGGCGTAGTGTATCTCTTGCGGCATAAGGGCGCGTAATTCAAATTCGGCGGGTAGGGGGCGTGTTTCATTTAAATGAAGCGCGTCCCCGCGCCGAACAAACTGCGCATGCGCCGTCCGTAAAAACTCCCAGGGTGCATTGCTCCAAATGACGTCTCAAGGACGACATTGTTTTCGACGTGAACGTAAATGGCGTCCAGCCCCATTCACGGACGACTTACGCAAACAACGTAAAATTTTCAAAATTAGACGCGGGAACGACGGCCATACTTAACATTGAGTACGCCACCATATAGCAGCTTTAACTATACACCGGAAAAAGCCGAACGGAAACGACGTAAAAAAATGTGACGGCCGGTCGTACATTCGTGGATCGTCGGAAATAGCTAATTTGCATACTCGACGCGGAATACGACGGGAACGCCACCTAGCGGCCGCCGAAAAATTGCATCTTAGATCCGACGGCGTACGAAGACGTACGCCTGTCGGATCTAGCCGAGATGCCGTTGTATCTTGTTTTGAGGATTCAAAACAAAGATACGATGCAGTAAATTTGAAATTACGCGGCGTATCAAGAGATACGCCGGCGTAATTTCTTTAAGGATCTGCCCCTTCCTGTTTGCACCTAACCACGCTAACCATGGAAGCAGATTGATGCTACCGTGGTCAGGGTGTGTCCTTTCTTCTTCACTGGGACTTACAAGATGCCATGTCAATGCAATCCAAAGACAACCTGTGTCATAGCAGGCTGATTTACACCTCCACCCAGCCCTACACTGGCTGGATTTTTCCATTGTAACCACACACATCCCCACCCATGCAGAAAAGAGATAGGAATTCCAATTTGGTCTGACAAATTATTTTGTTATATTTGTTTGATAAATGAAAAAAACTTGTCAGACATTCAGAGTTGTCCTATATCATCTCCACACTCCCTATGTTATCTCAAAAAGCCTGTTTAGCCCACCTAGTTCTTATCATGGACTACAAAATTTCTGAGAACAAGCATGGTTGAGCATTTTAGCAAAAGACACTTGGCAGGGCTGGCACAACTCAACCACTCATTCCATGAAAATGCTGTGTGTGCTCCAGCCCACAACAGGGCTAATGCCACGTACACACGATCATTTTTTGGCATGTAAAAAAAGGATGTATTTCAGTATATAGAAAAAACATAGTTTTTTCCAACTTCATCATTCATCACGACAATGCCCACACACGATCGTTTTAAAAAAATGCTCTAGCAAAGCGCGGTGACGTAAAACACTTACGACGGCACTATAAAGGGGAAGTTCCATGCGGATCACGCCACCCTTGGGGCTGCTTTAGCTGATTTTGTGTTAGTAAAAGACGATTCGCGCTTTTCTGTCTGTTACAGTGTGATGAATGTGCTTACTCCATTACGAACGCTAGTTTTACCAGAACGAGCGCTCCCGTCTCATAACTTGCTTCTGAGCATGCGCGGGTTTTTAACGTCGTTTTAGCCCACACACAATCATTTTTTACAACCCGAAAAACGACATTGTTTAAAACTCAGTCCTCAGTATGAGACAAAGGTACCCTGTTGGCTAACTTCATACATATATGTTATCTTTTAACCACTTAAGGACCCGCTCACGACTATATACATCCTGTTTTGATTGGATTGCGCAGAATTTATATCATCTACAAAATAGGAAATAGTTTTGTGACATATTTATTTTTATTTATTTTACTAGTAATCTGCGATATTGCGACAGACACATTGGACACTTTTTACACTATTTTGGGACCATTGTCATCTATACAGTGATCAGTGCTATAATAATGCACTGATTACTGTGTATATGACATTGGCAGGGAAGGGGTTAACCACTAGGAGGCGAGGAAGGGGTTAAGTGTGTCCTAGGGAGTGATTCTAACTGTGTGGGGGCTGGGTTACCAGTGACACAACATTGATCACTGCTCCCGATGACAGGGAGCAGTAGATCACTGTCCTTTTGCTAGGCAGAACAGGGAAATGCCTTGTTTACGCAGGCATTCCCCCGTTCTGCCGCTCCATGACACGATCGCGGGACACCGGCGGACATTGAGCCTGCGGGCACGGTCACGGAGCTCGCGGGAGGCACACGCGCGCCCGCTAGGCGTCACATTCAAAGCAACGCTTGTAGGCTCCAGCTGATGCTCTAATGCTTCAAGCGCATTTTATTTTAGCGCATTTTAGCGAATATGAGCACTTTCACCACTAGAAGTGCCGTTGTTGTCACTTAGCACTAGCATTTGTTCTGACATCAGTTTTAGATGTTTCCATGATCATTCAGAATCCTTTGACAGGTGCACTTGACCTCCTTCTGACCTGCATTTACCTGTGCTTCATGCAGAGTTTATATTTCAATAGAATGGAGGTGGCGCTCTAATGCTGCGTACACACAATCGGAATTTCCGATGGAAAAAGTCAGACGGACTTTTTCCATAGAAAAATTCCGGCCGTGTGTATACACCATCGGAGTTTAAATAAAGAACATGTTCTATTTTACTCCAATGGAATTCTGTTGGAATTTCGATGTGTTTTTGGTCGGGGAAAAGCCAGATCGTGTGTACGCGGCATTAGAGGAAAAGGTGTGGCTTTGGCAGGAAGGTGTGTGCTATATTTAAATTGGAGGGTGCACAAGTTTAGTCAGGCCTAGGGCAACATAAAACCTAAATACACCACTGTCCAGGAGCTGCCAATGTTAACCTCCTGAAAACAATACTAGTCGACTGTGTTTTGCTTAAAGTGTATGTAAACCTAAAGCACCTGGTTATCCAACAGATCTTCCTGAGAACTAAACATTTCGGGGCAGATCCACATACATCTGCGCCGGGCGCAGCTTATGTAAGATACGCTACGCCGCTGTAACTTACTTTGAGTTGGTTTGAATCCTCAACGAATTTGTGCCGTACGTTACGGCGGCGTAGTGTATCTCTTGCGGCATAAGGGCGCGTAATTCAAATTCGGCGGGTAGGGGGCGTGTTTCATTTAAATGAAGCGCGTCCCCGCGCCGAACAAACTGCGCATGCGCCGTCCGTAAAAACTCCCAGGGTGCATTGCTCCAAATGACGTCTCAAGGACGACATTGTTTTCGACGTGAACGTAAATGGCGTCCAGCCCCATTCACGGACGACTTACGCAAACAACGTAAAATTTTCAAAATTAGACGCGGGAACGACGGCCATACTTAACATTGAGTACGCCACCATATAGCAGCTTTAACTATACACCGGAAAAAGCCGAACGGAAACGACGTAAAAAAATGCGACGGCCGGTCGTACATTCGTGGATCGTCGGAAATAGCTAATTTGCATACTCGACGCGGAATACGACGGGAACGCCACCTAGCGGCCGCCGAAAAATTGCATCTTAGATCCGACGGCGTACGAAGACGTACGCCTGTCGGATCTAGCCGAGATGCCGTTGTATCTTGTTTTGAGGATTCAAAACAAAGATACGATGCAGTAAATTTGAAATTACGCGGCGTATCAAGAGATACGCCGGCGTAATTTCTTTAAGGATCTGCCCCTTCCTGTTTGCACCTAACCACGCTAACCATGGAAGCAGATTGATGCTACCGTGGTCAGGGTGTGTCCTTTCTTCTTCACTGGGACTTACAAGATGCCATGTCAATGCAATCCAAAGACAACCTGTGTCATAGCAGGCTGATTTACACCTCCACCCAGCCCTACACTGGCTGGATTTTTCCATTGTAACCACACACATCCCCACCCATGCAGAAAAGAGATAGGAATTCCAATTTGGTCTGACAAATTATTTTGTTATATTTGTTTGATAAATGAAAAAAACTTGTCAGACATTCAGAGTTGTCCTATATCATCTCCACACTCCCTATGTTATCTCAAAAAGCCTGTTTAGCCCACCTAGTTCTTATCATGGACTACAAAATTTCTGAGAACAAGCATGGTTGAGCATTTTAGCAAAAGACACTTGGCAGGGCTGGCACAACTCAACCACTCATTCCATGAAAATGCTGTGTGTGCTCCAGCCCACAACAGGGCTAATGCCACGTACACACGATCATTTTTTGGCATGTAAAAAAAGGATGTATTTCAGTATATAGAAAAAACATAGTTTTTTCCAACTTCATCATTCATCACGACAATGCCCACACACGATCGTTTTAAAAAAATGCTCTAGCAAAGCGCGGTGACGTAAAACACTTACGACGGCACTATAAAGGGGAAGTTCCATGCGGATCACGCCACCCTTGGGGCTGCTTTAGCTGATTTTGTGTTAGTAAAAGACGATTCGCGCTTTTCTGTCTGTTACAGTGTGATGAATGTGCTTACTCCATTACGAACGCTAGTTTTACCAGAACGAGCGCTCCCGTCTCATAACTTGCTTCTGAGCATGCGCGGGTTTTTAACGTCGTTTTAGCCCACACACAATCATTTTTTACAACCCGAAAAACGACATTGTTTAAAACTCAGTCCTCAGTATGAGACAAAGGTACCCTGTTGGCTAACTTCATACATATATGTTATCTTTTAACCACTTAAGGACCCGCTCACGACTATATACATCCTGTTTTGATTGGATTGCGCAGAATTTATATCATCTACAAAATAGGAAATAGTTTTGTGACATATTTATTTTACTAGTAATCTGCGATATTGCGACAGACACATTGGACACTTTTTACACTATTTTGGGACCATTGTCATCTATACAGTGATCAGTGCTATAATAATGCACTGATTACTGTGTATATGACATTGGCAGGGAAGGGGTTAACCACTAGGAGGCGAGGAAGGGGTTAAGTGTGTCCTAGGGAGTGATTCTAACTGTGTGGGGGCTGGGTTACCAGTGACACAACATTGATCACTGCTCCCGATGACAGGGAGCAGTAGATCACTGTCCTTTTGCTAGGCAGAACAGGGAAATGCCTTGTTTACGCAGGCATCCCCCCGTTCTGCCGCTCCATGACACGATCGCGGGACACCGGCGGACATTGAGCCTGCGGGCACGGTCACGGAGCTCGCGGGAGGCACACGCGCGCCCGCTAGGCGTCACATTCAAAGCAACGCTTGTAGGCTCCAGCTGATGCTCTAATGCTTCAAGGTGACACAGCTCATGAAAAAAAGGAAACAAGATATGGTGCACTGAGCGGCAGAAAAGGCTACATTTGAAGCTGGTTTTGATCTGGGGTTCCATGAGTGTATCTGCAAACACCGCACATATGTTCTCCCTTTGACCCCAATATTTGCACCATATCTTGTTTCCTTTTTTTCATGAGCTGTGTCACCTTGAAGCATTTGAGCGTTAGCTGGAGCCTACAAGCATTGTGAAAACTCCCAGTACACCATAGGATTGTTCCTTCTCAGTCCCAGTCTATCACACTGATCTGTGTCTGGAAGGGGGAGGTGTTTTGTTTATCAATGACAATGGCCCAGATTCAAGAAGCAATTGCGCCCGTGTAACCATGAGTTACACGGTGCAATTGCTTACTTGCTCCGGTGTAACGAGTGCTCCTGATTCACCGGCTGCAGCCTAAAATCTAAAAAGGCTCTTATGCCTCGCAGATTTTAGGCTGCATTCTTGCGGGGGCCGCTAGGGGGCGCTCCCATTGTGTATCAGCGTGTAGTATGCAAATTGCATACTACCACTGATTCACAATCTTGCGCGGGCCCCGCGCAAGCCAGGTACGGAGTTTCCGTATGGCTACTTTAGCGCAAGGCTGCCCTTTCTAATAGCAGGGGCAGCCTGTGCTAAAGTATACCGCCGCTCCCGCGTCGCGACGTTCAAATGTTACGTCGTTTGCGTAAGTGCTTCGTGAATGGCGCTGGACGCCATTCACGTTTACTTTGAAGCAAATGACATCCTTGCAACGTCATTTGCCGCAATGCACGTCGGGAAAGTTTCCCGACGGAGCATGCGCTGTACGCTCGGCGCGGGAGCGCGCCTAATTTAAATGATTCCCGCCCCCGGCGGGATCATTTAACTTGCGCGCGCTTACGCCGGGCAAATTTGCCGGCGCGCCCTCGCAGTTCTCGGAGCTACTGCTCCGTGAATCGAGGGCAGCGCAAAATATTTGCGGGGGCGCAGGGCAAAATCGTTGCCCTGCTCCCCCGCAAATATAGCGCAAGCTATGCTGAATCTGGGCCACTATATTTATGCTTCCTTGTTTTATTTTGCTCCATATATATTTTTCTTCACATTGCACTTGATTGATACCTTTTTTGGGTGTATAATTGGTATCTTTGGCACATGTTGCACATTGTACTAACGGCAACAAATGTTGGTATTAGCACATTACTATTATCTTTTTTCACTGTAATTGGTTTTGTACACCTTTTTTGTATGCAGCTTTACCATTTGGTTATTTTTGTTGTGTGCTTTTTCCTGCTCAATATTTAGTAGTAGCGCTGTAGTACCACTCCACTTACACATTCAAAGCAACGTACCTGTACGTTGCTTTGCCTGCTTGTGTTATTCTGCCAACGTATATCTACGTTAGGAAGTCGGCAACTGGTTGAGCAAAGATTGTGGACAGATACAAGAGATGGTTGGAGACTGTGGACATAATACAAGTGATGGACAGAAACTGCAGATGTAACATAAGAGATTGTCAGAAACTGCAGACATGATACAGGAGATAGTCAGAGACTGTAGAAATGGTAAAAAAGATGGTCAGAGACTGCAGACATGCTATAGCAGTTGTTGGAGACTGGTGATATGTTTCAGGAGACATAATACATGAAACTACTTAAAATCACTGCTATATCAGGGAAATAGGGAAATACAGATTAGTCATAGCTCCCAACTGTCCCTGATTTCGAGGGACTGTCCCTGATTTGAAGCAATGTCCCTCTGTCCCTCATTCCTCCTCATTTGTCCCTCATTTTGGTCTGATCTATATAGATATATATAAAATGCACTTTTTATCTTTAAAAAAGTGTTTTACAGACCTAAAACTTTCATCTGATTTCTAAATTGCCGCATTTGTAAATTCCAAAAGCCAATATAAAGAAATAATAGTGGTAAAAAAAAGCACTTGTGTGTTTAACCAATCTTGTTTTTTTGTACAATTCTCCTTTAAGGGGGCGTGGCAAGGGGTGTGTCCTATGCCTGCATACTTTTGCTGATAGGTGTCCCTCATTCCCATCTCAAAAAGTTGGGAGGTATGAGATTAGTGTCTGCAGAGGCCTTTGGGCCTGCACAAAAACTGCCAAAGTGCTGCAAGGAGGGCTCTAGAGGGAGGTTTGGGGGTTAATTTAGGTCATTCTTGGAGATTACCCTCACATTTTTGGCTTCCTTTAAAGCGGAGTTTCACCCATAGCTTATACATTTTCCCCTTAGCTTCCTGCCTGGTTTTGTCTAGGGGAATCGGCTATTTGTTTTAAAATATGATCCGTACTTACCCGTTTACGAGATGCATCTTATCCGCCGCTTCCGGGTATGGGCTGCGGGACTGGGCGTTCCTTCTTGATTGACAGTCTTCCGAGAGGCTTCCGACGGTCGCATCCATCGCGTCACGATTTTCCGAAAGAAGCCGAACGTCAGTGCGCAGGCGCAGTATAGAGTCGCACCGACGTTCGGCTTCTTTCGGCTACGAGTGACGCGATGGATGCGACCGTCGGAAGCCTCTCGGAAGACTGTCAATCAAGAAGGAACGCCCGCTCCCGAAGACCCATACCCGGAAGTGGCGGAGAAGATGCATCTCGAAAACGGGTAAGTACGGATCATATTTTAAAACAAATAGCCGATTCCCCTAGACACAACGAGCAGGAATCTAAGGGGAAAATATAAAAAAAAAAAGGAATTGGGTGAACTCCCGCTTTAAGTAGTAGGTCAGGCTTTTTTGTTAAAACCTAGTACAACATATTTCCTCCCGTTGATTGTCTACAACTTCCTACTGATAGCCTTACAATGCCACCATTTAGCCCACTCTCATACTCACCACATACTGAAAATGTACAATATATTTAAAAGAAATGCTAAAGCTCAAATATATATTGGACACTCCTACATTTTTATGATAACATCAAAGAAAATGTTATTTATTTTTTCCTTAGCAAAAAAATGCAGGACTCCGAGTGTGCAATAGAGTATTGATACAGTTCTTTGCATGCTTGATATAGATCTATGTGGAAGATTGTTTTTTTTCTTTCCTTGCCTACAGTATAATGTATCCTGAATAATTCATTTTTTAAACTTGACATTTAACAAGAAAGGAACTTTATTTATTACCCTTTCTTAACCCAGAGAACTCTTTCACATTCTGACATTCCGCTGAATTTAACAAAAGGCTTGGAATGATGATAAAATGATCCAGAAACATATTAAGGTGGATAATGTGTGCAAGACAATGATAAAATCATAGTTATATGCACATGAATACAATCACAAAGAATCTCATGTTAGAAATATTCCATTCTTTGCAGATTTTTGGGTATAAGCTTTAAAGGTGACATTGTTATCTAATTTACTGTAATATAATTTAATTAAAGCTAAACTTAGCTGATACAAATCTCCATTTGGTAGTTCCCCATATCCCCTGTATAGTAAGGCCCAGATTCACAAAGCACGTACGCCGACGTATAACACGCTACGCCGACGTAAGTGCAAATATGCGCCGGCGTATGTGTGCGGCAGACCCACGAACCAACGTGCGCCTAAAAACAGGCTACACCCCGCCGACGTAGCTTGTACACGCCGGCGTAGGATGGGCGCACATATGGGCTGGGCGCATGGTGCTGCTCCCATTGATTAGCCATTCAAACACGCAAATGAGGGAAATACGCCGATTCACGAACGTGCGTGTGGCCGGCGCATGCTACGCGAGATGCACGTAAGTTCTACGTCCGGCGTAAAGTTATGCCCCATAAATTAGGTGCAACCCGGCAACAGACATGCTCAGGTCTGCACCAGGGAACACAAGCCGGCGTATTGTGCGTTGGACATGTGTCTGGCTGGGCGTACGTTATGTTCACGGCGTACACGGTGATCCAGCGTAGCTTAGGCAGTTGTGCCGGCGTTGTTGTGAGCAGGCGCAGGGGGGTGCTGTTTATGCGCCCACGTCACGGCGCATGCGCAGTTCGTGATATGTACCTGTCTGGCGCTCGGCCCATCATTTGCATGGGGTCACGCCCACTTCCACCTACGCCAGCGTGCGCCTTCGAAAACCTACTTCATGCTGGCGCAGCGTTGGGAGCACTGGCTTGCTAAATGCAATGCTTGCCTCTCTGCGCTACGTTGGCGCGGCGTACGGTGTGTGCTCTACGGCGGCGTAATGTGCGCCTTGCTCTCTGTGAATCTGGGCCTAAGGCTCTAGTTTGTGGGAACCTACTGTATTCTTTAATGTTTAGATTTTTACCTTTTGTTTTTTAGAACACCTTTTCTGAATCAGAAGAGACAGAAGTGAAGAAAGGACATTACTTCAAGCAACACAAGCTTAATATACAGTCTATCCTTTGGATATGGACAATCTATGTAGTAGAGTGTTTAGTATTCTCAAATATGTATTTTTATGCACAAGTGCCCTTAAGGCTGCTGGGAAGCAATTGAGCTCATTGAACACACTTCCATCATGCCAGAAAGATTTTAAGAGATTTGTTTACTATGGGGTTAATGACTAGATTGATGTTTTTTTAGTTATTTGAATTATAATTATGTTGTATATAATGAATGCTTTGCCCTAATCATCCCTATCCCCATGGCTTTTTTTAGCTGGAACTTGGTGGAACTCAGTTCCACCACGTTTGGCTCAGGCCCTCTGCTCCCTGCCAGGGCCGATCCTAGGCAAAGTGCACAGGGTGCATTGCACCCAGGCGCCTGCAGAGATGGGGGCGCCGAACATCTAACAGACTCTCTAACAGAAGCCCTCTCTGTGTCCATCACAGAGGCCCCCTGTCCCAATAAAGTACTCTGCTTCTCTTCCTGCATTTTTTTTTATTGTTAAGAGATCATGTAAGGATCCCAGGGTAATGAAGACTTTGTGGGGGAGCATCTCTGTGGTTGAGTCATTGCCATAGAAACATGTGAAAAGGGGAGGAGTTAGTAAAATGACTCCTCCCATGTGGGGGCGCCAGAACTTTTTCTGCACCCAGGCACCTGTGACCCTAGGATCGGCCCTGCTCCCTGCTCATCACTATCACTAGTAAACACAGAAGTCTGGCTTCTGTGCTTACAAGTTACAGCTTGTCTCCCAGAGGCTCCCAAAGATTTGATCTTCTGAGCAGCTCCCTCTGAGTGCAGGATGGGGACAAGGGAGATGCAGGTGCCTGGGGTGCAGTGTGGATGCCGACACCACCACTGGATGGTCATTTGTATGCTCCATTAACCAGTTGCTGATGGCCGTACGACTTTGTACGGCCTCAGCGCGGCTCTGAATTCCTAACAGGCCGTGTTTTTACGGCCTCCCCTTTGCTCGTTCCCCGCGCGCGCTCACGAGCGCGCAGCGGGGAACTACTGTCATCGCCGCGTCCCCTGGATACAGCCGCACGCAGATCGCGGTAAATAGCCAATCACAGCGGCTATTTACAGCGCGATCTGGACAGCCAATGACGGATGATCTCATATGTAAACATATGAGATCATCTCTCATTGCCGGCGCTCTCTCCACACACAGACGCCGCGTGTGTGGAGAGAGAGTGAGTTGCAATATTACAGTTCTACAGTGAAAGAGTAAAAAGTAAAAAAAAGTGCCCATCAGCGCCCAATCAGTGCCCAATCAGTGCCCACCTGTACCCACCTGGTACCACCAGTGCCCACCTGGTACCACCCGTGCCCACCTAGTACCACCAGTGCCCACCTGGTGCCCACCAGTACCACCTGTGCCCACCTGTGCCACAGTACAGCCCGTGCCACAGTACCGCCCGTGCCACAGTACCGCCCGTGCCACAGTACCGCCCGTGCCACAGTACCGCCCGTGCCACAGTACCGCCTGTGCCCGCCTGTGCCACCAGTACCGCCTGTGCCATCAGTACCGCCTGTGCCATCAGTACCGCCCGTGCCATCAGTACCGCCCGTGCCATCAGTACCGCCCGTGCCACAGTACCGCCCGTGCCACCGTACCACCTGTGCCACAGTACCACCTGTGCCCGCCTGTGCCATCAGTACCGCCCGTGCCATCAGTACCGCCCGTGTCATCAGTACCGTCCGTACCGCCCGTGCCATCAGTACCGCCCGTGCCATCAGTACCGCCCGTGCCACAGTACCACCTGTGCCCGCCTGTGCCATCAATACCACCTGTGCCATCAGTACTGCCTGTGCCATCAGTACCACCTGTGCCATCAGTACCGCCTGTGCCATCAGTACCGCCTGTGCCCACCTGTGATCAGGGCCCATCTGCAACACCTCAGTGCCCATCTGTGCCGCCTCAGCGCACATCTGTGCCGCCTCATCCGTGCACATCTGTGCAATCAGTACACATCCGTGCCGCCTCATCCGTGCACATCTGTGCAATCAGTACACATCTGTGCTGCCTCATCAGTCCCCATCTCTGCCACCTCAGTCCCCATCTCTGCCACCTCAGTCCCCATCTCTGCCACCTCAGTCCCCATCTCTGCCCATCTGTGCCACCTCAGTGTACATCTGTGCCACACACACACCGCCAGCAATGTCAAAACGTCGCTATTCCTTACAGGAGGCATTTCAGATTATTTCTGCACCTGATGAGAGCAATGTGGAGCTCCCTGTTTCTGATTCCCAATCGGATTCGGACGTAGACTATGAGCCAGTCTACACCAGTGGAACAGCGACAGGCTCAGAGGGGGAAGATGGTCAGCCCGCCAAAAGAAGGCGCTCTGGTGAGGAGGCAGTGGCATCCACCAGCACCGACATGCCATCCACCAGCACCGACATGCCATCCACCGATACTGAAGTGCCATCCACCAGTACCGTCGTGCCATCCACCTCTACCGAATTGCCATCCACCAGCACCGCAGTACCCCAGCAACAAAGGTCAAGGACCCATGCCAGCCTTCCCTATGCCCTTCAGTACCCCCTGTGGCTTCCTCCAAATTCCGGAGAAGCCAACATTCCCCCCTTCACTGCCCAGCCAGGAGTCCAGGTAAACACGGACAATTTTTCCCCAATTCAATTTTTCGATTTATTTTTCCCTGAGGAACTGCTTTCTAGCATTGTGGCCCAGTGCAACTTGTATGCCCAACAATTTATCATCAAGAACCCCACATCGTCCTATGCCCGTCCCTTCCAGTGGAGAGACCTTACAGTGGATGAGTTCAGGATTTTTTTAGGCCTCACTTTTTGCATGGGACTCAACCCAAAAAATGAAAAACATTCCTTTTGGTCAAAACGCCCCATTTACCACATGCCAATTTTCTCCACAACAATGCCCAGATCCCGATATTTTATAATCATGAGGTTCCTCCACTTCAATGATAATACACAGTGCCTTCCCCGAAATGACCCCAATTTTGACAGGCTTTTCAAAATTCGCCCCTTATTAGATTATTTTTCGCAATTATTCCCCCAAATATATACCCCGGAACAAAACGTATGTGTCGACGAGTCCCTAGTAAAATTTTGTGGCCGACTTAAAATCAAACAATTTATACCCAGCAAAAGGGCCGCTATGGGGTGAAGGTCTACAAAATTTGCGAACGAGCCACAGGGTACCTTTATTCCTTTTTGGTGTACCAAGGGAAGGACACCCAGCTGAATCCCCCCGATTGCCCAGACTACTTGGGATCAAGTGGGAAAGTTGTCTGGCAACTCATCAACCCCCTCCTTGATAAAGGATACCACCTGTACGTGGACAACTTCTATACGTCTCTTCCTCTGTTCCACAACCTGCACCGAAAGAAGACGCCAGCATGTGGCACCGCCAGAAAGAACCGGAAAGGCTTTCCGCAAAGCCTTGTAAATACAAAGCTGAAGAAAGGGGAATCGGCGAGTCTGCGGAACAAGGAGGTTCTGGCAGTGAAGTGGAGGGACAGAAGAGACCAGTGGCGGCTGGTGCTCAAAATATTTGGGGGGGCGCAAAGGAAAAAAAAAATTGCAGTCTCACTGTGCCCAAACGCAGCCACTGTTACATGCCATCAAACGCAGCCACTGTTACATGCCATCAAACGCAGCCACTGTGCCATCAATTTGCACCACTGTGCCATGCCATCAAATGCAGCCACTGTGCCATCAATTCGCACCACTGTGCCATGCCATTAAACGCAGTCACTGTGCCATGCCATTAAACGCAGTCACTGTGCCATCAATTTGCACCACTGTGCCATGCCATTAAACGCAGTCACTGTGCCATCAATTTGCACCACTGTGCCATGCCATTAAACGCAGCCACTGTGCCATCAATTTGCACCACTGTGCCATGCCATCAAATGCAGCCACTGTGCCATCAGTTTGCACCACTGTGCCATGCCATCAAATGCAGCCACTGTGCCATCAATTCGCACCACTGTGCCATGCCATTAAACGCAGTCACTGTGCCATGCCATTAAACGCAGTCACTGTGCCATGCCATCAAATGCAGTCACTGTGCCATCAATTTGCACCACTGTGCCATGCCATTAAACGCAGTCACTGTGCCATCCATTGTCACCACTGTGCCATGCCATTAAACGCAGCCACTGTGCCATACATTATCACCACTGTGCCATACATTGTCACCACTGTGCCATGCCATTAAACGCAGCCACTGTGCCATACATTGTCACCACTGTGCCATACATTATCACCACTGTGCCATGCCATTAAACGCAGCCACTGTGCCATACATTGTCACCACTGTGCCATACATTGTCACCACTGTGCCCTTTAATGGTCGCCGCTGTGCCAATTGTCCCCACTGTGCCCTGTAAATTGCTTTCTTCCCCCTCCGCCCGGCACTTACCTTTACTGGAGTCAGGCATCCACGTCCCACGATGTCTTCTCCCGCCCTCGATGACTGACAGGCGTCTAAGTCAATCAGGTTACTGGTAGCCAGAACCGGCCAACCTGATTGGCTGAGGCGCCTGTCATCTTATTCAAGGGGCGTACAGTCTGTGCGCTCCGAGAATAAGCTTCCGGGACCCGAGGGCTGTATTGGGAAAGCCTATCAGAGCTGTTGGCTTTGATAGACATTTCCCTACAGCCAACCAGCTGGCGTTATTCAGATGGCCGGACATTGAGCGCCGACCATCTGAATAAAAGCGGCAGCGGCGAAAATAACATAGATTCGTGCAATGCATGAATCTATGTTATTTCACTCAGTGGCGGTGAGAGCCAGAGGGGGTGGCGCTCCAGCGCCCTCTATGGACGAACCGCCACTGGGGGGGAGGGATGGTGGGATGAGTGCCTGGGGGGATGGATGGTGGGATGAGTGCCCGGGGGGGTGGTGGGATTAGTGCCTGGGGGGAGGGATGGTGGGATGAGTGCCCGGGGGGGATGGTGGGATGAGTGCCCGGGGGGGGGGTGGTGAGATGAGTGCCTGGGGGAGGGTGGTGAGATGAGTGCCCGGGGGGGGGTGGTGGGATGAGTGCCTGGGGGGAGGGATGGTGGGATGAGTGCCCTGGGGGGTGGTGGGATGAGTGCCTGGGGGGAGGGATGGTGGGATGAGTGCCCGGGGGGGGATGGTGGGATGAGTGCCCGGGGGGGGATGGTGGGATGAGTGCCTGGGGGGAGGGATGGTGGGATGAGTGCCCGGGGGGGGGGGGTGGTGAGATGAGTGCCTGGGGGAGGGATGGTGGGATGAGTGCCCGGGGGGGGGGATGGTGGGATGAGTGCCTGGGGGGAGGGATGGTCGGATGAGTGCCCTGGGGGGTGGTGGGATGAGTGCCTGGGGGGAGGGATGGTGGGATGAGTGCCCGGGGGGGGATGGTGGGATGAGTGCCTGGGGGGAGGGATGGTGGGATGAGTGCCCGGGGGGAGGGATGGTGGGATGAGTGCCTGGGGGGAGGGATGGTGGGATGAGTGCCCCGGGGGGGATGGTGGGATGAGTGCCTGGGGGGAGGGATGGTGGGATGAGTGCCCGGGGGGGATGGTGGGATGAGTGCCTGGGGGGAGGATGGTGGGATGAGTGCCTGGGGGGAGGGATGGTGGGATGAGTGCCTGGGGGGAGGGATGGTGGGATGAGTGCCCGGGGGGGATGGTGGGATGAGTGCCTGGGGGGAGGGATGGTGGGATGAGTGCCCGGGGGGGGATGGTGGGATGAGTGCCTGGGGGGAGGGATGGTGGGATGAGTGCCCGGGGGGGAATGGTGGGATGAGTGCCTGGGGGGAGGGATGGTGGGATGAGTGCCCGGGGGAAGGGATGGTGGGATGAGTGCCCGGGGGGGAGGGATGGTGGGATGAGTGCCCGGGGGGGGGGGAGGGATGAGTGCCGGGGGGGGGAGGGATGGTGGGATGAGTGCCTGGGGGGAGGGATGGTGGGATGAGTGCCCGGGGGGATGGTGGGATGAGTGCCGGGGGGGAGGGATGGTGGGATGAGTGCCCGGGGGGGGGGTGGGATGAGTGCCTGGGGGGAGGGATGGTGGGATGAGTGCCCGGGGGGGATGGTGGGATGAGTGCCGGGGGGGGAGGGATGGTGGGATGAGTGCCCGGGGGGGATGGTGGGATGAGTGCCTGGGGGGAGTGATGGTGCGATGAGTGCCTGGGGGGAGGGATGGTGGGATGAGTGCCCGGGGGGGGGTGGTGGGATGAGTGCCGGGGGGGGAGGGATGGTGGGATGGGTGCCCGGGGGGGAGGGATGAGTGCCAGGGGGGGGGGAGGGATGGTGGGATGAGTGCCCGGGGGGGATGGTGGGATGAGTGCCCGGGGGGGATGGTGGGATGAGTGCCGGGGGGGAGGGATGGTGGGATGAGTGCCCGGGGGGGGGTGGTGGGATGAGTGCCTGGGGGGGGGGGTGGTGGGATGAGTGCCCGGGGGGAGGGATGGTGGGATGAGTGCCCGGGGGGAGGGATGGTGGGATGAGTGCCCGGGGGGGATGGTGGGATGAGTGCCCGGGAGGGATGGTGGGATGAGTGCCTGGGGGGAGGGATGGTGGGATGAGTGCCCGGGGGGGATGGTGGGATGAGTGCCCGGGAGGGATGGTCGGATGAGTGCCTGGGGGGAGGGATGGTGGGATGAGTGCCTGGGGGGGGGGGTGGTGGGATGAGTGCCTGGGGGCTGGGGGGTGAGTCCCTTAACATTAGCAGCCCCCCCCCCCCTTTAGAGATCCCATTAGCTGAGTGAATATCAGTGCTGTGGCGGCAGGACTCTGAGTGAACTGCGGGGGGAGGGGGGGGGCCGCTGCTGGATTGTAGCTGAGAGCCCACGGCCAACACAAACACAGGTATGCTGCTGGAATCCCCCCCCCTCCTCTCCCCCCGCAGCGCCGCATACCTGTGTTTGTGTTGGCCGTGGGCTCTCAGCTACAATCCAGCAGCGGCCCCCCCCCCCCCCCCCCCCCGCAGTTCACTCAGAGTCCTGCCGCCACAGCACTCACCAGTCCGGAGCACAGTGCGTGCTTGAAATTCCCCCCTCCATCTCAATGTGCCGCTGCTGGAAGAGAGCTCACGGTTGGCCACAAACACAGCTATGCTGGTGGTGGCGGAGCTGGCTGGCAGTACTAGCGGCGGCGGGACTCGGGAGTGCTGATGCGTGGGATGGAGCCGGGAAGTAACACTTACCTTCTTGGCGCCGCTCCTCAATAATGCCCCCACACGCTACAGAGAGATGCCGCCGGAAGTCATGTGACGATCCGCCCACTGACCTCTGCTCCGGTCCTGCCAATCCCATGATAGCTAGCGGACATGCTAGCAAATCAAATGAAGTGGGAGTGTGTGCGGGCGCACAGCTTGCGCCCTGCACACGCCCTAAACACGGGCAAATCAGCTTCCCAGCCTGCGATCGGCTGATTGCAGGCTGGGAAGCTTCCCATAGACCGCCGCATGTCCGGCGCCTGGTCACTCTTAAAGTGACATTTAAAAAAAAAAAAAAAAAAAAAAAAAATTTTTCCTTCCACAGCTTGGGGGGCGGCGCCCGAGCGCCCCCTATGGGCGGGCCGCCACTGGAAGAGACGTATATATGTTGTCCTCCATCCACAACGATTCTTTTGTTGAAACCCGCAGAAGGCGTGGCACCACCATCCAAAAACCCACCTGCATTCAGGACTACAATTTGTTCATGGGGGGAGTCGACTTAAACGACCAAATGTTGGAACCATACCTTGCCACAAGACGCACGTACCATTGGTACAAAAAGGTAGCAATTTATTTTTTTCATTTGGCCGTCTACAACTCCCATATTGTTTACCGCAAATCAACCCAAAACCCCCTACCCTTCCTTGGCTACCTGGTGGAAATTACCACTTCCCTGATATTCCCGAACGACCTGCCCCAAAACATCCGATCGGATGTTCTGAATCGGCTCTCCGAACGGCACTTCCCGGATAAGATCCCTCCCACAGCATCAGGCCGACGAGCTCAAAAAAAATGTAGAGTGTGTACCAGTGGAGGAATCAGACGGGACACAGTTTATTATTGTGCAGAGTGTCCTTCACAACCAGGCCTCTGTATAATTGACTGTTTCAAACGTTACCATACTAAACTAAAGTATTAGTTTAGTATGGTAAACGTAATCCTCCGTTCCTGCCTTCTCACCCCTTATGCCACTGCCTGCTTTTGTAACTGACCCCGGCTTGTTATTGGACCACCCTTCTGCCTAATGATTTTGCAATACCGCTGCCTGATTTGGAATTGACCCTGGACTGTTTTTCGACCATTCTTCTGCCTAACGATTCTGTACTGCCTCTGCCTGATCTGGAACTGACCTCGGACTGTTTGACCATGCCTTTTGCCTGCCTCTTGGACTGATCTTGTACCCTGCTACTGAACTAGTGGGATTCAACACAGGGGTCTCACATATGTGAGGGGCGCCAGAAAAGTTTTTCTGGATGAAGAAAACTTTTTTGTTTTCTCATGCTAGATTAGGGTCTGGTTGCCCGGAGGCTTCAAAGAGATTTGGGTGGGAGAAGCCTCTACCCCTGTCCCCATTCTGTCCTGAACGAGGCCCTCCTTCTGCCTGCTGCCTGTAGGACCTATGCCATCATGCCTCTGCCTGTTGCATGAACTGACCACCTGCAGTATCCCTGCCTGGACGTTGCTGACCAAGTCCCTGCCTGCTGCCTGGACCAGTGCTATCCTGCTGTGTAGAACTGCGCTACTATTACCAAGGTAATCTTTTGTTTACGCTTTGCTCAGCATAATGTATTTTGGGGTGTAATTCTTGGTATGTGCATGCTATGTGTCTCTGGAACACCTGACGGTGTTCCTTGCATGTTGGATCTCTATATGTGGTCAGGCTGTGTAGAAGTCTCACACATGGGGTATCGTTTTACTCAGGAGGAGTAGCAGAATGTATTTTGGGGTGTCATTTTTGCTATGTACATGCTATGTGTTGGAAATATCTTATCAATGGACAACTTTGTGTAAAAAAAATGCGTTTTCATTTTTTTTCCACATATTCCAAAAACTTCTGGAAAAAAATGAACTGTTCAAAAGACTCATTATGCCTCATAGATTATACGTTGGGGTGTTAGCTTTCCAAAATGGGGTCATTTTGTGGGTAATTCCATTGTCCTGGTGTTGCAGGGCCTTCAAACGTGTAATAGGTTGTCAACTAGTTAGATGTGCAATTTATGCTCCTAAAACCCCTGATGGCGCTCCCTGCATGTTGGGCATCTGTATGTGGCCAGGCAGTGAAAAAGTCTCACACATGGGGTATCGTTTTACTCAGGAGGAATAGCAGAATGTATTTTGGGGTGTCATTTTTGCTATGTACATGCTATGTGTTGGAAATATCTTATCAATGGACAACTTTGTGTAAAAAAAATGCGTTTTCATTTTTTTTCCACATATTCCAAAAACTTCTGGAAAAAAATTAACCGTTCAAAAGACTCATTATGCCTCATAGATTATACGTTGGGGTGTTAGCTTTCCAAAATGGGGTCATTTTGTGGGTAATTCCATTGTCCTGGTGTTCCAGGGCCTTCAAACGTGTAATAAGTTGTCAGCTAGTTAGATGTGCAATTTATGCTTCTAAAACCCCTGATGGCGCTCCCTGCAGGTTGGGCATCGGTATGTGGCCAGGCAGTGGAAAAGTCTCACACATGGGGTATCGTTTTACTCAGGAAGAGTAGCAGAATGTATTTTGGGGTGTCATTTGTGGTATGCACATGCCATGTGAGAGAAATAAGCAATTACAATGACACTTTTGAGAAATTTTTTAAATAAAAAATAAAAATCTTAATTTTGCAAAGTGTTTTGGGAAAAAATGACAACTTCAAATAACTCACCATGCCTCTTACTAAATACCTTCGGATGTCTACTTTCCAAAAAGGGGTTATTTGGGGGGAATTTGTACTTTCCTGGCTTGTTAGGGTCTCAAGAAATGAGATAGGCCTTCAAAACATCAGGTGTGATCAGATGTGATAATTTATTATGATTTGCACTATAGCTTGTAGACTCTAAAACTTTCACACAGACCAAATAATTTCCCAAAAAATTGGGTTATTTTTATCAAAGACGTGTAGCAGTATAAATTGTGGCCAAAATTTATGAAGAAAATTTAATATTTTGCAAAATGTTATCACAGAAACTAAGAAAAAAACTTTTTTTTTCTAAATTTTCGGTCTTTTTTCATTAATAGCGCAAAAAATAAAAAACCCAGAGGTGATCAAATACCACCAAAAGAAAGCTCTATTTGTGGGAAAAAAAGGACAAAAAAATCATTTGGGTACAGTGTTGCATGACTGAGTAATTGTCATTCAAAATGTGAGAGCCCTGAAAGCTGAAAATTGGTCTGGTCAGGAGAGTGTTTAAGTGCCCAGTATGGAAGTGGTTAAATAATTGTTGTCAGAATTTCCGACAACAAATGTTTTATAGCATGCTTTCAAATTTTCCAACAACAAATGTGTCTTGTTGGATTATCCGATCGTGTGTACACAAGTCAATCGGAAAAAAATCCAAAGTACAAACACGCATGCTCTGAACCAATACTAACCATCATGCCGCGTACACAGGATCGGTCCATCCGATGAGAACGGACCGATGGACCGTTTTCATCAGTTAACCGATGATGCTGACTGATGGTCCGTCGCGCCTACACACCATCGATTAAAAAAAACTATTGTGTCAGAACGCGGTGACGTAAAACACAAAGACATGCTGAAAAAAACGAAGTTCAATGCTTCCAAGCATGTGTCGACTTGATTCTGAGCATGCGTGGATTTTTAACCGATGGTTGTGCCTACTAACGATCGGTTTTGACCTATCGGTTAGGAATCCATCGGTTAAATTTAAAGCAAGTTTGCTTTTTTTTTAACCGATGGTTAAATAACCGATGGCGTCCACACACGATCGGTTTTGACCGATGAAAACGGTCCATCCGACCATTCTCATCGGTTTAACCTATCGTGTGTACGTGGCATAAGGCAACATTAGCAGAAGTTGCCCAAAGGGTGGAGCTAAAGAGCTGAAAAACCATGTAGTTTTGTGTATGTTGGCTGAAAAAGTTTTGCCGTCTGTATGCATACCAACTCCATGGATTTGTCCGATGGAAATGCGATCGCGTGTATGAGGCTTTACGGGTTCCATTTCACTGTTGGCACACTTCATGTACCTTTGTACATTAGTGATCAGTATGTTTACTTGGCCTTTAAATGTGCAGCAAAGCAAACTTGGCAGAACATAACATTAACGCACCTTTTACTTTGGGGAACCTGCTTTTGATTTGAACTTATTTTTATTGCCTTGGTGTATTTATTGAGAAGCCTCATCATGTCAAACGAGAGTGCAGGCTATGTAGAATGGAGAACAGTGGCTTTTCATCAGTGATGAAGGATAGCAGATAAAATATTAAAATGGTTCTGCACTACAAAAAATAAATAAAGTTAGCAGGTAGAGAGGAAAAGTTCCTTCACCATCGCAGACTCTTCAGAAAAGCTGGAACAATTGATTTATTTTCTATAGAGAATTCAATCTACTGCTTATCAGTTTGTAAGATAAGCAATTATAAAAGCTCACTTGGCTGAACAAAACATTTTCCTATCTTGTAAAACATCAAGAACACCATAAAATAATACTTCATTTCAGGACATAACACTTCTTGGTGATGAATGTTTATCACTTTTAGATTATAGTACGGGGTTGGTCACTTCCAAGATGTTGCTTGTTTTCTTATTTATTCCTGCCTGATTCTCCTTCCAACTGTAATGGGACACAAATTGCTTAGATTATGGCTTTGTAATTATAAAATCCCATTACGGTCGGCATAGGCATGGTATGGGGATGGGACAACTTTCCCTGAGGTAAGGCACTAAGTGCAGGAGAGCTTTGCAGTACACAAGACAGTTTTATGCGGTGCTCTTGTCATTCTCAATGTTAGATTTTTACATTAATCTCGAGCTAAATCAATCTACACATGAGGTGGGAGAATATTTGCAAGTATGGCAGCATACAGTTGTGAAAGTTAGACATTAAGGCCCGGATTCACAAAGCACTTGTGCTGACGTATCTCCAGATACGCCGCATAAGTGCTAATAAGCGCCGTCGTGCCCATAAACTAAGATACGTCTAAAAACAGGCTTTATCCCACCAACATAACTTGCCTATGCCGGCGTAGAGTGGGCGCATATTTACGCTGGACGCATTTGGCGCTCCCATTGATTTTCTTTTCAAATATGCAAATGAGGGAAATACGCCGATTCACGAACGTACGTGCGCCCGACGCAGTGCGCGTAAAGTCATACGTCCGGCGTAAATTTATGCCCCATAAAGGAGGTGTAACTCAGCAGCATCTATGCAAAGGGCTGCACCAGGGAACACAAGCCAGCGTATTTTACGTAGTTTACGTTGGATGGGAATATGGCTGAGCGTAGGTTATGTTCACGCCGTAGGCAGTGATCCGACGTATCTTAGGGAGTAGTTCCGACGTGATTCTTAGCATGCGCACTGGGATGCGTCCACAGGACGGTGCATGCGCCGTTTGTTATACGTATCTGTCTGGCGCTCGGCCCATCATTTGCATGGGGTCACGACTCATTTGCATGGCTCACGCCCACTTCCACCTACGCCGGCTTACGCCTAGGAAACCCAGCGCAGTTTTGGAAGCACTGGCTTTGTGAATTCAGTGCTTGCCTCTCTGCGCTGTGTGGGCGTAGCGTACACGAGATACGCTACGGTGGCATAAATGTGCGCCGCTGTCTGTGAATCCGGGCCATCGTTTGGGCTTGATCCACTTAAAGCAGTGGTTCTCAACCTGGGGGTCGAATGATGATTTGCCAGGGGTCACTGAATCCTGGCCTGTTCCTAAAGCCCACACCACTCTCCCAGCCTTTTTGTGGCCACCCAGCAGCAGGGCTGTCCATGGCGCCTGTGGCCGCCCAGATGGGCTGTTCCTGGAGCCCGCGGCCGCCCACTCAGCCTCTACGCAGCCACCCAATCAGTTTACGGCATGGCTGGGGGACAGAGACTAGAGGTCAGATGACTGGTGAGGAATGTGAAGTAGGAGGGGCTGGAGGAGACCCTATCTCCTGATTTCGATAGAGGTGTCACTGCTACGTGACACCAGAGAGTTGGAGAAATAGTTAAGCCAGAGACACAGTGAGTAACACTACCTGTGATTATAGTTGCCATTAAAAGTCCCCACTACAGTGCTCAGATCAGCAGATGACCTTGATCAAGAGCACCTAAGTTGGCTGATCAGAACTCCCCCCAACATTGCCACTCATCCCAACTCCCCTCCCCCAACCAAGGAGTAAGAGAAGGAATACAAATAGAGAATACATGGAAAGGAGAGGAAAAGAAGGGGGGTGACAAAGAAAAAGGGAGAGAAGGAATAAGAGAAAGAACAACAAAGACAGCTAAAGAGAGGGATGGGGAAAACAGATAAAAATAAATTAGGATAAAGAGAGATAAAAGGAAAAGAAAGGAGAACAAAGAGAAAGAGTGGTACATCCTAAAATGTACCATAAGAGGTTTTAGTACTGTTTGAGTGGAAGGGACTCTGGGAGAGTGTAACGCTATTAGCGTTAATTTATGTACTAGGAGCGCAGCTTTACCTAATATGACAGCTGCGCTCCATTCACAAAGACATCCGCGTCACTTCCGGTACGCGGACGTCTGCGCTCCACGCTGGAACGCGGAAGTGCGTTCCAGTGTGCGGCGCTCGGCGTGCATGGGAGACCGGGCTATTTAAACCTCCAGCACTGGCGACAGGTTGTTGGAATATTCTTGTTGGACCCTGCCGCCACCTGGAGACCCTCCACCAACCTACAGCAACCTTGAAGTTCACTTTTGTGGGACACTTGGATCCAGACCTCATTACTATATTGCATAGAAGGACCACCAGCTCTGCATACTGCTAAGGAGAAACTATTAGCACCTGTGCTAACTATCCCAATCTGGACTATCTCCTAACCGCAAGTATATTCTGATCATATTACTGCATATTGGGATTACCATCTACTCCTGTGCAAACAGTCCTGGTCCATACTATCTCTTAAGCTATATGAGTATATAGAGCATATTACTGCATATTGGGATTACCATCTACTCCTGTGCAAACAGCCCTGGTTTATACTACCTCTTAAGCTGCATGAGTATATAGAGCATATTACTACATATTGGGATTACCATCTACTCCTGTGCAAACAGTCCTGGTTTATACTACCTCTTAAGCTGCATGAGTATATAGAGCATAATACTGCATATTGGGATTACCATCTACTCCTGTGCAAACAGACCTGGTCCTCACTACCTCGTAACTGCTTGTGTATAAAGACTATTTTGCCACATAGGAAGTGTTGCAATCCATACTCTGCACTATCTCTTTCTCTCTCACTCAGAAACGCATATTTACTATTCAGATACTTGCTTTAATTATATTGGGACTTCTTTCTAGAAGTTATATCAAGAGTGCTAATTTTCTACTTGACTCAAGTTCGCCACCTATATATACAGAAAGCACCTACTAAAGACTTATCTTTATATATTCCTAGATAAAAGATACAACATAGTTTAACAAGTATTAAACTATTACTACATGTTTTGCTCCAATCAGAGGATATGATGATATAGACCCCATACTCTTATAGTTCAGTGAGAGTGAGCTGGTGGTTAATTCTGATAGGCCTCTACACCTGGAGTCTAAACTTGAGACAGAGTGTTCTCAGAATCAGGGTCGTAACATAATATTCTAACCTCTTTAAATAAAAAAAAAAAAAAAAAAAAAAAGGAAACATTCAAGATGGATTCAGCTGAACTTGCAAATCATTTAGTTACACTCTCCCAAAGAGTGGATAACCTGACTGCTAACATGAATGAATTGCGTGTTCAGAATGATACCTTACGCAATCTCAATCATGCACAAGCTAGAGACAGACCTGAAGCTAAGGTCTGCCCACCAGAACTTTTTTCTGGTGAAAGGAAGAATTATAAACAATTCATTAGTTCATGTCGTTTGATGTACGAATTACGTCCGCGCACTTATTACTCTGATAGAATAAAGATCCTCACTTTAGTTACCTATCTCAGAGGTGAACCCAGAGTGTGGGCTGATACATACATAGAAGAACATGGAGATCTTTTGGGAGCTTTTGATACTTTCATTAATGAGATGTCTCTCTTATATGAAGAGCCTAACAAACAGCTAACAGCTGAAAATTCAATCAGAACCCTCAAACAGGGTAAGAGGCCTGTGGAGGACGTTATTTCAGAATTTAAATGTTGGAGCAGGGAGACCCAATGGTCAGAGATTGCTCTTAGAAATCAATTTCGTTTGGGTTTATCAGAGGCTATGAAGGATGAGCTTGCTCGCGTTGTGCTCCCTGATACTCTAGAAGACCTCATGCACCTATCAGTGACTATTGATCGCCGTCTGCGTGAGAGAAAGGCAGAACGTGCAAATACATACCCAGTCACTTCCTTCAGGAGATTCAGATCGCCTTCAAAAGAGTCTCCAATGGAACTTGGAACTATAAGAGGACCTTTGACTCCAGCAGAAAAGCAACGCCGTAGAGCCAATAATCTATGTCTTTATTGTTCAGCTCCAGACCACATTGTGTCTACCTGTCCTCTACTTAAGAAAAACTCTGAAGGTAAATTTTCCCACATTAATAAATTAGACTCATCCCTTTCCACGTCTAATCGATATATCTTTATCCTTCTTACTCTACAGTGGGATCAAGAAGAGATTTCCATTGAAGCAATGGTCGACAGCGGAGCCTGCGGCAACTTTATAGATTCAAGTATTGTAGAATCAAATAAAATTCCCTGTGTGTTTAAGCAAAATCCAGTGTCACTCACTTTTATTGATGGGTCCAGTTCAACTCATGGTCCTGTTATATCTCAGACATCTCCCCTAAAGGTTACATGTGCCACTGGTCATTCTGAGACCCTCAAATTTGATATTATTTCCTCACCTGTCTTTCCCATTGTTCTAGGCCTCCCATGGTTGCTTCTTCATCAGCCTATTTTCTTATGGTCCACCAAATCAATTTCTTTACAGTCTGATTATTGTAAACAGTTCTGTTATTCCCCATGCATCATCTCTTTCTCTGACGCCATTCCACATGACCTACCTGAATATTTACATGATTTCCTTGATGTATTCAGTAAGACTAATGCAGATAAACTTCCTCCACATAGAATTTACGACTGTCCCATAGACCTTATTCCCGACAGTCCTATTCCTACTGCTCGAATCTACCCCCTCTCTCAACCAGAGCTTGTACATTTAAAAGAGTACCTCGATGAGAATCTAAAAAAGGGGTTTATTAGGAACTCCACCTCTTCAGCAAGTGCAGCTCTCTTTTTTGTAAAAAATAAAGATGGTTCACTCCGACCAATCATTGATTATCGTTCCCTCAATAATATCACTGTAAAAAATAGATACCCATTACCACTCATTCCGGAACTCATTGAGCGTCTACAGAACGCCAAGATCTATACAAAACTGGACCTCAGAGGTGCATATAATCTGATCAGGATCCGTTCGGGTGACGAATGGAAAACTGCCTTCAAAACCCGATATGGCCTTTTTGAGTATTGTGTAATGCCTTTTGGTTTATGTAACGCTCCAGCAACTTTTCAGTGGTTCATTAATGATATTTTTCACGATCTACTTGATATTTGCGTTGTAATTTATTTGGACGACATCTTAATTTATTCTGAGAATCAGGATGAACATCACAAACATGTGCGCTGGGTTCTGGCTAGGCTTAGGACACACTCTTTGTATGCAAAACTTGAAAAGTGTGTATTCAATCAAACTACTATTTCCTTCTTGGGTTACCAAATTACTCCTAGTGGAGTTCAGATGGATCGATCTAAGGTAGATTGTATTCTGTCCTGGCCTTCACCACAAACTAGGAAAGCTCTTCAGAGATTTCTTGGTTTTTCAAATTACTACAGAAAGTTCATAAAGAACTTTTCAGCTATTGTGAGACCATTAACCAGCTTAACCAGTTCAAAGATACCTTTTGTTTGGAATGATGATGCACAGAAATCTTTTGACACACTCAAGAATAGTTACACTTCTGCTCCTATTCTTCAATTGCCAAATCCATCATACCATTTTACATTAGAAGTAGATGCTTCGCATTTTGCTCTTGGCGCTGTACTCTCCCAACAACCTACATTATCGGAACCACTACATCCAGTTGCCTTTTTTTCCAGGACACTCTCCTCAGCGGAAAAAAATTATCCTATTGGCGAGAAAGAATTACTAGCAATAAGAGATGCTCTCTCTAACTGGAGACATTTGCTGGAGGGTTCAACACATACTATCACCATCCTCACTGATCATCGAAATTTACAACACTTAAAATCTTGCAAGACTCTCTCTGCCCGTCAAGTCAGATGGAGTCTATTTTTTGATAGATTCAATTTTGTTATTTCCTACCTTCCTGGTACCCAAAATACTAAAGCAGACTCTTTGTCTCGTATGCATGAAGAACAAACATTGGAGATTCCACCATTTTCAATTATTCCATCCAATAGGATTCTGGGTACTACTATGACCTTCAATAAGTTGCTTATTCAAACCCTCACTAAAGAGAGATCTCATTTACCTATGGGTTTACAACAAGAGTCTAACGGACTATTAACTTTTAACAACAAGATATATGTTCCACCAAAATTGCAACTTATGTTACTAAAACAACTTCATGATGCTCCACTTGCAGGACATCCTGGCATTACTAAGACCCTTCATCTAGTCAAGAGAAATTACTGGTGGCCAAATCTCACAAAGACAGTTCAGGACTATGTTAATTCTTGTCAGACCTGTGCCACCAACAAACATTCTAGAAAACCTCCCTATGGTCTATTAACTTCTATCCCAGTACCAAATAGACCTTGGGACGTTATTTCTATGGATTTCATAGTTGACCTCCCAAGGTCAAATGGAACAAACACCATCATGGTCACAGTTGATGTTTTAACAAAGATGGCCCATTTTGTACCTTTGAAGAGGTTACCAACCTCTCAAGAGACGGCAAAGGCTTTCATATCCAATATTCTTAAACTTCATGGCTTACCATCTCAGATCATTTCAGATAGAGGCTCACAATTTATTTCTAGATTCTGGAAAGCTCTCTGTCAAACGCTACAAATAGATCATCGCATGTCTACCGCCTATCACCCCCAAACTAATGGGCAAACAGAACGGGTAAATCAAACACTGGAACAATATCTGCGCTGTTACTGCACCCACCTCCAAGACGACTGGTTTCATTTACTTCCACATGCAGAATTTGCTTACAACAACGCCTCCAGTTCATCCTCCCAGTTTTCACCTTTTTACGCAAATTATGGTTTTCATCCTAATAATTTACCGTCTACTTTTCCTTCAACTAATGTCCCTGCTGTTCAGAATCTTTTATCAACAATAAAGGATACTCTAGATACTCTCCGTTCTAATCTTGAAGATGCGCAGATTAGACAAAAGAAGTACTACGATTCTCATAGAACAAAACCCCCATCTTATAAGATTGGAGATTTGGTATGGTTATCTACTAGGAATTTACGACTCAAGATTCCTTCTAAGAAACTTGGCCGTCAGTACACGGGACCTTTTCCAATTTCCCACATCATTAACAATAATGCTGTCAGATTAATTCTACCCTCCGATTGGAAGATTCATCCATCCTTCCATGTTTCATTAATTAAACCTTTCAAACCAAACCCTTTTCCAAACAGAGATCCACAACCTCCTCCACCAGTTCAAGTTTTTGGTGAGACTGAATATCAAGTAGAGAAAATTTTGGATTCTAGGAGGAGAGGTTCTTCCATTCAATACTTGATTCGTTGGAAAGGCTATTCTCCCACAGATGATTCCTGGGAATGCTCATCAGATATTCATGCCCCTAGACTTATTAAGCAGTTCCATCACAAATATCCTGATAAACCATCTCCTATTAGGCGCCCCGGATGGGCCCCCTTGAGGAGGGGAGTATGTAACGCTATTAGCGTTAATTTATGTACTAGGAGCGCAGCTTTACCTAATATGACAGCTGCGCTCCATTCACAAAGACATCCGCGTCACTTCCGGTACGCGGACGTCTGCGCTCCACGCTGGAACGCGGAAGTGCGTTCCAGTGTGCGGCGCTCGGCGTGCATGGGAGACCGGGCTATTTAAACCTCCAGCACTGGCGACAGGTTGTTGGAATATTCTTGTTGGACCCTGCCGCCACCTGGAGACCCTCCACCAACCTACAGCAACCTTGAAGTTCACTTTTGTGGGACACTTGGATCCAGACCTCATTACTATATTGCATAGAAGGACCACCAGCTCTGCATACTGCTAAGGAGAAACTATTAGCACCTGTGCTAACTATCCCAATCTGGACTATCTCCTAACCGCAAGTATATTCTGATCATATTACTGCATATTGGGATTACCATCTACTCCTGTGCAAACAGTCCTGGTCCATACTATCTCTTAAGCTATATGAGTATATAGAGCATATTACTGCATATTGGGATTACCATCTACTCCTGTGCAAACAGCCCTGGTTTATACTACCTCTTAAGCTGCATGAGTATATAGAGCATATTACTACATATTGGGATTACCATCTACTCCTGTGCAAACAGTCCTGGTTTATACTACCTCTTAAGCTGCATGAGTATATAGAGCATAATACTGCATATTGGGATTACCATCTACTCCTGTGCAAACAGACCTGGTCCTCACTACCTCGTAACTGCTTGTGTATAAAGACTATTTTGCCACATAGGAAGTGTTGCAATCCATACTCTGCACTATCTCTTTCTCTCTCACTCAGAAACGCATATTTACTATTCAGATACTTGCTTTAATTATATTGGGACTTCTTTCTAGAAGTTATATCAAGAGTGCTAATTTTCTACTTGACTCAAGTTCGCCACCTATATATACAGAAAGCACCTACTAAAGACTTATCTTTATATATTCCTAGATAAAAGATACAACATAGTTTAACAAGTATTAAACTATTACTACATGTTTTGCTCCAATCAGAGGATATGATGATATAGACCCCATACTCTTATAGTTCAGTGAGAGTGAGCTGGTGGTTAATTCTGATAGGCCTCTACACCTGGAGTCTAAACTTGAGACAGAGTGTTCTCAGAATCAGGGTCGTAACAGAGAGCTAAATGTCTGTGGGTTAGAGGCGCAAATTACTTGTCTTGCCTTGGGTGCTGACAACCCATGAAAATAATTTTACTGTTAGGGGTCCCCACAATTTGGAAATTTTATCAAGGGGTCACGGCACTAGAAAGGTTGAGAACCACTGCTTTACGGTGGCGTAATGTGCGCCTGCTCTCTGTTAATCTGGGCCATGATCTCCACCTTTGTCCCTCACAGAACGGCAGTCTGCCTTGTTTACATAGGCAGACGGCCATTCTGCCTCCCCTGTGAATGATCATGGCTGGCCGGCAGCCATCGTGGCTGCTGATTGGCTCCCGCTGTGTCCAATCACAATGGGAGCCGGTGGCGTGCGCCCACGCCCCAGGCTCACTGCATAAAGTCACGTACCTGTACGTGATTTTGTGCAGGAGGGCCGCCCTGTCACAGTATATCTGAGTGGCGCGTACCTTCGTGGATCGAAAACGACGCGAACTCCACCCAGCGGGCGCCAAAGTATTGCACCTACGATCCGAAGGCGTACGAAGCCGTACGCCTGTCGGATCGAAGCCAGAAGCCGTTGTATCTTGGTTTGAGGATTCAAACTAAAGATACGATGCGGCGTACTTCTTCTGTGAATCTGGCCCACAGTGTCTACAAAATAGGGGATCGTTTTATGGCATTTTTATTATTATAATTTTAGCAGGAATTTATTATTATATATTTTTTTACTAGTAATGGCGGCGATCTGCGATTTTTATCGTGACTGCAGCTTTATGGCGGAAACATCGGACACTTTTGACACATTTTTGGGACCATTGTCATTTTTACAGCGATCAGTGCTATAAAAATGCACCGATTACTGTGAAAATGAGACTGGCAGTGAAGGGGTTAACCACTAGGTGGCGCTGAAGGGGTTACGTGTGTACTAGGGGGTGATTCTAACTGTTAGGGGGAGGAGCTACCAGTGACACGTTACTGATTACTGTTCCCGATCACAGGGAACAGTAGATCACTGACGTGGCACTAGGCAGAACAGGGGGATGCCTTGTTTACAAAGGCATCCCCCTGTTCTGCCTTTGCCGACCGTAATCGCAGGCCGCCTGGGAACATCGGGTTCCCAGGACCCGTGGGCGCACTCACGAGGCACACTGTGCATGCGCCCACTGGGCGGCAAATTTAAAGGGACGTACATGTACGCCCATTTGCCTGCCCATGCCAATGTGTCGACATATATCGCTGTGCGCTGGTCGGCAAGTGGTTAAGTGGTTAAACAATTTCTAATGCACACCATTTTATAGGCATAAATAAAAAATGTACATTTAAATTGTAATTACCGTTATAATTAATCTAAACTTGCTTTTGATATTTTAATTATCTTTTTCATAGCAAGTGATTATTTACACCAGAGACTGACAAATATATTTGTCAACTCTGTTAAAAAAAAATAAAGTTCATCACTTTAGCAGCAAATCTTTATATCACACTGCACAGCAGCTGGAATCTAACAGCGGGAAAAAAAATTATTCACAGATCAAACAATTAAAGTAAATAAGCTTTAAAAATCACTGGAACACAAAAAGCAGAACCAGGGGTGTAACTACAGATCATAAGATCCAATAGAAATTTCTTGATGGGGGGACATCCTGCCTCTCTCTGTGTCACCTGGCTGTGCCAACTGTGACAATACTGTCACTGATCTAAAGGCCCGTACACACGGTCTGACTTTTTGCCAACAAACTTTAAAATGAGCAAGTTTTCAGAATGGTCCGACCGTGTGGACGCTCCATCGGACAAACTTTTTCGGGTTTCATCGGACAAAAAGTTCAGTCTGCAAACGGACAAACTTTACGTCAACAAGAGTCCAATGGTGCCTAGTCCGACCGTGTGTACAGCAAGCAATCGGACTTTTGTACAAAGTACAAACGTGCATGCTCAGAAGCAAAGACCAGACGGAAGCGTTCTGTCTGGTAAAACTAGCGTTCGCATTTGAAAGAGCACATTCGTGACACGGCAAGTTCTGAAATCAAGAAAAGCAGCGCACATTTTCTTCTTCTTTATAATGTGATAATACTAAAAGCTGCTTTGCTGGTGATACTGACGGAGTAAAAACAAATGTCTTTACTTTGGATTTGTGTATTTTGGTTATATGAATCAAACATATTTCTATATTTTTTTGTGGGTCAAGTTAGCACAACCCCATTGCGCAACATGTCTGCTTGACGAACGGACATTCAGAAACGAACAAAATTGCACGAAACTTAAAATGGCGAATGCACACAGATGAAACCTCTACTAACTCTCGATTAGCAGAAGGAGCCCAAAGGGTAACGCCGAAGAATTTAACTTCCTCTTTTAAACTCTCGTCAGTACGTTGAAACGTCACTACGTTCGTGTTTGTTGCCAAAAAAGTCAGAGCGTGTGTATGCTATGAGTGTGACCGGACAACTCCCTTCGGACAAAAATCCAAGGGAAAGTTTGTTTGATGTCCGATCGTGTGTACGAGGCTTAAGGATCTAGGTCAGTGGTTCACAACCTTTCTAGTGCTGTGACCCATTGATAAAATTTCCCAAGTTGTGGGGACCCCTAACAGTAAAATTATTTTCCTAGCGTGGGTTGTCAGCACCCAAGGCAAGACAAGTAATTTGCGCCCCCTAACCCAAAGACATTTAGCGCTCTGAGTCCCTTCCACGTGTACAGTATTAAAACCCATTATGGTACATTTTGGGATGCACCACCCTCTCTTCTCCTTTCTTTCCCTTTTATCTCTCTCCATAGTAACTTTTTTTCCCCATCCCTCTCTAGCTGTCTTTCGTGTTCTTCCTCTTATGCCGCGTACACACCATCGCTTTCTGCGATGGAAAAAAACGTCATTTTCAAAAACGTCAATTTAATTGACCGTGTGTGGGCAAAAACGTCGTTTTATGTCTTCTAAAAAACGACAGAAAAAAATTGAAGCATGCTTCAATTTTATGTGTCGTTTTTGGCCGACGTCGTTTTCTGTGTTCTAAACATTGACCGTGTGTACGTAAAAACGTCGATTTAAGCCCGCGCATGCTCAGAAGCAAGTTAGGAGACGGCAGCGCTCATTCATGTAAAACGACTGTTCAGAATGGAATCAGCACATTCGTTAAGGTGTTTTTCAGCTTATAGACAAGAAAATAAAGCGCTTCTTTAACCCCTGCTTTTAACTGCTACCCAGAAATGGACGTTTGTTGCGGCTGATCTTGTTGCATAGTTATGACAAGCTTTTAATTAGTTTCTTTCTTGTTTGATAATGTTTATGTTTGTGTTCTGTTATTTAGTTGTATCTTCCATCTTAAACATTTTAAATATATATATTGGTCCACCTTTTTTTTTATTTTTTAATTTTTGTCACCAATTTGATTAGTAATCTCTATTTTGTGTTTATTTAGGAGTGTGTGAAGTGTCTGCAACAACCTAATTTTTTAGTTAACTCACCCACAAGCATGTTTTTTTACCTTGTTAATGTTTGCATTATTTATTTTGTAATGGGTCTGCCCACTCAATACTGATCTCTCAAATCTACAATAAAGAAACATGTTGAAATTTGGCTGAAAAATAAATTTTTATTTTAGTCTTCATAAAAATTTCCAAAAAAAAAAGTGGCAACCCAAAAACACAACATAATAAAAACAAAGATGCCAAGGTAGGCAGCACTTTAGAGCATGCTTGTTTTTTTCTGAAAACAAGGGTCCCCGAAGCCACAAATACAGCCTGTGAGTCCACATTAAAATTCCATCAGGGGCACCGTATTATTTCTTCGCCCTTTTCTTCCCAGCAGCCTTCCCTGCAGTCTTCCCTGCAGCCTTCCCGGTAGCCCGAGTCCTTGGGGGCTGGGTTCCTGGAGGAGATGAGGTGGCAGGAGCCAGAGCAGCCTCATGAGGTGGAGGAGCAGGAGCAGGTGCAGGAGCAGGAGCAGGAGCAGGAGCAGGAGCAGGAGGAGCAGCAAGGACAGGAGGAGCAATCCGCACAATGTGGGTGTCGTCATCGAGCTGCCCCAGGGACGCCATGGTTATGGCTTGGAAGATGAGGAGTTCGCAGCGCACACGCTGGCTCTGCTCCAGATTGTACATCTTGGCTGCAATGAGCGCTGCGAACCCCTCAACTTCACTGGGTGGCTCTCGGATGGCTGCAGTAGCTTGGCGAAGCAGGCCCTGGGTCTCCTCCTCCATTTGGCGCATACTCCTGAGCCGTTTATTAGGATTGCGGAATGGAGGGATCCGGGAGATGGTATCCCGCCGGCGTGCCTCCTGGGTCCCACTGGGGCCTGCCACCTCCTGGCTCCCAGTGGGCTCTGCCACCTCCTGCCTTGCAGTTGGCCCTGGCTCCTCCTGGCTCCCTGTGGGCCCTGTCTCTTCCTGGCTCCCTGTGGGCCCTGGCTCTTCCTGGCTCCCTGTGGGCCCTGGCTCTTCCTGGCTTGGGTCTGCCTGTGTATCAAAAAAAGGAACATATTTTATTTGTGTTTGTCATTAATCACACACATTTTGACAATCATGAGTGATGCAAATTGAATGTCAATATATATTACACACAGGGTCGCCATCCTTAATTATGTGGCCCCTTAAACACCTTCAGACATGGTCCCCCTGGAATTATGTGGGTTGTTGCATGCCTAATTTAGTAAATAAGTGGCCTTTTCCCCAAAAATTAATTTATTCAATTTAGTGTCAACTAGATAGTACTCAAAAAGGGTGTCTTCCATCTGGGACCCCTTGCAGGTGTATTGCGTTACTCCCCCCTACTGGCCTATCTGAAAATGCCACCCACTCCTTCATAAACATTATTAATTTGCCCATTTTGACCCCATCATGTTTTCCCACTACTGACTATTGATCCTATCCCTAAACTTAGGAGATTCACATAGAATTTAGAACAATAGTAACATACATTTACCATTATTACTATACTTGTCATATACTAACTAAATTCAAACAAAAAACACATACCATTCTCCATGGCTCACAATTGGGGTCCTCCAGGAACTCTTCCTCTTCCTCCGAGCTTGCCTGCTCTTGTCTGCAGGGAACACTGGAGGATTGGCTGCTGGGAAGCTGGGAGCTACCTCTTGGGGGAAGGGTAGACATGGATGTCCTGGTCTCAATGTGGTCGTCCAGGAACTGCAGCTGACTATAGTACCACAGGGTTGGTTTGTATATGGAGTCAGCTGCAGCCCCAGACCTCATTGAGGCCAGGACTTGGACCCGTTGGGCCCTGTAGGTGCCCCTGATGGAATTGATTTTACTTTTCACAGTGGCTGTTGTGGCGTTGGGGACCCTTGTTTTCACAAAAACAAGCATGCTCTGTCTAGCTTTCTCCCTGGCATCTTTGTTTTTATTTATTGTGC
Organism: Rana temporaria; assembly: GCF_905171775.1. NCBI lineage: Eukaryota > Metazoa > Chordata > Amphibia > Anura > Ranidae > Rana > Rana temporaria. The sequence continues at coordinate 378,519,668 of NC_053493.1, read as the reverse complement.
TTTTGGTTTGCCACAGAACTGGATGTTCCTTCCATTTTTGGATGAATTCTGTCAGGAAGTCCGCATCCTTGAAGGCATCCATTCTTTCTGCACATGAAACAGAAGCCAAAACATAATGTAATTAAAGGCACTAGCTTACTTCCCCTAACTAGCCCACAAACTCATTCCCTATTCACTATAATAAAGTCGGAATAAAAAACTTACGTCTCGTTGTTAGGAAAGATCGGGATTTACGCCTTCTTCCACAGACTATGCACGCCGTTTACAAACACGTCCCATCCCTTTTACACTACGCACGCGTGACGCTCCGCACGACACCCCGCCCCTGACGTTCGGTATCGTCCTTTCCACGCCCCTTCTCTGTCGTTTGGTGAGTGAGAAAAGATGGACAACATGGAGGTGTATTCTAGCTCTAGCCAGGAGGCAGGCCAGGCCCAACCACGCCGCAGATTCCGCTGCAGAGCCTCCAACATGAGCTTTAATGAAATGGTGGAGATGGTCACCATATTGAGGAGGGAGGACTATGATGCCAAGCATGGCCCCTACATGCATCCCAATAAAGTAAAAGCCCAAATTATGGAGAAGGTCATCCGTAGGCTCCAGCGGAAGTTTGGGAAAACCAGGAGCAGAGAGCACCTGCGCAAAAGGTGGTCGGATTTAAAAAAAAGGGAACCCCACCAACTTTACAGAATTAATAGGGTGATTCGAAGAAGAAGTAAGTTTTTTCCATGTGTATTTAATTATTTTGGTGTGTTCTTTGTGCTATTTATTTTTTTGGGCCAGGTTGACCATAAAATGAATATTATGAATGTGGACGCATGATGCAGTCGTCGTAGTCGTCGTTCATTCGGTGACTTTCAATAATCCAAGACCATATTAATGAGAAATGGCATCATGCCTAGTTTGCATGTGCAAAGGGGAGTTGAAGCACTGTATCTGAACAAAAATCGTAAATTTATGAATTGTGGGCGAATGAACGACGACTCCTATGACCAATTAGTCGACACAAATATGAAAGGTGTGACATTTTTGGGGCTTAAAAAAAAGGTGTATTCAATTCTGGAATAGATGGAAATGTGTTTCAGCTTATTTTAGAAGAAACGTAAATACCTTGAGATTCACAAAAAGGAGCGTTTGCTACTCCTTTTTTTATTGAACATGTGTACTCAGTAGCACAATTGTTTGTCACAATCACAACCTATGTTGGGTCACACACAGGGGTGAGCAGATCCAGGGGAGACTTGTTTAGCTTATATATCTAAAATGAAAAATTGGGTTAACTGATTTGACATTACTTTGTGAATGGATTAAATATTGGTCTATTTTATTGATAATTGTTTAAAAATCAACAATAGTGACCTTTTGTTTATCATTTCTTATTTTTTGGGTGTCATTTCATGCCGCTCGTAATGGTTGAACCTCATGTTTTCCCTTTCTTCAATCTTGTAGGGCACAATGAAGCAGAAAGGCAGGAGGCACAAGCCAATCAAGCCACACCCCCGAGGGATGTAGAGGAAGAGGAACCTGCCTCAACATCCGGTAAAGTAAAATCTACCACATTTTCTGTGAATAGAGATATAGGCATACAATCTTTTAACACATGTTTTGGTTCCACATTTCAGGAGGAAATCGGGCTGGTCAGGGACTGGACACGTATAGTGCCCAGCTCCTCATCGGCGAGGTTCTCACCTGCAGGGCCCAAGTCGAGGACATACGTCTGGCCTGCCGTGAAATACGCCACAAAGCAAAGACGCTGGAACGGCAGCTTAAAAATTTTATTAATGTTTTGGGGAGGGTTTAATTTTTGGTGTATTTTCTTTTTTCCTTGAATTTGAAAAAAAAAAAAAAAAAATTATATTTTGTACTAATCAAAAAAGACCAAAAAAACAAAAAAATTATATTTTGTACTAATCAAAAAAGACCAAAAAAAATAAAAAAATATATTATATTTTGTACTAATCAAAAAAGACCAAAAAAACAAAAAAATTATATTTTGTACTAATCAAAAAAGAGCAAAAAAACAAAAAAATTATATTTTGTACTAATCAAAAAAGACCAAGAAAAATAAAAAAATATATTATATTTTGTACTAATCAAAAAAGACCAAAAAAACAAAAAAATTATATTTTGTACTAATCAAAAAAGACCAAAAAAAATAAAAAACTATATTATATTTTGTACTAATCAAAAAAGACCAAAAAAACAAAAAAATTATATTTTGTACTAATCAAAAAAGACCAAAAAAAATAAAAAACTATATTATATTTTGTACTAATCAAAAAAGACCAAAAAAACAAAAAAAATGATTTGTTGTACTAATCAAAAAAAAAAAAAAAATAAATAAATAACATTTTGGACTCCAAACAATTTGTGTGTAGTTATTGGTATCAATGCAGACTCATTCAATTACTCAGGCATATTTGTAGAGTTATTAAGATTTAACACTCATGTGAATTTATGACATCCCAAACACATGGCTGGATGAGAACCTAGTAAAAAGAAACATTACCCCCCAAAACTTACAAATAACTAAAATCAAACAAATAAACACTGTTTCATCAAACAAAAAGTAAATTTAATTATTTAATCAAGATCAGGCATTGCAATGGCCCCCCTCCCCATAAAATAGTCCACATAGGATTGACGCACTGCACGTGCGGTTTGGGGGGCCAAGCCTCTATGGCTAGCCTGATGTCCCGGCTCCGGAGCCACAAGATCAGCCTCATCAGGCAATACCGTCAGGTAAGTTTGAGAATTTCTTTTCAAAAAATTGTGCAAAATGCAACAAGATAGTATGATGTAATTCCACTTGTATTCCGCCAGGTTTATTGCTGTTAAAAACAATCTGAATCGGCTGGCCATGATTCCAAAGGCATTCTCTACCACACGTCTTGCTCTGGCCAGCCGATAATTAAAAACCCTCCTCTCATGGGTGAGGGTGCGTACGGGAAATGGCCTCATGAGGTGGGGACCCAAACCAAAAGCCTCATCTGCTACAAACACAAAGGGCAGACCCTCTTCGTTCTCCTCCGCAGGTGGCAATCCTAGGTCCTCCAACCGAAGCCGTTGGGCGAACTCCGTCTCCGCAAACACACCGCCGTCCGACATCCGGCCATTTTTCCCAACATCCACGTACAAGAACTCGTAATTTGCAGAGACCACCGCCATCAAAACAACGCTGTGGAACCCCTTGTAATTGAAGAAATGGGATCCACTATGGGGTGGGGGCACAATGCGGATGTGCTTGCCATCAATGGCTCCTCCGCAGTTCGGAAAGTTCCAACGCTGGGAGAAGTCCGCTGCCACAGTCTGCCATTCCTGTGGCGTGGTGGGGAACTAGATAGAAAGAAAAAATAAAAAACATTATAACAAAGATTTTGAACAGAATATAGCTAAAATTACAAGGGATCCCACCAACAATTCCACAAAAAAGGTTAGTATTAAAAAATAACATGTGAACAATTAAGCATATTAATCACCCCCCTCTGATGTTGAAAAAATATATTTAGGGGGAGTGGGGCTCAAGATGAGTTTCTCACATGAGAAACAACCCCCCAAAAAATATCAAACTAAGAAAAATAATTATTAGTATGTAGTTCAAAAATCTAGGGGGGGGGGGGGTTTGGACAATGGAGGCCACAAATAAACGGGGATATAGGGACACACAAAATGCAGCACTACAATGGAGGCCACAAATAAACGGGGATATAGGGACACACAAAATGCAGCACTACAATGGAGGCCACAAATAAACGGGGATATAGGGACACACAAAATGCAGCACTACAATGGAGGCCACAAATAAACGGGGATATAGGGACACACAAAATGCAGCACTACAATGGAGGCCACAAATAAACGGGGATATAGGGACACACAAAATGCAGCACTACAATGGAGGCCACAAATAAACGGGGATATAGGGACTATGCTAGGTGGGTTTGGCCACAACATAGAATGATGGACAGGTTGGCTAAATTAAATAAACATGTAGGGCTTTACTAATTGTGTAGAACAGCATACATAGAGACAAAGTGAGCATTCTGAGCATATTAGAACATTTTTTTTTTTTTTTTTGGGACATAGTTTGACCATTGAAAGAACAACACTTACCTTAACATAGTCCTCCTGAAGAACCTGAATGATGGCCGAACAGGTCTCAGGGATTATGAGGCCCAGAGCCTGGGGGGAGATGCCCGTCGAGAACTTCAAGTCCTGCAGACTTCTCCCTGTTGCAAGGTAGCGCAACGTAGCAACTAGCCTCTGCTCAGCAGTGATGGCTTCCCGCATAACGGTGTCCTGCCTGGTGATATATGGCGACACCAAAGCCAAAAGCTGCTGAAATACGGGGTCAGACATCCTAAGAAAATTCCTGAAATCATCAGGGTTATTTTCTCGGATCTCCCGCAGCAGAGGCATATGAGAGAACTGGTCCCTGCGTAGCAACCAGTTCTTGGTCCACAACCTCCTCCTCACCCTGTTCATGGACCGTCGCTGGGATGCAGCACACATCCTAACAACAAGCACAGCACGATCTCGGCGACGAGTTCGTACCCGCAACATGGCTAGAAAACGGTCGTCAAATCAGATCAGACTAAAAATTACGCCCTGAAGTAAAGAATGGCCTTTGAAGAACGACCTGCTAAACAGCACCGTGCACACCAAACGTAATGCCTAAACAAATACGTCCTTAGTACAAGCACTGTATCACAGATCCGACAACAAATAGACAAACTGTATGACAGAAAACGAAATTTAAAGCACAGTCACTGAAAATCACGAATCGTATCTCACCAAACTTTTACTAACACGCAGCAACACGATATCAGCAAAAGAGGCCGTCTTCCGCATGGAAACGACCCTTTATAGTGACGTCGTGCGTGATTGACGGAACTGCGCTGTGCTAGAGCGTTGTGAAAAAGCGATGGTGTGTATGCTACGTCGTTGTTCAAATTGAAGTTTGAAAAATGACGTTTTTTTAAAGCACATAAAGCGTCGCATTTTTCCATCGCAGAAAGCGATGGTGTGTACGCGGCATTATTCTTTCTATCCTTTTTTCTTTGCCCCCCCCCCCCTTTTCCTCTCCATTGCATGTATTCTCTATGTTTATTTTTTCTCTTACTCCTTGGTGGGGGTGTGGGGGGAATGGGATGAGTGGCAGTGCTGGGAAGGATGGGATTAGTAGCAGGTCTGGGGGAGTTCTGATCAGCCAACTTAGGTCCTCTTGATCAAGGGCATCTGCTGATCTGGGAACTGTACTGGGGACTTTAAATAGCAACTCTAATCACAGGTAATATTTCTCACTGTGTCTCCAGCTTCACTGTGTCTCCACCTCTATAGTGTCTTGCAGTAGTGACACCTATGCCGAAATCAGGAGATGGTGTCTCCTCCAGCTCCTTCCACATCACATTTCTCACCAGCCAGCTGACCTCTATGCTGTAAACTGAATGGGCGGCTTCAAAGAGGCTGAGTGGGCAGCCGTGGGCTCCAGGAACAGCCCAGCTGGGCGGCCACAGGCTTCAGGGACAGCCCTGCTGGGCGGCCACGAAAAGGAGGCTGGGAGCGGAGTGGGCTTCAGGAACAGCCCAAGATTTGGTGACCCCTGGCAAATCGTCATTCGACCCCCAGGTTGAGAACCACTGCCGTAGAGTAACCAATGTACGCCACGCCAACGCAGCGCAGAGAGGCAGGCATTGCATTCAGCAAGCTATTGCTCCCAACGCTGCGTCAGCGTGGCGTAGGTTTCGAGGGCGCAGGCCGGCGTAGGTGAAAGTGGGCTTGACCCATGCAAATGAGGCGTGACCCCATGCAAATGATGGGCCGAGCGCCAGAAAGATACGTATCAGGAACTGCGCATGCGCCGTGAATTGGACTCATCCCCCTGCGCCTGCTCACAACCGCGTTGGAACAACTGCCTAAATTACGCCGGATCACTGCGTACGGTGTGAAAGTAACCTACGCCCAGCCAGACACAAGTCCAACGAAAAATACGCCGGCTTGTGTTCCCTGGTGCAGACCTTTGCATGTCTGCTGCTGGGTTGCACCTCCTTTATGGGGAATAACTTTACGCCGGACGGACAACTTACGCGCACCTCCCGTAGCCTGCGTCAGGACGCACGCAGGTTCGTGAATCGCCGTATTTCCCTCATTTGTATGTTTGAATGGATAATCAATGGGAGCGGCACCATGCTCCCAGCCTAAATGTACGCCCACCCTGTAGCCTGGTTTTAGGCGCATATCTGTTTGTGGGTCTGGCGCACAGATACGACGGCGCACATTTGCACTTACGTCGGCGTAACGTGTTATACGTCGGCGTAAGTGCTTTGTGAATCTGGGCCCTTGTGATTTTGCTTAGCAGAAACATGGCTCTCTGTGTTCCTCCAGTCACAGCTTTCTCCCCACAGTTAGAAAGCACTTCCTAGATGTTAACCCCTTCCCTGCCAGTGTCATTAGTACAGTTACAGTGCATATTATTTAGCACTGATCACTGTATTAGTGTCACTAGTCCACAGAAAGTGTCAAAAGTGTCACTTAGTGTCCGATTTGTCCGCTGCAATGTCGCAGTCCTGCTAAAAATCGCTGATCACCACCATTACTAGTAAAAATAAATAAATAAATACATTCCATAAAAATATCCCCTAGTTTGTAGAAGCTATAACTTTTGTGCAAACCAATCAATATACACTTATTGGGATTTTTTTTACCAAATATATGTAGCAGAATACATATATGCCTAAACTTATAAAGACATTTTTTTTTATTGGATATGTTTCATAGCAGAAAGTAAAAAAATATTGGGCCAGATTCACAGAGGAAATACACCATAGTATCTACTGATACTCCGGCGTATTTTCAAATTTGCCGCGTCGTATCTTTATTTGTACTTCAGAAAAAAGATACAACGGCTTTTGGCTAAGATCCAATAGGCGTACGCCTTCGGATCCTAGGTGTAATTTCCCGGCGGCCGCTGGGTGGAGTTTGCGTCGTTTTCCAGCGTCTATTATGCAAATTAGCTGATCACGGCGATCCACGAAGATACGCGCGTTCGTCACAATCTCTTACGTCGTCGCTAGTCGGTTTTTCCCGTCGCAAACTTAGGCCTGCTTTTTCATGGCTTATCTTTAGAACAGCCATGTTAAAGTATGGGTGTCGTTCCTGCGTCGAATTTCAGTTTTTTTTTTTTTTGCGTAATACGTCTGGGAATACGAAACGACGTAACGCATGTCGCCATTCAAAAAATACGTCGGGGCGCCGTAATTTCGCGCAAAGCACGTCGGGAAATTTTCACACGGAGCATGCGCAGAACGTTCGGCGTAGGAACGCGCCTAATTTAAATGGTACACGCCCCATTTGAATTAGGCGGGCTTGCTCCGGACGGCTTTACGTTACACCGCCGTAAGTTTATACGCAAGTGCTTGGTGAATCAGGCACTTGCGCTGAAAACTTGCGGCGGTGTAACGTAAAGGGGATATGTTACGCCGCAGCAGATATTCGTGAATCTGGCCCTTTGTTTTTTTTTAAATGCAAAGGTGATCAAATACCACCAAAAGAAAGCTCTATTTGTTAAAATAATGCAAAGTGCCGGATCACAAAAAATGGCCTGGTTTATTAAGGGGGATTCTGTAGAAATATTCACTGCAGGGCTGCCCTGTCCTCTTCCTGCTGTTGAATTTCAGGCACTGTGAAGGTTTGGTTCTCCGGCTTCAGCTGCACATGGTGGTCTGTGGGGGGCATGCCCTCTCCTGTGTTGAGAAAAGTTATTTCATGGATTACACTTCCTGATCTGTGAAAGGGGGAAAGAATCCTGCCATTGATTAGACTCCCCCATTGAGTTATAGGCAGTGTAATTAGTAAAAAAACTTTTCCCAATGAAGGAGAAGGTGTGTCCCCATAGGATCCTCTTTAGTGCAGCTGAGACCAGAGACCCAAAGCTGGAAGTTCAGCACCAGGAAGAGGACAGGGCAACCCTGCAGTGAAGAATTAAAGAGGAAGTAACCCCACTTTAAAAAAAAACACCACCTGCAGGACAAAGGCATAATGAGCTAGTATGCATAGCATACTAGCTCATTATGTAATACTCACCTCAGATCGAAGCCCCGGCAGCCGTCCTCGTACACCGCTCAGTCGGCCGACATCTCTGCCGGGGGTTACTTCCAGGTATCGCTGTGATTGGCCGGAGCAGGGATGTCGTCACTCCCACGCATTTGTGCAGGAACCGCCAGTCACAGCACGTCCTCCTTTAGGAACGGCACGATCGCCGTTGCTAAAGTGCGCCTGTGCCATAGACATTGGCGCCCATAATTTTTGCAAATATCTCCTAAAACGTGGAGGTTTAGGAGATATTTTAAGCACCTACAGGTAAGCCTTAATATAGGCTTACCTCTAGGTGAAAGTGGTTGTAAAGGGTTTACAACCACTTTAAGCTTTGAAGCCAAAATCTAGTTAGAAACTTGGAACAGCCCCAGTTCAACCCACTCTGTTGTATCTGCTAATATGAGAAATCTATGCAGATTAATATTGTGACAGACTCACCAGGGACATCACCGGACCCTCTTATGTCTAAAATCATCCTATGTCCACTAGGGGCATAGGATGACTGAGGAATGATATCTTGGACTACCTGAGATGGGATTATTATGTAATTATTATCCACAATATATTCCAGGATATCTGAAAAGAACTATTTACTGTTTGTTGATTCTGAACTCAACAGGTTAATTGTAAGAGTGACTCATTCGTACTGTTGGGACACATACTGTTAGATGCTAATGCCATCCCCTTCAGCCATCTGTCTGTTCTCTGTGCTAATTGACCCTGCTATTGTGTGAAGATGTCCTGTGTTTACACTTATGATAATGTGTATTGTATAGCAGGTGAGAGTAGACGTGATGTCTACTCTGAAAGGTCATATCTGAGTCGCCTAGTCTGGGTAAATGATTAGTTAATTAGCTCATGTTAATTTATGTTCTGGTTACCTCCTCTTTAAACTGTATATAAGGCTGCATTATTGGTTCTAATAAACACTCCATGTTTAGCACACAAACAAGTCTCGTCTCGTTGTGTGCTGAGAGCAGCTAGAATATCCGATATCTATATCCAGACTGATAGGAAGCGGTATATGACGGAAACATTCAAGCGGAGTGTGGGACGTTCTGACGTTCCGTTACAAATATCTTTAATACAGTTTAAAAAAAAAAATTGTCTTAACTGCCAGTTTTATTATGTTGATTTTACCTCAGAGATGCAGAGTGCACCTTTTCTTTTCAGCAGTCATGCTGACAGTCCAAGTGTGGGCTCAGAATTCAGTTTTGGTGAGCCTCCATTTAATTGAAAGACATAACTTTTCTGTGTACAGGATGACTAAGAATGCTACATGAAGCCACCATAAAGACATAATGGGGTTGATTAACTAAAGGAAAATAGGCTGTGCACTTTTCAAAATGTTGTCCTCTGCAAGTGCAATTGCTCCAGAGCTTAGTAAATGAGGTAAAGTTTCACTTTGTAAATAATACCCAATCACATGCAAGGAAAAAGAAAACATTTTTGTTTGCACGTGATTGGATGATGGAAGTCAGCATAGCTTCTGCTCGTTTACTAAGCCCTGGAGCAACTGCTCCTGCAGAGTTCAATTGCACTTTGCAAAGTGCATAGTCTATTTACCTTCACTAAATCAACCCCATAGTGCTTCTCATTGCCGCAAAGTACAAATTAAATGACCAAAACAGCAAAGAGCCATTGTAGTGAGCTACTAAGAGGTCTTCAGAATCTCTTTACTAGTTTAAATAAATGTCCCCTTATCTGTAGGATTCAGACCTTTGTGAATTCTAAGCTCAAATGTGCCTAATGGAAAATCTCTTCATGAGTCACAGCAGGGCCGTCTTTAATATGGTTTGGGCCCTGGGCAAAAAATTTTTTTGGGCCCCCCTCCAGCTTATTTTGGGGATGGCTGGTTCACATGTATGTGTTTTGGCGGCCCTCATTTGTGCAGGCACAGCAGCCCATTGATTTGAATGGGCTGCCATGCCTTCGTTTCCTGCAGAAAAAAAGGTGCATTCAGCATTTTAAAAATATAGTTGCCTTGAAATCCATTCTGCTTTTGCACCATGCTACTTGCCTGCAGTTCTTGCACACACAAACGCACTGGCCCAGATTCAGGTACGACTTGCGCGGGAGCAAGTGTGATTTGCACCGCGCAAGTACGGATTTGCTCCCAGGCAAATTTGCGGGTGACCCAGAAAGCAAGCTAAGCCTGAAATGTGCCATTTTTGCACGGAGGCAGTTTCTCTGCCCCGGCACAATTAAGGGGCAATTTTGCTCAGGGAGCAACTTGGCTCTCATGGTTTTCCCTCAGCAAATATGCAAATGAGGAACTGCCACTGATTCATAAACTTGCGCGTGTGAGGAGCATTTTGCTCCCAAAGCGCGCAAGCTGTTTAGCCGGGGCAAATTTGCACTTTATAAAAGCAGGGGCAAGTTAGCAACAGATAGCCACAGGTCAGCTGGAGAGAAACTACAGCACTCCTCACCGTGTGTAGGGACTACAAACAAAAACAAAAACAAAAAAACTTTGAGCATAAACTAAATCTAGAAAAGCTCCTAATCTGAGCAAAAAAAAAATATCCCCCCCAAAAAAAATATAGAAGCATAATCAAAATAAATAGAAAAGGCTCATTATATGAGCAGCAAGGGATAGGTAAAAAATACAAAAATAAAAGGAAAATAATTTTTTTTTTTTTGGACATCCTTGTGCCAAGGGTGCCCCGGCTCTGGCTCCTCAGTCTGCGTGGTTAAGCCTGTGGTGGGGATGGAGCCTGGGCTGAGGATGGAGCCTGTGGTGGGGATCGAGCATGGGGTGGGGATGGAGGGGGGAGGAGCATCAACCCCTACTTCCTCACTCCTGGCAGGTGGTGCCTGCAAGCCCTCCATGGCGTTGGCCAGGCGGGTGAGCACGCTGTTGGTTTGGGCCAACATCCGCAGCTGCCGGGTGGTATTGGTCCTCTGCTGCTGCCGGGTTAATCTCCCCTCCTCCCGCACAGCAGCAGTGTTGGCCTCCACCACACCTGCCAACCTGCTCACCTCCGCTGTTAGCAAAGCGATGGCGCCCTGCTGCTCAACCATGCAGGTGACCATGGCTCCACAGTTGGCACTGACTTCCTCCAAGCTCTCAGTATCTCGTATTCCCCGGTCAGCATATAGGGTGAGGGCCTGCTGCAGAGAGGAGGAGGAGGAGGATGCCAGGCTGTCCGCCACCCGCCTCAAGTCTCCCACCATGTCCCCTATATGGCGGGTCTGCCGGGCCTGCTCCTCCTGCAGACCTTCACGGAGGCTGGAGGGTACACCCCTAGTTTTACATAGAGCCTTTCTTGGAGGAGAGGCTGGGGCACGAACTGAGGGAGAAGAAGGGGAGTGGGCCACACTGGAGGGAGGGACACTGGAGGGGGGGACACTGGAGGGGCTTGCCCTGGAGGGGGATGACGTGATGGTCGGGGGGTGGTGGGGAGGTCAGGGATGGTGGGATCCTCCTGGAGGTACACAGATTCATCCAGGTTGAGGATAATGGACTCCTCCACCACTTCCTCCTCCCTAGATGGACTATGGGCGATATCCTCCTCCACCAACATGCCCAGGATCTGCAGGGGGCCTGACTGGACCCCATGATGTTCTGGGGATGGCGTGGGTCGCCCTACAGCCGACGATGGCCCAGCCTCATTATCAACATCTGTGGATGACACAAAAAAAATATGTTGCTGGAGCAACACACTTATCACATGTTCCCTTCTACCCCCTCCCATGATACACAGCAGATATGAGAAACAAAAACTTTTTACATCTTCCCTTCTACCCCCTCATATGTTCCCTTCTACCCCCTCCCATGATACACAGCAAATATGAGAAACAAAAACTTGTTACATGTTCCCTTCTACCCCCTCATATGTTCACTTCTACCCCCTCCCATGATACACAGCAGATATGAGACACAAAAAAACTTACCAGTCCCCAAGTCCCCAACAGTGGAGTCATAGCCTGGCAGTCCCTCCACCTGCTCCAGCGCTAGACTCTGAGAGATGACCTCCTCCTCCGGATTGAGTCGCACAGAACAGGCTGGTCCTCCTCCCGTGCCCCTGCTATGCTTTCTGATTAGGACAATTTTGTCCCTGACTCGACGACGCATGTCAGTAAAATTTTTTTGGATGTCCATCCAAGTCCGGTCCTCAAAGCCCAGGGCATTTATGTCCAATGTAATAGCCTCATATATTGCCCTCCTTTGGGCTACGGTGGTATTCTTCCGCTCTGAACCAAAAAGAACGGCAGTATGGCGCGACAGTGCCGCAAGCAGTATATCCATCTCAGCGGAGACAAAATTTGCTTTTCTTTTTTTTTTCCTTATCAGGAGGTGCCATCTCAGAAAAAAGGGCAAAATTACCTTGCTCGGGGGGGGGGGGGGGGTGGAACAAGCAGGATGTAATTTTGCACAGGACCTGCGCAGGTCTGCCCCTATTTATTTGCTCAGTGCAAGCAGGTGGGCAAAATTTGCCCTGAAAATAGGAGCAAACCACTGCTGAGTGGAAAAAAGATCATTTGCATAGGGCACACCCACTTTCACTTGCGCTGCCTTAGGCCCTGATTTTTGCCTTACAAAGGAGCAAGTTAGCAGACAAAAGGAATCCTGAATCAGGTGGCAATCTTTCCAATTTGCCCCAGCGCAGAGCAAATCAGCTGCTCTTCACATGTGCAACTAAAGGGCAAATCTACCTGAATCTGGGCCACTGTGTTTTTTAAAAGCGTGACCTAAACGTCTAAAAATGCAGCAAGTTTGACAGTGCGGGAACTGCAGATAAGTCACAGCAGAATGGACAGACAGTGTTGTATTTCATTGCTTGATGGGCATAGGTGTGCCATGTGCACAGACTATTACATGATGCATGCGCTTTTTCTTTTGCAGGAAATGCAGGCATGGCGGCCTATTCAAATGAATGGGCTTCTGTGCCTGCGCAAATGTGGGCCGCCAAAACACATACATGTGAACCAGCTAGGCCCAAAATAAGCCCATTAAGCAGTTAAATATAGACAGTAATGCCATGTGCTGTAAATTATGCTGTGTCCTCTGAGGCCTCACTCAGCCTGGACTGCAGGTCTGGTCAGTGTTTTAAAAAAATCCTCTATTTTACACATGGCATGGCATGGCATGGCATGGGTATGGGGAGCCAGGGAAGGAGAAAGAAGACCTTACCTTGTCCTGGCAAGCTCAGCTCCAGCCTCTGATCTAAATAATTCTCCACAGTCCACACACACTGCTAGCCGCTGCCTAGTTTCACTTGACAAAGCAGGAACCAGGCAGCACTCTTCTGCATTCCGCGGTCTCACTCCTCCCCTGCTCCTCTGAGGTACACTGGTCACTAAACACTGCATGCATAGCAAGGGGCGGGCCATAGCGTCAGTGGAATTCATGGCCCCACTCACCCATGGCCAGGGCCGCTACTCGATCTAAAAAGAAAGCAGCACTGACACTGGCTGCACAGCGCTGATGATTTTCAGCGCCGATTTGTGGGCCGCAAGCGGGCATAACGGGCAGCTCTGCTTTGGGCCCCTAACAGTGACAGGGCCCTGGGCAGCTTCCCCGTTTGCCCTGCGGTAAAGATGGCTATGAGTCAAAGTTTATTGGGCAGATGCCATGCTCACAAAGTGCCATAATGTCAATGCCATTAATGATCACGGTCACAAAAAATTGCTAATGTCTAGTGCCGCTAGTGCTCATTACTACCAGTTTTTACTTGGGGTGAAATAAGGAGACAGAATGGTTTTTTTCACATTACTTTACACTCACAGACAATAAAAAATCTGATTAGGTCATTAGACATTTATATGTAACACCCTGCTCCTGATGACCAGGTGCTATGTTCAAATTTAGTGGGTGTCTGAGCTGATAATTAGCTCAGACTTTGTTAATTAAAGCTAAATCAGCCTCTGTTCCGGCTTTGGCTGTGCTTGGAGGGATTTCCCTTTGTTTGACTATAGGTTGCATTACCACCACAGGCCAATGTTGGAACTCAAGCAGGTCAGGGTGTATTGGGTGTCTTTCTCTGGGAACAGCCCAGTGGGAGTGGTCTCCCCGCTGGGAATGCTGGGGAAGGATGCTTAAGGGGCAGACGCCATTTTTCGGGGTCCCTTTTTGCCTCATGGCCCTCCTGGCGCGAGGTATGTGCTGTATGATTTTTAGCCTCGGGGCCATGTTGGCCCGAGGCTGCGTTCCTGTCAGGTAGGCCCAGTTGTCCTAAATGGGGCCTACACTTTGAAGATGATCCTGTGCTGTCTGTCCTGCGGGAAGAAGCCGCTCAATGGAGGAAACTAGGGGAGGACCTGTCCCGGAAAGGACCGAGTGGAAGGCTGGTACTTTGGGAGAGGCCTGGTAACTTTATTGGAGGATGCACCGTAGTCTACGACACCTTACAGTGTGCCGAGTTGGCTTAAAGGCTGTAAGACTGTAAGACTGGATATCCGGGTACCAAATCCTGTGGCAGAGGATTCCGGAATCATTCACTTATACTTGCAACCAGTCTGTGGCAGAGACTGATACTATTTTTGTTCGTGCGTCATCCCGGCTGCTAGGCCAGGTGAGAGGGGCCTATCCGGGTGAGCAAAACCCACTCAAAGGAAAGTGGTGAGAGTAACCTTGAAACTTAACCTTTCTCCAGTGATCTGCCTTGTGCGCCTGAACCCTCCCCTGATCCTTCATCCCTCTATCTATGCAAGTTGTTTGGAAAATAAGAGCAGAAAGAAAAAGGATTTATAACTTGTGTGGACATTGGCCCAAATCTAAACCAGCAGCTCCTAGGGGGTAGTGCTACATATACATACCTTGCAACTTGAACTTAAGAAAGAAGGACACTTTAGGAAGGTGGGGAACCTGTAGAGCACCACAGAAAAAAATAGGGGTTATTAAATTATTCCAATATTGGGAGTGGATTAATAAAGTCTGAGCCTACCACACATTTGGTGCATTCCTTCTACTTACAAAATACTCTTTAATTTCATTGGTACACATTAGAGTCTTACAGAAATATGTTGACCTCAGTCCAAAGGATTACTTTTTAAAATTATAACTCTTTCATTACACATGCCTTTCTCTGCACAGAAAATAGGCAGATAGCTAAGTCTGTGTTCCGTTTGAAATGTTGGTATATGAATTGACATAACTTCACAGACCCAGTCTCTCCGGACAGTATATTCTCCTGCTGACTTGGCGCTAGCCAAAGTGTCTTGCTTTCTGCGTTCCTGGATATTCCTATATATATATATGTACATATTTGCTCAATGGAGATACCTAACTCCAACAGATGACTATCTAACTACTATATATAGGGCCAGATTCACGTATCTGGCCGTATCTTTGTGCGGGCATAGCGTATCCTATTTACACTCCGCCTCCGCGACTTGGACAGGCAAGTGCAGTATTCACAAAGCACTTGCTCCGTAAATTGCGGCGGCGTAGCGTAAATTGGCCGACGTAAGCCCGCCTAATTCAAAATAGGCTGGTAGGGGGCGTGTTGTATGTAAATGAATCGTGACCCCACGTAAATGACGCGCCTAACGAACGGCGCATGCTCAGTATCACGTCGAATTTACTCCATAAGATACGCCAGGCCCAATGCCTGTGACGTGAACGTAACCTACGCACAGCCCCATTCACGTACGACTTACGTAAACGACGTAAAAAGATACGCTTTGCGACGTCCATACTTTGCATTGGCTGCGTCTCATATAGCAGGGGTAAATTTACGCCAGACGTAAGCCTAACATAAACGGCGTAGCAGGCGCAAGTACGTTCGTGAATCGGCGTATCTACTTAATTTACATATTCAACGTGTAAATCTACGGAAGCGCCCTTTGCGGCCAGTTTAAATATACACCCAAGATACGACGGCGTAGGAGACTTACGCTGCTCGTATCTTGGCCAAATCTATGCGTAACTGATTCTAAGAATCAGGCGCATAGATAGGACGGCTCACATTCGGACTTTACAACAGCGTACGTGGAGATACTTCCTTTACCTTACTGCAGTCCTGGTTTCATGTCCTCATTGTTCGTTTTTGCTCTGATGTTGCTGTAATCCTTCTCTGTTCTGAACACTTCCTGGTTGTGTGTTTCCTGATGAAAAAAGTCATGAGAGCTTTCTCTCTGTGGCCACTAATCAAGGAGGTGTGATTACTGTGTGTCTAAAACCCCTCAACACCAATCAGTTTCGGTTTACAAACCATCACTGCCCTGTATTGGCTCTGAGTCTCTGTACATCACACAAGCAGGAAACAGCATGCAAAAACTAAATTGAAACTGTAGGTACATTATATGATTGATTTGTATCTATTTTTAATCATTTTTAAAAGGAATCAGTTAACTATTATGTCTCTATACCCTGTAAACAGTCATTTCAGCAAAAAAATGTTTTCCTTTACAACTCCTTTAATATTTTTTTACACAGCTGTAAACATATCACACACAATTAAACCATTTAAAATCTTTCCCTGTGGAAAACAACATTAAAAATATTTCCCAACATGGCATTTTTATAGAAAATACGAACGTGGCATATTATAATCCTCTTTATCCAACTTTTATTCACTTTCCAAATCTGATTCTAATAATGTATCCAAGACACAGCAGACATGTTCGGTGAACTAAAACAAAACAGGTGCTCAAGTGATATATACTGTAATCCAGTGGTACACGAGCAAACCATATCCAGAGCCAATTCAGTTATCAGATTTAATTTGCTTTTAAAAAATAAATAAAACAAACTCAGACTATGCCATTTTACATTTCATAAAATATCAAAAATAGGCCTCCCCTGTGTTCATCTGAGGGGGAATATCATGTATTGTGAAATAGACCTTCATTATTTACGTGACACATACATACAGCATTCCTGGGTGCTAATACATCAATCAATTGTATACATCACAAGAGAAGCTTCCATTTACTTTAGTTATGTGCATACAGATATATGTCTGTATATATCAACTGTTGTGCCTCAAAATAATGAGGATCCAGTAGTTCTCACCTGAATATAAGATGTGTGCACTATAATGATTATTATTAGCATTATTATAAGGATTATTATTGTGTGTGAGGTGTAGTAGTATGGAATGATAGGGAAACATTTAGTAAGCCAGCTCTCTACAATACAATGGTGTAAACCCAGCCTTAGATTATCTTTGTCCCAAAATAATATAGCATTTGTTGTTTATATTTTTGCCCAGTTTTCAATAAATGTCAGCAAGTATCGTTTTACCTAATACCACTGCTACGTGGGGACACCAATGGGGGCATACAAGCAGTACCACTGAGCCCTCCAGTCATTCCTATAAAATACTGCATGTACCCCCGTTCTGCAGCCCTGAACAGCAGAGTGTTTCATAGTAGACATGTGCATTAATTTTCGTCCGAATGCATTTTCGTCCGAATTTCAGGTATTTTCGTTATCCTTTTAACAAACGAAAACGAACGCGCAGAATCTGAAATCTGAAAGATTCGTCATAAAAAAATCTTTATTTTCATTTTCGTTGCGACAACAGTTCGATATAGATAGGAGATTAGACATGACGCTGACAATAGCAATCTGTGTCTATCGAACTTGCGGTCTAATGTGCCTAACCTAACTCTATTAGTCCAAGATTATTCTACATAGAGAGAAAATATTCAACATAGAGAGAAAAGATTCAACATTATAGAGACAGTGTTGGGGTAGACCATTCGACATTAGTGTTGAGCAGAATATGCCATATTCGATTTCGCGATATATCTCGAATATATATTAGAATATTCGAGATATATTCCCTAAATTCGAATATTCGTGATATTTTATCGAAAGTAAATGATTGCGATTTTTCGCTATTGCGAATGCGAAAATAATTGCGATTTTTTGATAACTGCGGTAGGAGCACTCTGATTGGCTCAGAATATTCGTGATATTTTATCGAAATATCGCAACATGCGAATGCGATATTTATTGCGCAATTTCGAGAAATGCTGGAGGAGCGCTCTGATTGGCTCAGAATATTCGTGATATTTTATCGAAATATCGCAACATGCGAATGCGATATTTATTGCGCAATTTCGACAAATGCTGTAGGAGCACTCTGATTGGCTCAGAATATTCGTGATATTTTACAATACAAAATAATTGCGAATATTCGGCAAATGCGGAAGGAGCACTCTGATTGGCTCAGAATATTCTTGATATTTTACAATACAAAATAATTGCGAATATTCGGCAAATGCGGAAGGAGCACTCTGATTGGCTCAGAATATTCTTGATATTTTACAATACAAAATAATTGCGAATATTCGGCAAATGCGGAAGGAGCACTCTGATTGGCTCAGAATATTCGTGATATTTTACAATACAAAATAAAAAGTGTTTTGCATTGGTGGTGATTCTTTACTCTATCCATCTGTCACAGCCATTTGTCAATCAAACACCTTGAAGATTGAACACGTTCATGCTGCATGCTTTGGACTTTTTTTCACTTCACATATCAGACATTTTTATGAAAGATTATTTTTCTATTATTGGGACTATATTTCTTTATATATTTGTTTCACTGTGTATTTCACAAGTTATTTGCGCTTGCTTATTTTATAATTTGCCCACATGTCTTGTCACTAGACATATTTTTTATTCTTGTAGAGCGACTCCATTTTCTGTCTTGTATTAATTTATGTTGTATAACATTTTTGAGTTGCTGCTGTATTCTCCCCTTTTTTAAGGTATGCGCAATTTTTTCCTTCTTACAAAAAATAATAATATCAAACATACAAATATTCATAACATACACATACACAAAGCCCCCCCCCTTTTGCATCAGAGACAATCAGAGTTCTCCTACCACAGTTATCGAAAATTCGCAATCATTTTCGCATTCGCAATAGCGAAAAATCGCAATTTTTTTTTTTTTCAATTTGGCAACATAAAAGGATCGCCTCAGCTTAGCTACTCGGCCCAGGGTCTCTAATCATACCAGCAATGCTTTTAGACGTCGATAGGATGTGATCTGTTTTAAAAATCAAATTGAAAAAATGCGAATATTCGGAATTGCGAATATTCACCGCGAAATTCGAAATATAGCGCGATTTCTCGAATATGCTATATTCGAGTCGAATATTCGCAATGCGAATATTCGTGAGCAACACTATTCGACATGAACGACGGAGATTCGACGAAGCAGCGAAAAACATACAAACGTCAAATTTGTCATTGAAGGCTTATGGTGTCTGTTGAAAGTTCTAAGAAGATTCGTCAAGCAGCTAAACTGTATGACGCCGCAATCATACATTTCCGGTCAAATGCTCTTCCCACAAGCTATAGTAGAATTCGAATGTTGGTTGACTAGTAATAATAGTTTATAAATCTAATTTTTTACTAGTGTCATACAACATTAGAATTCTTCTATATCTTCCGGAGCATTTGACCAGAAATGTACGATCGCGGCATTGTAGTTTAGCTGCTTCGTCGAATATTCTTAGAACATTCAACAGACGCCATAAGCCTTCAATGACAGATTTAACCTTAATTATTTCGGATTTTTGGACAAAGGCATTTTTTAACAAAACAAAATAAATAAAAACTAATTTCGGGAGTAACTAAATAAATGTATTTTTCGGACGAAAATGAGATTCTGAAATATTTCAGTGTGCACATGTCTATTTCATAGTGATATTGTCATCTGTACACGCCAATAATCTGTGGCCGGTTCATTCCCCTCCATAGCTGCATGTATACAAGTAACTTTTATACATGCGGCTTCGGGCTAGGGGATTCCGCAGCCACAAATGATTGGCCCATACAGATGCCAGCTTCCTATTAGGTCACACATGTGGGTTTTGAACATGCCTGAGCTCATCACTAATTAGAAGTAAGTATGTAATTCCCAAATATATAAATTCAAGCAGTAAAAGGCATTGCAGGTTCACCATTGTATGCTAGAAAGTATAGAACATCTTCATTGCTAGTCTCACTGTGTCCTGTATTCTGGGAGGAAGAGTAGATACAGAGTACTTTATTAACAAGTTCAGGCAACCATAAAACATGTGCAGCCTTCTGAGTATATCGTAACAGGATCAGGAACCGGAACTAACTTGTGCAGTGTATAGAAAGTATTATACGTTATACATTTAACAACTGTAAAAAGTGACATTTACAAAGCTGAGGTATGAACATCACAAATCCCAGTACACTACACATGTCATAGAAATACTGAGGCAAAAATAACCAAAATATATATTTTTACATTTCCTTTGTGAAAATCAAACTCTTTGGGCCAGATCCTCAAAAGAGATACGGCGGAGTAACTGCTGTTACTCCATCGTATCCCTTGTCCTAACTTTGGAACTGATCCACAGAAGCAGTTTTTCCAAAGTTAGGCAGAAGATCCGGCATGAGTAATTGAATTACACTGCCGAATCTTAGGATGCAGTACCGCATCCGCCGCTGGGGGCATTTCGAGTCGAAATGCCGTTTCTAGTATGCAAATTAGCACTTAAGGCGATCCACAAAGCTTTCCAGCTTCGTTTTTTCGCCGTAAGTTTTAGTTTGCAAGTGTAAAACTAGGGCTGATGTTACAAAGTGTAAACTAGTCACACCATGTAAAAGCCCATTCCAGCGACGGCATTTGGTATGCATTCCCGAGGGAGAACTCCACGGCAATTTGTAAAAACAAAACCGGCATGGGTTCCCCCCCAGGAGCATACCAGGCCCTTAGGTCTGGTATGGGTTGTAAGGAGACCCCCCTACGCCGAAAAATCGACGTAGGGGGTCCCCCTACAATCCATATCAGACCCGTATCCAAAGCACGCTACCCGGCCGGTCAGGAAAGGAGTGGGGACGAGCGAGCGTCCCCCCCTCCTGAGCCGTGCCAGGCCGCATGCCCTCAACATGGGGGGGTTGGGTGCTCTGGGGCAGGGGGGCGCACTGCGGGCCCCCCCACCCCAGAGAACCCTGTCCCCATGTTGATGAGGACAGGACCTCTTCCCGACAACCCTTGCCGTTGGTTGTCGGGGTCTGCGGGCGGGGGCTTATAGGAATCTGGGAGTCCCCTCAAATAAGGGGGCCCCCAGATACCGGCCCCCCACCCTAAGTGAATGGATATGGGGTACATCGTACCCCTATCCATTCACCTGTAGGCAAAAAGTTAAAGTTAGTAAACACACAACACAAGGGTTTTTAAAATAATTTATTATTCTGCTCCGGAGGCCCCCCCTGTCTTCTTTATTAGCTCTATTACCAGGGGGGGCTTCTTCTTCCACTCTCCGGGGGTCTTCTTCCACTCTCCGGGGGGGGTTTCTTCTTCCGCTCTCTGGGGGGGGGCTTCTCCGCTCGCGGGGGTCTTCTTCTATCTTCTCCCCTCTTCCGCTGTTGACTCGGCGAACCCCGGTTCTTCTCCAGATGTCCGGTGCCTTCTTCTTCAGCGCTGGCTGCCTGCTATCTTTGTGTGTTAGCTCAATTTCTAACAGGCAGCCGGCGCGGTCTTCTGTGACGTCAGGGTCTTCTCTTCTGTTCTTCTCCCCTCTTCCGATGTTGCCTCGTCGCCTCTTGTCGCTGTAATGATGGAAGCGCGCCTTGCATCCCATTTATATAGGCATCACCGTCCCATCATGCTCCGGCAGGTACCCACGTGGTGGGTGCCTACCCACGTGCACCCACCACGTGGGTACCTACCGGAGCATGATGGGACGGTGATGCCTATATAAATGGGATGCAAGGCGCGCTTCCATCATTACAGCGACAAGAGGCGACGAGGCAACATCGTAAGAGGGGAGAAGAACAGAAGAGAAGAACCTGACGTCACAGAAGACCGCGCCGGCTGCCTGTTAGAAATTGAGCTAACACACAAAGATAGCAGGCAGCCAGCGCTGAAGAAGAAGGCACCGGACATCTGCAGAAGAACCGGGGTTCGCCAAGTCAACAGCGGAAGAGGGGAGAAGATAGAAGAAGACCCCCGGAGAGCGGAGAAGCCCCCCCCGGAGAGCGGAAGAAGACCCCCGGAGAGTGGAAGAAGAAGCCCCCCCTGGTAATAGAGCTAATAAAGAAGACAGGGGGGGCCTCCGGAGCAGAATAATAAATTATTTTAAAAACCCTTGTGTTGTGTGTTTACTAACTTTAACTTTTTGCCTACAGGTGAATGGATAGGGGTACGATGTACCCCATATCCATTCACTTAGGGTGGGGGGCCGGTATCTGGGGGCCCCCTTATTTGAGGGGACTCCCAGATTCCTATAAGCCCCCGCCCGCAGACCCCGACAACCAACGGCAAGGGTTGTCGGGAAGAGGTCCTGTCCTCATCAACATGGGGACAGGGTGCTCTGAGGTGGGGGGCCCCGCAGTGCGCCCCCCTGCCCCAGAGCACCCAACCCCCCCATGTTGAGGGCATGCGGCCTGGCACGGCTCAGGAGGGGGGGGCGCTCGCTCGTCCCCACTCCTTTCCTGACCGGCCGGGTAGCGTGCTTTGGATACGGGTCTGGTATGGATTGTAGGGGGACCCCCTACGTCGATTTTTCGGCGTAGGGGGGTCTCCTTACAACCCATACCAGACCTAAGGGCCTGGTATGCTCCTGGGGGGTGAACTCATGCCGGTTTTTTCTTTGAAAATTGGCATGGAGTTCTCCCTCAGGAATGCATGCCGAGCGACGCTGTCATTTTTTTTTTTTCCCGACGCAACTTTTTTAAGCCGGCGCGATCCTCAAAACTCGGCGTAACATAACTTCGCGCATGCGCAGTACGGCCGGCGATAACGAAAGCACAGAAAACGGAAACCGAAAGATCCGTAATAAAAAATGCTTTATTTTCGTTTTCGTTGCGGTCGAATGTGCCTAACCTTAACTCTATTAGTCCAATATTATTCTACATAGAAAGAAAAGATTTGACATAGAGAGAAAAGATTCGACATTATAGAGACATGAAGAAGATTCGACATAGAGAGAAAAGATTCGACATAGAGAGAAAAGATTCGACATAGAGAGACATGAAGATTCGACTAAGTAGCTAAAAGCAACTGTAAAGTAAGCATGTAAAATAGCGCATGTTTCCCGTACTTAGAACTGTCTCTGCACAAAGTGTCATTTCTGAAGGAAAAAAAGTAATTTAAAAATGACTCGCGGCTATAATGAATTGTCGGCTCCTGGCAATTCAGAGAGAATTCATTCATTAAAAAAAAAAGCGTGGGGGTCCCCCAAATTCAATTACCAGGCCCTTCAGGTCTGGTATGGATATTAAGAGGAACCCCGCCGTCAATTTTAAAAAAAAAATTATGTGGGGTTCCCCCAAATATCCATTCCAGACCCTTCAGGTCTGGTGTGGATTTTAAGGGGAACTCCACCCCAAATTAAAAAAAAAATGGCGTGGAGTTCCCCCAAAAAATCCACACCAGACCCCTTATCCGAGCATGCAACCTGGCCAGCCGCAGAAAAGAGGGGGGCGAGAGAGCGCCCCCCCTCCTGAACCGTACCAGGCAACATGCCCTCAACATGGGGAGGATGTCCCCATGTTGATGGGGACAAGGGCCTCATCCCCACAACCCTTGCCCGGTGGTTTGGGGGTCTGCGGGCGGGGGGCTTATCAGAATCTGGAAGACCCCTTTAACAAAGGGGACCCCTAGATCCTGCCCCCCCCATGTGAATTGGTAATGGGGTACATTGTACCTCTACCATTTCACTAAGGAAGTGTAAATAATTGTAAAAAAACACACACCGTGGAAAAAAGTCCTTTATTTAAAAAAAATAAATAAATCCAGCAGTGGTAATCCACTCTCGGTCCCCGCTCCCCGCTCCAACGTTGTCGGTATCCAGCGACGGGTGATCTCCTCTCCGCCGGGAACCCCACGTAATTATTTTTTTTAATTGATGGTGGGGTTCCCCTTAATATCCATACCAGACCTGAAGGGCCTGGTAATTACATTTGGGGGGACCCCCACGCTTTTTTTTTTTTATGAATTAATTCTCTCTGAATTGCCGGGAGCCGACAATTCATTATAGCCGCAAGTGGTTTTTAAATGACTTTTTTTCCTTCAGAAATGACACAGTTCTAAGTACGGCAAACATGCGCTATTTCACACGCATACTTTACACCCCCCCCTAGGTTTTTTTTTTTAAAAGATTCTGTCGAATCTCCTTTTTTTTTAAGATTCCGTCGAATCTCCTTTTTTTTTTTAAAGATTCCGTCAAATCTTCTTAGAACATTCGACATACACCATAAGCCTTCAATGACAGATTCGACCTTAATTAATTTGGATTTTCGGACGAATTAATTTTTTTTACGAAAAACAAAATAAATTAAAACGAATTTCGGGAGTAACTAAATAAATTTATTTTTCGGACGAAAAAGAAATTCCGAAACAAAATTGAGAATATGCATAAACAATATTAACCTCATGGAAAAAAAATCCACACCTTACACAATACAAACCTCATATTTAAAAAAAAAATGGAACCCATTGTTCACCCATTCTAAACATTTCTTCGACCTCGAATGATATAACTCCTTACCCCAGGCTATTGATACTCTTTAGAAAAATACCGGATTAATAGTTTCCTCTATTAGCATTTCCTGTCCACCATTGTATTGTACTTCTATCAATTATTATATAGCTTGATATAATTTTTCAGATTTACATAGCATATGTATTGCATTTTATTTCCATTGATTCTCGATACCATTGTCTGTACCACTTTTGTTGTATTATGTACCCAATAAAAAAGTTTGTAAATAAAAAAAAATTGCAAATAAAGTGAATACTTACATCTACTGCTGCCTGCACCGACAAATGCCACTCCATATAACCGACTCATCAAGAAGTCTCAGTCCCCTACTTTTCCCACTGTGCTTAGTGGTATCTCCCACTGACCCCTACATCACTATTATGCCCTGTAGGGACTTGAGTGTAAGTGGGAGGAACCATTGAGCACAGAGAAGGACACATGGGTGATAAGTCTTCACTTTCTTCTTTACAAGGACAAGGTCATTTTAGTTAGGTGACAGAGATGCTTTAAAGTTTGTCTCCAAACCCTTCCGTGGAACCAAATCCTTCTGCCCCCCCAGTTCTCCAGAATTGTCCTTGTTTGTGGTCTAATGTATAGACTCCTATAAAAAATGTTAAATTTAACTACATTTCATCCAACATCTAAATCATAACATTTGTTATTTTGAAAAGCCATTATAAAGGAAAAGTAGGGTTAAAACAAAGTACCAGCCATTTTTGTATAACAATTCATCATGATCTGTGTAGTTGGGGCATGGCATTGGTGTGTTTTTTTGCCTTCAATGGAGATACAACCAATAAAATTATTATTATTTTTTTAAGTGGAGTGGAGAATGGTTAGTGTTCTTGTCAGGGTTTAATTATTTTCTGTAGCTCCTTGGAAAAAATTTCACCTAACTTAGAGACCTGGCAACAACCTGTGTTCCAGTCGTTGTCAGGATATCACTAGAACAATGACTGAAGCCTCGTACACACGCTCAGGCCTCGTACACACGACTGAGAATCTCGCCGTAAAAGAAACGTTGTTTTCCTCGACGAGGTTCTTGTCAGGCTTGTTGAGAATCTTGTCAAGCTTTGCATACACACTGTTAAGACAAAATCTCGTCGTTCTTAAACGCGGTGACGTACAACACATACGACGGCAGGGGAAGTTCGGTTCCACTGGCACAACCCTTGGGGCTGCTTTTGCTAATCTCATGTTACTGCGTGTTAAGTAAAAGTTTGGTGAGAGACGATTTGCGCTTTTCAGTCTGTTACAGTGTGACGAATGTGCTATCTCCATTACGAACGCTACTTTTACCGAAGGTGCGCTCCCGTCTCATACTTTATTCTGAGCATGCGCGGGTTTCTAAGCATACACACAAACGTGTTTCTCGTCGTAAACCAGCCCGACAAGAAACACGATGAGGAAATTGAGACTCCCAACGAGAAAAAGGAGAGCATGTTCTCTTTTTTTCTCGTCGAGACCCATGGCAGTTTTCTCGACGAAAAACATACACACGACCGTTTTTCTCTGCAAAAATGCTCTGCCAACATTTTTCTTGATGTTAAAGGGTTGTAAAGGTTTGTTTTTTATTTTCTAAATAGGTTCCTTTAAGCTAGTGCATTGTTGATTCACTTACCTTTTCCTTCGATTTCCCTTCTATATGTTTTTTTTCTTTGTCTGAACTTCTCACTTCCCGTTTCTCCTCAGTAAGCTTGCCCGCCAAACGGCTCGGATGATGGGGGCAAGCTTACTGAGGAGGAACAGGAAGTGAGAAATTCAGACAAAGAAAAAAAACATTTAGAAGGAAAATCTAAGGAAACAGTAAAGGAACCAATTTAGAAAAAAAAAAAAAAAACCCTTTACAACCCCTTTAAATGTGAGCGTGCAAACCTTTAGTGCAGTTAATCTCCTTAGCGGTATTCCCGAGTCTGGCTCGGGGTGTTTTTTTTATACCAAAAGTGGTATCCCCGAGCCAGACTCGGGATTGCATTGCAGGATACAGGGGGGAGTTACTTACCTTGTCCCTGGATCCTGCGATGTGTCCCCGCTGTGTGTGCGGGCTCCTCCGATGTGTCTCCTCGCTCGATTCACAGTGCCGAGTGCCAAGCTCTGTTCCCTGCGACGTTACGACGCACGGGGACGGAGTTCGGCGCCAAATTCAAAAAGTGAAACACACAATACACATACAGTATACTGTAATCTTATAGATTACAGTACTGTATCAAATAATTACACACCCCCTTTGTCCCTAGTGGTCTGTCCAGTGTCCTGCATGTACTTATATATAATAAAAACTGTTCTTTCTGCCTGGAAACTGGAGATTGTCCATAGCAACCAAAAAGTGTCCCTTTACATCAAAAGTGCTTTTAGAGCAGCTTGAAAACAGCGATAATAAATTATAATCACTTGCAGAATTGAGCAAAAGCGATTTGTGGGGAAATTCGTCATCAAACAATAAAAATAATGACAGCGACAATTCTGCAACTGAGCAAATTTCAGTGTTTTTAATTTGATTACATTATTGCATTTTTTTTTATTATAATTAAATTATTATTTGTTATAATTATTTATAGTTATTTATTATATTATAATTTATGATTTTGTGTTTCAAACTTTATCATACCCAGGATGTCAACTAGATTCTGGTTTGGACAGATTTAAGTGAGTTATTCCTAAGAATTACAGGCCTAAAATATAAAACGCCAAATTTCCATGCAAAATAATTGTACCGCTTTTAGCACCTAAAACCAGAAGGAATCATACCGCCAGGGAGGTTAAAGATTGTGAATTGCTAAGAACCAGTTAACACACAGGGGTCGATTTACTAAAGGCAAATAGACTGTGCGCTTTGCAAAGTGCAGTTGACCTCTCCAAGTGCAGTTGCTCCAATGCTTAGTAAATTAAGTAAAGTGTCACTTTGCAAAGAATACCCAATAACGTGCAAGGAAAATGAAAAAAAAAAAAAGCATTTTTGCTTGCATGTGATTGGATGATAAAAGTCAGCAGAGCTTCTCTTATTTACTAAGCTCTGGAGCAACTGCCCTTGTGGTGTGTAACTGCACTTTGCAAAGTGAACAGTCTATTTGTCTTTAGTAAATCAATCCCACTGGCTGCAGCAGGTCTTTCAAAATGATGACCACACAAAACCGGATTCACGTAGAGCGGCGTATATTTGTGCGGGCGTAGCGCATCTCATATGCGCTACGCCAATGTAACACAGAGAGGCAAGAACAGTATTCACAAAGCACTTGCTCCCTACGTTGCGCCGGCGTAGCGTAAATTGGTCGGCGTAAGCCCGCCTAATTCAAAGTAGGAAGGAAGTGGGCGTGATACATTAAAATTAAGCATGACCCCATGCAAATGAGGGGCTGAACAAACGGCGCATGCGCCGTCCCATGGACGCTTCCCAGTGCGCATGCTCAGAATCACGTCGGACCTAACGCCTAAGATACGTCGAATCACTGAACATAACCTACGCCCAGCCCTATTCACGTAGTCCTACGTAAACAACGTAAAATCCGACGGCTGTTCCGTCGTCCATACCTTTGCATGGGATGCGGTGGAATAACTTTACGCCGGACGTTCGCCTTACGTAAATGGCGTATACTACTGCGACAGGCGCAAGTACGTTCGTGAATGGGCGTATCTCGGTCATTTGCATATTCGACACTTAAATCAATGGAAGCGCCCCTTGCGGCCAGCGTAAATATTCGCCCAGGCTCCGACGGCGTAGGAAACTTACGTCGGTCGGAGGAAGCCAAAATTCAGGCGTATCTTGTATTAAGAATCCGGCGCATAGATACGACGGCGCATCTGTGCACTTACGCTTCGTACCTACACATACGTCGGCGTAAGTGCTACTAGAATCCGGGCCATAGAGTTTCTTTAACAAGCAGAGCAGAAGATGAACATCAGAATAAAAATTAAAGTCATTTAGCAGGGATGCTGTGTCCCTTGAGTCAATTTAAATGCAAAACTTTCATGCTAGACTGGGATGTACCTTTAATGAACTTATTTCAGCTTAAAACACAGTGATCACAGTGGGAAATAAATACCCTTAAGTTTTATTATGCTGTTAGCTCCAGTCTAGCAGAATGACGACAATAACTACGTGTCTGTTAATAAATAATAAAATGAAGATCTCATCGTGAATTATTCCAGCAAGTTTTAACAGTGCCCGCCAGCAGCGTTGTAGGGATTGCTTTAACACCTGTAAATAAGCGGCATAAATCTCCTGTTGTTTTTAAAGACTGTTGCCTTTGGGTGTCAGCTGAGTTTTCTTGAACTTTGAGCAAACAAGATACAGGAAAAAAATAAAATAAAAACTATCTATTATCATCCCTTTTACTCTTCATTACAGTCAGCTCTCTTGTAATGATTATGTGCTGCCCTTGAATTAAATTCTGCTGCCCATACTCGAATGCTGGTAATCAAGCTTTTAAGAAGAGTTTCACTTGCTGATGAACTGAATAGATTATTTTAGAAATCAGAGTAGGAATTACAATTACGGCTAAGCACAACTCCTTTGGTTCAGCTTAGGTTCCTAGTAAATTCATTCACAATTTTTAAAGGATCGGTCCACCACATAATACTGGGCTGAATTACTCGCTGCCTTTTTGAATCTTTTGGGGAATTCCAGAAACTAGTTACTTTCCATTCTGCCATTACTTCAGAATTTTTCTGCTGCGTGTTTGTAAATTTTAATTGGTAATTCTAAATGATTGGGCAAAGGATAGCTTTAACCACTTGCCGACGTACATTTACATCAGCAGATTGGTACGGGCAGGCAAAGCAACATACCTGTACGTTGCTTTTAAACTGTCCGCCGCGAGCTCTGTGCCCTTGGGACCTGCAGACTCGATGTCCGCCAGTGTCCCGCGATCATGTCACGGAGCGGCAGAACGGGGAGATGCCATATGGCATTTCCCTGTTCTGCCTATCATCGGGAGCAGTGAACACTGTCATGCCACTGGTAACCAAGCCCCCTCACAGTTAGAATCACACCCTAGGACACACTTAACCCCATTCACCGCCCTCTAGTGGTTAAACCCTTCACTGCCAGTGACTTTTACACAGTAATCAGTGCATTTTTATAGCACTGATCGCTGTATAAATGACAATGGTCCCAAAATAGCGTCAAAAGTGTCCGATGTGTCAGCCACAATATTGCAGTCACTATAAAAATTGCTGATCACCGTCATTACTAGTAAAAAAAATAATAATAATAACAATAATATTCTGTAGACGCTATAACTTTTGCTAAGAAAAAGTGAGGGGTATGGCGCCACCAAATAATTAAATAAATGATCAATGCAGCCACTAGATTAGTGAATACTAGTGATGAGTCGAACACGCCACGTTCAATTCGCACCAGAACCCGCGAACAGACCAAAAGTTTGTGTGAACTTTAGAACCCCGTTAAAGTCTATGGGACTCGAACATTTGAAATCTAAAGTGCTCATTTTAAAGGCTAATATGCAAGTTATTGTCCTAAAAAGTGTTTGGGGATCTGGGTCCTGCCCCAGGGAACATGTATCAATGCAAAAAAAGTTTTAAAAATGTCTATTTTTTCGGGAGCAGTGATTTTAATAATGCTTAAAGTGAAACAATAAAAGTGAAATATTCCTTGAAATTTCGTACCGGGGGGGGGGGGGTGGGTGTATAGTATGCCTGTGCAGTAGCGCTTGTTTCCTGTGCTTAGAACTGTCTCTGCACCAGGGCTTTTTTTCAGGGGGAACTTGGGGGAACTCAGTTCCACCACCTCTGGCTCGGACCCTTTGGTGCCTGCTCACCACAATCACTTGTAAACACAGAAGTCTGGTTTCTGTGTTTACAAGTGACAACTCTGCACTCTGTGTGTAACCCCCCTGAACTCTGCACTCTGTATGTAATGCAATCCTGGTATTTAATGCACCTCTAAGACCCTTCTACTGTTTGTGAAATCTGAACGGGGCCGTGGTTAAGTTCCTGCACCTATTTTCTGAGAAAAAAAGCTCTGCTCTGCACAAACAACCAACTAATAATAACTATGACTAACTATTAAATTATAGGTAGTGGAATTTCCTTTCAAATTTGGCTGTTAGTGAACGTAATAAAAACAAATTTATCCAAAGCATCTAAATTAATGGAATGTAACAGATTAATAATAATAAATAATAATAATAATAATAATAATAATAATAATAATAATAATAACGTTGTATTTAAATTTATTATTATTATTAATTCATTATGTTCCATTTGTTTAGATGCAGCATTTCTTATTTTTGGGTTTTTCGAATTTTGGGATTTTCAAATTTTTCGAATTTTCACATTTTCAAACTTTCCGATTTTCGGATTTTCGAATTTCAGAATTTTCAAAATGTGGAGCAGGCTTCTTCCTGGATGCTAATTAATATGACAAAGTGAGTTTGAAAATATTGTTTGTGAGTACAAATGATTATAGTTCATCTCCTGTATGGTGTTTTATAAAGATTCTCATTCTGGAGCAAGCAGCAAAGCTGTGGATATTGTGTTTTAGGAAGTAACAAAGCAGCACAATACTGTGTATTATAAGCACAGCATGAAAATAAAACATTTACCTGGAAAATACATATTCCAAAGTTGTCACGCAACAAGATTGGATCCTTTTTTTCACATTTGTGTCTGAACAATGATGACCCATCTTACAGCAGAGGTTCACTTCTGGGTAGCACAAGATTACAGTGAAGATCATGTATCATTTTCAGATACTTATCACTGGTCACAAGGGGCTTTGCATTTTACTCTACATGTGCTGTCATGGCCAAAACTTGTGGGTGCTTAATATACGGTATGTCTTTACTATGATAAATTGGCATTATGTTTAATGTAATAGGTCTGTGCGTGATTCTCTCTGTTCCTCTTTCTGCATATGCCTGTAGGCCTTCACTGTTCTTTGATCAAGGGGCAGCAAACCTATGGTAGCGACTTATTCTCTCTATGTAATGCCAAATTTGGTTTAGTGACTCTGTTTGCTCCGTTCTGTTCTAAACTTGGCTGAGTTGTGTAATTCTCACTGTTGCCAGTAGGTGTCACTGGTATCACAGGCCAGTATGAGATTTACAACAAGGTTGAGCTGTAATGAATATTATTTTTTCCAGAACAGCCTAGTAGGAGGTTCCTGGCCGCTGTGCATTCTAAGAAGGGGGTATTTATGGGACAGATGCCAGGTGCTTTTAGTCAGTCTTCAGCTCATGGCCCTCCTGGCCTGAAGCTACGTACTACAAACTCTGTTAGTAGGCCCGGAAGCCTGTTTAGGGCGATCCTTAGGCTGTCTTGCCTGTTTGGAAGAAGCCGAGCCAAGCTGAGGAGATGCAGGGGAGGACCCTTGCTGGAGAGAGCAAGGATGAAGGCTGGTCTCTCAGGAGGGCCTTGTGACTAGAGTGGCCACGTGTCCCGGATTGCCCAGGACAGTCCCGCATTTTGCAGGTCTGTCCCAGGCACCTTCATTCCAGGACAATGACAGCTACACAAGTCTCTTTTTATTTCTGTTTCAACAGTTTAGACCAGATTGTGAAGTGTGTATTGGAACGTTACTAAAGCTTGAGACAGGGATTCTTCCTCCCACTGACCACAGTAATTTTTTCCTTCCACTGACTACTGATGTCGTAAGATTTTTGCTTCCCACTAACCAGCAGGTAGAACATACCCATGACCTTTGACTCTGAATTCTGTGGTGTGTGTTCCATCCCGGTTCTCTGATTTCTATAAGTTATGTTGTAGGCTACATACTCCTACACTGTATACCCTGTAATGTTATAATTTCCTGACCACTGTAACAGGTGATAATTTCTATGTAGCCCTCAATTAAGTTCTTCTTTAACCACTTCAATACCGGGCACACCCCCTTCCTGCCCAAGCCAATTTGCAGCTTTTAGCGCTGACACCTTTTGAATGACAATTACGCTGTCATGTAATGCCTGAAATAAACTAAGTGTTTAAAAAATGTTTTCACACAAATACAGCTTTATTTAAGAATAACTTTTTGTTTTGTTTTTCGGTTCATTCGTTATGATCAAAATTTGTTATTTCAAATAAATTGGTAAATTTGAAAATTTGAAAATTTGGAAATCCGAAAATTCCAAAATTCAAAATCTGAAGATTCCAAAATTTGGAAATTTGAAAATCCGAAAATTGGAAAGTTTGAAAATGTGAAAATTCGAAAAATTTGAAAATCCCAAAATTCGAAAACCCAAAAATAAGAAGGAAAATCCGAAATGCTGCATCTAAACAAATGGAACATAATGAATTAATAATAATAATAAATATAAATACAACATTATTATTATTATTATTTATTATTATTAATCTGTTACATTCCATTAGTTTAGATGCTTTGGATAAATTTGTTTTCATTACGTTCACTCAGGCCCCGTACACACGGCCGAGGAACTCGACGTGCCAAACACGTCGAGTTCCTTGTCGAGTTCTGGGATGAAGCCGCCGAGGAGCTCGGCGGGCCGCCTTCTCCCATAGAACAACGAGAAAATAGAGAACATGTTCTCTATTTTCTCGACGAGCTCCTCGGCGGCTCCATCGAGCCAAAAGTGTACAGACGACAGAGTTTCTCGGCAGAATCCGGGTTTTGACCGAGTTTCTCTGTGAATTCTGCCGAGAAACTCTGTCGTGTGTACGAGGCATAACAGCCAAATTTGAAAGGAAATTCCACTACCTATTATTTAATAGTTAGTAATAGTTATTATTATTAGTTAGTTAGTTATTTCAGATTTTCGAATTTTGGGGTTTACGAATATCCAAATTTCCGACTTTTCGAACAATTTTTTTTTTAATTTACAAATTTCCGAATTTTTGAATTTCAGAATTTTCTAATTTTCGGGTTTTCGATTGTGGGAAAAATTTATTAAACGGGTTTTCGTTAATTAGAATGTTTACAAATTAACGAATTTGTTGAATTTTGACGAAAAACTAATTTGGAACAAAACGAATTGCACATGTCTAGATGTTTTACATTTCAACTTCTCCTATTATTTTACTGTTTGTTTTAACATGACTGTGTTGTACAATTTATTACCTTGTTTATGACAGACAAGTGAGTGGGACAAGTTTAAAAAATGTTGGAAAATGCCAAGAAATTACATCATTATTGACCTCATTGTTTATGACCAGCAGTGAGAAATATTATAGAGAAGCTCACTTCCTGCTTGACCCTGATTGGGTCAAAGGGCAAATTTGACACTTTGCGATCTTGCATAGGGTAAAACTTTGTTAGCAAGTTTTACCCAAAATTACGAGATTGGTGAAATTCAGGACAGGTGTGGGGTTTATCATTTATTTCAGTTAACTTTTTTATGTGTTCTGTAGTTTTAATCCTATGTTGAGCCCCCCCCCCCACAACTTGAAGTGCCCCAGGGCCCCCAAAGTCTAAATCTGACACTGGGCACTTCTTTAGACTGTCTGGAACTCATAGAGGACTAAAGTTGCCCACTCTCATGGGCTCCGAGCAGTCATCTTGAAGAGTCTATTTTTACAGTGTAGACAACCAAAAATTATTTTTGGCCAGGTTTAAGACAGTGAAAAATGACATGAATTCTTTCCCTACAAGTCTCTTGATATAATCAGGAGAGCCATATTGCTTATTCCAGCAGTAACTAATTATCTGTGAGGCTCAGGGTTGGGTCGTAATCAGGATTTCCTACAGGGCTGAGGGGTGGTGGAAACTTGCACTCTGTATAAAACCCAATGTAAACCATAAAGCTCCATTCACACTTGTATGACTCAAAAGTTGCCCCGACTTTGAAGTGCCACTTTGGTGCAACTTTGAGGCACCTTTGGATGGGTGCAACTTGAATACAACATTGGCTTTGACCAGTGATAACGACAACTATTGCACAACTGTTGCATTGTATAACATTCAGGTATGACTTTCATACAACTTTTGAGGGATAATACTGAAATATATGGCCCTCAATTTGCATAAAAGTCAGACCAAAGTAGTGCATGAGCTACTTTGAAGTTGCTGCAACTTTAAGTCACACATATATGAATGGTTTTAAAATTCAAAAGAGAGAAAGTACACCAAACACAGGATGGACTGTGGGTGTCTGTGGTAGTGCAGTGCCACGTCCTACATATGTTGTAAAGATAATTGTTGGACGAGGACAAAAACTGACTTTATAGGCACCAATTATAAAAATATGAATACGTTTATTGATACAATTCCCATAGGGGTTATTGTTCCAACATTACAATAAATGCATATAAAAAAATTAAAACAAGAGGATTAACACAGAAACAACTGTATTATACAGCAAAAGGTCCGAATTATCCAATAATGACCCAGAAGAGGCATCCAATAAAATCTCAGAAGAGATATGATAACTAGCATACATAGTAGATCACAACCAAGCTCGACATGTTTCGCGGAGACCGCTTCTTCAGGAGCTAATAATATTTCATCCAGGGTACTGGATAGAATTTTAGAAAACCGTAGGTCTTCACTGACAGAAAGATAATTGTAGTATTAGATAAGGTATACTCAGAACTTCTCGGAGTGTCTTGTTGGTATTGGAGATGAAGGTGCGTCTAGTTGTCAGCCAGGAGGGGAGAACACCTTGGCCCGATGAATTAATATACGAGGATGGTGGAGGAACCAAAACCATAAGAGGGACAATTGTCCCATGCGATTTAGATAATACTTCTAAAATTAGTGGGGGCCAAAGGACACCTTACTGGCTGTATCATAGATGAATATCAACAAGAACACTTTCAAACTGAGAGTCTG
Organism: Rana temporaria; assembly: GCF_905171775.1. Classification (NCBI taxonomy): domain Eukaryota; kingdom Metazoa; phylum Chordata; class Amphibia; order Anura; family Ranidae; genus Rana; species Rana temporaria. The sequence goes on along the minus strand of NC_053493.1, from coordinate 378,484,393 downwards.
ATGGTCGTCAGGAGATGTCTGTGTTGTTTGCTTATGAATGGTTATCATTGGAAAACATGGGGAACGACATGATGTCTAAAGTTGCATGACAAGTCACACAAATGTGAACGGACCCGTAAAGGGGTTGTAAAGGCAGAAGGTTTTTGCATTCTATGCATGAAGATAAAAATCCTTCTGTGTGCAGCATCCCCCCTCAGCCCTCCTAATACTTACCTGAGCCCCATCTCTGTCCAGCCATGTCCATGAGTATCTCAGCCATCTGAGATTCTCCCTCCTGATTGGCTGAGATACAGCAGCGAGGCCTATGGGTCCTGCTGCTGCCAATCAAAGTCAGTTAGCCAATCACGAGAGAGAGGGGGAGGGGCCCGGACCACAGTTCTGTGTCTGAATTGACAAAGGAGCTGCAGCTCCGCTCAGGTGCCCCCATGGCAAGCTACTTATTGTGGGGGTAGGAGGGAGGGGCCAGGAGCACAGAAGAGGGACCTGAGAAGAGGAGAATCCGGGCTTCTCTGTGCAAGACCACTTCACAGAGCAGGTAAGTATAACATGTGTCTTATTTTTATTTAAAAGATGAGACTTTATAATCACTTTAAGTAGCCCAATGGACATGTTCACTAGCCAGTTAACTCTTGCACAAATATTAGCTGGCAGAGCAAATAATAAGATTCAGGTGCAAATCTATTGAAGGGGCAGATTACTTGTCAATGTTATCCTTTGACTTGTTCACAAACTTTTTGTAAACTGTAAGCTCTGGTTCACGCTGGTGCGTTTTGAAATGTCAAAACAGCGGCATTTGCTGGCAATTGCCGACAATGGCACCGTCCTACACCGATTTAAAAAAGTAGTTTCTGTACTACTTTTGCGATTTTGGCCGCAATTTACATTGACATCTGGGTTCAGATGAACTCGCATGGCTTCATTCCCGCAGGCCCAGTGTGAACCTGGGCTAAGGGCCAGTTCACACCGGGAATACCACAGGTGCCATGTGTTCCTGTGCGATTCCAATGCAGTTCTGTGCAGTGCATTTTTTGAAAATCACTGCAACCACACCCCGTGGTACTTCTGTACCTGGCAATCCAGTGCGGGCAAATGCACTGCATTTGCAAACTGCGTTTGTGGTGTCTTGATCTCAATATTAACACATCTGCAGTACACTTTAAACATGGTGTGGCAAACTTGCTTGGAACGCACCACGTTCTGGTGTGCACTGGCCCTCAATGTTATGCCTAGGTTCACTGCTGCAGTCCGATGATTTCAGAGACATCTGTACATTTGTTTCCTGCACAGATGTCTATTGAAATCACACCTGAAATCGCCAAATATAGTATAGAATCTATTGCCCGTGATGGCACCGTCCGAATCGGTGTGACACTGACTTTGCGGCGCTGCACCGATTCTGATGGTGCCATTGAGAGCAATAGCTGCCGATTTGACATGCCAAATCGCATGAATGTGAACCTGGGCTTAATGCAGCATGTCCTGAGGGTTTTGTGACAGGAAGCGATTTAATGCAAATAAAACTGTTACAGACGGAAGATTATACGTGAGTACATATAAGAGAATACATGAAAAGAGAAGACCCTGGCGTTACTCACCGCAAACCGAGTCATTTTTTCCTATCAAGCCAATAAATCATTTACATTTGTATTGCTTTTCTACACAATGGAATACAGTAGCAGCACATAACTTGCATTTTTCAAAATATGACTTTTTTATCCAATATATTTTCAGTAATAAACTACTGACACCCAGTGGTAACAATAAGGTATTAAAAGACATTGAAAGAACTCCAGGCAGAAAAGAAGGTCCCTTTTAAATGTATTTCATAAAAATTATTAAAATGTATTATTACATACAACTAGCAGAAGTATCTAAATCTGTCTTGATATCAGTCTTGTGTCAACCGTTGCACAGACTTGGAGATGGAAAGGACTAGGCGCCAATTAGATTCTGCAGCATGTGCTTACAGAAGGAGAAAGCAGAGTGAGCAGAGTGAGCAGAGTTGATGACCTGTGTCATCGATGCCAGGCCTGGGGGCTGCAGTGGGTGGAGGGGCGACGCCGCAGCAAAAGAGGGGTGAAAAAATCCTGTCGTCACGGCCGGTGTCCTGCCGAAAAAGATCCCCCAGCGGATAAGGGCCCCCCTGCACTGCGCAGGCGCAGCGCGGAGCCGCCGGAAATAGCCGAAGATGTAGAGCTGAGAGTCCGCTCTACACGGCGCCTGCGCAATGACTATGACACATAGATATGATACTAGTGCTACTCTGCAAGGGGCAGGGGTGATTTTAGAAATAAAGTACACGTGTTGGCGGGTGTTAAAACAAATGGAGGGCGGGTTTTGCAATGTTGATGGGCGGATTTTGCAATGTTGATGGGCGGATTTTGCAATGTTGATGGGCGGAGCTTGCAATGTTGATGGGCGGATTTTGCAATGTTGATAGGCGGATTTTGCAAAGTTGATGGGTGGAGTTTGCAATGTTGATGGGCGGGTTTTGCAATGTTGATGGGTGGATTTTGCAATCTTGATGGGCGGATTTTGCAAACTTGATGGGCGAATTTGCACAAACTATTTAACTTACAAAAGAGGCGGGATTTTAAAATGATGGACAGAGATAAGGGCGGGTAGTTCAATGTTAAAGGGGTTTTCCACCCATTTTTTAAGTTTATTAAAAGTCAGCAGCTACAAAAAGTGTAGCTGCTGGCTTTTAATAAACTGACACTTACCTGCTCCAGCGTTCCAGCAACGCGCCAGCTGGGGGTCCGCTCCTCTCCCCCCCTCCCCGGCCGGCGTCTTTATTGTCACTGTGGGCAACCAGCCGTGACAGCTTTCGGCTTCACGGCCGGGCACCCACTGCGCGTGCGCGAGCGGCACTGCGCATGCGCGCGCGGCGCGGCCCGGAGCTGCGCTGTTTGATTGGACAGGCGATCGCCTGGGACCTGTCACGTGTCCCAGGCGATCGCCTACAGTGAGGGGCTGCCAAAAGGCGATATGACGTATCGCCTTTGCAGCCCCTCGGCGGAAGGAGGAAGTGGGACAGGAAGTCCCCTTCTCCTGAAGCCCCCACTCCCCTTACAAAAAAATTACATGCCAAATGTGGCATGTAAGGGGGAGAGGAGTGGGTTAAGAGGAAGTTCCATTTTTGGGTGAAACTCCTCTTTAATGGACAATTTCAATACTTGTCACAGTTTATTGTTATTATGCTTATGACTTAACCCCATTGCAAAACCTGCCCTGCCCCGCTAAGACGTGTACTTTATTGCTAAAATCACCCCCACCCCTTGCAAAGTAGCACTTGCATCGAGAGCGTGCGGCATGTGTCATAGTCAATACGCAAGCGCCGTGTAGAGCTGACTCTCAGCTCTACATCTTTGGCTATTTTCGGCAACTCCATTGAGGTTTGTACTGCCCAAGTGCCGCACTTGCGCAGTACAGGGGGGTCCTTATCTGCCGAGGGGACCTTCTTCGGCAGAACACCAGTCTGTATTGAGAAAAGCATCCGCCCCTTGTCTCGTCACATATGGCTACCCATCACAATTTTTCTCCGGAAGTGACGTTCCGCTGAAATATTTTGTACTACGCATGCGCAACGCCACTATATGCATTCAAACACTTTTACGTCAAAACAGCACACTGAAACCGTGATGGGTAGCCGAATGTGATGAATCACTGCCATCTTGCTACACTCCGCACTCCTCCACCCCAAGGATACAATGAGAAGGGGACAAGCGGACATCTTTGTACACCCCCAGAGTTTTACATTTTACACTTATTTATTACAGTAAACTGAGGTTCTATAGTGCAATACAGTACTTAGAACTCCGTCTGACTGTTGAATTGTAAAAGCAGCGGCAAGCCTGCTGATCTCACAGGTTTGCTAATCTGACAGAAGTTTGCTGCTTTTAAAATTCAACATGTAAACAGTCAGACGGATGGAGTCAGACAGAGTTCTAAGAATTGTATTTCACTAGAGAATCTGGCGTTTTTTTTTTTAATGTATATACATTTTTAAAAAATGTTTTTACCTCATTACTATTACATGGAGGGGGGGGGTGGCTCAGAATCCCCCTATATGATGGTGTGTGTGTGGGGGGCGGCATTGAAAATTCGGAAATTTGAAAATTAGAAAATTTGAAAATTAGAAAATTTGAAAATTAGAAAATTTGAAAATTTGAAAATTCGAGAATTTTAATCTTAAATTTTGGGAAATTTGAAAATCGAAAATTCGAAAAGCAGAAATTAGAAAATTTGAAAATCAAAAACTGAAAAATCTGAAATAGGAAAATCGGATATTCGAAAATTCCAAATTCGAAAATTCGAATCTTGGGAAATTGGATAGTTCGAATTTCGGACTATCGAAATTTAGGAAATTCCAAAAACAAAAATTTGAAAAGCGGATATTGGATAATTTGGAAGTTAGGAAATTTGAAAATTCGAAAATCCAAAATCTGAAAAATTGAAATTCAAAGTTAGGAAATTCATAGAGTTAGGGTTTAGGGTGTTAGTGTTAGAAGGTTAGGTTTAGGGTTAGGGTGTTAGGTTTGGAGTGTCAGGATTAGAGGGTTAGGGTTTAGGATTAAGTTGTTAGGTTTAGAGGGTTAGAGGGATAGGGGTTAGGAGTTAGGGTGGGAGGGTTAAGGTTAGGGGGTTAGGGTTAAAAGGTTAGGGTTAGAGGGTTAGGGTGAGGGTTAGGGGGTTAGGGTTAGGGGTTGGGGTTAGGGTTAAGGCCAGGGTTGGGGTTTCCCCTTGAAGAATAAGGCTAGGACATGGAATACAGACCTCCCCCTGAGGTCAAAGGTCAGTAGGCAGGTTCCCAAAGGTCAATGGTCACAAGGCATGGCTGATCCCCACCAAAGTGTACCGCCTACCCAAACTAAGTTGGGGAATGAACAAGTCAGGGAATGAACAGTTTGGAATACCGAAATTTTGGAAATTTCGAAAATTAGGAAATTCAACATTTCAGAAATTTAAAATTCTATATTTTGGAAATTTGGCTTTTAGTGAACGTAACGAATACAAATTCATCCGAAGTTACAAGTTATCCAAACTAATGAATGCTGCCTCTAAACGAATGGAACGTAATGATCTAATAATACTAAAAAAATGTTTTTATTAATATTATTATTTATTATTAATTTGTTCCATTCCATTTGGTATTTCGGATAATTCCTAACTTCAGATAAATTTGTATTTTTTACATTCATTAACAACCAAATTTGAAAAGGAAATTCCAATACCTGTAATTTAATTGTTATTATTAGTTAGCTATTATTTTGAATTTTACATTTTTTTTTGGAATTTCCAAATTCTGAATTATCAAATTTCCGAATTTCAATTTTTTTTTTTCATTTTTTGGGGCTACTTGGGGAGAGCTGTACTGCTGGGAATATGGGCTGGGGGGGAAGGAAATTTATACTGGGAGAAGAGGGTAATTTTTGGTTGTATTATGTACCCTGTGCTCTCTGTGTTATGCACTCCTAACCCCTGAATTCCCTGCATTACACACTCCTGCGCTATCTGTGTTTCACAATCCTGACCCTTGCTTTCTCTGCGTTACATACTTCTGACCTTTGCTCTCTCTGCAGTGCACACTCCTGACCCTTGCACTCTTTGCATTACACACTGCTGACCCTTGGACTTTCTGCATTACACACTCCTGACCTCTGCACTGTGTTTCACAATCCTGACCCCTGCCCTCTCTGTGTTATGCACTCCTGACCCCTGCACCCTCTGCGTTACACACTTCTGACCTCTGTTCTCTCTACAGTGCACACTCCTGACCCTTGCACTCTCTGCGTTACACACTTCTGACCTCTGCTTTCTCTGAATTACACACTCCTGACCCCTGCCCTCTCTGCGTTACACACTCCTGACCCCTGCATTCTCTACCTTACACACTTCTGACCTCTGCCCTCTCTGCATTACACACTTTTGAAATCTGCTCTTTCTGCATTACACACTCTTGTCTCCTGCACTCTCTGCGTTACACACTCCTGACCTCTGCCCTCTCTGCATTACACACGTCTGACCTCTGCTCTCTCTGCATTACAAACTTCTGACCTCTGCTCTCTCTGCATTACACACGCCTGACCTCTGCACTATCTGTGTTTCACAATCCTGACCCTTGTCTTCTCTGCGTTACACACTCCTGACCCCCTGCCCCTCTCTGCGTTACACACTTCTGACCTCTGCTCTCTCTGCAGTGCACACTCCTGACCCTTGCACTCTCTTCATTACACACTACTGACCTCTGCGCTATGTTTCACAATCCTGACCCCTGCCCTCTCTACGTTATGCACTCCTGACCCCTGCCCTCTCTGCTTTACACACTCCTGACCCCTGCATTCTCTACGTTACACACTTCTGACCTCTGCCCTTTCTGCATTACACACTTCTGTCCCCTGCACTCTCTGTGTTACATACTCCTGACCTCTGCCCTCTCTGCATTACACACATCTGACCTCTGCCCTCTCTGCGTTACACACTTCTGACCTCTGTTCTCTCTGCATTATACACTCCTGACCCCTTTACTCTCCGCATTTACAAACTCCTGACCCCTGCACTCTCTGCATTACACACCCCTGACCCCTTCCCTCTCTGTGTTACACACTTCTGACCCATGCACTCTCTGCATTACACACCCCTGACCTCTGGACTCTCTGTGTTACAAATAACTGACCTTTCACACTCGGTGTTACACATAACTGACCCCTGAACTCTTGGTATTACACACTCCTGACCCATGCACTCTGTGCATTACACACTCCTGGTCTCTGCGCACTGTGTGTGTTACACACTTCTGACCCCTGCACTCTCTACATTTAAAATGTCTGACCCCTGCACTCTCTGTGTTGCACAGTCCTAACCCTTACATTCTCTGTATGTCACAGACCTGCACTCTTTCTGTTGCACAGTTCTGATCTCTACACTTTCTGCTGTATACACTCCTGAGTCCTGCACTTTCTGTATTACACATTACTGATTACGATACATACTCCTACAGACTTTGAGATATGTGTGCTGTGTATAGAGTGAGTAGGCCCAGGTTTTATTTTAACATATCTCTTTAAGCCCCTTCCACTAATAGTGCAGAGTGGCCACAACCACCATTCAGTGTGCTGCTTCAATACTGAAAAGTATTATTGACCTCCTGCAGCCTCTTTGCAGTCACTTCCTGTCAATGTTCATGGACTCCAGTAGTGGCTCTATGGTAATTCTCAGGGCAGGTTTTCTGATGGTGACAACAGTGGATCATGCATCCAGAGTGTTGTCACCCTATAGCAGCAAGTGCCTTAAAAAAAACATTGTGGCAAGATAATCAGGTATTAACCACTTGCTGACCGCCCTATTGTTATTGGTGCACAGTAATCAGTGCAAAGTTTTATGCTGTGCACCAGATCACATATATATCACGTGATCTGGCTCTTTAGGGCATCACCCGGCAATCATCCACCCTTCATGAACCCGCCAATCATCCGGAAGAGACATAAAACGGCAGTCTGCCTATGTAAACAAGGCAGATTGCCATACTGACAGGAGGGAAGGCATGGATCCTGTGTTTCTGCAAAGCAGGAACTAGGATCCTTGTCTTCCCCTAATAAAATCACCTCCCACACTGTTCTAAAACACTGGCTAGGCACACAGCTAACCCTTTGATGGCCCCCGATTTTAACCCCTTCCCAGCCAGTGTCATTAATACAGTGATAGTGCATATTATTTAGCACTGATCACTGTATTAGTGTCACTGGTCTCCAAAAAGTGTCAAAAGTGTCTGCTGCAATATCGCAGTCCTGCTATCGCTGATCACCAGTCATTACTAGTTAAAACAAAAAAAAACAAAAAAAATATCCCATAATATCCAAAAATATGTAGAAGAGTACATATGGCTGGATTCAGATACGGCGCCGCATCTTTAAGGCGGCGTAGCGTATCATATTTATGCTACGCCGCTTTAAGTCAGAGAGGCAAGTACTGTATTCACAAAGTACTTGCCTCCTAACTTACGGCGGCGTATCGTAAATGTGGCTGGCGTAAGCACGCCTAATTCAAATGAGGATGGGGGGCGTGGTTTATGTTAATGTTTGGTGACCCGACGTGATTGACGTTTTTTACGAACGGCGCATGCGCTGTCCGTGTACATATCCCAGTGTGCATTGCTCCAAAGTACGCCGCAAGGACGTATTGGTTTTGACGTGAACGTAAATTCCGTCCAGCCCTATTCACGGACGACTTACACAAACAACGTAAACATTTCAAATTTCGACGCGGGAATGACGGCCATACCTAACATTGGCTAGGCCAGCTATTTGTTGGAATAACTTTACGCCGGAAAATGCCTTACATAAACGGTGTATCTTTACTGCGACGGGCGCACGTACGTTCGTGAATCGGCGTATCTAGTGATTTACATATTCTACGCCAAACTCAACGGAAGTGCCACCTAGCGGCCAGCCTAAATATTGCACCCTAAGATACGACGGCGCAGGCTGTCGTATCTTAGCTAGGTTTAAGTGTATCTCAGTTTGAGAATACACTTAAACTTACGACGGTGCAGATTCAGAGTTACGTCGGCGTATCTACTGATACGCCGGCGTAAATCTTTCTGAATCCAGCTAATACTGTATTGGCCTAAATGTATGAAGAAATTTGATATTTAAAATTTTTATTGGATATCTTTTATAGCAGAAAGTAAAAAATATTGGTGTTTTTAATTTTTTTCTCAAAACTGACGCTTTTTTTTGGTTTATTGAGCAAAAAAATATAGAAAACACAGAGGTGATCAAATACCACCGAAGGAAAGCTCTGTTTGTGGGGGGGGGGGGGGACACATTTTATTCGGGTACAGCATTGTAAGACCGCGCAATTGTCAGTTAAAATAACACAATGCTGTATCGCAAAAAAAATGGCCTGGTCACAAAGGGGGTAAATCTTCCGGAGGTCAAGTGATTAACTTAATAAAAGCTGCAGATTTAAAGAAATGTAAAAAGATTGTAAATTACTTGTGAAACCTTTCACTGTAAACCTTTGGCTTATAGTCATCTGTCTCTATGGAAGAAATAGGCATCCTGGAAAAGAATTGTTCAGGAGGAGGAGATTCACAGAGAAATATAGATTCACACACCCCTCTGAGGATGCTTACCTGTACTTCCTGTATTTTCCACAAGATGGCACTAAAGAAATTCCAAGCCGTATGAGATCTACAGTATATCGTATGTGAATTGCAATCATAAAAAAGGAAGAAAGCCGTCCCTATTTACTATGGAACACTGATAGACCCCGAAATGAGGTTGAGCAGCTAATACGATGCTGTGCACAGCTATGACAGAACACATATGGCCGCTTCCCTAACAAAGGTGGACCTAAGTGTCATCTAAACATACACCGGTCTCATAGCTCCCAACTGTCCTTGATTTGAAACAAAGTCCCTCTGTCCCTCATTCCTCCTCATTGTCCCTCATTTAGGTCTGATCTATAGAGTTGTATATGAAATTCCTCTATAGCTGCTGGTATTCTCCATTGTCCATTGTATATTGTATTATTGCTGGGATTTGTAGTTCCTCTATAACTGGTCAGTGGTAATCTGCATTGCGCAATATAATCATTATACAGCGCAATGGAGAATACCACCAGCTATAGAGGACTACAAATCCCAGCAACAGTACATTATATACAACGCAATGCAGAATAACGCCATCTATGCTATCTTTCTCTGTAAAAGATAAATAAGTTAAACAATCACTTTAAGCATCATAACCATTAAAGCTTAACCCCCCTGGCGGTATTCCCGAGTCTGACTCGGGGTTAAATTTTTCCGCTGCGATTGGTAACCCCGAGTCAGACTCGGGCTCGCCTCGCAGAATCCACAGGCTTGGTTTACTTACCTTGTCCCTGGATCCAGCGATGCCACCGCGCTGTGTGAGTGAGCGGGACCTCGCTCGATTCACACAGCGTCCTCCTGTGCCGCCGATCTCCGTTCCCTGCGACGTTACGACGCACAGGGGCGAGAACGGGTGCCAAATTCAAAAAGGTAAACAAACACCTTACATACAGTATACTGTAATCTTATAGATTACAGTACTGTATGTAAAAAATACACACCCCCCCCCCCCTTGTCCCTAGTGGTCTGCCCAGTGCCCTACATGTACTTTTGTATAATAAAAACTGTTCTTTCTGCCTGCAAACTGTAGATTGTCCATAGCAACCAAAAGTGTTCCTTTATGTCATAAATGGTTTTAGAGCAGCTACAAAACAGCGATAATAAATTATAATCAGTTGCAGAATTGTGCGATAGCGATTTGTGGGGAAATTCGTCATAAAAAAATAAAAATAATGACAGCAACAATTCTGCAACTGAGCAAATTTCAGTGATCTTGAGTTGATTACATTATTGAATAATTTTTATTATAATTACATTATTATTTGTTATAATTATTTATAATTATTTATTATATTATAATTTATAATTTTGTTTTTAAAAAGATTTAATACCCGGGATGCCTACTAGACTCTTGTTTGGTCAGATTTAAGTGAGTTATTCCTAAGAATTACAGGCCTACAGTATAAAACGCAGAATTTCCTTGCAAATAATGGTACCGCTTTCAGCACCTTTTTTCTGAAATAATCATACCGCCAGGGAGGTTAATGGAGCACAGATATAATGTATGGTGTGTGCGTGCGTGCGTGTGAGCCGGGGGGGGGGGGAGGCAAAATGCACCTTCGCCTTAGTTGGCAAAAATCCTTGCACCGGCCCTACTGGGAAGCTGAGTGTTCCGCCTATCACGGAACAGCACGAGGAGGAGGCGCGGCTTTTGAAAAATGGACGACCGCGGTCTGACAGATTCTGCTTGTCTGGGATAAGGTAAGGGATCGTCGAGACATGCAGTGATACAGTAAGGCATGTAATGGTGGCACAGTGAGGCATGTAATGGTGGCACAGTCTGGCATGTAATGGTGGCACAGTGAGGCATGTAATGGCATAGTGAGGCATGTAATAGTGGCACAGTGAGGCATATAATGGTGGCACAATGAGGCATGTAATGGTGGCACAGTCTGGCATGTAATGGTGGCACAGTCTGGCATGTAATGGTGGCACAGTGAAGCATGTAATGATGGCACAGTGAGGCATGTAATGGTGGCACAGTGAGGCATGTAATGGCACAGTGAGGTGAGGCAAGGCATGACTAGTAGGAAGGGGGTCATCTTATACAGTGAGTATATCCCAAAACCAACATTTTAGCTGGAAAATTAGGGGGTTGTCTTATACGCCCAGTCGCCTTATACGCCGGCAAATACGGTAGTCCAGTTTTCTTTATTTTCCACATTATAAACATAGGCAGCAGCACAGAATTGGGCCAAAAACATAGAAAGGAGCACTTTCAACAACTCGAGTAATCCATACATATACAAAAAAATATATATATATATATTAATGTAAGCACGATGGATTTAGTAAGAGAGCTTGGATTACCAAGCATCAGGAGACATACATTTAAGAAGGCAGTTCAAATTGCAATGCCTTCAAATACAGTAGTATTGAGTATAGGAGTACTGTGAAAAATGTTAGATTAAAAAATATTTTTTTGCAAAAGAAAAATAACAAACATGTTAAAAAGTAAAATATTATAAGGAAATTACCTTACCTAACCACCAAACAATCGAAACAATAACTCATTTGTTATTTAACGCTAAATTCTTAGTGAATTTGTACCCAAACAAAATTGACGTCATTTTTTTTTTACACAAATAAAGATTTATAAAGATTTATTTTTGTGGTATTTGATCATCTCTGCAGTTTTTATTTTTTTGCTCCATAAACAGTCAGACAATTTTGAAAAAAAATAACAATATTTTGTACTTTTTGCTGTAATAAATGGCCCCAATTTAAAAAAAAAAAAAAAAAAGCTACTTTTTCCCTCAGTTTAGGCAGATATGTTTTCTTCACATATTCTTTACATATTTATGGTAATGAAAATCGCAAAAAGCATATATTGATTGGTTTGCACAAAAGTTATAGCGTCTACAAAATAGAGGATAGATTTATGTCATTGTTGTTATTATTATATTTTTAATATTAATGGCGGCGATCTGTGATTTTTATTGGTACTGCAACATTATGGTGGACATATCGGACACTTTTGTCAAATTTTTGGGACTATTGGCATTTATACAGCAATTAGTGCTATAAAAATGCACTGATTACTGTATAAATGTGACTGTTAGGGAAGGGGTTAACACTAGGGGGCGATCAAGAGGTTAACTGTGTTCCCTACAGTATGTGTGTGTTATAACTGTGGGGGGAGGGGACTGACTATAGGAGATGAGAGATGAGAGACTATAGGAGATGAGAGATGAGAGATCATGGTTCCCAGCTTGTAGGAACTCACAATCTGTCTCTCCTCTCCTCACAGAACTGGGATGTGTTTACACACACACGTCCCTGTTCTGCCTCTTGTGCCCGCGATCGCACGTGGCCGGCGGTCATCACGACCACCGGCCACGAGCATCGGCACCCTGAACTACGAAGGTTCACGGGATCGTGCCGACCTGCTGCAGTATGAAAGAAAAAGGGTAATGGCAGCCTCTGGCCCCCCTTTTTCTCATGGGAAAGTGGCGGGAGGGTGGTTTTAAAAAATTATATTATCCCTATCTCCTCAGGTTAGTTTTTGGCGGGCTCACAGGTATGAGGGGGAAAAGGTACACTGACCCCTCTGTGACCTGTAAAAGCCCGCTCAAAAGTCAGGTCAGTTACAGGTCATCTTGCTGCCAGGTGAAAAAGACTGCGCAAAAGTGGTTTAAACTCGCCTGAACCGGCATAGGGCTAGGGCTATTTAAAGAGAGGTCCGTGGCTCACAGCTCAGTCGCTCCAGAGGACAGAAGAACTGTGGTGTTCTCCGAGTTCGCTCGCCGAGCAAGCAGTGTCCCTGGAGCCAGAAGATGAGCCTCATTCGTCAGCTGTTGGAGCGGGCTGGAGAAGACGGCAGGGATTCCTGGATCCGGCACTGCCTTAGCTTACCTCGGACGGCGGGTCAAGAGGCTCCGGTGGGAGCCGCAACGGTCGGCATGTCGCCCGTGATGTTCCCGACGAATGCGGAGCCTCGTGCCGCCAGCATCCGGGACTCCGAGCCGGAGGAAGAAGAAGCCGGAGGGTCCGCAGGAGTTCCGGGTCGTCGGCGTAGGAAGAGTCCCACCCCCGTCCGCGTCACGGAGACGCCAAAGAGGAGGCGCACTCCGCGCCAAGGGTACTCCCCTTCCCCTCCCCGAGCTCCACGAGCTAACAGAGCAGGTCCTTCTCAGGACCGGGTTACACGGTCGGGGGGCGGAGCGAGAGGCGGTGCCAGGAGAGGAGCGAGAGGCGGTGCCAGAGGCGCATCCGCCGGCGGTGTTTTTGTTTCTCCCAACAGGTCTCATGGAGTCCCCGGGATCAGCGCTGCAGGGGCGGCTGGAGGTGGTTCACCAGGAGCAGCCAGGCAGAATAGAGGCTCCGAAAGCAGGGCTACACAGCAGACGCAGCCGGCGGTTCACCAGCAAGGAGCATCAGCGACAGACAACAGATCATCAGTGCCTCTGCTAGATACTAGGGATGGCCAGTCATCTGCAGCTTCAATCACCCAGCAAGGTATGCCTGAATCATCCTCTGGGGTATTACTTTCTAATATTGCTGAGCTTTTGTCAAAGTTGGCCAGGGACATGCATTCTCCACAGATTAGTGTTCCCACTGATTCCTCTCATGTAAATGTGTGGGCGCCATCTAGTGGTGCATTAGCTAATTGCAGCCAGATTTCTCAGATTACTGTTAACCCTCAGAATGAGGTACATTCACAAAGTGTTGAAAATTCAGGTTATTCAGCCATGCGCACACAAAATCTACCTGAAACTTGCTTAAAAGCACCGATGCCTTGCGATGTCAACCCTTTAGGTTTCCATTTGCCCGTTTCAGTTAAAGAAAAAATCTGGCGGGGAGAGTTTATAGATATACTATCTTTACTCCCGTCTGCAAAAGATTTTGTTAATAAAACGGACAAAAAAGACGAAGATGACAGACGCAGGCCGGTACAAAAATCATTTAACAATTGGCTGCAGTCATTTTGTATTTTTTCTGGGATCATTTGTGAGAAGTTCCCTGAAAAAAGTCCCGGCCTTTTTCAACACCTCGACATTGTCATTGAAGCATTTAGAAATTTCGGTGGAGTAGCATGGTTCAACTATGATGAAGCATTTCGTCAGAAATTGTCTGTGCACCCCTCTTTGAAGTGGGGGGTAAAAGATGTTGGCCTTTGGCTAAATCTTTTTCTGCCTCAAAGGCCTGCATTTCCCAGACCTGCCATTAGTCCGCAGGTCGCCAGTAGCTCGGGATACAGAAAAGGCTTGTGCTTCAATTTTAACGATAGCCAGTGCAGATGGCCAAATTCATGTAAATACAGACATGAATGTGCATTCTGCGGTGGTTCACACGCAGTATCCAAGTGCTTTAAAAAGATGGCAACAGCAAACCAGCCAGGTAACTTTTCAAAAAGAGGTCACGCCAGTGAGGCTTCTAAATATGTTACCATGGCTCAAGGAGTACCCAAACCAACAGAAAGCGCACCTTCTCATTGAAGGTTTTAGTGAAGGTTTCATGTTGCCAATTTTTTCTGGTCAAGGTTGTGAATTAGTTAACAATTTAAAATCGGTTAGTGAGTTTCCCAAGATAGTGCTTGAAAAAATTAATCTTGAGGTTTTTCAAGGACGGGTGGAAGGTCCGTTTTCCGCCCCTCCTTTTGAAAACTTCAGGATTTCCCCTTTAGGTATAGTCCCAAAGAAAGATATAGGATCGTTTAGATTAATTCACCACTTGTCCTTCCCCAAAGGTAATTCCCTGAATGACGAGATAGAGGATAACTTGTCCTCTGTATCTTATGCTACGTTTGAAGACGCTCTTGTTAAGTTGAGACGCCTGGGTAAGGGTTCTCTCTTAGCAAAAGCTGATATTAAATCTGCTTTTCGTTTGCTCCCTATCAACCCGGCATGCTTTAATTCCCTGGGGTTTTTCTTTAAGAATGGGTTTTATTTTGATAAATGCCTGCCAATGGGTTGTTCCCTGTCATGTTTTTATTTTGAGACATTTTCTTCCTTTTTAGAATGGGTAGTATCTTTTGAATCGGGTTCTGAGTTCCTCATCCATTACCTGGATGATTTCTTGTTTTTTGGCCCTCCCAATTCTTCCGAGTGTGACAAATTGTTGGAAACATTTTTTAAAATCTGCCAACACTTTGGTGTCCCTTTGGCAGTTGATAAGACATTCACATGCTTGGAATTCCTAGGTATCATCATTGATACTGAACTGATGGAATGCAGGCTTCCTGAATTAAAATTAGAAAAAATTAAATTCTTAACTTTATCTTTGATTAGAAAAAAAAAAGGCCCTTTTAAAGGAGGTCCAGTCCCTATTAGGCCTTCTAGCTTTCGCAACTAGGATCCTGCCGATAGGTAGAGTCTTCTCAAGGAGACTATATTTGTCCATTTCTGGTTTAAAATCTCCATTCTCACATGTTCGGTTGTCCCATGACATAAAGGAAGACTTACTGGTCTGGTTACAGTTTTTATATAATTTTAATGGTAGAGCAGTATGGCAGGAGGAATTCATTTTGGACAAGGAATTTTTTCTGTTCACCGACTCTGCAGGCTCGGTGGGTTTTGCTGCTATTTGGCGGACCCACTGGTGTGCTGGTCGTTGGAATTCCTCCTGGCAGGCTAAGAATTATTTGAAAAATATTGTTCTGTTAGAATTGTTCCCAATTATAGTGGCTCTGGAGATTTGGGGATCTTTCTTTCGGAAAGAGAATTCTAGCTCGAACGGACAATAAGGGTGTGATGTACGCCATAAACTGCTTATCTTCTAAGTCTCCGCCAGTCATTGCTCTTTTGAGATTTATGGTCTTCAAGTGTTTAAACCTTAATGTTTGGGTGAAAGCAGTACATGTGGCAGGAAGGGACAATGACTTGGCGGATGCTTTGTCTCGTTCGCAGATGGAACGTTTCTTCAGGCTGCTCCCAGAGGCAGACAAGGTGGGAACGTTATGTCCACCTTTCCTATGGGGCCTGGTGTAGGGCCTATTTCACAATTTATTGTTAACTCAGTGGCCCCTTCTACCTGGGTGGGATATCAATCCGCCTGGCTGTTATATTTAAGTTTTTTAAATATGACTCAAGAATCAATTCACATATTCCATGAAGATAGAGCGTTACGTTTTTTACAATTCCTCTTTGCCAAGCAATATTCTTGGTCTTACGTTCAAAAGACTCGGGTATCTCGTTCTTCCTTAAACTTAATGGTCTCCCTTCCTTTATGCATTATTTTTCTGTTAAGCAAGCCTTAAAAGGCTATAAGAAGGAACATTTTTGGTTGGATACTCGTAAGCCTATTACCCCAAAACTTTTAAGAGACTTGTGTGTAGCTACGGGTAAAGTTTGTTTTTCACATTTTGAGTCAGTACTTTTTCGAGCGGTTTTCTCCCTAATGTTTTTTGCAGCACTAAGAGTGTCCGAACTGGTTGCCATCACAGCAACGGATGTGGTGGTCACAGATAGGTCGGTAAGAATTTTAATTGGTAAGTCAAAAACTGACCAGTTTGGGAGGGGATCCTGGTTACAACTTGAGGCATGGGTCGGTTCCTCCACATGTCCCGTCCATCTGATTAATGAATTCTTGGCCATCAGGCCTACGGGGTGTTTTAAGTTTTTTGTCCATGGTACAGGCAGGCCATTGACAAAATTTCAGCTTTCCAGTGTTCTCAAGAAGTGTCTGAAGTTTTTGAACTTAGATCAAGCAGGTTTCACTTCACATTCATTCCGAATAGGAGCGGCTACTGAGGCATCAAGGTTGGGTTTGGATGTTGACAGGATTAAAAAAATTGGTAGGTGGAAATCTGATAGCTATTTGCTTTATGTCCGCCCTAACACTTCTCTTTGATCCTTTTAGGGCGTGTGAAAATTGTCTGGATCATCGGACACTCATTCGTCCATTGGGCCCACCTAAGAGCACAGAAAAGGTGTTATACTGGCAATCTGGGTTTAGATGCAAATAAGTTCAAGTTGTTTTGGGGTGGTAGGCGTGGTATGCTATGGTCCAATCTGAACTCGGAGTTATCCAGGCTTATGCGTCATTTCCCTCACCCGGATGTAGTAATCATCCACCTTGGGGGGAATGACGTCGGCCAGCGCAAACCACTGGACATCATTTTTAGCATTAGGGACGATCTCCTTAGGCTTCAGCTTCTTTTTCCAAAAGCTAGGATTGTTTTTTCGGAAATAATACAAAGATTAGTCTGGCTCCCCCCTTTTCCTAGGCGCCCGTTGGAAAAAATTAGAAAAAGAATAAATAGGGCAGTTTCTAAATTACTTTTTGAGTCAGGAATTTTTTCTTTTAGACACACTGAGCTGGAAGGGGGTCATGCTGGGCTGTATAGGTCAGATGGTGTGCATCTATCCGATATTGGCCTTGACATTTTTAATGCAGACCTAGGTTCTTGCGTGGAGTCGGCCGCGTAGTGGGGTTGGTGCCAGGTGGTATTCTACCACCTGCCTTTTGGGTAATTTGCAGCCTGGGCCGTAGTGGCTAGGATTGCTAAAGTTGTACATATTTTTAATATCTTAAATTATTGTTACCCTATTACTATTATTTATTTATATATTTATCTATTTATCTATTTATTTATTTATTTATTTAATTTTAAAACAACAATAAACATCCGCGGCCGTTATTATCCAGCAAGTGGTCTGTTGTCAATTTATTTTATTATAAGGTTTTTTGAATAAATGCTAGCTTTATCCTATTTACCGTCTGCTTTCCCATAAAGACAGCGGCTGGTCGGCACGCTGTTGAATATTTGACTTACAATTGTTTGATGTAGAGAAAATAATATATGTGTGAGACTACATTAAAGCGGGGTTCCACCCACAATTTTTTTTTTTAAAGTCAGCAGCTACAAACACTGTAGCTGCTGACATTTAATAAGGACACTTACCTGTCCTAGAAACTTGCGATGTTGCCCCCCCCCCGAGGTCGATCGCTCGATCCTGGCAGCTCCCGACGCTACCATCCTCACTAAGGGAAACAGGCAGTGGAGCCTTGCGGCTTCACTGCCCATTTCCTACTGCGCATGTGCGAGTCTCGCGGCGCTTTCCGAATGGGCGGCTGCTTTCTGGAATACACACAGTTCCCAGAAGGCAGCGCTCCCCATTCCCCAGACGACAACGTGGGGAGGACGAGGAAGAAGACCTGCCACGGTATGGGAAGAGGCAGATTAGGAACTTCCGCATAGCAACTGCCATTTCTGGTAAGTACATTTTTTTTTCTTTTTTTGCAGGATTTTGGTGTATTTTTTTTTATTTTTTTTAGGGTGGACCTCCACTTTAAATAGGGTATTTTTCACCACCCAGGGTGCTAGACATTTAAAGCGGGGTTACAACCACAATTAGCATTTTTTTAAGTGTATGTCCTTTCATCATGCGTTTTTATAATATAAATCCGGTCACTTACTATTTTACAATCTGCCGCCGCTCCGCATAGTTATTAAAAAAAGATAGTTTATAAAACTATGTCCACACCGTTGTCATTTTGCTTGTGGGCATTGTGAAGCCCACAAGCACTTACTTCCTGGAAGTCTTGGATGGGGAGTGATAATTGGGCAACGCACTGCATCCTGGGAAATTATGACACACATTTCCCAGGAGCATTAGAGGGAGATGATGTCAGAATCCTAGGGGATTCCAAAGGCAGATTTTGTGGGACCGCATAGCAACAGGCATTTCCAGATGAGTTAAATTTTTTTTTTTTTTTTTTTAGGTCTAATGAGCACAATAATGAAAAAAAAAATTGGGATGGAAACTCCACTTTAAAGAATCAATGAAGACATTTTATTAGTGACTTATTTTTTGTGATTTTTTTTGTTTTTTAATTCTCTATATTTCAAAGATATATAGAAACAAAAACAGGTCAAATTGACATTAAGTAAATACAAGCTTCAGTTAATAGGTACATTACATACTTATTCATAAGGTTAAATTATACATTTAGAGCAGAAAAACGTTTTCAAAAATAGTAGGCAAAGATCGAGTAAGTTGAAAGCTTAATTCTGGACAAAAATTCCTAAAAAATGTTTTTCAAAACAATCAGTAGATGGCATCCTTGCCTACACGATTGAAAATACAGTATCTATGAAAGGAAATAAAGTAGCTGTAAACCATAACTGGATGGCATTTAGTTTGTAAAGCATTGTGTGTCCTGAACTGTAAGTAAATAGATGTAGAGACAGTGCTTGCTCCACCATAAGCTAATTAATGATACCACATCTATTGTTATATATACTGTGAGAATATTACTATAACCAATCTTTGTTAAAAAAAAATGAATACATAGTGACAATTGCAAAATCCCCAAACAAAAAAAGTATTTAGGAAATTCCGACAGCAAAAGTCCGATGTGAGCTTTTGAACAGAAATTCCGACCGTGTGTATGCTCCATCGGACTGTCGAAATTTCCGCCAACAAAAGATTGAGAGCAGGTTCTCAAATTTTCAGATGAAAAAAATGTGCCTGTAGCAATTCCGAAGCCCAAAATTCCAACGCATGCTCGGAAACAATTCAACGCATACTCGGAAGCATTGAACTTAAAGTGGAGGTTCACCCTAATTTAAAGTTCCCCTTAATCACAGGGGATCAGTGTCTACATTTCAAGATCGATGTTCAAACATTTTTAAAAGAATTCTGTAGCGCTCACCCCTGAAGGAGCCGCTGGTTATAGATTGGGATGGCGTGTTACCTCTGTGAGCGTCTAGGGGTAGATGATGAGAGCTTCAGCAAATGGAATGTCCACACAGCAGATGTCTTTTCTTATGCTTTTATTTTACCAAACACGGTAAACATTAAAACTTGAGGTAGACAACAGAGATGTAAGAGGAGGAAAAATAGCAGATTCAGGCTTAACAGTATGGAAACAGTCCTGCTTCCAATGACAACCAACCAGCCTGAGTGGGTATAGTGTACCTGGACAGGCCTCTCACACAGACCTGGCAGCCAGGGTATCACTCGGTATCACTCGGAACTTTGAGATAAACAAGTCTCTGCCACAGACCCTTCCCTAGAACGTAGACAATGGAGGAAAATCCTCCTCAGTAGTATTTGTGCCTGAATCTCCCTCAGGTAGTTCTTAATTGGGTCACCGACTGACAGGTGGCTGACATCCAACCTTTCAGTGTCCGGTTACCTTGATCCTCGATGGATTATCGAGGTCCTATTGGATTGCCTGCTTCTCTTGGCTCTCCTCAGGCTGACTCCCCACCGAACAGCTACACTTGCTTGGGATCTCCTCAGAGTTGGGACCCAGTCGATTACTGGAGCCCCTGCCACAACTTCAAATGTTCCGGGTCAACATGGTCCCGGAACCAGGAACACCGCGTGGCACGCGCACCCCGGCCTGGTAGGCCATCTCGCCGGGGAGCCGTGATGTGTGGTCACCCTGAAGAAGCACCCCAGCCTGGACTCCACTGGCGCCACCTGTCGCTTCGGGGCGGTATAGCACCCCAGCAACAACAGAATGAGCCCACAGTACAGCCCAGCTGAAGCAGAGACCCAATTTAGACAAATCAACTGGATGAGAGCTAACTAACTCTATCATCCCCTTAAATGTAAAATAGCACCTGTACTGAAAGTACACAGGCGCTACAATTCCATACCTTGTTTTTTCCTTTGCGAACCAGGCACTTCCTGGTTGAGCTCCCGCGGGAGTGGGCGTGTCGCTTTAGCTACGATTGGCCCATTGATTTCTGGGGCGAGTTTGCAATATTTCCTGGGAGCACAGCGTGACGCTGCCCAGGAGACTATTCCTTAGCTAAACAGAAGAACTCTCGCGTGATTTCCTACATCACATGATTCTTGCAACCGGTCATGTGACGAGGTCGGATACAATTCCGCCATTTTAAGTGATGGCAACTGTGTAGTGTTGACTGCGCCGTTCGCCGTCAACACTGCACATGCGCGGGATAGAGCGGTGAATGCTGGGACATCAGCATTCACCGCATCCCGGAAGGATTTGCTTGTGGGCTTCAGAGTGCCCACAAGCAAGATGGAAGCGTCCATCCAAAATTTTTATAATTTTTTTTTTATAAAACATTTTTATAAAACATCTTTTGCGGCAGAATCCGAATGCTGGCGGATATAATATTAGAACACTAAGTACCCTATTATCTAAGGTAAGAGCGCCAGAAGCATCTGAAAAAAAAACGTATTCCCGCGGAACCCCGCATTAATTTCTTGGCTCGTGGTAGTGTTGTAAGTCATTGCGTTCTTGACGACCGAAAGTTCAGAGAAATTTTGTGTGACCGTTTTTTTTTTCCACATTTTTGGTCTTTTTTATTTGATTAGCAAAAAAATAAAAACCTCAGAGGTGATCAAATACCAACAAAAGAAAGCTATAAAAAATTTGTTTGGGTGCAATGTAGCATGACCGCGCAATTGTCATTTAAAAAGTGAAAATTGGCTTGCGCAGGAAGTGCCTGGTATTGAAGTGGTTAAATGATCAATCAATCCTTACAGTGCTTCCAAAGAAAATTCAAGGATGGATGGTGCTATATATATATTCCAGTCTAATAAATCAATGTGAACAAATGTTATCACGCTATCTAGCCTACTATTTTATATATATATATATATATATATATATGATCCGGGGACAACCATACGGAAGCGCCTGAGGATACACAGAGTCCATTAACCTTGAGCCCAATGACGGTTCTACTACTTGTCTGTCCAAACTTAACTGCACGGTCGCATCCCCTGAGGTGAGCGCAATAACACAGGGGGTGGGGGGTTGGGCACGTGTGAAAAGTCACAAAGAGTTTAATTCTGAAGCACTATCACAAGTCAGGAATTTTCTTTGGACGCACAATATAGAGATTGAGTGATCGTTTAAGGATTGAATCTTTTTATGTGTAAAATTTGTTTACATTGATTTATTGCACTGGAATATTTATAGCACATATGTAGCATCATCCATCCTTGAATTTTCTTTGGAAGTACTGTATATAGATTGATCGATCGTTTAAGGATTGAATTTCTTTATGTGTAAAATGTGTTCTCATTGATTTATTGAACTGGAATATTTATAGCACATATTTAAATATTCTATGGCCCGGATTCACAAAGCACTTGCGCCGACGTATCTCGAGATACGCCGCCTAAGTGCAAATATGCGCCGTCGTATCTGTGCGCCGTGCCCACAAAACTAGATACGCCTGAAAATAGGCTTCATCCGACCGACGTAACTTGCCTACGCCGGCGTAGAGTGGGCGCATATTTACGCTGGACGTATTTGGCGCTCCCATTGATTTTATATTCACATATGCAAATAAGGGAGATACGCCGATTTACGAACGTACGTACGTCCGACGCAGTGCGCGAAAAGTCATGCGTCCGGCGTAAAGTTATTCCCCATAAAGGAGGTGTAACTCTTCAGCATCCATGCAAAGGGCTCCACCAGGGAACACAAGCCGACGTATTTTACGTAGTTTACGTATGACGTGAATTTGACTAGGCGTAGGTTACGTTCACGCCGTCGGCAGTGATCCGTCGTTTCTAAAGAGAGTAGATCCGACGTGATTCTGAGCATGCGCACTGGGATGCGTCCACGGGACGGCGCATGCGCCGTTCATTATACGTATCTGTCTGAGACTCATCCCACCATTTGCATGGGGTCACGCCTCATTTGCATGGCTCACGCCCACTTCCACATACGCCGGCTTACGCCTAGGAAACCCAGCGCAGATTTGGCAGCACTGGCTTTGTGAATCCAGTGCTTGCCTCTCTGCGATGCGTCGGCGTAGCGTAAAGGAGATACGCTACAGCGGCATAAATATGCGCCAATGTATGTGAATCCGGGCCAATATTTTTATATATTCTTTTGTATTTGCACCATATGAATTGGAATTGTTTTATATTCGTGGTGTTGTATTGTAGCAGATTAATTTGCGTAGTGGGACACAATGGGGGTTATTTACGAAAGGCAAATCCACTTTGCTCTACAAGTGCGAGCTTAGGGCTAGATTCAGCAAGAATTTACGACGGCATATCTATTGATACGCCGCGTAAATTCAAAGCTGCACGAGGTATCTTCTTTCTGTATTCAGAAAGCAAGATACGCTGAAATTAGGCTAATATCCGACTGACGTAAGTCTCTTACGCCATCGTATCTTAGTTGCATATTTACGCTGACCGCTAGGTGGCGCATCCGTCGATTTCAGCGTAGAATATGCAAATGAGCTGGATACGCCGATTCAGAAATGTACGTGCGTCCGGCGGATTTTTTACGTCGTTTGCGTAAGGCCTTTTCCGGCATAACGTTACTCCTGCTATATGAGGCATAGCCAATGTTACGTATTCACGTCGTTCCCACGTCAAATTTTTAAAATTTTACGTTGTTTTCCTAAGTCGTTTGCGAATAGGGCTTTGCGTAAATTACGTACACGTCGAAAGCATTGAATATATGCGACGTGATTAGGAGCATGCGCACTGGGATACGTTCATGGCCGGCGCATGCGCCGTTCGTGAGAAACGTCATTTACGTGGGATCATGTTTTATTTACATAAAACACGCCCACCTCTTGACAATTTGAATTCGGCGCGCTTACGCCGTCAGATTTATGCTACGCCGCCGCAACTTACGGAGCAAGTGCTTTGTGAATACTGCACTTGCCTCTCTAAATTGTGGCGACTTAGCGTAAATAACATATGTTACGCCCGCACAAACTTACGTCCCCCTACCTGAATCTAGCCAAAATGCACTTGAAATTGCACTGAAAGTGCACTTGGAAGTGCAGTCGCTGTAAATCTGAGTGGTAGATCTGAAATGAGGGGAAGCTCTGCTGATTTTATCATCCAATCATGTGCAAGCTAAAATGCTGTTTTTTTTTATTTTCCTTGCATGTCTCCCTCGGATCTACAGCGACTGCACTTCCAAGTGCACTTTCAGTGCAAAGTGGATTTGTCTTTAGTAAATAACCCCCAATATGTATTTATGTTTGCACTTGCACTTTATAGGTTGATAGCAGGTTTGAATATTTCGTTTGCAGTATTATGTAGAGATATTTACACAGCGCGGCACAATATTTATATATAATTGTGTGATTTTTTTTTTTTAAGGCATTTTACAAGGTAAATAAATAATAATAGTTGATTATTTAAAAAAAAAAAAAAAAGCGCCACTATTTGTTGAAAAACAACCTCTTTTCGTTAAGAATAATTGACGCTGCCGGTTACCTGAGTATTAGCAGATCCACAATGTTTATTACATAAATGTGCAGTACTCACGCTATCCTAGATAGGGGTCTGGTATGACTTTCAAAATCCATACCAGACCCTTCAAGTCTGGTGTGGATTTTAAGTGGATACCCCACAAAGAAAGCAACATGTGAACCTCCCAAAATCCACATCAGACCATTAAAGTGGCTGTAAAGCCTTAACATTTATTACCTTAATACATTCCTTGCATTAAGGTCAAAAAAATTTAGGTGTCAGCATCCCCCCCTCACCCCCTTTTACTTACCTGAACCCCCTTTTGATTCAGCGATCTGAACGTCTGCAGCTCTTCTCTCCCCTCATTTCCTGGTCTTTCTGGCTTTACTGGGGCCCCGGGAGCCAGTGACAAGAGAGTGGGGGGCAGGGCCGAGTTCCGCTGGACAGAGGAGGGGAGGGGCCAGGACCCGAAAAGAAGAGGTTTGTGGCTGCTCTGTGCAACTCCATTGTCGTGCTCGCTCCCTCTCTTGGACTACAGGGGAGTCGGGACGCTCTCTGCGTTGCAGATAGAGAAAGGAGCTGTGTGTTAGTGGGTGTCCTGACTTTCCTGTATTCCAAGGCAGGGCTGTCTTAATGAGAGGGCACACCTGGGCACTGCCCAGGGGCCCCAGGTGTATGATGGGCCCCTGCACTTTTCCCAAAGCAGTTGTTCCTTGCGCCCACGCTGCTCCGAAATTGGGGGCCCCATGATGACACTGAGAGTGATAGATACACAGGGGAGGCAGTCTGCCTCCTACCTACTAGATGTCTGTTTACCTGAACTGTCATCATTTTAGGGGCCCTAGAGCATTACTTTGCCCAGGGGCCCATGATGCTATTAAGACTGCCCTGAGGGAGGGGGCGAGCACGACACTCCACACCAAGGAGAAAGCCTCGCATTACTGTGTGGAGTTACAGACAGAAGAACAGGAAGTGAGGATTTCTCAGAAGAAATAAGGACATTTAAAAGCAAAATGGAAGGATGAGGTAAGTGAAGGAGGACTGCACTAAGGTAAAGGAAGCTATTTAGGAAAAAAAATTGTACCTTTACAAGCCCTTTAAGCCACATATGCAGCCTACATGACCAGGAAAAGGGAGGGGGGCAGGGGGCATGTGCCAGACCAGTAATATTGGGAAGATCACTTTGTCCCCATGTTGATGAGAACTAGGTCCCCTTACCCATATCCTGGCCCAGTGGATGTGAGGCTCTGCAGCAAAGAACCCACCCCATGTTGAGGGAATGATGCCTGATATGATTTTGGAGGGAAAGTTTGCACATTCACTGATCCCTCCCTTTGCTAGCCAGCCAGGCTACATGCTTGGATAAGGTTACTGATTTTTGGGGGACCCCCAAGATTACAGCTACTTCAAAGCAAAAATGAACAATGAGGACATGAAACCAGGACTGCAGTAAGGTAAAGGAAGCTATTTAGCTAAAAAAAAAATCCTTTAGTGACCCTTTAATTGTCATCTTCTTTGTAAATGTTCACTTTAATATACTGTAACATACAGATGTACCACCTCACAGGAACGTTTTCAGGCATCCCCTAAACATTGCCTGAGCTCAGGTAAATATTGTTGAGGGGGGGGGGGGGTTGCTGCACACAGAAGGTGTCTTACCTTCATGCATAGAATAAAAAAATACTTGAGCTGTTAAAACCACTTTAAGCCTATTAAAAGAGCTTCTCAAAATACCAGATTTCCTCACTTTTTTTTTTTCTGAATGTCACTCACTTTAGCTGTAGTACATCCTACAGATGTGCCACTTTACAGGCAAATTTAAGGCATCCCCCAAGCATATTACTTAAAGGAATGGAAAAAAACTGCGCTAAAAATACTATGTAAACAATCGGTACAAGAGCAAAGAAATAAAAAAAGAAAAAAATCGCGCTACCCCTTAAACAAGTGAAAGTTAAATCAAAGAATTTATATGCAAAATTATAGTCCAAAGGGCTGTATCATGAATACTCTGCACCAGTGCTCTGTGTCAGGATCCACAATCTAATAAAAAAAAAGTGTTCAAACAAAAAAGTGATGAATCCTCCACCAGTAGGGATGAGCCGAACATCCCCCCCGTTCGGTTCGCACCAGAACCTTCGAACGGACCAAACGTTCATGCAAACATTTAGAACCCCATTGACTTCTATGGGACTCGAACGTTCAAATTCAAAAGTGCTCATTTTAAAGCCTAATATGCAAGTTTCTGTCGTAAAACGTCTTTGAGAACCCGGGTCTTGCCCCAGGGAACATGTATCAGAGGAAAAAAAGTTTTAAAAATCTTCTTCTCCTTCTTTTTTAGCAATAGATACACTTTAAATTTCTGCACTTTTTAACCACTTAAGCCCCGGACCATTTTGCGATTCGACACTGCGTCGCTTTAACTGACAATTGCGCGGTCGTGCGACGTGGCTCCCAAACAAAATTTACGTATTTTTTTCCCACAAATAGAGCTTTCTTTTGGTGGTATTTGATCACCTCTCCCGTTTTTATTTTTTGCGCTATAAACAAAAATAGAGCGACAATTTTGAAAAAAAAATCAATATTTTTTACTTTTTGCTATAATAAATATCCCCCAAAATATATATATATATATAAAAAAAAACATTTTTTTCCTCAGTTTAGGATGATATGTATTCTTCTACATATTTTTGGTAAACAAAAACCGCAATAAGCGTTTATTGATTGGTTTGCGCAAAAATTATAGCGTCTACAAAATAGGGGATAGTTTTATGGCATTTTTATTAATATTTTTTTTTTTTTTTAGTAGTAATGGCGGCAATCAGCGATTTTTATAGTGATTGCGACATTATATCGGACATTTTTGACACTATTTTGGGGCCATTGTCATTTTTACAGCGATCAGTGCTATAAAAATACATTGATTACTGTGAAAATGACACTTGCAGTGAAGGGGTTAACCTGTAGGGAGCGCTGAAGGGGTTAAGTATTTCCTAGAGAGTGATTACTACTGTGTAGGGGCGTGGCTTGGCATGTGATGTCACTGATCGTTGTTCCCTATGACAGGGAACAGACGATCCGTGACACTCACACTAGGAAGAACGGGGAAAAGGTTTGTGTACACTTACCTGTCCCTGTTCTTCAGCTCTGTGACCCGATCGCGGGACACCGGCGGCGATCGGGTCCGAGGGTCCCGCTGGCGCGGTCAGGGAGCTCAGGACCAGGTCGCGAGTGCGCTGCTGGCGGCGTGTGTGCGACCCACGGCTGGGCTCTTAAAGGCGACGTACCTGTACGTGCTTGTGCCCAGCCGTACCATTCTGCCGATGTATATGGGCGTGAAGGGGTCCTTAACCACTTAAGGACCGCCTCCTGCAGATATACATTGGCAGAATGGCACGTCCTCTTTAAGTGCCCAGCCGTGGATCGCGAGCGCACGCCCGCGACCCGGTCCGAAGCTCCGTGACCGCGGGATCTGCGGACCCAATCGCCGCTGGAGTCCCGCGATCGGTCCCCGGAGCTGAAGAACGGGGAGAGCTGTGTGTAAACACAGCTTCCCCATTCTTCACTGTGGCTCTGTCATCGGTCGTGTGTTCTCTGATATAGGGAAACACGATCAATGACGTCACACGTCCAGCCCCGACCCCTACAGTTAGAAACACAGATGAGGTCACACTTAACCCCTTCAGCGCCCCCTAGTGGTTAACTCCCAAACTGCAATTGTCATTTTCACAGTAAACAATGCATTTTTAATGCATTTTTTGCAGTGAAAATGACAATGGTCCCAAAAAATGTGTCAAAATTGTCCGATGTGTCCGCCATAATGTTGCAGTCACAAAAAAAAATCGCTGATCGCCGCCATTAGTAGTAAGTCATATCGCCTTTTGGCGGCCCCTCCCTGTAGGCCAGTGTTTCTCAATTCCAGTCCTCAGGCCCCCCCAACAGGTCAGGTTTTCAGGATTTCCATTATTTTGCACAGGTGATTTGATCAGTTTCACTGCCTTAGTAATCACCACAGCCTTTTCATCTGAGGGAAATCCTGAAAACCTGACCTGTTGGGGGGGCCTGAGGACTGGAATTGAGAAACACTGCTGTAGGCGATCGCCTGGGACACGTGACGGGTCCCAGGCGATCGCCTGTCCAATCAGATAGCGCAGTGCCGCTCGCGCATGCGCCGAAAGCTGTCACGGCCGGGTGCCCACAGTAGCAATGAGAACGCCGGCGGAAGAGGGTGGGAGAGGAGCGGAGCTCCGGCCGGCGCGTCGCTGGAACGTGGAGCAGGTGAGTGCATGTTTATTAAAAGCCAGCAGCTACACTTTTTGTAGCTGCTGACTTTTAATAAACATGAAATATGCCTGGAACTCCCCTTTAAGTGGCTAAAGTAACATGGCATGGTGACTAGAAGGGAGTAGACACAAAATCACATTTTCTTTCACGTGTCTAATTTTTAGAGATATATAGTGACTTCAGTTCAGATACATTTTAATTCTACTGAAAGGTTTGATGTTTTTCTGAAATTACATTTGGATTATGTTATTAGATCATCATAAGATGCAGCTAGCATTTACCGGAGATCATTATACATACTAAAGGTTAAAGAAATACTGGAAATGAACAATATATCATAATGAAAAGTGTAAGCACATGTTGCCTCTATGACTTTTTTTGAAGTTAAAAGGTAAATGTATAGCCAAATCAACCTCTATTTTTAAAAGATAGTTGAAGAATTTCCTCACAGTTTAGATTTGGGAATCCTCGCTTGTACAGAGAATAAGACATTTCATCAGTTCTACTTCAATATGGGATTCTCCAAACTGTGCCTGTGAGCTGCCATGTATGTCAGAGCAAGAGAAACACGATATCTCTGCTGGCAATTCCTGATATATTTCTTATACATATGATTCTAATTATTGGAGAAGTGAGAAGCACTTGGGAGACACAGAGAAATAGACAGTCATTTGATGTGTTCTGAGGCCTTATTACAGTAGCTGCATCGGCCTTTATGCTGTGCAGACATCGGGCCGGATTCAGAACGAAGTTACACTGGCGTATCTATTGATACGCCGCGTAACTTCTAGGATGCGCCGGCGTATCTTTTTTATGTATTCAGAAAACAAGATACGCCGGAATTTTGGTAAGATCCGACAGGCGTAAGCCTCTAACACCGTCGTATCTTAGTTGCATATTTACGCTGGCCGCTAGGTGGCGCTTCCGTAGATTTACGAGAGGAATATGCAAATTAGGTAGATACGCCGATTCACAAACGTACGTACGCCCGACGCATTTTTTTACGTCGTTTACGTAACGCTTTTTCCGGTGTAAAGTTACCCCTCATAAAGCTGGGGTAAGTCATGTTAGGTATGGACGTTGGAAACGTACGAACAGCGTCGTATTTTACGTCATTTGCGTAAGTCGTTCGCGAATAGGGCTGTACGTAAGTTACGTTCACGTCGAAAGCATTGACAGTTTGCGGCGTAATTTGGAGCATGCGCACTTGGAAACATTCACGGACGGCGCATGCGCCATTCGTAAGAAACGTCAATTACGTGGGGTCACAAGTAATTTAAATAAAACACGCCCACATCATCCACATTTGAATTAGGCGGGCTTAAGCCGACACATTTACACTATGCCGCCGTAACTTAGGGCGCAAGTTCTTTCTGAATACGGAACTTGCGCCCTATGTTACGGCGGCGTAGTGTATCTGAGATACGCTATGCCCGCCGATAGATACGATAATGTATCTGAATCCGGGCCATCAACTCCAAAATGTCAGCTGTACATAGGTAATACTTTTATAAATATACAGTTATCATTTGTGACACATCAAGAAGTCAACACAAATGACAAAGTAACATTAAAGCCTAAGTGCAGCCAAAATCACAAACTGAAAATGAAGCACAAGGGACATAACTTACAGTCAGTAGGATATTTCCCTTGTGCTGATCCCCTTTCTGTTAGTGAAAGTCTTCCTCCACCCGTCTGCTTTTGCTGTGGCCTGGTACAATTTCAGCCCATTAACATGAATAGTCTCCAATCGGCGGCGTAGTGTAACTGTGTCGGCGTAAGGGTGCGCAATTCAAATGGATAAGATGTGGGCGTGTTTTATGGTAATTCATCTTAACCCCACGTAAATGACGGGTTTTTTTAACGGCGCATGCGCCGTCCGTGGGGGAATCCCAGTGCGCATGCTCGAAATCACGTCGCAAATAGTCAATGCTTTTGACGTAAACGTAATTTACGAAAAGCCCTATTCGCGAACGTTTTACGCAAACGACGGAAAATTCGACGCTGGCGCGACGTCCATACTTAACATTGCGTACGCCTCATAGAGCAGGGGTAACGTTACGTCGAAAAAAGCCTTACGTAAACGACATAAAAAAAATGCGCCGGGCAGACGTACGTTTGTGGATCGCCGTATCTAGCTTATTTGCATACTCTACGCGGAAATCAACGGAAGCGCCACCTAGCGGCCAGCGTAAATATGCACCTAAGATCCGACGGCGTAGTAAGACGTACGCCAGTCGGATCAAGCCCATATTCAGTCGTATCTTGTTTTGTGGATACAAAACAAAGATACGACGGGGCATCGTAGAAATTACGCGGCGTATCAATAGATACGCCGGCGTAATTTCTTTGTGGATCTGGGCCAGGATGTTTTGACTAGAGTTGGGGTTTTAATACTGCTAGTAAAAATAGAAAGCATATCCATACCTCCCAACTTTTTGAGATGGGAATAAGGGATACCTATTGGCAAAGAAGTAGGTAGGCATAGGACACAACTCCTGCCACATCCACTTATGGAGAATTTCCCCCCAGAAATAATTAGGTAAATCCACAAGTGCTTTTTTCTTAACACTACCATTCTTTTATATTGGCTTTTGAAATTTAAAAATGCAGCAATTTAGAAATTAGAGGGGGCGTGGCCTAGCGTCGGAACGAGATGGACGCCTGATCCCCTTCCTCCCGCACCAGAGGACAGCTAACATAGCCCACGAGGAGACTGGAAGCTCTAATGAGCAAGGGAAAGGGCGACCGAAGCTCCATTACACCCAAGGACTCAATGGATCCAGGTACACAAACTCCCCCTGTTATCCCGGAGATGTTCCGGGCAGCGCAAAGCACAGGCCTCAAAGCCGCGGCCTCGAGTAGGCCCCTCGTGCCGCTCGGCGGCTCCAGCCCCATCGCAGACGGCGCGATCGGCGCACAGACAGC